>NW_027555847.1:79562791-80212791 GCF_003287225.1 Phascolarctos cinereus | reverse complement strand
TTACATCAATGGCTATGTGCATAAACTCCAGGTACCAAGAGCTCTGTTCAAATCCCATGCCTGTCAGAGATGAATGCCACACACAGAGGGGTCTATACAAGCACCAAGTGTGCATTCAGCTGGACTCCAATGCAACTTCTACACAGCTGCTATGCAGGAAGACATTGAGTTGCTCCTTGCTCAAGTCAGTTAACCATCAGTAAGTTTCTTTCTCTGACACATGCTGGGTCTTATTCATTCCCCTTTTTGTGCGGTGTCTCTCTAATTAGGTTGGCAGGGTGATTGTGGGGAGCAGGAGCTACCAATACCGAAGTTCAACAAACATAGTAACCATAGAGACCGAGCCAGGAAGGGCTTGGGAGGCAATGATGTTTGCATGACCTTTGCCAACTCTAGGAGCATGACTTGATTTCTGCCAAATAACTGTCACCACCCAAAGTGTCCCTGATCAGTTAAATGATGGAGTGGTTTTGCTGAAAGCAGCTCAGAACATGCAGTTCTAAAAAATTTTGGCATGAGCAGAGATCTCCAGTCACTGAAGCCAAATGGCCAATGGATACCCAAAGCTATTGGTGGTGCTATCCACATCTATTTAGAAGAGCCTCTAAACCCATCCATGTTGTTCCTATAGGGTGATCCAAAGAAAAGAAAGTTAATAGCCAAGGCACAGGACAAATCTCTAGGAACTGAATCCCCTTTCTTTACTCAGGACAACCTTCTTTGTCTCTTAAACCTGTAGCAAGGCATTACTCCACATCATTTGACAGTACTTCCTGTTAACTAAAGGCAATGTGAGAACCAGCCTTGTCACCAGGAAGATCTAGGTTCAAGTCCTGCCTCAGATACTTACTTGCTCTGTGACCCTGGACAAATCCTAACGTCCCTGAAGCTTAGTCATCATCTGTGAAAAGAAAGTTATAATAGCAATTACTTCATACGGTCATTTTAAAGGTTAAATCAAAAAATGTATTTAACAAAGAACTATATAAAAAACTGTTGTCATTATTTTCTTTTATATCATCACACCTCTACTCAAAGATACTACCAGGACTGGACTAGTGATTTCATTGGTATAGGAACCTTTCAAATAAAGAAATTTCTATCAATGCAAGTCAACACATTGTCTGAAACTTAGTTTTAGAGAGTTTCGTAGAATAGTAGTGCCAAATTGAAATAGAAACAGGGGCCCCTAATTGATACAAAAGGATCTCTGAGGGCTGCATATCAATTTAGTGTTAAAATGTAATGTTATCTATGTTTTATTTAATTTTTATTTATTTTGTTAATTATTTCTCAATTACATTTTAATCTGGTTCAAACTGTGCTTTTGGGACTATTGTGGGCCACATAAGACCCATCTGGTTGGCACCTCTGGCCTAGACATGGTAGAGGTAAATGACCTTAGCAAGGTCACACAGTATATGTCAGAGGCAGTACTAGAATCCAAGTCTTCCTGAATCCATGGCCAGCTCTTTATCCACTGTGCCATGTTGTCTTTTACTTCTATTAAAAACTCTTAAATAATAATTAAAAAATTACTTCTATATTTCAATGGAGTTGTGATTTCATCAGTGTTGTTTCTACCTCGAATAGAGTACTGTACAATCAAGGACAAAACAAAAAAAGATTACTGGGTAATTGGTATTCCTAAACGAGTAAGGGTGTACCTAGATACTCTTGAATAATTTAAGTCCAGATAAATCACATCCTAGGACATTAAAAAACAAAAGCAAACAAAAAAACAAAAAAAAACCACGTTACAGATGTGCTGGCTGAGCCATTTAAGTGATATTTGAAGAATCAGGGAGAATTGAAGGTACTTAGGCAACTACAGAAGGCAAATGTCCTCATTTCAAAAAAGGGAAGTAGAAAGCTTTTTCAAGGCCAATGAGCTTGACTTCAAATTCCTGGTAAAATTCCAGAAGGCATCATTAAAGACATAGTTAACATCTAGAAAAGGAAGCACTGATCCAAAAAGGCATCATGACTTCTAGAATAAATCATGCTGGATTAAACTTCTTTTTTCTTTTTTCTGGATAGGGCTACCAGTCTGGTAAATTATGAAAATGTAGATACAGTTGAGCCAGACAATGCTATTGTTATAGAAAAGAAGGAGGGAGACAGGCTTGACAATATAATTAGGTGGATTCGTTACTGTTTGAATATCTGTACACAAAAATCATAAGATGAGGGACAGCTAGGTGGTACAGTAAATAGAATACTGACCCTACAGTACAGCAGGAGGACCTGAGTTCAAATCCAGCCTCAAACACAGGGAAGTCACTTAACCCCAATTTCCTCACCAAAACAAAACAAAACAAAAAACCCCATAAGATCACGTATTTAGAGCTGTAAAATAATCTCATTAATCCTTCTCTCCATTTTATAATAAAAACAAACAAATAATCTGAGGCACAGTAGAGTTAAATAACTTGCCCAAGGTCACAAATATAGTAACTAGCAAAATCTGTATTTGAATTAGTTCAGGGGTTGAGAACCTGCAGGCCTCAAGGCCACATGTGGCCCTCTAGGTCCTCAAGTATGGCCCTTTGACTAAATCCAAATGTCGCAGAAGCATATACATACAGAGAAGCATGGAAAGACTTGGTGTAGAGTCAGAAAAAAAAAAATATATATATATACACACATATACATATATATAGCATGACCACAATGCTATAAATAGAAAACAAAAAACTACAAAACAATTGGAAATGAACGTGGCAAAATTACAAGAACGAACATAGCCCCAAAGAAGAGATGAAAAGATGCTACCCCAAATCCTTTGCAGAGGTTAGAGTTCCATAAGTGTGGATCATTAAATATGTTTTCAGATTTTGTCAATATATTGATAGGTTTTGCTAATTATTTTTCTCTTTTTCTTTTAAGAATATTCTTTGACTTTCTGAGGGAAATTTAGGTCATATGAAAATGAAAGGTATCAATAAAATTATTTTCAAAATAAAATAGATTTAGGAAAATGAAGCAAAATTTTAAAAAATGTATATTGAAGTGCTTTATAAAACATAAAGTTAAAGTTCAAACTCTCCATTATTATTTAAACACAGAATCATTTAGATCATAAAATGACAGAGCTACATGGAACCTCAGAAGTGATCTGGTCCAAACCCTTCAAATTACAGATTACGAAACTAAGGTTCAGGGATTTTAATTGAACACAGGTTCTCTGACTCTAGAAGCAGTGCTCTTTCCACTAAACTATACAACCTTTTCTCAATTTTCCTTCTAGGTGAACTTCAGGGTCATCTAGTTCAACCCTCTACATTCTGAAACTAAGAAAAATAAAGCTGAGAGAAGTTAAATGCTTTGCCCGAGGCGCAATCGTACTCTGGACTAAAACTCAGGTCTACTGCACTCCATTTGGAGCTCTTCATTCCAACTCCACACCGCTTCAAGGTTTAGGAATAGCCAAAGGGCAGAACAAAGATGGCAGGACAGCAAAAGCTGAACTCTCCCAATATAAACCTTCAAACAACTTTAAAAATAACACTCCAAATTGAATTCTAGAGTGGCAGAGCCAACAAAAGGCCAGAGTGAGACATTCTTCCAGCCCAAGTCAATAAAGTCAGAAAGAGAGATTTGTAACATACAGGGAGGAGGCTAGCCCAGAGTCCACACAAATGCAACACCGGTAGTGGGTCTTGGTGGTGGTGACATAAGCAGAAGCAGCTTGGAGAGTTCTTAAGCCAGAGACAGGAAGGAACTGGCAACTTGTGAGAAATAGATTATAGGATATTCCTATGCTAGCACTGGATACAGGACCAGATGCTGTTTCACAATTCTATCACTAATAACCCCTTCTGAGTGATAGTTCAAAGACACAGAAGAATACTTTTGGTTAAAGGGGAATAGGAGACATGAGGGGCAACAGTTTATCTTCAGAACATTGCCTAAACCCACTTCACGGTCATAGTTCAAAGGTATTGATGAACAATTTCAGTCAAGAGGGAATGAAAGCCCTAAGGGGCAGTATCATCTCCAGCCCCAAGGGTTTAGGGACCCTGAGGAATAGAATTGTGTCTGGTCTGAAGAGGAGTCCCGAGGAGAAGTATTGATTGTAATTCCAAGAAATCAGGGACCTTTCCTGAATAAGTACCAAAGTGCAGACCAAAAGAGCATGACCACACCTTTTCCTAGATCATACTACTTCGGAAGCACCAAAAACTTCCAAACCCTCCAAACTAGCTCTGAAAACAGCAGTGCAAAAAACTCTGGAGTTTGAGACAGAGCCCCTCCCCCCCACACACACAATGCTGGGAACAGAGGCCAACATTAACATAATGTTCCAAATTGAGAAATAGGGTTGAAAAATGAGTAAACAAAAAAAACCAGACAATAAAAAGCTACTATGGTGACAGGAAAGATCAAGACATAAACTCAGAGAAAAACAAAGAAGTCAGAGTAGTTACAAGCAAAGCCTCAAAGAAAAATGTAAATTGTATGCAAGCTCAACAAGAATTCCTAGAAGAGTTAAAATGATTTTTAAAATTAGAGTGGTAAAGGAAAAATTAGGTAAACAAATAAAGGCAAAGGAAGAAAAATATGTAATGACAATTGACGCCCTGGTAAAAGAGGCAAAAAATACTGAAGAAAACAATAACTGAAGAGTTGTTGGATTACCTGAATGCCATGATCAAAGAAAGTACCTAGATATTATATTTCAAGAAATTATCAAGTAAAACTGCTCTGCTATCCAAGAACTAGGAGGGTAAAATAAAAATAGAAAGAATTCATCTATCTACATGTGAAAGAAATCCCCAAATTAAAACTACCAGGAATAATATAGCCAAAATCCAGAGATCTCTTGTCAAAGAGGAAATACTTCAAGCAGCAAGAAAGAAATGATTCAAATACAATGGAGCGACAGTCAGGATCACACAAGATCTAGCAACTTCTACATTAAAAAAGAGGAGGCCTTGAAATATGACATTCCAGAAGGCAAAAGAGCTAGGATTACAACCAAGAATAGACTGTCCAGCAAAATTGAGTATAATCTTTAAAGGGAAAATAAATATTTAATGAAATAGAGGACTTTCAAGCAACCCTGATGAAAAGATGAGAGCCAAATAGAAAATATGACTTTAAAATATAAGACTCAAGAAACAAAAAAAGGCTAAACATGAAAGAGAAATCATAAGGGACTCAATAAGGTTAAACTGTTTACCATTCTATACAAGAAGATGGTAGATGTATCTTCTAAGAACTTTATTATGACATTTAGAAGGCTTCTACATAGAAAGAGAGTGTGGGAGTGAATTGAATGTGCTGGAATGATATTTTAAAAAATGGATAGGTGAAAAAGAGGGATACCTTAAGGGAAGGGGGAAAGGAAAGGAAGAATGGAGAAAATTATCTTACATAAAAGAGGCACACAAGGAAGAGCTTTTATAGTGGAGGAGGAAATGGTGGGGTGGTGGGATGCTTGAACCTCACTAACATCTAAAATGGTTCAAAAAGGGGATATGCATACCTACCTACCTACATACACATATACATATACTCAATTGTATTAGAAATCTATCTTACCCAACAGGGAAAAAGGAAGGGAAGGGCATAAGATAGGTGTGGGATGATAATAAAAGAGAGCACAGATAAAAGAGGGCAGTTGTCAGAATCAAAATAAACCTTAAAGGAGGAACAGGATAAAAATAGAAAGGGAAGGATAAACAGAAGAAAATAAGATAGAGGGAAATAATAGAGTTAATAATAGAGCAAATAATCATAACTGAATTTGAATGAGATGAATTTGCCCATAAAATGGAAGAAGATAGCAGAATGGATTGGAAACCAGAAAAAACAGAATCCAAAAATGTGTTGTTTATGAGAAACACAATAGAACCAGAAATATACAGAGAGAGAGAAGAGTAAAGGGAGACAGAGAGAAAGAGAGCTAAAATAAGGGGCTGGAGAAGAAATTATTATGCTTCAGCTGAAGTAAAAAAAAAGGCAAGAGTAGCAATCATGATCTCAGATAAAGAGAAAAGCAAAAATAGACCTAATTAAAATACATAAGCAGGAAAACTACTAAAAAGGAACTATACACAATCAAATAATATCAAAACTAAACATAGATGCACCAAATGGCATAGCATCCAAATTCAAAGACTTATAGGAGGAAACAGACAGTAAAACCATAGCACTGGGGAATATCCACTTTCCCTTTTCAGATCTAGATAAATCTAAGCATAAAATAAAAAGGAGCCAAAGAGATGAATAGAAATTTTGAAAAGTTAAACATTATAGACCTCTGGAAAAAGTAAATGAAAAAAAAAAGGATACAGCTTTTTCTCAGATGTACATGGAACCCACACAAAAATTTACCATGTATTAGGACATAAAACCCTCATAACCAAATGTAGAAAAGCAGAAATATTAAATGCATCCCTTTCAGATCATAATGCAATAAAAATTACATTTAATTAAGGGCCAAAAAACATAGATTAAAAGCTAATTGGAAACTAAATAATCTATTCCTAAAGAATGAGTCAAAGAACGAATCATAGAAACAATCAGTAATCTCATGGAAGAGAATGACAATAATGAGACAATATTCAAAAATTTGTGGGATATAGCCAAAGCTGCACTTGGGGAAAATTGTATATCTCTAAAGATGCACATCAATAAAAGAGAGAAAGATCAGATCAATGCACTGGGTGTTCAATTAAAAAAAGAAAACCTTGAAAAATAATGAACTAAAAAATACCAATTAAGTACCTAATGAAAATCCTGAGAATCAAAGGAGAGAATTAAAAAATTGAAAGTAAAAAAAAAAATGAACTAACAAATACAACCAGGAGTTGGTTTTATGGGGGGGAATAGATACATCACTGGTTAACTTGATTTTTTTTGTTTGTTTTTATTTTTTGTCTAGGCAATGGGGTTAAGTGACTTGCCCAGGGTCACACAGCTAGTAAATGTTATGTGTCTGAGGCCAGATTTGAACTCAGGTCCTCCTGAATCCAGGGCCGGTGCTCTATCCACTGCGCCACCTAGCTGCCCGTTAACTTGATTTTTAAAAAGAAAGAAGAAAACCAAAATTATTGTATCAAAAATGAAAAAGAAAGATGAAATTATAGTAATTATTAGGAGTTATTTTGGTCAAGTATATGCCAGTAAAACTGACAATTTAAGTGAGATGGATATTTACAAAAATATAAACTGCTCAAGTTAACTGAAGAGGAAATATAATACTTAAATAACCCTATCTCAGAAAAAGAAATTTAATGAGACATCATTGAGCTCCCTAAGAAAAAATCCCCAGGAGCAGATGGATTCATAAGTGAATTATACCAAAAACATTTAAAGAACAATTAATCCTAACACTATATAAACTTTTTGAAAAATCAGTAAGAGTCCTACCAAATTCCTTTTATGACACAAAAATGGTTTTGATACCTAAATCAGGAAGAGCAAAAACAGAGAAAGAAAACTATAGACCAATTTCCTTAATATCAGTACCAAAAAAAACCTTAATAAAATATTAGCAAGGAGATGACAGCAATATATCACAAAGACCATGCACTGGGACCAGGTGGGATCGATACCAGGAATTCAGGGTTGGTTCAATACTATGAAAACTATTGGCATAATTGACCATAGCAATAGCAAAAATAACAAAAAAATCATGTGATTATATCAATAAATGCAGAAAAAGATTTTGACAAAATACAATATTCATTCCTACTAAAAATACTAGAAAGCATAGAAATCAATGGAACCTTTCTGAAAATTACAAGTATATCCATCTAAAACCAAGAGCAAACTTTATCTGTAGTGGAATAAACTTGAAGTTTTCCTAATAAGATCAGGAGTGAAGTAAGGATGTCCATTATCACCACTATTATTCAATATTGTACTAGAAATATTAGTTATAGCAATAGGACAAGGGAAAAATTGAAAGAATAAAAATAGGCAATGATGAAAGAAACCTACCACACTTTGCAGATGATATGATGGCATACTTAAAGAACCCTAGAAAATCACCTAAAAACTGGTTTCAACAATTGACAACTTCAGTGAAATTGCAAGATATAAACTAAACCCACATAACTCACCAGCATTTCTATATACTACCAACAAAACTAAGCAGAAAGGGAGAGAAAGTGAAATTCCATCTAGAATAACTGCAGACAATGTAAAACACTTGGGAATTTACTTGCCAGTACAAACACAGGAATTATATGAACACAATTACACCACACTTTTCACACAAATAAAGAAAGGGCTAAACCCCTGGAGAAATAATGATTGCTCATGGTTAGGCTGAACCAATATTAAAAAAAAAAAATGACAATTCTACTTAAGTTAATGTATTTGTTCAGTGCCACAACAATCAAGCTACCAAAGAATTATTTTATAGAGCTGGAAAAAATAGTAATAAAATTCATTTAGAAGAATAAAAGGTCAAGAATAACAAGGAGATCAATGAAAAGAAAGTGAAGGAGGGTAGCTTCGCAGTTCCAGATTTCAAACTATACTACAAAGCAGTAATCATCAAAACAATATGGCATTGGCAAAGAAATAGATTGATGGAACAATAGAATAGATTAGATGGAACATATATAACATATATATATATATATATATACATATATATATGTAAATTATCATAGTAACCTAGTGTCTGATAAACCCAAAGACCCATACTTTTGTGTAAGAATTCAACATTTGACAAAAAATTGCTGGAAAAGCTAGAAAGAAATTTGACAGCAACTAGGTATAGACCAACATTTCACACCTTATACCAAAATGAGATCAAAATTGATAAGTGATTCAGACATAAAGGGTAATATCATAAGTAAATAAAGAGAACATGGAAAATGTACCTATTAGGTATAAGGTTAAAGGAAGAGCTTATGTACAAACAAGATATAGAGGGGATTGCAGGAAATAAAATAGACAATTTTGATTACATGAAATTAAAAAGCATCTTCATAAACAAAGCCAATATAGCCCAAATTTGAAGGAAAATGGGAAATTCCTTTCTTGCAGCAAGTTTCTCTGATAAAGGCCTAGTTTCTCAAATATGTAGGGAACTGAGCCAAATTTACATAAATAAGAGCCATTCCTCAGTTGATAAATGATCAAAGATATGAATAGGCAGTTTCAAAAGAAGAAATCAAAGCTACCAATAGTCACATGAAAATGCTCTAAATCACTACTTATTAGAGAATACACACACACACACACACACAATTCTGTCATACCACTTCATACTATCAAATTGATTAACATGACACAAAAGGAAAATGATAAATGCTGGATGAGATATTCAAAAATTGGGACCCCAGTGCACTGTTGGTAGAATTGTGACCTAGTCCAACCATTCTGGAGAAAATTAGAAACTACACCAAAGGGCTAAGTATGTATATCCTTTGATTCAACAATTCCTCTGTTAGGTCTGTATCCCAAAGAAATCAAAGGAAAAAAAGGACTTATTTGTACAAAAATATGTTTTTTGCTTTTTTTTCTTTTTGGTGAGGCAATCAGAGTTGTGACTTGCCTAGGGTCACACAGCTTGAGCAAAAATATTTATAGCTACTTGCAGCCTGCTCCAAGTGAGGCACCTAACAGGAAAGCACATAATGAAGAAACATGGGCCAGGCAGGTCAGTAAGGACTGAGCCGTTTATTCTTCTGAGGGTTACAGTATATATATAGAGAAACCTAACATAACTTCAAAGAGGCATTCCCGTGAGACACTCCCCGTACATATTCTGTATACGTGACATTACAACATGTTTCCTTGTTATCAGGGTTCATATATTGGGCAGTATATTCCAAGACCTTCTCTGGCGCCACCTTAATGGAAGAATGGTATATAAATCTAAGGGTTCAAAGAGCAGGAAAGAATGTTCCAAGAACCTCCCTTGCAAGGAAAATTGGTGAGCCAACTTTCTAAGAATGTGAGCCCTAAAGGTCAAGACTAGGCAAGAGTCACACTCTGTCCTGGATCTTCAACCCAGATCGGACTCTTTAGGGCTGGCCTTCAACAGCTACTCTTTTGGGGGGGGGGCAAAGAACTGGAAATTGAGGGGATGCACATCAATTAGTGAATGGCTGAACAGGTTATGGAATATGATTATGATAGAATATTATTTTGCTATATAAAAAAGACAAGCAGGATGTTTCCAGAAAAACCTGGGAAGAATTATGTAAACTTGTGCAAAGTGAAGTATGCAGAACCAGAAAAACATTGTACACAGTAGCAGCAATATTATAAGGATGATCAATTGTGAAAGACTTAGCTACACTGACGAAGACAATGATCCAAGACATTTCCAAAAAACCCGTGATGAAAAATACTATCCACTTCCAGAAAGAGAACAATGACGATGAAGCATACTTTTTTAAATTTTAAATTTTTTTAATTTAAATTTATTTGTGTTGTTTTCTTTTGTTTGTGTTTTCTTTTGCAATGTGGCTCATATAAAAATGTTTTGCATGCCATCACACATATAATCTAATCAAATTGCTTGCTTTTTCAAGGAGGGTGGTGAGGTGGGAAGGAGAGAAAGAATTTAGAACTTATTTTTTTTTAATGATTGTTTAAAATTTTTTACATGTAATTGGGAAATATTTACTGAAATAGAAATAATTTTTAAAAAAGAGAGTAGCCAAGGGGTTAAACTTGTTCAGAACTTGGGTGAGGAAGATCTAAAGGAGACTAGTTTAGGCTCCTAAAATATGAAGGACAAGGTCATTTAGCAGTATTTAAAATAACCTTTAGACTTTTTATCTTAACGTATTATTGAAGATATTTTTTCTCGATGATTCAAGAGAGACAGGATGGAGAGCGACCAACATAATAGGATTGATCAGACACCAACAAGATGAAATTGCTGCACAAAAATTAAAAAATGCAGAAACATGGGAGCTCTAGTCAAGGAAAACAGATGATGAATTTAATCCCCAGTATGCAATTGAAGTAAGACTGTTTTCTGCACAGCCCGTGCTCGGACTGAGCATCGGTAGGACTATGCTAATATGTGTTAATAAAATGATTAATAGATAAACTATAACAAAGGCAGGATGACTTGGACTAATGTTTGAGTGGCCTTTGGAAAGTGCTGAGCAGAGTGATGTTACATGTGTCTGGAGTATGGGCAATGACTAAGGGGCTGCATCCAAGGGGAACTTGAACTTGAATCACATGTGATGCTCAACAAGCTAATTTTCCATATCTTTTAAACAGAGCAAAGTCAAGCTAAATATTTAGTATAAAATTTTTCATTAATAAAATATTTGGCTTAATCCACATTTATTTTCTATTGCCCCATAACCTCTGGTAAACACATTGGATGGTATGGTTCAGGGACATGTATAGAGGACCAATATAAAAAGAATAGAACTGAATTCATTCACTGAATTCCCTACTGGTGATATTTTCTTATTAAACGGACCCATGAAGCCTATGTTTCTAAGTTTGCTTGCTGGGAAAGGTCTTGGTGGAATCATCTGATCACAGTCAAATGTGAACCTATTAACTAAAACATTTAATTATCTGAAAATCAGACAATAAATGAGATAAGGTTTTATTTTACAAAACAAACTGCAATGAGGAAATGTATCTACATAGTCATGTTCCTAGTCATGAGAATTTAAAATGATTCATTATGTGTTCCATACAAACAAGAAGACAAATTTAATGACCTAATATATCTTTTCTATTATAGCTCTGGACCAATTCACCTAGCACAATTCCAAAAACCTCAAAACTGCCTTATCTAATTGCTGAAATCCCCATAAAGTAGGATGAATGTTTGAGAAACTTTAATAACTTTTCTTAGTGCCAAACAGAGGAACATAATAATGTGGATTTCCTCTAAATTTGGTATAAAAACACAAGATTCAGTCAAAATCCCTAAGTTAGAAGCTTGACTCTGCTGTTTTCCATGTTATTAGGCAACTTCCTTAATTATCTGGGCCTCCATTACTTCATCTCTAAAATTAACAGATTGGACTGGATAACTTTTAAAGTTTCTTTGAGCTCTAGCCCCTATAATTCTATCAGATGTCATCAGCACAGAGAATTCTAATGAAAAATGTTGTAATCATGTCTCTAAAGTGAAAACATTACTTCCTTCAAATCTGACCTTAGACACTTGACACTTACTAGCTGTGTGACCCTAGTCAAGTCACTTAACCCCAACTGCCTCACCAAAAAAAAGAAAAAAGGAAAAGAAAATGTTAATTCCTGATAAATTAGATTTTTAGCCCCTAGGGCACCACTATTGCATACCTGTATTCTACGTGATGCTGTCCTTAGGGTAACTAGGAGAAGTGTGTGTGTGTGAACTCAATTGGCAGTATTTGGAAGAGGTGGTTTCTATCTTGGGAATATATGAAGTCACATATGTGCGTATATATGTATGTATATTTGGTCAAAATCTGTAGCTTCATCCATGTAGGGAACTCCAGTGTGGAAGTTTTACATTAATGCAAGTTTATAACTATAAACTTATCTGTCGTTTGTAGTTGAGAAAGGTGCCTAAGTCATTGAGAAATAAAATATTTTATTCTCGAGCACATAGCTAATATGCATCACAGGCAAGACTTGAATTCAAGTCTTCCTCATTGTAAGAAAAGCCCCTTTCCTACTGTGCTGCTCTGCCTTTACAAAACACCAATGATTGGTAGTGCTATTAGTAGAATCTGTGGTACTAGAGGTTAGATACAATTTGATTTTTATCTTTGTATCATCATTACCTATCATTGTGGCTGGCATATAATTTGACACAAAATAGTTTGTTGAATTAGAATAAGTATTTAATAATTATCATTTTTAATAATTTGCCCTGATTGAGCAGCGCAAATAGATTACAATACATTGCCAAAGAAGTCAATAAGTATTTGTAAAATACCTATTGTGTACCAGGCTCTAGGCTAAGTCCTTGAGATACAAAAAAAAGTTAAAAAAAATAGTCCCCACTTTCAAGGAGCTCATTATCTGAATGGGGAAGATAATATGATTAAAAAAAACTATATACAAATATATATACGTTATAAATTGGGGGTAGTCTCAAAGGATAGGTATTAAGTTTAAGGAGAACTGGGAAAGGCTTCTTGTAGAAGGGTGTCAATTTTGCAAGTTCACCCATATCAAAGTTACTACCAAGGCATGTCAATTTCATCTTTGCAACATCACTCATAAGCCCCCTTCTCTCCTCTAAAATCACCACCTCGCTAGTGCAGAGCCTCAGCACTTCACATCCAGACTATTGCTGATGGGTCTGCCTGCCACAACCCTCTCTCCACTCTAATCTATCTTCTTTTCAGCAACTTAAGTGATTTTCTTAAAACACAGGTCTGATCATGTTACACACCTCGCCCTCCCTATTTAATAAACTTCAGTGGCTTCCTCGTGCTTCCAGGAGCAAAAAAAAAATTCTCTGATAGGCATTCAAAGACCTTCATAACCTTCCTCCTACCTTTCCAATCGTCTTACACCCTACTCTCTGACACTTATTGTTCAATCCAGAGACGCTGACCTCTTGGCTGTTCCATAAATAAGACACTCCATCTCTCATTCCTGGGCATTCTCTCTGGCTGTCCCATATGCCTGGAATGCTCTTTCTACTGACCTCCCTAGTTTAAGTCTTACCCAATCCCTCTTAATTCCAGTGCCTTCCCTCTGTTAATTATTTCCTTTTTCTCCTGTATATAGCTTGCTCTGTATATATTTGTTTGAATGTTGTCTCCCCAACTCAACTGGAAGTTCCTTCAGGGCAGAGACTGTCTCTTGCTTCTGTACTCTCAGTATTTAGCAGGGCCTACCATAGAGTAGGTGCTTAATAAATGTTTGTTGATGCAGTGGATAGAGAACCGGCCCTGAAGTCAGGAGGACCTGAGTGGAAATCCAGCCTCAGACCAAACACTTGACGCTTGCTAGCTGTGTGACCCGGGGCAAGGTCACTTAACCCCAAATGCCTAGCCAAAAGCAAAATAAATATATAAATAAATGTTTGTTGAATTGAAATACAAAGGAGAGGTATGTGAAAAAAATATCTAAGACATTTATGATTGCAAAAGGAGTGGGGCTATTTTCAGTCATGTGGCCAAATGAACAATGGGTGAGTGTTATACTTAAATCCCCAAACATTACAAGACCAGAAGAAAACATATTGTGGTGAGCATGAGATGCAACCCATCTTTTGGCTGATTGGTTCCTCACCCTCATATATCCTCTCAAACAACCCTACACTGAAATCATTACTCTAAACTACCAGTTTGGGAAAGTTGTCACTGGAAAAGAATCCCGCTCCCTTCAATATCTGGGTAATTCAGAGCTTTAGTTTTCCTCAGAAGCCCTAACATTACTTATAAATGGGTCAAGAGTTTTAGGAGATTTTGTAACTCGGAGAATAGGGGTAAGGCATTCCTCTTCCATTAGAGAAAAAAAAATGTTCTCCTCTTATAGAACAATTAAATTGAGAAGATTTAACAAAGTGAATCTAAGCCTGTTGCATCCTTTTCTTCTTTGTGTTTAAGAGTTTATGTGTCTTAAAACACTATTGCTGTTACTGTATACAATGGTCCTGTTCATTTCACTCTTCGTTATTTTGTGCAAGTCTTTCCATGTTTTCTAAAGGTCTTTGAGTTCATTTCTTTTTTTGTGAGGCAATTGGGGTTAAGGACTTGTCTAGGGTCACACAGCTAGCAAGCGTCAAGTGTTTGGTCTGAGGTCAGATTTGAACTCAGGTCCTCCTGACTTCAGGGCCGGTGCTCTATCCACTGTGCCACCTAGCTGTCCCGAGCTCATTATTTCTTATAGCACACTAGTATTCCTTCACAGTCACATACCACAACTCATTCAGCCATTTGATGACAATAACCCTAATCCTAACCCTAAATGGGCATCCCTCCAATTTCCAGTTCTTTGCCATCACAAAGATCTGCTATAAACATCCAATTCACATTCAAAGTTATAATTTACTATTTGTGAATTTCCCTTTATCTTATTTTTACCCACCCATTTTCCTTTTCAGCCTCTTTTTACCCTCTCCTGGTTACCTCATCTTCTCCCCCTACCTTCCTATTCTTTTATTTTACCCATCCCTCCGAGTCCCTCCCTCACCCTCCTAAATCTTAATCTATACACCCTTCTATTAAAAATAAAGGGCATATGAAGAAAGATGCTATTTGCATCCAGAGAAAGAACTGATAAATGGAAATATGTATAGAATAATTTTACATAAACACAATACCTATTTGTGCCTAATGGTAGCCATCTCTAGGGGTGGGGAGGAAGAGGTGAAAAAAAAATAAGTTTACATAACTATTATTTAAAAGGAATAACAAGTTGTGCATAATGAATTCGCAGGTTCATGTGCAATCGTCTTTTTTTTTCCATCTTACTATGTTAATGAAACCTAAATTACTATGTTTCTAAACTTAGATCTAAGGATTTCTACATTTCAAGAATTTATTCAATTAAATCTCAATAATCAAAAGTATGCCTTATAACACAAAACAAGAAGTTTATTTGTTTAGGTACAACAGAATACATCTTTATATGGGAAGAAGTTATAGAACTTTCAAAAAGAATCCATTTAAAGGCTTTCTTGGAAGACCATCATGTGACTTCAACAACTAATTCATGATGAGTAGCTTCTTCAATGTTTTGAAGTTGACGAAGTTCCCATGGAGTCAAATCATTGGCCTATTTAAGAGAAAATAATTTCTGTAACATGGTACTACAGAATATGGAACCAATTTAGGAAATATAAAAGATCTCAGATGTACAAACCACATAACTCTTTCTTTGACACTCTTAGAGATACAGAGCATCTCTTAGGATGGGGAATTGTCTTCAGATAGTTCAAATAAAGAGTCTCCTAGATTCTTGTACTCTATGGTGGGAACAAATGGATTCTACAGCAACCAGTATAAGGTTGTGACTCTCCTCATTACCCAGCTATGGCATGGTCACCAGGAAATTGGCTTATTCGGTGAAAAAAAAATCAAACTTTACTTATATTCTCTGCTTTCTTGCCTATTATCTCGAATGTGACTAATTTAGATACCTATTAATCCAGGCATGACATGCATACCTAGAATGTCTAGGCTCTTGAGACAGCCCTGAATTGTCAGTTATAACCTATAGACATAAGAGGAACCCTACCTAATCCTGGAGAATCAGACTAGGGTTCTACCTAGACTAAAATCTTGCCATTGACAAATGGGGCAACTATCTGAGCACACTTCTGACAATAGATAGTTTGGAAACTACTTTGACATTTGAAGGAGAATCATAGAATATCCAGATTTCAAATAAGAGACCCTTTTACTTGCTGTGAATTAGATCTTAGGAACTAACAGAATTTCACTCTTTTTGGATGCCCCCCATGTAGATAATCACAAATCTGAAATAACAGAACATTTCTTTACCATTGTTCTTCCCATCGTAATGGAAGGGACAAACATGAGAGTAGGAAGTGGCTTTTGTGGGAGTACTATTGGCAAGTCCTGGGTTCCCATGGCAGTAGCCTTGGCTAGATAGGGATGGATATTGAGGTCCTCTATTTTGGAAGAGAGCAAAATGGAAAGGAAATGAGAGGCTGGTATTAATGTTAGCTACTGGAGAAGGTTAAGAATGGCATCACTGACAGTGCAGGAAAATCACAGGAAAGGGACCAGGAGTGTCTCCTACCATTAACATCAGGGTCTCTCACTACATAAGGAGGTATGAAATTCATATAGTTATATTGCCTATACAGGAAATAAAGTTAACACTTGAAAGAAACCTGAGCCAAACAGGCCTAAAAAAAAAAATCAGCGAGTTCTAACATTCAATGGAAATTCAGTCCTAATATTAAAAAGTTTCACAGCACCCATAATTGATATGGCTGTACTTCAGAATATTTGGAATCATTACATACCACACGTGGCTTCTTCCAACGGCCTTTTCTTTTAACAGGGTCCTTTATTCCAGGTAATCCGTAACAGTACCATTTTCCGAAGGACATCTTACTCTGTTTCTCGGTTAATGGATCAGGCATTTGATGTCCCTTCTTGGCTGAAGAGAGGTTAAAGCTATTTTGTACCTCTGCATCGGATTCCTCAGAAGCAGATACTGTAGAAAGTCTCTTTCTTTGGCCAATAGGCTGAACACTTCTTGTTTCTGGATGAGTTGAAAATTCTAGAAATGGTGTTTTGGGGAGGGGAGACTCCATAGGAGTTTCCCTTTCACTTCCAGCTTCTTTTAGGTAGGATATACTTTCTATGGAAATCATGCTTTTAGATAGTGTGGTATCCACAGGTGTGCTATGTTTTATTAATTTTCTGGTTGAAGAAGTGAACTTTAAAGATGAATTCTCTTCCTTGGATACCCCAGAATCAAACATCTACAATGCAAAACATCAGGGATTGTTTTCTATAAAATGCCTACATCAAGCCTTTAAAAGTATTTGAATCAATTAGAAGGTAAGAATTATTTGAATTGAAAGGATCTAATACTTCAACTTGATCTGATTTCCAGTCAACTCATTACATGAATCTGTCTCAGACAAGTAGGAGTTGGGACAGTCAATAACGAAGAAAACAATTTAATATACTAAATTGGTCCTTGCCCCCAGAGGGGCTATTCGTTATGTCCAGGGCTAACTTTATATGTAGGGCAGCTTGGTGGGACAGTGGATAAAGTGCTTCCTGAGATCAAATCTGGTCTCAGATACTTACTAGCTGTATAACCCTAGGCAAGTCACTTAACCTTAGTTGCCTCAGTTTCTCATCTGTAAAATGAGCTAGAGAAGGAAAAGGCAAACTACTCCAGTTATATTTGCCAAGAAACTCATACAAAGAGTCAGACATGACTGAACAACTTTACATGTAGTTAAGGCAGCCCCTTACTTGATGGACGTTGACCTTACCCCATTTACTGTCAGCAAAAATAATCACAGGAGAAATCATTAGTTCTCAGAGGAAAACAGGATCTTTGGGTTTAGTCACTTGTTAGTCCATAAAATCACCACCACCACCACGCCTTCAAGGCCTTCATAAGGAAGCAGCACTTTAAGTGAATCATAGGATTTAGAGCTTGCAGGATCCTTAGAGATGTAATTCACAGGTCATTTGTTAGACCAGCAAGCCAAGAATGCTTCTTGCATCCTAAAATAAAGTTTTATCGTATTTAAAAATGTAAAAAAACAAAAAACAAAAAACATTATTAGCCAGCAGTACACAAAACCAGGCAAGGCCAGAAGGGCTAGAGTTTTTGCTGACCCATCCTTTTTTGTCCAATGCCCTCATTTTAAAAATTAAAAAAAAAAATTGATCATACAGATGATGTGATTTGATCATATAGGTAGTAAGTATCAGAACCACTTAGAATTCAAGCCAGGTCCTCCGATTTCAAATTCGTTGTTCTGGCTACTATCCATGCTTCCTCATTAAAACATATTTTATTTGGAAAATAATAATAATATAGTAATAGATATTCATTGGCTAAGTAACCTATCATCGCATGCCTCCCCTGCAAACGAATGGGAATTAAGATGGGTAAATTTGGAGATTGGGGTGGGGGAGCATAGAGTCTTTGACAAGGGTACCTAGGGGGTTAAAGGTATACTATATTCCATTATTTTTTCTGTATTAAAAATAATGAATAAAAAGTTTCTCAATCCAGGTTTCTTCACTTTTGACAGCTGACTAGTTATTTACATTTGTTCTCAAAGGAAGAATGCATTATAATTACAATAATTAATGTTTTAAATCTAGAGCATTTGAAAACTTCATAAAAGGAATCATACATGTGATATATAAGAACCATCATTCAATGATTTAGAGGCTGAGAGTACTCTGGAGGATTGGACTTTAAGGGCAAGACTAAGAATTACACTAAGTAATACAGGGTAAATTTGAAGTCTCAGTGACTACATGGGATTCCTGTACTTCTGTCCCTAGTTTGAGGTGACAAGACAAAAACGAAAGCCTTCTTAAAACGTTTACCATTCCCATTCTCTCAATATCAGAAATCAGAAATGTCCAGTAGAGTTGGTGGAAGGAGGGTTTATTAAAAAGGAACAGAAAAATTTCAATCAACCTTTTATACAAAGCAGTTAGATCTATTCACCTCCATGGCCCTCTAAAATCCTGGCTTCTAGGAAATTCACTCAGATGCGCTTTAAACAGCAACAAAGGTAGTCTCACAGTTCAGTTCTTAAAAAGAATTAAGATCATAAGTATCATATGGGAGATACATTGGATGAAGATCTCAGGGTTTTTAGTATTTTAAGCCCATAGTTGACTAAAAGTGTGATAGAGCAGCTAAGAAGACCAGTGACATCTTAGGCTACATTAAGAGAATTAAAGCAACAAGAGAGATTTCTTTATTCTCTATCTTGGTCAGAACCTATCTAGAAGATGATGCTCCATTACGGATGCCACCTTTTAGGAAGGCTATAAATAAAAGAACATCCAGAGAAGGGTAACTAGTATTGTGAAGGGCCTGGAAATTATGACATAGGGCAATCAGTGTAAGGAACTAGGTTTGTTCAGGTCAAAAAGAATTAAGTATAATAATACAGACCGGAAATGGTGATGGTAAGATGAAAAGAAATGCTGCCCAACTATTCAGACAGGAGATCTGATACCTGGCCCATCGTCTGTGTATGCCTGGAACCAAAACTCAGAATGAAATAAAGCTGGTAGAATTTAAGAATAAAAGAAGAGTATGTACATTTAATCTATACTGGGAAAATAGAGTAGGATCATAAAAGACATAGGACTTCTTCTTGGGATGGATGAGATGTTGATGACTAATAATACAGACAAGGTAGAACCTTTGCACTTTTGTTTTGTTTCTATGCTCTTTGCCAAGGAGCATAATCTTTGGCCTAGAACAAAAATGGCTACTAGGGAGCTCATACTGAAGATAAATAGTAAGGCAACTTAGTTGCCCTTGATGAGGTCAAGTCACCAGTCAGAAATCAATTATTTCCTAGGCTGCTGAAATAATTCAATTCAAGAGGAACTTATTAAGATGCTAATATGTTCAAGACAACATGACACAGTGGAAAGGGAGATTCCTTGGAGTCCGGATGATCTGGTTTCAAGTCCTGTCTCTGAAACATATTGGCTTTGTGACACTGTGTAAGCCACTTAATTTCTCAGTGACCCAGACAACTCTCTAAGTCTATAAGTTAAAGAGAAGTTGGAGAGGCAGTTCCTTAGTTAATTGAATCAAAAGTGCAGAACAACAAAAAGTGTGAGGCATTATACTATGTTCTAGAGTTAAAAAAAAATTACAATACGTATATGTGGACAAATGTGGGACAAAGTAAATACAAAGTAATTTGGGGGTAGGGCAAGACCAGGAGATGGAATCAGGGAAAACCTCGTGTAGAAGGTGGCACCAGAACAAAGTCTTGAAGAGAGTCAGGGAATTCTAGGGATGAGGGACAGCCTTTATGAAGGCACAAGAGTTGGGAGATGGACAGTCACATACACAGAACAAAGTAGGTGTTTGGCTAAAACATTCAAGGGTTGTGAGGGCTAATAATATGAAATCACTCTGGAAAGATAGCTTGGGTCAAGATATGAAGAGCTTATGATGCCAAAGGTGTGTGTATTTTATTCTAGAGACAAGTCACTGAAACTTCTTGAGCAGGACTTCCATAGAAGAACTGGTTAAATGAAAAGATCAATACAACCACTTATCGAGAGTAGAATAAGAAGCCTTGGGAGGTCCTGGGAATTTCTTCACTAGAAGTCTTTAAATATACCACTTACTATAAACATAGTAGATGGAATACTTGTTCAGAGTTGGCCGTTCTAACTCAGATTAAGTGAATAAAAATGGGAGTAGCTATAAATATCCTAGATTGTAGAAGAAAAGGGCTATGTTTGCTTTAAAAGATCCGATGATTAAAATAGTAGCAGAAAAAGAAGTGAATCCTTTATGTATTATTCCCCAAAGCAAGAACAAGTACAGTGAAAGGGGTAAAGGACACAGGTTCATTCCAGGCTAAGTAATTTAGACTTGAAGTTAGTGCTTGAAGAATGAGCAAAATAACTTGCTTAGAAAGGAAAGCCTCTTATTTCATCATCTGCCCCTGCTGAATTCCCCAAGAGCTGTTGGGTGGAGGTAGATGGGTATGACCCAAGTATGGGGTCAAAGATTTAGAACCCAACACAACTTCTGAGGCCATTGAGTCCAATCCCATCACTTTACATGCAACAGACTGATGGAGCATACTCAAATTTGCCCTTCCTGGTAAAGTCTTTCACAGCACGTGCAAATATTCCCTATTTGCTTTGAACCCATCTCTTGGAACTTTAGAAACCTGCTCCTGGCCACATCTGACTGAGAGGCTTGCGTGATGAAAAGGCATCCACTGGTTGTCTATAAAGCCAGAATTCAGAGGATATTAAAGGGGATAACCTGCCCCTCCATTGATCCCTTTCTTTTGGGCCTATCTTTCTCTGCCTCCTAGGAGTCAAGTGCAAAGTCGGGGGCTGCCATGTCTTCTACCCTCGCCATGTGAGCACATGGCTGCTTCCGTCTCTATAGACGCTTTCATCCTAGGATACATATTTTCCTAAGACCATGAAAGGATAAATACAACAAGACAATGGTGGCCATCTGCTTATAGCCACCATAACTGGGCGGGAGATAGGGCAGCCACCCTTCCCCCATTTGACTTTAGGGAGATGGCTCACAGAAGCGCCTCTGTTTGAAATTCAAGGAGTAGAGAGAGAGAGAGAAAGAGCAACAAACCCTTCTTGTATATCCACCAAGGTCCAGCTCAGCAGCCAATCAGAAGACTCCTCCGCTTGAGCACAAGCCCCTTAGGCACGCAGGGCCAGAAGCAGGCCTCTAAAGTTTCACATGTTGGCTTTAATCAAGCAGAGAATATCAGCACATGCTCTGCATAACCCACCAAGAAGGGTAAGTAAAAATGAACACACATACTCTATAACTCCGTTCCAAACAATTAAGGAAATTTTAATCTACTGCCTGAAGTAACAAAGGAAAGAAGTGAAGGGACCAGCCAATGAGTGCTCTGTCTTGTTTTACATGATCAATAACTTGGATGAAGAGAGATTGCTTAGATCTCTTCCAATTCCATTAGACCCATACTCAAAGCATTTCCAGCTTGCTAGAAGCTACTAAAACTTATCCTGTGCTAATAAAGCTTTTGAGAACCGAGCATCACCCCCGATCTAGGATGAAGCATCAGAGGAACAGTTTAGGGGGAAAATGGAAGGGAATAGAATAAGCATTTATTAAGTGTCTCCTATGTTCTAGGCACTGTATTAAGTACTTCACAGATATTAGATTTCAGAAGAGGAATGAAATGAAGTTTAACCACAGCTGTAAAGTCACACATCTAGGTTAATAAACAATAGAAGTGCAGGTTGGAAAGTGCCTAGCTTAAATTCTTATGAAAATAAAAAGATGTAGTTGACTGCAAGATGAGTATGAGTCGTCGTGATATTCCAGGCAAAAAATGCTAATAATAACCTTAGGCAATATTAATAAAATTGAAGTGTCTAAAACAAAGTTGACAATAGTTTCACTATACCCTTTCCCAGGGTCAGACATCTGGAATATTCTGTTCTGGGACACATTTTAATATAAATATTGACAAAGTAGAGCACATCCAGAGGAGGGCGAATAGGGTGTTAAGAGGAACTCAAAACCAGCGTCTTATGAATTTCTGCTAAAGGATTTGAGGATACTTTGAATGACGAAGTGAAGACTGGGGAGCAGGAAGAAAGGATAACATCCAATGAGAAAAAGACTTTGTATTGCTCTAGAAGACAGATCTAGGGCCAATGGGTGGGAAAACTGGCAAATTTTTGACTCTATATAACTACCTTTCAACAAAACTCGAGGGACTGACACTCAAAAGTATTTTATGTTCGAGTTAAATTATGTAAACACTATTAACTATTTTTTAAAAAAATTAAAAAAATCCTTGTATAGCCATATATAAAAATTACAAAATACATAAAAACATAAGTGATAAAATTCTAAATAAGAGATAGGAAGAAAATAGGTCAGAAAAACAAAATTTTTGTGGAGAGTTATAGAGGTCCAGGGTTCAAATCCTGACTCTAACATACTACCTACATGACTTTGGGCATATTAATACCTCTCTGGGCCTCAGTTTCTTGTAAAAGAGGAAGATAGACTAATTGATCTATAAATTTCTTGACATTGTTGTGAAATAAAAGAGAAGAAAAGATAAATAGACATAAACACTGAAAATTTGAACATGTTAAGTTTCTAAGAGGTTGATAGGAACTGGTTATAAAAATGACTGATTAGGTAATTAGAATAGAATTATACATATAACATGAAAATACCTTTTATGATAGGACTATGATGATCATATTTTTACAATGCCAATTTTTTTGAAAATTACCAAATGCCCTACCAGTATAGAATGTTTTAATTACTGGACCTCTCAAGGCTCTTATTTAATAATTGAGTAGACAAGAGTTCTGGTTCTTCGGAATCTAGATAGAAAGCAGCCCGTGCTGGATTGCAGTTTGAACCAGAAATGTTTGGCCTATTAGATCTGAGCTGAAAGGAATTTGAGATTTTAAACAAACACACAAAAAAATAGCTATTATTATTCTGCATGTAACCTATTGCTTCAGATAATCACTTAGATATTACAAATACATCCAGAGAATCATCTTTGTCTCGTCCACATTATATTGACAAAAATTTTAGGCTTTGAATGTTGGTCTCTCCTTCCTGCCCACTCAAAAGAGTGGGGGGGAAGGGCAGGCTGCTTTGGGAAATTGAACAGCCTTCTATCATATCCCTTTACTATTAATAAAAAGTTTTGTTTGACTTTCAGCCAAATTTCAGTTTTCTCAATTAAAAAAAACTGTTGAGCAGATTCTAAACCACAAACAAAATTTTAACATGTAGCAATAACAAACCACCAAAAGGTATAGGAGAATGCCAAATTTTGAAGAAGTTGTACTTGTAACCTAATGCAAGAGTAAAAATATGGTTGGATATTTATATAAAATCTCACTGTAACAAAGTACAAAGTCCTAGATTTTCCTGGAAATAGACTGAAGATTCAAGAGGGATGCTTTAGTTGTCCAGATTTATATAACTATGTAACCTAGTAGTTTCTTAAGTAAAATTCAGAGCAGCAAAACACCTACGAGAATAAAGTCCCTCTCCTTGTTCCCTTACAAACATTTGGCTCCTGGGGAGTTACTAAACAAGACTTCATGGTGGTCACAAAGACTAATGAATAGTTTTCTAGGGGCAATAGTTATTATTTTATTTCTGAAAGTTTAAGATATTTCAGGCAGTTATTTATATTGGACTCTTTCTATGTGGTTAAGACCCTGTGCTAAATTCTGGGGATATAAAGAAAAGCAAAAAACAGTCCCTGCCTTTAAGAAAATTATTCTAATAGGAGACGCAACATGTAAATAATTACATACATATAACAGACAAATATAGATGTATATATGTAGACAAAGAGTAGGTAGGAAGCAATCTGAAAGGAGAAGGCATTGGGAGGACTGGGAAAGGTCTCCTATAGAACATGGAATTTGAACTAAATCTCAAAGGAAGTTAGAAAAACTAAGAGGAAGTGTGGGGAAAGAACATTTGAGGCATGGGGGACAGCCACCAAAGTCATGGAAAAATGAAAACGGAATGTTCTGTTCAAGAAACAGCAAGATACACCAATATGTTTTTCAGTTTCATTTGTGTCCAAGTCTTTGCGACCCTATTTGGGGTTTTCTTGGCAAGACACTGGCATGATTTAACATTTCCTTCTTTGGCTTATTGTATAGATGAGAAAACTGAGGCAAACAGGGTCAGGTGAGTTGCTCTAATTGTCCGAGGCTAGAGTTGAGCCTAAGAAAACTCATCTTCCTGACTCCAGTCCTGGCACTCTATCCATTGTACCACCTACCTGCCTGATATAGCTGGATCAGTTTAAGAAGACTGGGGAGGTAGACAGGTGCCCAGTAATGAAGAATTTAAGTGATGAAAAGATAATCCTGGAGCTAATGGGGAGGAAGTGAATTTTAATGGGAGGGATGATGTGCTTAGACTAACACTTTAGGGAAAAAATCATTTTGGTGACTAAATGAATGATGGATTGGGGAAAGACTTGAGACAGCGAAACCAATTAGAAGATTATTGCAATAGTCTAGGAGAGAAGTATTGAAAGCTTATTTTAGGGAGGTGGCTGTAGAAGTAGATAGAAAGGGACTTAAATGAGAAATATTGTGAAAACAGAAATGACAAGATTTGGCAATGGATTGAATAGTTTGAATGAGGATTCGAGGATGACAAGGATGACAGAGAGACTGGGAGGATGGTTGGAAGAGAAGAGAGTTTGGGTGAAAGAGAACGAGTTCAGCTTTGGATATTGTGAGTATAAAATAGCCATGGGGCACACAAGTCGTGATGCCCAAAATACGTTTGGCAATTTGGGAACTCAGGAGAGAGTCCAGCACTGGATATGTGGATCTGGGAATCATCAGCATGGAGATGATAATTAAATTCATGGGAGTCAATGAGATCATCAAGTAAGAGAGTACAGAGGGAGAAAAAGAGGAACCAGGACAGAAACCTGGGGGACACATATGGTTAGCAGTCATAGCAAGGATTTAAAAAAAAAAAAAAGCCAGCAAAGGCTATTGAAAAGAATTCAAAGAGCCAGGAGGAAAGACAGAAGAGTGTAGTGTCACAAAATCTTAGAAAGGAGAGAATATTCAGGAGAAGGGGATTAAAATTACCTTTCTGCAGCATTTGACAAGAAAGATAAAGATTGAGAAAAGGAGTTGGCAACGAAGAGGTCATCGGTAACTTTGAAGAGAGAAGTTTTGGTTGAATGATGAAATTGGAAGCCAGACTGGGAAAGAGGGTGAGAAAGAGAGAACAAATGGACCAGAATTCTTCTGAGATAGGAGTGAAAAAGAGGATCACAGGGGAAGATATATTTAAGTGATGAAATGAGGTGGAAGGTAGATCTCAAATCTCACTCAGGAAAAGGACACCCACGGATGGATTCTTTGTTTTTTTGTTTTTAAATACTTAAAAAGCCCCATTGAAAGACTACCCCTTCTGCCCTCAGCATCCATTTCAATTATGAAATTTAACTGTGGGTGTAATTCTCTTCAGTTTAAACTGCTTGTGCCCATAGCCTCAACTCACTCACTTCCCCCCCCCACGTTCACACACACTCTCACATACTCACACCTGGGTTCAGGTTTTGCTTTTGACTTATACTGGCTGTATAATGCACTTAACCTCACAGTATCCCAGGTAGCTCTCTAAAATCATAAGCTACAGAGTAAATGCTGATCATTACTACATAGAGTTTTATCACCGAGAATCACCTATATTAAACCATAGCTCCAGTCCCTGTTTTGTATACAAGGGTGTAAATGTGTGTAGACATACACACATTTATATCTATTTCATTTATTATGTATCATCTATTATCGTTTATAGATATGTAGAGTGATACAAAATAGCTGGGTGTGCTCGGGTAAGTCATCTAACTTTAAGTGTACCAGGCAACTCTGTAAGATTAAGTTTTAGAACTGTTGTTGACCTCTGTGGGTGCAGAGAGTTTGGTCGTGCTGAAGAAATCTCTGGGTTGGACGGGGGCACATAGGGATGTACTATTACTTTGTAAATTCTTGTTAGCTGATTAATTCCTTTTGCAAACATGTTTGAAGTGCCTACAGTGCTAGACCTGGAGGTAGTACACAGTTTAAACAAGAGAAGGTCCCTGCCCAGATGGAATTCACAATCCAGCATAGAGGAACGACACATATTGTACGAACGTTACCTGCAACATTGCTTAGTGAATGTCTGAGGTAGGGAGGACCTATGATTTCAGCGGTGCTGAAACTCCCTCCAGTGATACAGTTCAGTAGTTCATCTTTAACTTACCTGGAGGCATTGAGAGTTTAAAGGACTTGCACCTGGCTACACACAGCTGGCAAGATTCAGAGGCAGGATTTAAACCCAAGTTTTGCTGATGTCGAGGTTAATGTCTCATGTGCCATTACCACCCTATTCCACCATATTCCTAGGGCTCAGTCTACATTAGAATTTCTTCATATTAAACCCAAATCTCCCCCTTAAAGTCAGATCCAATTCTCCTATGAGGTGTTCTGGGAGAATGAAATATCCTTTTTACAATGAGCCAACCATATATAAACAGAGACTAGCTCTTCATTTATTTATACACCGAGTATAAGGTTAATGCCCATCACCAACGACCCACCAAAATACAGGATGTGAGTTCAGACTACGCAAGAAGAGTTGACCATGTAGGTGAGTGTCAAAACTCAAGAGTTATGTGCATTGAGGGCAGAAAGTGAAGGAGGAGGATGGAGGACCTCTTTATAGATTGACAATTTAGGCAAGAGATCAGCTAACTAATCTGTGCTGGGTTTTGTTCCCTAGGGCTATGTCTGTAGGTGCTAGAAGAGTCAGGTATGAAATCCCAGTATTATAGATTATTTTTCGAAGGAGGTATATCATTTATACTGTAAATTCAAATCTCAACCTAGCAATTTTTTCTAAGATTTTGTAGAGGGTGCTCAGAGTACTAACCTACAGCACTTTATATTTTAGATTTCAGCTCACTCCACATTTAAATTGCCCATTCTAAGGTAAATGCAAAATATTGGCAAAGAGCACAGTGGATTATTAGAGATGAAATTCACTCAATCGTGAAGGGTTTCAGCATATGAAATAAGATAATTCCCTTAACCGTTTTAATCTTCCTTCTTTCTCCTCACCTCCCACCACTGTTATCTACTCTCCTCCTGCTTTAAAAAAAAAAAAAGCCACTCACCGCTCCTTTCAAATCCATTCTTTTCTGTCAGAGCACCTTGACTTAGCCTTTCACTAGCGAGGTAAAGTCTCAGCCTCCTTACCGAAGAGACGATAAACCTCTGCCGATACTTCACCCTTTCTCCGTGAAAGAACAGGAACATATATGCAGACTCCTCACCTGTTTGCAATAACCGAATAAAAAGCAGAGTCCAGTCTAAGCCACAGGTGGGTCTTTTGAGATTTCAAATAGATATTTTCCATGCCTGCTCTCTAATACGTTCAATCTGATTTGTTAGCTTCCATTTGAGTTCTAAGTTCAGTACTGTTGCTGATGAAAAAGAAGTCCCATCCATTCTCTGGGTCTCAGTTTCTTCATTTGTAAAATAATGGGATAAACTTTGTTGACTTCAGAGGTCCCACTGGGCTCTAAATTTTATCAGTTCAGATATTCATTGCAGGATTATTCTGCTTTTTTCTTTAAAAAGAATCAATGAAGCAAGTAATCAGAGAAGTGAGGAATCACAGGCAACAAATATTAAACAGGAATCCGTACGATTCTTCAATCTCTGGCGATCAGTATCATTTTTATGTCCTTGATTTAGCGTTTGAGGAGGCAGGTGTTGGCTGGTATGCGTGGAGGCCTTTCCTCTCCCGTGTGCTCCGTTGAAATTTTGAAAGTTTTCCTCCTAAGAAGAGAGGAAAATACTTAACTGAAAACACAAGGGATAGATCTCAGACCTTCCCAATCGGCATGAATGGCCACGAGGGCTAATCCACGTTCACTCATTTAGCAAACAATAGGTACCTGGCACTGTAGCACTTCAAAGTTTGTAAAGAGCTTTACTCTGTCCTACATATCCTCATTTGATTTGAATCCTCACAGCTCTGGGAGGCAGGTGCTTTTATTTTCCTCATTTTCCAGAAGAGGAAACTGGGGCTGAGAAAGATTAAGTGACTTGCCCAGGATCACACAGCTAGGAGGAGGCCACTGAAGTCAATAAGAGGTAAATTTTCACTACTGGATTTGGGGACAGAAAAACATAAGAATCTCTGAGTCTGTTGTCTCTGTCCCATGAGCAGACAGTTTTATTGTGATGAAGCTGGAATGAAGTGTTTTTCACTGGCTAAGGGAAATCTATTAATAAGGATCCCCTCACAAATGAAGTTTGATTTTTAAGAAATCATTGACTGCTTAAGCCTTAGGAGGCAGTAGGTGATTCAGTGAGTAGACTTCTGACTAGTCCTGGAGTCAGGAAGACTTGAGTTCAAATTCAGCCTTAGACACTTACACATGACCCTGAGGAAGTCACTTACCTTCGATTTGCCTCAGTTTTCTCAACTATAAAATGGTAATAATAATAATAATAGCACCTACCCCCAGGGTTGTTGTGAAGAGCAAATGGTATAATATTTGTAAAGTACTTAGCACAGTGCCTGGCACAAAGATAGTACTTGATAAA
Organism: Phascolarctos cinereus; assembly: GCF_003287225.1. Classification (NCBI taxonomy): domain Eukaryota; kingdom Metazoa; phylum Chordata; class Mammalia; order Diprotodontia; family Phascolarctidae; genus Phascolarctos; species Phascolarctos cinereus. The sequence continues at coordinate 80,183,518 of NW_027555847.1, read as the reverse complement.
TGCTTATTCCCTCCTCACAGTGGCAACTGAAATAACTGGAAGGCTCAGTTTACAGACAAGAAGAATGGGTGCACTAGTTTAGGAAATGTCAGTGCATATGTTCATTATATTTTTCTGTTGAGTGGGAAAAGGGGCATTTATCTCAAAAGGATAAAACTGTTACTTAAATGCAATAAATTTGCAGGGTTTAGGGGAAGGATGGATAGGTAAATGATGTGATACAAATTGATAAACACTACTTTCTTAATAAAGAATGTATTATGTTCATCAAGACAATCAATCATTTCATCTTTCTCCTTATTATCTCATTGTTTCAATTACAACTTGCAAACAGCAAGTGGCAAAAAGTGTGTCATTATTATGGGGAGGGGGCTCCATGATTGGAGGTTGAGGTAGGGTAATGGGTACCCTTATGGATTTTGTTATTGTTGTTCAGTCACTTTTCAGTTGTGTGTAACTCATTGTAACCCATTTGGGGTTTTCTTGGCAAGGATACTGTAGTGGCTTGCCATTTCCTTCCCCAGCTTCAGATGAGAAAATTGAGGCAAACAGTGTCAAGTAATTTGCTCAAAGTCACACAAATGTCTGAGGTCAGATTTGATCTCAGGGAGATGAGTCTTCCTGACTCCAAGCCCAGAACTCTATCCACTGCACTCCCTGTCAACAATAACAGTTATTTTGTGGAAAGAATGTTGGCTCTGGATTCAAATCCTGCCTCTGCCACTTGCTACCTGTGTGACCTTGGAAAAGTCACTTAATTTTGTCAGGTCTCTTTTTCTTCTGGTAAATAAAGGGGTTGGACTAGATGAAATCCAAGTCCCTTTCAGTTCTAAATCTGTTACCCTAAGATTAACAATGAATGAGAAGCTATGGATGTGTTATTCTTCAGACCAGCAAAGTAGTCTGAACCAGTGTAGTGAACCAGTGAACTCATGAAATCACATTTCAATTTTTTTAATTGCCTTGATTACAAATAGTCTGTGTTTAGTTAGCTAAGTTAATAAGAGTTCAGTGCTATTATAGTAAGTGGTGGGTTCAGACGCGAACATCTCTGAACTCTCTTCCTATTCTAGATCCAATTATTCTAATTTACAAAAGTTCCTATTTAAAAAAAACAATATCTAGGGAATTTAGTGAATGCCACGCTGGACATGAGTCAACATCTGGCATGGAATTCAAAAGAGCTAGCTATCTCAATCTACATTAACTGTAGCACATTGTCTAGAAGAAGATTATAACCCCATTGTTCATTGTCCTGGGCAGACGACATTAGGATTATCTGCCCCAGGTTTAGTGGCACCTCCCAGACCACCAGCTCTGCTTCCTCTTGCCCATTTCATGATCTTCTTGGGAAGCAACACCCCACATCCATGGAGAAGGGAGCTGCTATCCTCATCACCACCACTGGAAGCAGGCAAGTCCAGGGAGCTGTAGCAATACACCTCCCTCCCAGACCACCAGCTTCGGCCCCAGCCTTGCCACCACTGCTATCGTGCATGGTAAGCAAATCCTGGAGAAGGGGCTGACCATATTCACCACCACCTACACCAACTGCCAACCAACTGCCACTGTAGGGCAGGTAAACTCAAGAGCCCCAAGAATGTCAATAACCCCTCCCCCACTGCCATGGGCTGCTTCCAGACTGCCCCCAACAACCATTATCCAGAAAAAAAACCCAACCCTTTGTGAAAATGTGACTTGCAACTACCTCTCCAGGTGTTATAGTCCCTATCTCCTCAGAAGCAACAGGTACAAAAAGCCCAGAAGAAAAAATCCAAGTCCTTTGTACCATCAAATATTCTAACAACAACAAAATCAGTATCTTTGTTAATGCAAACAATAGATGTGTTATCATCTGGCTTGCTGCTGCATCTTAAGGACCACTGGGGCTTGCCATTTGATTTACAGCTGAAATCACTGATATGTATTGTCTCCCCAGTTAAGTGTGGGAGTTCCTTGACAGCCCTGTCTTCCTTTTCTACTTGTATTCTCTATGCTTAGCATAGTACTTGCACGTAGTAAGTACTTAAGAATTTTTTTTCATACATTCGTTATTGTGCATAGTTCTAGGCAGCACATTTTAGGAAAGTTATTTACAAATTACTTGGAGCAAGTTAAATAGAAAGTGATCGAGCTGGTGAAGGAACCTGAAGTTACGTTATATAAGGATATAGTTGGAGGCACTGAGGATGTTTAGAGTAGAGATGAAAGTATTTAAGCATGGTCAGAATAGTCATCTTCACATATTTGAAAGACTGTTCAGTATCTGAAGATAGCTTAAGCTTGCTTTGTTTGATCAGAGACCTCAACATGAAGAGCAATGGGCGCAGGTTACAGTGATTTAGGAGTGCAGGGCCAGTCCAGGGAGAGGAGGCCATTGGACTGAGGCAGGGGGTTAGATGGAAGGGGGAAATGAGGGAGGGGACAGAGGAGAGATAGGCACCACAGTTCCCAGGAGGAAAGGGACGCCCCCCCAAAGGAAGTCCCCAGGGATAGGATGAGGGTTTCAGGGAGGCCCCTTGTGACAGTCATTCCCTGAAGTTTGGGGTGGGACATGCACTACCTCTGGTGGCACACTGAAGCTACTGTGTATGCAGCTCCCTGGGTTGCAGGTAGGCTACTTGGACAAAGACCAGCCTAAAGTCTACAGCTCTGAAATCCCTTGGCTGGGAAGTCTGGCTCTCTTCCTTCATTCTTCTCAGGGCTCCACTCCTGATTGTCCTGATTTATTTCTCCACCATGGCCTAATGTGGGCACCTTCCCCTCCCTTCCCATGCCCAGCTTCTTTTTATACATTGTCTTTCTCCATCAGAATGTCAGCTTCTTAAGAACATGAATTGTCTTTCTTTTTGCTAGTATTTTTATTCGCAGTTTTTAGCGCAGTGCTTGGCCCATGGTAGGCACTTTATAGATGACTCTCAACTTAATCTGCCAGTGCCTAGTATAATAGTAGCAGCTTGAGCCAAAGGAGAGAAGCTAAGACTTACAAGAAACAGACCTTTATGGAAGAAAGAACTCCTTAAGGATCACAATGCTCAGAAATAGAATGGGCTGACTCAGCAGGTAATGGCATCCCATTCACTGGAGACTTTCAAGCAGAAGTTGGTTGAATACTTTTGGGAGGATGTTGTGGAATGGATTTCTGTTCAGGTCAAGTTAGACTACATGACCTATGAGGTCCTTTCCAATTCTGAGATTCCATGAGACCAACAGGGGGGGCATGTTTGCTGCCCACTTAGCCTCCTCCACTTCCTGGCCAGAGACTATATTTCTAAGCAATCATCCTTCAAATAAAAGTGAACGATGACAAGAGGGGGATCAAGCAACATGCCTTATGGCTCATACACATCTTCCTGATGGTGTCATGCATAACCAGGTGACACATTCTCATGTGGCAAAGGGATTGCTGACAAGGGACCAGGCTAAGAAAGAAGCTACCTTCCCCATGCATTTGTGACTGCTTCTGCAGTAACCATGTATAGAGCACCCAAGAAGGGAACTTGGTTTATTTGTTTGTTTTCCTAGAGATGGTAGCTCATACAGTCAGGGAATTTTGGGGCTGGAAAGACTGCTAGAGGTGATCCAGTCTAACCTGTCCATTTTATAATTGAGAAAATTGAAGCTAAGAGAATGATTCGCTCAAGGTTACAGGCCATTACTGGCAGCACTGAGACTGAAATCTAGCTCCCCTGACTCCTAGGTTTTTCTGCTGTATTAACATAATGTACCGGGCACAGTGCTGGACTCACAATCAGGAGATACTTGGGTTCATATCCTTACTCTGTAGCTTTGTGGGCAGGTCACTTTACTTCTCAGCCAGAATAAATTAATAAAGCATTAAATTAGAGATAAATTGCAATTCCATACAAAAGAAATCATGGCTTCCTGACTTATCAACCCTTTGCTCAGCCCACTTCTATTAAAAAAATAAAACTAAACTAAACTAAACCCTTTTCAGAAACTATAAAACTTCACATTATGTCCAATTTCTCTCATTCCAAAATTCCTGAAAGCCTAACTGATATCCACCATATCTATTTCTTCACTTCAGCTGGCTTACTCTTTTGCTGGTTTCTTTACCTTCCATCCCAGGCTACTGAAATCACTTTCTCCAAGGTCACCAATTACTTCTTAATCAACCAATTCAAGACCACAAATTGCTTGCAAATCAATCAATCCAATGTCATTTTCTTAGTCTTCACTTTCTTGAGAGCATTTGACTGTTGCTTCCATCTCAAGACTTTTCCCTTCTTTAGTGTATGTAGTATTCTTCTCTGATAGATCTCCTATCTCTTTGACTTCTTTACAAGCATCACTGGCTGCTTTCTTTCCCTCGAGAGTTCTGCCCAGGGGCAGCTAGGTGGTGCAGTGGATAGTGTACCAGCCCTAAAGTCAGGAAGACCTGAGTTCAAATCTGGCCTCAGACCAAACATTTGACACTTAACTAGTTGTGTGACCCTAGGCAAGTCACTTAACTCCAATTGCCAAAAGAAAAAAGAAGAAAAAAAAGAGCTCTGTCCCTGTGTCAAAGAAAGAGGCATGGGAGTGGTGGTGGTGGTGTGGAGTACTGAAGCAGTAGAAAGGAGATCTGACTCCTAAACACAGCTTTATGAGAAACTCACTGTGTGACCTGAGGCAAATCATATCATCCTTGTGGGTCTTTTCTTACCAATGGAATAAGAGTCTGATCAGGGATTAGATCAGGGGTTCTTAACCATTTTGTATGTGTATCATGGACCCCTTTGGCACTCTAGGGAATACTATAGTCTCCTTTTCAGAAAAAATGCTTTGAAATGTTTAAGATAAAATACACAATTACAAAAGAAACCAATCATATTGAAACACAGTTATCAAAATATCATAAAAAGAAAAAGAAAAACAAGTTCAAAGATTCAGGTTAAGCATCCATAGACTAAATGATTTCTAAGCTTCCATCAAACTAAAACATACTGTGTGGAAAGCTGGGACCCACAAGAAGGTGTGTAAGCTTATATTTCTGAAAGTATATCTTTACCTCCACCCACCATCCCTTGAAAGTCATGTCTTTATTTAGCATACCTCATCTTTTTAAAGAAAAAAATATATAGAATACATATACATACACATATATCTACATATTTATATCATATGAATTTCTTATCTCTTCCTCTCCCCACTCCCAGAAAGCTAGCCCTGGTCAGTTCCTGAAAAAGGCTGGCCTGCATTTAGAGGACAATAAATCAATCCTGTACATCGCTATGACCATCCCACAATCAACAGCCTCTTCCTAAGCAGGCCCTGCTAAAGTGAGTCCAGAGAATTCTAGAAGCCCAATAAGTCTTCACAGCCCTGAAGAGATAAACTTGAAATTGTGCCAAATTCAGGCGTTCAGGTGACATGTGTGAGTTTCCAGGATAAGTCACACTGACCAGAAGGGATTGCTTCTTTATCTAGAGTAACCAGAAATGACGCAACATGGTATGTGTTTTTGCATTTATCAGGGAACATGAGGAAAGAGTAAGAGGCACAGATGAGGGGTAAGCTACTGCTGGAGATAATTTTCTTATGGAAAAAAAACTTATTAGGGTTTGAGATATTGTTCCCCAGTGGACTTCCATGCACTCTCGCTATTTGCCAAGTACTTTTCTTGGATAGCTGTGTGAAACAATATTTCCATCTTTTTACTTGAGTTGGGTAAGAGTAACTGAGATGCATCACTGAAAATCATCTGAGGCCAAGTCTTCAGGGCCAAAAAGGGCTGGGATGAGGAACACTGAAAGTTACCACTGATTCTCAGCTCTTTGACCTTACGATGTATCAAACCTGTTGCCTCCATTAGAAAAGGGAATTCAGCATCAGATTGGAAATATGGGCAGAAATTACTATGAGCATTCCCAGAGCCTACCAAGGTACAAACACAAGTCTGGGAGCTCTGAGAACTCCAAGGACTGATCATCTCTTCTGTGGGTTTGTAAATGGAATACTGTATTTACAATAAGCATAGTTTACAACTGGCATATCCCTTGTGTTGTTTAGTTATTTCATTCATAATCAACTCTTGGTGATCCCATTTGGAGTTTTCTTGGCAAAGATAGTGGAGTGGTTTGCCATTTCCTTCTCCAGCTCATTTTACAGATGAGAAACTGAGGCAGCTAGTGTTGAGTTACTCGCCCAGGATCACACAGCGAATAAGTCTGAGGCCAAATTTGAATTCAAGAAAATGAGTCTTCCTGAATCTAGGACTGGAACTCTATTCACTGCACCACCTAGCTGCCCCGTATCTCTTATACAAGACTACTTTGTACTTAGTTTGTGGCAGAAAAAGATGTGCAGGGAGAGAGATTCCTATTCAGGTCTAAACAAGCCTAACAAGAACCCAGGTAGTTAATTCTTCCCAATCCATGCTGTGTCCAGAGGTACAAAGGATCGGGGGAAGGATCCCAATCCTGGGATCATTGCATTTAAAGCTGGAAAGGGAAGTTAGAAATCGAAGTCAAAGCCCCTCATTTTACAAATGAAGTTACTAAGACCCAGAGAAAAAAGACTTGCTGAAGGTCACATAGTTAGTAAATAGCAGAACCAGGATTTTCTTGACTTTAAATCCACCATCTAATCTTCATAGAATTGCATTACTTCCAAGGTACAAGTTCAACCCATTTCTGAACAAAATCCCATCTACAATATTTCAAATGACAAGTGAGCCTTTGCTTCCAAAGAGGGGACACACTCCCTGATGAGGTTATCTCATGCCTCTTTTAGATAGCTTGAATTATTAAGATGTTTTACCTTACATTGAGCTGCCTCTCATTGACTTCTACCCACTGTTTGTAGCTCTGCCTTGGGGCCAAACAGATAAAGTATAATCCTCTTCCACTCGTCAACCCTTCATATACTTAAAGATGGCTATTGTATATCCCTCCCCTCCATCTTCTCTTTTCTAGGCTATATATTTTTTCTTGAGCAAATCTTCCTATGACATTATCTTAACACCCTTCACCATATTAGTTGCTATCCTCTGTATGATCTCCAATTTATCAATGAATCTCCCAAAAGATGGCTTCCAGAACTGAATCCCATATTCCATACGTGACCTGGCAAAGGTAGAGTGTAATGGGTCTAACACAATCCATATTCTAGGCTCTATGCCTGTCTCCAGCAACCAAAGATCACATCAGCTTTCTTGATTGGCATGTTGGCACCTTTTGAGCTTGTGACCTACTAAAACCTTCCTAAACTCTTGTCTAGATGCAGCTCACTTTAGATTGTACCTGCAAAGGTGACTTTTGCATGCATATATAAGACTTTTACATTTATCCCTATTGAGTTTCAAATTGTTAGATCTGGCCCATTGTTTAGGGAGGTCAAAATACATGAGGACCCTGATTCTGTCATCCTATGTGTTAGCTCTTCTTCTCATATTTGTGCCATCTGCCAATTTGTTAAGCATCCTATCTGTACCTTCACCCACAACATTGATAAAAATATTAAACAGTGCAGGAACAAGGACAGATCTCTAAGGACATTCCACTATAGCCCTCCTTCCAAACTTGGCATCAAACTATTAATGATTACTTTTTGAGATCTGTCATTTAATCAGTTCCAAATCCACCTAACTGTATTATTGTGGAAAACAATTACCATCATTGTTTAGCCCACATCTCCTCATCTTTTCCACAAGGCTAGCAAAAAAGAGTTTGTGAAATGCTAAAATTACATATTGTTATTTATTTTTACTCTAGTAGAAACAGAAAGATACTGTTTCTGAAAGAACCTGTAACATTAAAGGAATTTAGGAAATTTGTAACATATGGCAAATGTTTTTTCTTTAGTTTCCAATTATAAGCATTGCTTTGACCATGTGACAGTGTCACAAATGCCCTTTAGCATTTCTGTTGTGCAATAGACCTGGAACAGAGTACTAGAATCCACAGGAAATATTGGGGGAAAAAACATCAAGGCAAAAGCGTGGGTGACCACAGATGAGATGTGCTACTTTCCATATGTGTACAGATTGAACTAGTGATTAATAGTGTATATCTCTCTTTTCCAGAGCTATCAGTGGATGGAGCTCATCATGGATCTTCTTTCTGAGTCAGAAGATTTTAGCCACGCAACTGCCCAAAAATGTCCCTTAAAACAATGCTAGAAGTCCACTATCTTCTTTCTGTGGATGTCTTTTGGTCACTGTGTTCCTTAAAGGATGTCATCACAAAACTTGGTTTCACTGGAACACATTTTTAACCTTTTGACTATGATTCTTGCCTTTGAGTATTGAATGGGCCACAAATCAGAAGGTTTTTGGAACTCATCATTAGGAAGGAAAGGTTATAACACAATGACAAATGACAAATTTTCTCATGAAACATCTCAGACCAAGACAATGCCATTCTTTTATAGTACCAATCCTCCATTTGTTAAGTCAGTACACATCTATTAAGTATTTACTATGTGCAAGAATCCTGCTAAGGACAAGAAATACAAAGAGAGACAAAAATATGAAAATATTTTTTGCTGTCTAGGAGCTTACATTAAAATGAGGGCGAAACCATTTAAATAAACAGATACATACAAGATACTTACAAAATAGTTATAATATTATCTATCCCATATTCATTCAAATATATCAGTGCCGATTTTGATCTTAGGTGCAAAAATTCTACAATCTAATTAGAAAACATTTTAATTATAATATGAGAAGAAAATTTGAAGTGCCTTTCTTTTTTCTCTTCATTCATTTTTATATCTAATTTTCACAAACACACACACACACACACATACACACAAGCATTTATCTATTTTATTAAGGTTTGCATTTTAATGTGTTGGAATTGTCCAACATGACAAATAAATGGCAGGTAGACAAATCAGGCACCAATATATAACACTTATTAAGTGTCTGGACATTATTAGAAGACAATTGTAGCGTGTGCATTACCACTGCAGACATATTGGGCTTGGAATTAAATGATTTGTGTTAGATCCCAGCTCTGCCATGTAATAGTTGTGTGGCTTTGTGAATGTAATCAATGTGGAAAGATCTTTTCTTTAAGACTGATCCTTTCTGGTCACCAGAGAACTTATACTGGAGATAAATCGTATGAATATGATGCATGTGGAAATGTCTTTAGACAGAAAATTCACTTTATGAAACACAAGAGGTATCATACTAGATAGAAATGATATGAATGTGATGATTAAGGTTATATTATCCTCTGCAGCCAATACCATTCTCAACAGTATCTCATAATGGAGAGAGAAACCTTTGAAATGTAATTATTTTGCATCCCCTTTGTACTTGAGGCTCTCTGAGCATCAATTTCATCATGTGTGAAATGGGTCAGTGATGTACTACCTACTTGGTTGGGCCGTGGTCTAGAATGAATTAGATGATACATGGGATGGGCATTGTAACTATGGATCACTATATAAAAGTGAGCCCTTAAAATATGGATATAACTCATTATTACACAATCATACCTCTGTAACTGCTTTCTGGTGACAATACAAGTGACAAACAGAAGGAATTCTGTTTTTCTTGAAATGATTCAGAGAAATCTTGGAAACACTCAGCTCTATTGCAAGACTTCTTTGACCACGTCATTTTTTTTCTCTCTCCAAATATCTTTATTCATTATTTCATAAAAATTGTTGGGAAAACTAGAAAGCAATCTGGCAAAAATTGGGCATAGACCAATATCTTATGCCATTTACCAAGATAAAATCAAAATGGATACATGACCAAGATATAAAGAAACATATTACAAAAAAAAAATTGAAGAACATGTAATATATTAACTATCAGACTTATGGATAGGTGAATAATTTATGAATAAACAAGAGATAGACAGCAGTATGAGGTATAAAATGGATAATTTTGATTACATTAAATTAAAAATGTTTTGTACAAGTAAAACAAATTAGCCAAGATCAGAAGGAAAGGAGAAAATTGGGGAAAAAATTATAGATGGTTTCTCAACTAAAGGTCTCATATCTCAAATATATAAAGAACTTTGTTAAATCTATAAGAATCTGAATCATTCCCCAATTGATAAATGGTCAAAGGATATGAATAGGCAATCTTCTAATGAAAAAAAAATTTAGTCATATAAAAATGCTTTAAATTGTTATTAGAAAAATGCAAATTAAAACAACCTTGAGATGTAATTTTATACATATCAAATTAGCTAAAATTATTGAAGGGGAAAGAGACAAATGTTGGAGGGTATATGAAAAATTGGGACACTAATTCACCATTGCTAGAACTGTGAACTAACCTAACCATTTTGGAGAGCAATCTGGGATTATGCCCAAAGAGTTATTAAATTGCCTGTACCCTTTGACTCAGCAATAACACTACTAGGTCTGTTTCCACAGATGATTAGGGAAAAAGGAAAAGAACCTATATGTTCTAAAATGTTTATAGCAACTTTCTTTGTGGTGACAAAGAACTGGAAATTGAAGGGACACCCATCAATTGGGGAATGGCTAAACAAGTTGACCAAGTCAATTTACAGAGGAGAACAAAGTAGCAGAAAGATGAAGCCACTCATTTCAGCCTTCTCTTATGACTCTTGATGACTGACCCAGCCAAATGGATTCTGTAAAAGTCCATGTTACTCATCAGGTTGGCTAAAATAAAACTTCCACGTCCACACCAAAAAACCCACAAAGCTTTAAAGATTATGCCTTGGAGATGACCAGATCAACCAATTAATAAGCATTTTTTGGTGCTTACTATATTCTAGACCATGAACTAACTGCTAGGGAATAAAGGAGGAAAAAAAAAGAAAAAAAAAACAGTTTCTGCCATCAAGGACCTTCCATTTTATCGGGGAAATAACATGTCATAAATAAGTATTTATAAAATATATATGAAGTAAATACAAAGTAATTTTAGGGGTGGAGGGAGGAACTAGCAGCTGAATGGATCAAGAATATATTAAGTCATCTCTTGGCCTGAATACATTTGTTGTATTAAACAGCAACAGTGTACAAGCAGAAGGAAAAAAAAATCACTTGTTGGAGGCAAGAATCAGATGGACATTTTTACTGATAAAAACTTCATATGTTATCAAAGGGACAGCTGAAAATTATTATAGAGAAGACTATATGTGTAAGAATCTACACTAGTTACCTTATGTATGGTCTTTTACATTTATTTTTACTGATGCCTTTTTTTATAATATTTTTTATCATTGCTGTTTAGTCTTTCAGTTATGTCTGATTGTTTGTGACCACATTTGGGGTTTTCTTGGCAAAGATACTGGAGTGGTTTTGCCATTTTCTTCTCTAGCTCATTTTACAGATGAGGAACTGAGGCAAATAGCATTAAGTGACCTGTCCAGAGTCACATAGCTAATAAGCATCTGAGGCCAGATTTGAACTCATGAAGATGAGTCTTTCCAACTAGAGGGCTGATACTCTATTGTGCCACCTACTGCCTGGTAATATATTAATTTTTCATTTTTTTCTTTTATTATTCTGTGCCTCTTATTTTCCCGCTTCCATTGAGCAAATTTTTAAAAAATGAAATCCTCAATAATGCATAGTTCATCAAAACACATTCCATATTGGCCATGTCTGAAAACATATGCCTTTCTGAATTTTAAGTTATTTCTTCTCTAGCAGAAGGTTAGCGATATTTTTCACCTTTATCCTTTTGGATCTGTGGTTTATCATTGTTTTGATTAAGAGTCTAAATTCTTTCACAGCCATTTTTCTCTATAAGGTTATTATTATTGTATATTTTGTTTTCCTACTTCTGCTCACTTCTTTTTGCATCAGTTAATAGAGAACTTCCCAGCTTGTTCTGAAACTGTCCATTTTGTCACTCTCTAGAGCATAATAACATTCTGTTGCACTCATAAACCTCAATTTGTTTAGTGATTTCCCAACAGAAGGACATACTCTCAGTTTCCAATTTGGGCTGTCATGAAAAAAGCTGCTATAAATATTCTCATTCACATAGGTCCTATTTCTTTCATTGATCTCTTTGGGGACATAGATCTAGTAGTGGCATAGATAGTATAGCAACTTGAAACTCAATCATATTAAAGCCCCTCAATTCTCTCTCCCATTAACACGCTCCCTGCCCCCCAGCCATCCTACTCTATTTCTACCATGTCACTATTCTAGTCATGTACTAGTTATGTAAACTAGGACAAGTGCCTTAAGTGTTCTGAGCTTTATTTGTTATTTATAGTACCCCTTTCTTAGAAGGACAGTACTTTCCACATAGAATAACTTGTTACTCATTTGGAAATAGGTATTATTATTCTTACCAATTTGTGATATTGAATGCAATATTTTCATTAGGCATATTAACCTCAAAGATATAATAGTTGTATTCCTTCAAGAGGCATACTTATTAGTTTTTAATTCTATAGCATTTGGTACAGTCCTGCCAATGTTTTTTTTTAATCTTTAATACTATTCAAAATGCTTTATTTATTGATTGCAGACTCGAACTTTCAGTTCTCCTAAAGACATATTTCTTACCATTTGACAAGATTGGTCCCCAGCCTAGGCAGGTCAGTGGCAAAGAAGGATAAAGGTGAGTCCTATACAGATGAGATTATAACCAGTTTCAGAATCCAAAGCTCCAGATGGACCAGTTCTGGGCAGATAAACCCAAGGACATTTGATTCTGGAACTGCAGGGCCTAGTGTGTGCCTATGGCCCTGACACCCTACTGCTACCACCATGTAACAACTACTATTGTAATAAATATAAATGTGCTATCTTGTGCTAGGACCAGAGGTGAGCTTAGATCTCTCACTTAGGTAGAACATTTTTACTGCATCCATCACAGTATACACACATTTATGCACACACAAACACAGCACCCTTTCCACCTCATTCACACATAGATACACATTGCTGTCTACAGAGTAGGGAACAGATGAGCGTATACTTTTGGAGAGGTGGCAGGAGGCCACAGATACAAAGCCAATCACCTACCAATATTGAATTTCTCACCAATGCTGAGATGAGAAAGTTTTCATAAAGAGATATAAGGAACAAGATGGGGGAGAAAAGGTAGGGACTCACCTTAGCTCTCCCAAATTTCCCTTCAAACAATTTTAAATAACGCCTCAAAATGAATTCTGGAGCTGCAGAAATCACAAAAGGAAGGGGTGAAGTAATTTTCTGGCAAGACAATATAGAAGGCCAGCAAGTAAAGTTTGTTGTACCTGAACACAGTCCAGTAGAGGCTGTGTCAGTGAAAGCCTAGCTCTAGCAAACCAGGAGCAGGCCTTGGGAGTAACTGAATCAATAGCGGCAGCAGTGGCTCTCAGCCAATAGACGGTTAGGGGGCAAGATAACTGGTCAGAAGGAGATTACAGGGGTCTTTTTGATGGCACTGGTGCAGGACTCTTGCATTGCCCATACACAGATCTGGGTCTCAGGGCAGGGTCACAGTCTCAGGGTGAGGAGGAGCACTAGCACGCCAGAACCTGTGGCCATGAGGGAGTGGGAATGCTGGTCACAGTCCCATGGTGGAAAACAGTGCTTGTGATCACTCACAGACCAGAACACAGTTCAAGAAAATAGAGACCACGCCTTTCCTTAGATCATACCACCTTGGAAGAACTGAAAACTTACAGACTTCTAGAACTAGATCTGAAAACAGCTGCACAAGGAAAAAAAACAAACCCTGAAACTTGAGACAGTGTCCACCTTGAGAGCAGACCCCCACTTTAACATATAGTAAAAAGTCAAGAAATAGGCCAGAAAAGTGAGCAAACAACAACAAAAATAACCCGATCATAAAAAGTTACTATGGTGACACAGAAGATCAAACACAAACTCAGAAGAAGACAATAAAGTCAAAACTGTTACATCTAAAATTTCAAAGAAAAATATGAATTGCACTCAGGCCCCAGAAGAATTCCTGAGAGAGCTCAAAAATTATTTTAAAAATCAAATAAGAGAAGTAGAGAAAAAAATTGGGAAAAGAAATGAGAGTGAGATGAGAAAAACATGAAATAGGAGTCAATAGCTTGGCAAAGGAGGCACAAAACACACTGAAGAAAACAACACCTAAAAAAAAAAAAAACAGAATAGGCCAAAGGGTAAAAGAGGCGCAAAAATCCACTGAAGAGAAGAACTCCTTAAAAAGCAGAATTGGCCAAACGGGAAAAGATGCACAAAAATTCACTGAAGAAAAGAATTTCTTAAAAAATAGAATTGGACAAATGGAAAAAGATGTACAAAAGCTCAATGAAGAAAATAATTCCTTAAAAATTAGAATTTGGCAAGTAGAAGCTAATGACTTCATGAGATATCAACAGAATGAAAAAAAAATAGATGAAAATGTGACATGTCTCATTGAAAAACAACTGACCTGGAAAATAGGTCAAGGAGAGATAATTTAAGAATTATCGGACTGCCTGAAAGCCATGATAAAAAAAAAGAGCTTAGACATTATCTTTTAAGAAATTATCAAGGGAAAATGTCCAATTATTCTAGAAATGGAGGGCAAAATAAGAATCAAAAAAACCACCAAGTACCTCCTAAAAGACATCCCAAAATGAAAGCTCCCAGGAATATTATAGCTAAATTCTAGGGCTCCCATGTCAAAGAGAAAATACTTCAAGCAGCAGGAAAGAAACTATTCAAATATTGTGGAGCAATAGTCAAGATCAGACAAGATACAATGCACCAAATGATATAGCATCCAAATTCTTAGAAGAAAAGTTAAATAATTACAGGAGGAAATAGGAAAACCATACTAGTAGAGGACCTAAACTTTCTTATAAATCTAACCTTAAAAGAAATAAGAAAGAAGTCAAAGAGATGAATAGAATCTTAGAACAAAGTTACGTATGCTACACCTCTGGGGAAAACTGAATGGAAATAGAAAGGAATAAACCTTTTTCTCAGATGAATATGACACCTGCACAAAAATTTCCTGTGTATTAGGACATAAAAATCTCATAATCAAATGCAGAAAAGAAGAAATATTAAATGCACCCTTTTCAGACCATAATGCAATAAAAATATATTTAATAAAGGACTGAAAAAGCATAAATTAAAGCTAATTGCAAACTAAATAACTAATCGCAAAGAATGAATGCATCAAAGAACAAATAAAAAAACTAACAGTAATTACATTAAAGAGAATGACAACAATGAGACATATATTCCAAAATTTATGGGACACAGCCAAAGCAGTACTTAGGGAGAAATTTATATCTCTAAAGTCATACATGAAAACAAGAGAGAAACAGCAGATAAATGAATTGAGCATGTGTCTAAAAAAATAGAAGAAGAACAAGGTAAAAACACCTAATTAAACACCAAAATGGAAATCCCGATAATCAAAGGCAAGATTAATAAAATCAAAAGTAAAAAGTTAACTAATAAAACTAGAATCACTTTTATGAAAATATAACAAAATAGATAAATTGTTGGTTAATTTGATTAAAAATAAGAAACATGGTAACCAAATTACCAGTATCAAAAATGAAAAGGGTGAAGATGAAATTAAAGCAATTATTAGGAGTTATTTTGCCCAATTATATTCCAATAAAACAGACAATCTAAATGAAATTGATAAGTAGTTACCAAGAAAATACAAACTTCCAGATTAACAGAAGAGGAAATAGGATACTTAAATAATCCTCTTTTAGAAAAAGAAATTGAACAAGCCATCAATGAGCTCCCTAAGAAAAAATCCCCAGGACCAAATGGATTCACAAGTGAATCCTACCAAACATTCAAGTAACAATTAATCCTGATACTATGTAAACTATTTGAAAAATAAAATCAGTAAAGAAGTACTACAAAATTCCTTTTATGACATCAAAAAAATTGTTTTGATACCTAAACCAGTGAGAGCAAAAACAGTGAAAGAAAACTATAGACCAATTTTTTAATGAATATCAGTGTAAAAAAAAATTAACAATGCCAGCAAGGAGATTCCAGCAATATATCACACAGATCACACACTATGACCAGGTGGGATTGATATCAGGAATTCAGGGCTAGTTCAATGTCAGGAAAACTTATCAGTATAATGGATCATTTCGATAACAAAAACAACAAAAATCATAGGATTGTATCAATAGATGCAGAAAAAGCCTTTAACAAAATACAATCTATTCCTGCTAAAAAACACTAGAAAGCATAGGAATCAATGGAACCTTTCTTAAAATGATAAGTGGTATCTAAAACAAAGAGCAAGCATTATCTGTGATGGAGATAAGCTTGAAGTCTTCTTACCAAGATCAGAAATGAAGCAAGGATTTCTATTATCACCACAACTATCTAATATTGTACAAGAAATACTAGCTACAGCAATAAGAGAAGAAAAAGAAATTGAAAGAATAAAAATAGGCAATGATGAAACAAAACTATCATTCTGTGCAAGTAATATGATAGCATACTTAGAGAACCCTAAAGAATCAGCTAAAAAAAACCCCAACTAGTTGAAATAAGAACCAGCAAAGTTGCAAGATATTAAGTAAATCTACATAACTCATCAGCATTTCTATACACTACCAACAAAATCCAGCAGGAAGAGATAGAAAGAAAAATTCCATTTAAAATAACTATAGACAATTAGGAAAAAAACAAATGCTTGGTAGTTTACCTGCCAAGAAAAATTAGGGATTATGTGAATACAATTGCAAAACATTTTTCACACAAAGACAGAACTAAATAATTGGAGAAATATTAATTGCCCATGGGTAGACTGAGACAATATAATAACAATAATAATTCAGCATCAGTTAATTTACTTATTCAATATCATACCAATCAAACTACCAAAGAATTATTATTTTATATAGGTGGAAATAATAGTAACAAAATTCATCTGGAAGAATAACAGGTCAAGAGTATCGAGGGAATCAATGAAAAAAATTTGAAAGAAGGTTACAAAGCAGTGATATCAAAACAATCTAGTACTGACTAAAAAACAAAGTGGTGACTAAAAAATAGTATGGCAGAAATTAGGCATCAACCAATATCTTCCATCATATACCAAAATAAAGTCAAAATGGGTGCATGATTTAAACATAAAGGCTGATACTATAAGCAAACTGGGAGAGCAAGGAATAATTTACCTGTCAGATTTATGGAGAACGGAAGAATTTATGACCAAAGGAGATGTAGAGAACATTATGAAATGCAAAATAGATAATTTTGATTACATTAAATTGAAAAGTTTTTGCACAAACAAAGCCAATGCAGCCAAGATTGGGAGGGAAGCAGAAAACTGGGAAAGAATTTTTACAACCAGTATCTCTGATAAAGGCCTCATTTCTACAATATATAGGGAACTAAGTCAAATTTATAACAATACAAGTTATTCTTCAATTGATAAATGGTCAAAAAATATGAACAGGCAGTTTTCAGATGAAGAAATTAAAGCTATCTATAGTCATATGAAAAAATACTCTAAATCACTATTGATTAGAGAAATGAGAATCAAAACAGCTCTCAGGCACCATATCACACCTATCAGATTGGCTAATATAACCGAACAGGAAAATGTTAAATGCTGGAGAGGATAGTGGGAAAATTTGAACCCTAATGCATTACTGGTGGGAAAAGGACCCACATGTACAAAAACATTTACAGCAGCTCTTTTTATGGTGGCAAATAATTGGAAGTTGAGGGGATGCCCATCAGTTGGGGAATGGCTGAACAAGTTGTGGTATATAAATGAAATAAAATACTATTGTGCTATAAGAAATGATGAGCAGGCAGGCTTCAGAAAAACCTGGGAAGACTTGAATGAACTGATGCTGAGTGAAGTCAGCAGAACCAGGAGATCATTGTACACAGTAACAGCCATAATGTGTGATGACTGGCTTTGATAGGTGTACCTCTTCTCAGCAATGCAAGGATCTAAGACGACTCCAAAGCACTCATGATGGAAAATGCTATCCACCCCCAGAAAAGGAACTATGCAGGCTGAGTACAGATTTAAGTGTATTATTTGCTCTCTCTTTTTTTCTGTGTTTGCTTCTTCTTTTTCATGCTTTCTCCCATTGGTTCTAATTCTTCTTTACAACATGACTAATGTGAAGATAGGTTAAAGATGAATGTATATGTAGAGCCTATATCAAATTGCACACTATTTTGGGGGGGAAGGTGAGCGATGGGGAGAAAATTTGGAACTCAAAATCTTATGGAAGTGAATGTTGAAAACTAAAAATAAATAATTTTTAAAAGAAATAAAGTGATAGATCAGTGGAATAGATTAAGCACACAATACACAGTAGTAATTGACCATAATAGTCTATTATTTGATAAGCCTGAAGAGCCAAGCTTTTGGAGTAAGAATTCACCACTTCACAAAAATTTCTGGGAAAACTGGAAAGCAGTTTGGCAGATACCAGGCAGAGACCAACATTTTGTACCTTATACCAAAAGGAGATCAAAATGAATAAATGATTTTGATATAAAAGGTGATATAAGTAAATTGAGGAAGCATGGAAAAATGGACCTTTCAGATCTATGGATAAGGGAAGAGTTTATGACCAAACAAGAGATGGAGGAAATCACAGGAAATAAAATAGACAATTTTGATTACATGATATCAAAAAGCTTTTGCACAAAAAAAAAAACCTCATGTAGCCAAAATTAAAAGGGAAATAGGAAAATTTGAAAAAAAATTATGTAAGTTTCTCTGATAAAGGCCTCATTTCTCAAATATATAAGGAATGGAGCCAAATTTATAAAAATTAGGACCATTCCCTAGTTGACAAGTGGTCAAAAGACATGAACAGGTAGGTTTCAGAAGAAGAAATCAAAGCTATCAATCACATTAAAAAGATGCTCTAAATCACTACTGATTAGAGAAATGTATATTAAAACAATTCTGAAGTACCTTTTCACACCTACCAAATTGGTTAACATCACACACACATGCACACACACACATAACAACAAATGCTAGAGAAGATGTGGAAAAACTGGAAACCTAATGCACTGTTGGTGCAGTCTTGAACTTGTCCAACCATTCTGGAGAGCAATTTGGAAGTATCCATAAAGGCTCTAAAACTGTGCATACCCTTTAATCCAGCAATACCACTATTAGATCTATATCCCAAAGAGATCAAGGAAAAGGGAAAAGGATCTATGTGTACAAAAATATTTCTAGCAGCTCTTTTTGTGGGGGAAAAGAATTGGGAATTGAAGGGATGCCCATCAACTGTAGAATGACTGAAAAAGTTGTGGCATATGATTGTGATGGAATACTATTGTACTATAAAAAATGACAAAGAGGATGGTTTTAGAAAAACTTAGGTAGACCTGTACAAACTCATGCAAAGTAAAATGAGCAGAATCAGGAGAACATTGTATGGCAACAACAATATTGTAAGGATGATCAACTGTGAATGACTTATCTACCCTGAGCAAGACAATGATCTAAGATGGTTCTAAAGGACCCATGATGAAAAATGCTATCCACTTCCAGAAAGAGAACTGACAAACTCTGAAAGAAGATTCAAGCATACTTTTTAAAAACTTTCTTTATTTTTATTGTTTTATTTTGTTTGTGTTTTCTTTTGTAACATAGATAATATAGAAATGTGTTTGACATGACCTCGCATGGGAAACTGAAATCAAAGTGTTCACTTTCTTAAGTAGCAGTGAGGGACAGAAGGAAGGAGAGAATTTGGAATGTAAGACTAAAAATAAAATAATCATTAAATTTGTTTTACATGTAATGGGGAAATATTTGACAAAATAAATAAAAAATAATTAAAAACAAAAACAAAGAGCCAAGTCTGGCACAGGAAGAGATATAAAGATATTTAATACATGATTCCTTGACCATGGAATTCAGAACTTCATGAGAACAATACAACACAAACACAAATATGTACTATAAAATGACAGTAAAATACAGGTACCACATGTAATGTGAGGAAAGAAAGTTCTTTTCTGACTCCACAGAACCAAGTGGTCATCTTGGAGTAGGTGGCAGGTGAGGGGATTTGAAAGATGGGTAAGATTTCACAGAATCATTTAATCTCAGAGTTTAAAAGAGACCTCAGCAACCACACAGCTTAACTCCTATCCAAAGAAGAATCCTTTCAGTACCTTACCCAACAGATTACCCAGACTTTGCTTAAAGACCTCTAGTGAATCCATTACATCTTAGGGCAGCCAATTCACCTTTGGATAGCTCTGATTGTTAATGTTTTTCCTTCTGTCATTAAAATTTGCTTCTTTGCAACTTCTATTCACTGCTCCTGGTATTAGACTCTCGGCCCAAGCTGAGCCCAGAAAATGGTAGCTCATGAAATTCTTGAAGAGCAGGGACTATTTCACATTTGTCTTCATATATCCAATACCTAACATGGTCCTTGAAAAACAATTTTTTAGCTGACTCCATGTAGGAGGGGGTGTTTGAGTTGGGCTTTGATGAATAGGTAGGAGTTCAATGGGTAGTGAGGGGGAGGAAGTACATTCCATGCTTAGGGAACAGCATGTGCAAAGACACTGGGATCAGAAAGCACAGGGTGCATTCACAGAAGATAGAGGGGATTCTGGTTTCACTGGAACATTGATTAAGAGGAGAGTAACAGGAGATAAGGCTTAAAACCAGGGTGGTGCCAGAACCTGTAGGGTATTGAATGCAAGGCAAAATCACTGTAACTTTACTTAGTAGGCAGTAAGAAGCTACCAATGATATTTGAGAAGAGAGATGCCGTGGCTAGATCTATGTCTAAAGGCATAGATTAATCTGGCACCAGTGGGAAGGAAGGAAAATGATGGGAATCATGTAGAAGCACAAATTCAAAGATGAATCTCAAACAAACTTCAATCTCAGCATTGCCCATGTCAAGCCTTGGTTTCAGGAGTGAATCATTCCATCAATTATTTATAACTGAAGAATTATACATTTATTCCTAGAAGAAATTGCAGATAATGTCTATAGAAAGACAAAAAGAATACCATGAATAGCATGACACAGTGGCAAGAAATCTCTGGGAATGTATAGGGGGCTATAAGGAGCTCAGTTTGACTGGAATATAGAGCACATGAGGAAAAGTGATGTAAGATATAGCTCAAAAGATAGGAAGGTGGCAGTCCGGAGGTCCACTGTCATGAACTCCCTCATTTCCCATCCTCCATGATTCAAAAACTTTCTGTGTCTTTACCTCTCTTTCTCACCTTTCCTTTAGTTTCAGGGAATGAAATGGTTGTCCTCCTTATCAAGAATAAATCTTACACTTGTAACCTTGTTCCTATCCCCTCCCATAGCCTGGGGAACTTTTCTCTGAATCATCCTTTCCCATGTTCAGTCTCTTCCTCATAACTGGCGATTTTCCCTCTGTCTACAAGCATATTCAGATATCTCTTATTCCACAACAAAAACACTTCTCCAAGCTCTACCATTTACTGAAGCTATTTTCTCATTAAAATTGTAGATGATTTAAAACTGGAAGGTCTAGCTAACATATTGTAAAGCAGATTCAGGATCCAAAATATCTTGATAGGTTAGAATATTGGGCTGAACCTATTAGAATGAAATGTAATTGAGATAAATATGAAGTCTTACACTTGGCTTCAGAAATTCAGTTTCACAAATAGAGGCCTGATTAGACAGTATTTTGTCTAGAAAAAAATCCTGGAAAATTTTGAGGTCTAAAAGGTTAGTATGAGTTGAATCAAATGGAGTATATTAAAGAGAAACACAGTTGTCCCATGAATTAGGACCTCTACCAGGGATAAGACGATAATATCTCTCTCCTCTGCCTTGGTCATATCACATCTGGGGTACTGCATTTAGTCTGGGGTACCTTAATTTAGGAAGAACATTGGAACAACATGGTGGAGGTCCTCAAATCCATGTGATATAAAGACTGATTGAAATAACTGGGAATATTTAATATTCTCAATCAGCCTACAGAAGAGAAAGATTCAGAAAAAAACCACTTTATCTGTCTTCAAGTATTTGAAGGGCTATTACATAGAAGAAGTATTATTATATTTGTTCTGTTTGGCCTCTGAGGGCCAAACTAGAAACAATGGGTAGATGTTTCAAATTGGCAAACTCAGGTTACAGGTGAGGGAAAAAAAGCTTAACAATTAGAGCTGACTAAACATGCAATGGACTATCTTGGGAGATAATGGGTCCCCCATTGTGGACAGACTTTAATTAAAGACTAGATGCCCACTTGTTAGATGTTCTGTAGTAAGAATTTTTCTTTAGTAACAGATTGGACCATATGTCATCTGAGGTCCCTTCCAACTTTTGAAATTCTATAATTTCATCCTCCTGTTCATTGCTCCATTTCTAGAAGGAATAATCCATAGACAGTGCCTCAACTTCCTCATTACCACCATCTATTCCATGGACCTCTCCATTTTAATTTTAATACTCATCACTCTACTAAAATGCTACAAGATAGCTGCTGTCCTGTTTAGTTTCAATAACTTGTCTCCAATTTCATGCTAGATATTTTCATCTGATTGTCCTACTGGCATTTGAAGCTCAACACATCTAACACTTCATTCATTATCTCCCCACTTCCATCTCCTCAAATCTTGCTGCTTTCCCCATCATCTCTCTTTCTTTTAAAAGTGTCATCATCCTTATAGTAGTCAGTCAACTTGAAAAGTCTGCATCCTTTTTGACTCTTTCCTCTCTTTAATACTTTCTGCTCAATCACCTTCAAATTCCTGTTGATTTTCCCCTCTATTTCATCTCTTATATCCATTCCTTTCCTTTCTATTCCATCTGCCATCATCCTAATTTCTGGTCTTCCTTAACTTGAACCTGAAGTACTGAAATCAATGAATGCTCATTACTTTCCGTCCCATCTTTTACGCTGTTATATACTGCAGAGGTATCAAGAAAAGAAGCTGAGTACACAAAAGGTTCTCAGTAAATGTCATTGCCTAGCTCAACCCACAGCAAGAAATAATTTATAAGCAGCTACTTTATGCAATTCACTGTATGGGGCACAGAGAAGATTCCAGAATAAATGAGACATAGCTCCTGTTCTCAAGGAA
The DNA here is from genome assembly GCF_003287225.1 of Phascolarctos cinereus. NCBI lineage: Eukaryota > Metazoa > Chordata > Mammalia > Diprotodontia > Phascolarctidae > Phascolarctos > Phascolarctos cinereus. The sequence goes on along the minus strand of NW_027555847.1, from coordinate 80,160,553 downwards.
TGTACTACCTTGCATGAAAATCCTTCTCCAGATATAATGTAATGGATGAGAGAAATGACTGGGTTTTATGTCCCTTTTCCTGAGTTATATTCTGGGTGTAGATGTAGACCATAAGTGTACTCTTCTTTGTCTTGAAAACTGCAACTTGTAAATGACCAGAGATGTAGAGCTGAATGAGACCCAGGAGGTCATTGAATATGAGCTCCTCAGTTTAGAGATGAGGAAACTGAGGTTCAGAGAGATAAAGAATGTTGTCAGGTGATCAAACCTAATTACACCAGCTGTCAAAGAGTCTTTCTACCCTTCAATCAGAACTTATTCAGGGGATATCATATACATACATATGCATGTATGTATGTGTGTGCATATATAAATATAATAGTATTTTTCTAAGTGTGGTTCAAATGTATTCAGGACATATTTTTCTTATCATTCAAAATACTTATCAGAAGGTACAAATGGACCCCAGGTATTTTTCCCCTAACCTTTACACAGGTTTGCATTGTGGAAACCAAATTGCCCAAGTGAAGTAAAGTCTTTCATCATCCCATCAGGAGATGATGGAAAATAAAACCAGCATTTTGCAAATGTTTGCATCATTCCACTATGTTGTCTGTCGAACATAGACAGGGCATTTTTTTTTAAGCTTCAAAACAACTTCCCTTTGGAGGGTCCCCTGGATGATAGGCTTTTTCCTTTGAAAATTAAACTTTGTCCTTGACTTTAGCATTGTTTTTCAGGACATGTATTGCACAATTCTCCTGCTGATAATGAGTAAGCATGATGCTGAATGAAGAAGACAAAATACAGAACAGTGGGTTATGGGCCTGTGAAGTTGCAGCCTCTGAGGACTGCGATGACACATAGTACCCCATTTCATAGACAAAACACTCCCTGTCAACAGCACGAGTCTGATGTATGGAGAAAACATAACTAGAGAGAGCACATAAGTAAAAAAGCTCAAAGCAAGTTTCCTGGAAAACAGTGTCCTGGTTACAAAACAACTTTAAACAGATCCACTTTGGTAGCTGCTAAAGATTACACACAAAAAGAACTCAGATGAGGAAAAAAAATCTATGAGAGCACTTTGAAAGATTCTTAAAGAAAAGATAGTGATGCACAAAAGTATATCTTTGAGAACTTTGATCCTTTTTTAAAATATCCAGGTTATAGGGTCATTGATTTAGAGGTAGAAATAACCTGAGAGCTTTTAACTATGCCATCTCTCTCACTTTATAGATTAGGAAATAGGCCCAGGGAGGAGAGGGGAATTACCCATTTACACAGGTAATGCGTGGCAGAGGTGGGATTCAAACCCAGATCCTCTGACTCTAGATCTAGAATTTTCTCTATTGTGCCTAACCATGTGTTTAATTTATTTAGCAGTTTAGAGGCCTGGTTGTAGAGTATTAGAATACTGTACTTATTAAGCTATTCCTGAGATAGACAACATGAAATGGAAATCAAAATAGGCTTTGTCTGTGCCATTCCTTCCAACTTAGCCACCTAAATTAGAAATTAAAGAGATAAATCTGATATGACTTGTTTTTAGTAAATTCATGTTGGCTCCTACTAATCACAGCATTTGTCTGGAAGAAAGAACATTGGATATGCAATGAGAGGACTCTCATTTGAACACTGGCTCCACAACTTGTGAGGCAGCGAGGTGGCGTCATAGTGCACAGAGCACCAGGCCAAGTCAGGAAGGCTCATCTTCATGAGTTCAAATCTGGCCTCAGACACTTACTAGCTGAGTGACCCTGGGCAAGTCATTTAGCCATGTTTGCCTCAGTTTCCTCATCTGTAAAATGAGCTGGAGAAGGAAATGCCAAACCACTCCAGTATCTTTGCTAAGAAAACCCCAAATGAGATCATGAAAAGTTGGACTGAAAAGACTAAACAACTGAGAAAAAAAACCTAAAAATAACAAATACCTTTCTATTCACTCTTGGTTCCATGCTTTTTACCTTTCATTTTTGACAACACATCTTTTAAAAAAATCTCAGTACACAGGGGCAGGTAGGTGGCTCAATGGATAGAGCTCTGGCCTTAGAGTCAGGAGGACCTGAGTTCAAATCTGGCCTCAGACACTTGACACTTACTAGCTGTGTAACCCTGGGCAAGTCACTTAACCCCAATTGCCTCACCAAAAAAAAAAAAAAAAGCTCAGCACATTAGAGAGCTCTCTATGAAGTGACATTAGTTCCTACAGATGTTTTTTAGAAAACTGAACTTCCACAGAATTTCATTTTAGACACTAAGTTCATGAGATATACTCCCTTTTACAGCTTCTAACAATGGAAGCATGTCTGTCTTATTGCTTAATAGATAAAAACATAATGTCTAAAAATCCAGAACAGGAGTAGGGAACCTGTGGCCTCAAGGCCACATGTGGCCTTCTAGGTCCTTGAGTGTGGCCTTTTGACTAAGTCCAAGTTTCACAGAACAAATCCTTTTATTGAGAGCACTTCTTCTGTGAAGTTTGGATTCAGGCCGAGGGCCACACTTGAGGACCTAGAGGGCCCCAGGTTCCCCACCCCTGACCTAGAGTATAGTTCTGTAGATCTGATTGATTAGTTATAATATATTTCATATGAGTTTAATTGGTTGTGCTAGATAAGTTTTGGTTTGATATGCATATGTACGCACATGCATCTATACGTATGCATGCTTGTATGCATGCAGATCTATATGTATATACACATGCATGTATATACACACAAGTATACATGTATTCATTGTGTTACATTCATGTAAACACATGTATGTAGTATTTATGTATATCTGCATATGTTTGTTACTTTTCAGTTCAGTCTCACAAAATGAGCTTGTGAGGATATTTCAACATTGATAAGCCAAAATATATGACTGTATTCCATGTGATAGGCATTTCAGATAAGGAAACTGGCTAGCGAACACAGGAGTTTCCACTTGTGGAGGGCCATTCCATGGATGGCCTTCAGTGTCATCGGTTTTGTATCCTTGCCATTTATCTGTGTTCCCTTAGAGGTGAATCTGTGTCCTTTCTACTTCGGTGAAGGTTAGGGGGCCGCTGTAGTATTACATCAAACACTGAACTCAAATAGACACTGCGGATGAGCTCCACGTTATTGACGAAGATGATGTCCAACGCATGCTTTTGCTCTAACAATGCACACGTGGAGCGCAACGGAAGAGAAGGTTATTCCCTGAGTGGGAAGTTATGGAGAACTCGGTAGAAAAAGCTAGCGCTTTGATTTTGATGGAAATGAGTCTCTAGAGGCCAAGTGAAGTGAAAGGTTAACTAGTCCCTGGTTTTTAATCTGGGCAAAGGATTGGAATAAGGAATTTTTGACCTGGATTTTTTGGGTCATTGCCTCAGGTTTATTTTTCTTTGTCCACATGGGCATCGTCAGAACAAAATCAATAGTAACCTTGGATCCTGTTTCTAAATGAAGCTTTAAACACACACACACACACACACACACACACACACACACACACACACACACACACAGAGTAAAACAAAATAAAACAACTGTCCACAAGTGGCTTTAAATTTGCCAAACTAACACAAAGCCTGTTAGAATCTAATCTTTCCTTACATCCTGCAGATGCAAAGAGATTAATGCACACATTGAATACTTTTTAAAATGTTTCCATTGCCTGGATGTTTAAAATCACTAAGTCAAACAAATAACAAGAATCAGGACATCTCTTCCCGATTCACTATTGTTGTCAAAGCAAAATTATCTTGCTTCATGTCCTGTGGGGCAGAAAGATGTGACTTCACAGTCACGTGGAGGCAGAGTGGTAAAGGAGAAAGCCCACTGACTCTGCAGTCAAGGGACCTGGGTTCAAATCATGCCACCGATGTTTACTACCTGTGAAACTTGAGGCAAGTCCATTCCTCCATGACCCTCACTTTCCTCAGACATAAAATGACAGGGTTGAACTATGTGACCTCTGAGGTTCCTTCCACGTCTAGGTCTGTGATCACATGATCATCAGATCTGATAAATTCATTGATTTGATGTGGAAATGACCAAATCTCTGGAAATTCCAAATTGGGAACTGAGGATAAGTGCCTATAGAGACCAAACCAGAGGGAGTGCTAGTCAAACCATTCTGGAATTTGTAGGTTAGTTCCAAAGCTGAGGCCAGGAAAGAAATGAAAACTCTGGCAACCATGGACGGTGGCTACAGAAATCTTACCAGAGGCAAAAGCATGGCTCTGATCTCCCAGAGCGGCCCAGCTCCTTGATAGTCCTTAATACTGAGGAGGGACAAATAAAATCTAATATTCTTCACAAGAGTACATCTTCGGAAGTTGGGAAATTCACCCTCTTCCTTTGGAGAGGTAGGAGACGCAAATAATGGATACAGAATGCTAGATATTCTATCTGAGGAGGTTTTGCTGATGTTCATTGTTATGAGGCAAAGCATATGTATTGAATGTTATATCCAGAAATGACTGAGGTTATAAACAAAAGGCATCCATAAAAATTTTAAAAATGCTTCAGCACTTCAACTGAAAGCGCTTGCCCAGTTTCTTTTAAGACAGGATGCAATCAAATTCTTCACTCTATGCCTGGAGTGCCCTCCCTCCTCATATCTGCCTCCTCCTGGGTTTCCCTGGCTTCTTTCATGCCCCAGCTAAAATTCCACCTTCTGCAGAGATTCTTTCCCAATCCCTGTTAATTATCCTGCCTTCCCTCTAATGATCATCTCCAATTTTTCCTATATACAGCTTGTTTTTCCATGGCTGTTTGCATGTTTTCTCCCTCATTAGACTGTGAGCTCCCTGAGGGCAAAGAACTGCCTTTTGCCTTTCTTTGTATTCCTGACACTTGGCACACTGCCTGGCACATAGCGGGTGCTTAGTAAATGATGGTTGACTGACTGATTCAACACGCAGGAAGAATTATTCCTATGAAGTCAAAAGCCTTTGGTTCTAATGTTGGTTCTGCTACGTATGGCCTGTGTGACCATTATGAAAGTCATTTAATCTCAGCCTCAATTTCTTCATCTATAAGAACAGAGAATTAAACAAAATATTCTCTATAGTCCCTTATGGCATTGAATTCTACAATTTTATGACCTATGACTTTTCAAGTTGAATTAGGAACAAAATAATCATCACTAGTATTATAATCTTCAGACTTCTTATACAACTAAATTATAGATAGGCCATATTAATCTAGGAATCCTGTGTAAAAATTCTATATCATATTCTTTATGATCTATTTTCAGGAAATATATATCTTTTATATTATTTGGGCCAGATCTGTGATTTAATCGGGGAGAGTTACTCCCCATGTGGAAACTCCTCCCATAAAAGCGATAGACCTGTAATTTATGATCTTAGAGAACTACCTAGGGAATTGAGAGGTGAAATGGCTTGGTTAGGGTCACTCAGCCTATGTATTGGAACTATTTTATTCCACAGCCCAGTAAGGGAGTGTGATGTGAGTACTATGACCTCTATGATCATATAGCTTTTTCATGACAAAGGCAGAAAGTGAACCTGGATCTTTCTGCCTCTGAGGTTAGTCTTCTATCTACTGTACCAAGACGCCTCTCATTTCCATTTTGTAGATAAGGAAATGGAGGCTCAGAGAGAGGGAGAGACTTGCTTTTTCATTAAATCTTTGTTATTTTATCTTCTGTGTGCAAGGCTCTCCTAAGTGATATTGGATGGGAAGAGAAGTGTAGTTCATGGGGGTCTGTCCAAGAAGAGAGCAGGGCAAAGACGTTGCACAAGGCATTAACTAGGGTTACCTTTGACCTTCAGGTCACAAAAGCCATTAGGTACTTAATAAGTACATTAAAGAAGGTAATGGTGAGAAGCGAGTGTTCATCCATCACTTTTGACTGAATTAGTGGTGTCATCCATTGGACCAAAATACAAGAAAAGGCAAAGTTATAATAAAGAAGAAAAACGAATAAAATATAACATTAAAAATCTATTTTTATAACAACCATTTATTTAGTACAACTGTCTATTAATGACCTCTTCATCGCTAAGTCCAATTCTTTCTATCAATTCTTATCCCCTTTGACCTCTCTACAATATTTGACCTTGTTCGCTATCCTTTGCTTCTTCATATTTTTTTGCTCTCAGTTTCTATGTCATTGGATTCTCATCATTCTCCCCCTGCTCCTCAAAATTCTCTAAATGCCTCCATTGTTGTTTATCATTCCCCTCCAATTAACTTTGGGTTTCTTGCAAACATCTTCCCTTGACCCTATTCTCTTCTCTGCACTCTTAGCTTTGACAATTTCATCTACTCTCATAGAATAAATTCCTGTGTCTAGCAGCATGAGTTGTGCCATTCTCAATCTCTTTTCTGAGCCTTAGTCCAGCATCTACAAGCCTTCTTATCATATTCCTTCAACATCCCAATTTCAAAATGGCACAAAATGTATCTCCTCCCCCAACACCTGCCCTTCCTCTGAAGGACGCTATCATCGTTGATGCTACCACCATCCTCCTAGCCTCCTAGACTCAAAACCTCAGAATCATTTATACATTCAACTAGCATCTAACTCAAATATTTGCAAACATTCATTATGTACCTACTGTTTGCAGAATACTGTCTAATGTACTGGAGAGGGTATGAAATATAGATAAAATATAATCCCAGCCCGCATGGAGTTCACAGTCTAGTAAGGGGATAAATTAAACACAGATAGCTGTCATACACAACATTATATGGTAAATGAATTAAAGAACAGTGTACCATGAGAGCCTTCAGGAGGAAAGTGGTTACCAACTTGGACCTTAAGGGAAGCCTTCATAAAGTAGTTACCATTTGAGATGGAGTTTAAAAGTAGAGTAAGATGGTAACAGAGAAATGAAGAGGGAGGAAATTCTAAACTTAGGAAATGGTGTGAGAAAAGGAACTGAGAGCTGAGGATATAAGGAACATCTGAGGGGCAAAGACCAATTTGAGAATTTGAAAAGACCAAAAGATCCTAGTGTGTCTGAAGGAAAGTGGTATGAGATAAGCCTGAGGTCAGATAGCACTACATTGTAGAAAGCCTTGAGTGCTAATCAAAGGAGCATGATCTATAATTATCAGGCAATGGGGAACCACTAAATGGTTATGATCAGATCTATATCTATATCTATCTATCTATCTATCTATCTATCTATCTATCTATCTATCTATCTATCTATCTTCCTTTCTTTCTATTTTTATAAGATCATTCTGCCTAGCCTTACCCTCTGTGGTATAGCCTTCAAGATATTTAAAATACTTCCACACCATGGTGAAACGTTGGTGTGGGAGGGTAGTGGAAATACTGCTTCTGGCTCTTTTTTTTTTAAGGAAAGAGAAATAGAATAAAGGAAAGAAAAAATATTTTAAGAAAAAGAAAAATAGAATGGAACAGAATGTGAGAAATTAGAGTTTGGTAAGTCCATTATCATAAAACATAGGGAAAGAGAATATAGACTAGAGAAACAGCAGGCAAATCACTCACTGTCCTCAATGAGTTCAAGTCATCTGGCCCAAATAGAGTACATCCCAGAGAATGGAAAGAACTGTAGAATGTTATTGCACAGTTTGGCCAGGGATCCCTGAAAGATACTGAAGAACAGGAGAGGTGCTGCTACAAGACTGGAGAAGGACAAATGCTGTTCTGATTTTCAAAGAGAAAGGGAAGCTAATGGAATCTATAAACTAACAAAGACTGACTTTGCTTCCCTGCCAAAATTCTAGAATGTGTTATTAAAGGGATGTTTTGGGAACATCTAGAAATGAAAGTGGCGATAATTAAAAGCCAGCATGGCTTCATCTAGAGTGGGTCATGGCAGACAAACAGTACTGTAATTCCTTTCATTGTATATGGTCATCACACAAATAGATCAGGAGAATGTTGTAGTTATGTTCTAGCTATATTTCAGCAAAGCATTTGACAAAGTCCTTTGTATTGTCCTTGAGGACAGGATGTAGAGATGTGGGCTCAAGGATATTACTGCTAAATGGATTTTAAAATGGTTGGGCGGCAATACTCAAAGAGTAGTCATTAATATGTCTGTATACATATATATGTATGTGTGTGATCATATTTTATTTTTATCATTTAAACTACTTTTGATATACACACATGCACACACACACAAATAAATAAAATGAAATAAGAAAATATTTTTGCAGTAAATATATCTGATAACAATACGACATCCAAAATCTCAAAATGACAAAAGTAATTCTGATTTTCAAGGGGTTTCATGTTTTTTAAAGATACTTTTTGAAAGGCGAAACAAAATGTTAGTGATTGCTGAAAAATTGTTAAAAGTCTAACAAGAGTTATATGAAATGTTGAGGTACCCCTTGTGCCTATGATATTGACAAAAATAGTATAAAATGATAAAATAAAATGTGGTCACTATTGTATTAATAAGATGATAAACTGTTTATACTTTTTGGAAAGTATAGTAATGTACATAGAATTACAAAACACATCATAACTTTTGACTCACTGCTAGAATTTTCTCCAAAAGGGGAAAAAATTCTGCCAATTTATACTTAAATTTTTATACTTGACTTACTTGTGAGTGTAGAAAAACTAGATAAAGCCTATTTGTCCAATGATTTAGGCAATGGCAAAGCCCGTTAACATAATGGAATGTAATGCTAAAAATTGAAAACAGGAAGCTACAGGTTCTCTCTCTCATTAAGACCCATTACACAAAGAAATATGGAAAGTTTTTTGGTTCTTTTTGTTGTTGTTGTTTTGTAGAGTAAGGAAAGCAGAGTAGAAAAAACAACACATTGATTCTAGCTATGTAAAAATATCTATAGTAATTGGACTTTATAGTACACAGATAAAAGAGAGATTGATGAGGAATTCAGAGAAATATGGGAAGATGAATATGAACTAATCCAGAGTGAAATAAGCAGAACCAAGAAAACAGTCACAACAAATCCAACACCGCAAATGAAGAGATGTAATGGAAAAATCAACAAAAGTCCCAGAGTAGAGATGATGAAATCTACCTCTACCCTCCCAGAAAGGTGAGGCACTGCTAGAGTCAAGTGGATGTAATATAACAGATGTTTTACTTGCTTGTTTTTCTTTTAATAACAAGGGAGGGAGGTTTCTTTAAGGGGTGATCAGGGAATGATTGTGATATAAAGAAAAAAAAAAGATATCAATGAAGCCTAATTTTAAAAAAGAGAGATTGGAAGGAGGGATATAGCAAAAGCAATCGATTGTCATTTGGTTAAAATGTGTATTTTTCATTTATTAAAATATAAATACTTCAGATGTAATGCATTTATATTTGCCACTGTGTTTATTTGAACATATTTATTGAAAATATTATAAAGTCTCTGATGTTTTAAAAAGAACATTTACTTTTACAACTTACAGCCTTTGAGAACAGAAAGGTTTTGACTTGCCCAATCAGTCAACAGGCACTTACTCAGCACCTATTATGTGCCAGGCATTGTGCTAAGGGCTTGGCAAGCCCTCCAAGAGCTCACACTCTAATGGTAAAGACAAATTTTTTTAAAGTTGTATACATGTGATATAGAGAGTGGAAGTGGACAGGAAGCTCAGAGGGAAGGTATTAGTGTGATGGGGACTAGGAAAGGTCTCCTTCAATAACTGGGATTTGAGCAAAATCTTGAAAGAAACCAGGGAAGTCAAAAGGCAGAGGGGAGGAGGAAGAGCATTCCTCATGCCTACCTACCAGAGGTGACACATGAAGGAAGGTTTGCCTCTTTCAGAAGGGCACTTCCAATTCCCCACACACCTGCTAGTTGTTACCCTGTATTAGCAGTTTCCTAGACCAATGAAATCACAGGTTCAGTCCCCGTCCCCTATATTTCTTTCTTAAGACATCTGAGTCTCAGTGGTACTATTTACTAAGTATGTGACTATGGGAAAGTCACTTTTTTTTGGTTCAGGCCTCAAATTTTAAACTGTAAAATGAGGAAATGAGATTAAACGATTTCTAAGTCTCCTTTGGGCTCTAAATTCTCCAATCTTTAAGAATGAGTAAGGATTTTCTTTTTGATATGAAGGCAGCTAGGGATAGAAGAAGGTGAATTATGAAATGGTAAAGTGATTATTGCAACCCTCTCGAGGTTTGCGTATTTCCTCTATAAATTTTACCCCTAGCTTTATCTCTTTTTAGTGAGTGACTGAGCAGACAAAGGGTTTGAAGTTAAAGCAGGAAAAAAAAGGTTAAAAATCTAAATAACCCCTTACCTGAAGAGCTGAAGCTATCTCACCAAGAGAGACATAATGCCATGTTTATTTGTACCTAAGGGCCTTTTCTGTTTCCTCAGTATGTAGATTTACACAATATTCAGATGGGGGGGGAAGGAAGGGGGGAAGGAAGGAAGGAAGGAAGGAAGGAAGGAAGGAAAGAAGGAAATAAGGAAGGAAGGAAAAAAAAGAAACAATGTGAAGATGGGGGAAAGAAGAAAACAAAGGAAAACTCTTTCCTTAAATGAGATTTACCAAGATTGGAGGGGAGGTGAGATGGGAGTGGTGTAGAAAGCTTGATGAAGGGGGCAGCTAGGTGGCACAGTGCATAGAGCTCCAGCCTTGGAGTCAGGAGGACCTGAGTTTAAATCTGGTCTCAGACACTTGACACTTAGCTAGCTGTGTGACCCTGGGTAAGTTACTTAACTCCTGATTGCCAGGAAGAAAGAAAGAAAGAAAGAAAGAAAGAAAGAAAGAAAGAAAAGAAGAAAGAAAGAAAGAAGAAAGAAAGAAAGAAGAAAGAAAGAGAAAGAAAGAAAGAAGAAAGAAAGAAAGAAGAAAGAAAGAAGGAAGAGGAAGGAAGGAAGGAAGGAAGGAAGGAAGGAAGGAAGAGGAAGGAAGGAAGGAAAGGAAGGAAGGAAGGAGAGAAGGAAGGAAGGAAGGAAGGAAGGAAGAAGGAAGGAAGAGAAAGAAGAAAGAAAAGAAAGAAAGAAAAGAAAGAGAAAGAAAGAAAGAAAGAAAGAAAGAAAGAAAGAAAGAAAGAGAAAGCTTGATGAAGAGATCCAGAGAATAAGGTTCTAGACCCAGCTCTGCCACTGATGGTGACCTTGAGCAAGTCCCTTACTGTTCCTTTCTGGACCTCAATTTCCTCACCAGTAAAATGAAGAGGTTTGGTCCCTAAGGGTCCTTCCTGACAGCTTAAATAGGTGTAGACCAGAGGTCAGACTAAAGGTTCAGAAAGTGATTTTAGGTAGTTTCACTTCACTGAAGAGAGGACTCTATTTCTTCTGTCATGTCTGTGTATGGGACAATGCAATGGAGATTTTTCCCTACCCTTTCTTTTGGCTATATAGCCTAGAATGGCTGCATCTAATATGGTCAATGGTAGAGATGGTAAAAGGTTGGTACCCATTCCAGCTGCAGGGCTAAAGATAAGCTCAACTCCAGATGGAAAATTGCAGATTGCTGTAGCTTTTTCCATCCCCATTCAGTTGATGGAAACATCTTGTATTGCTTCTAGAGAACCTAGAGGACATTAAGAGTCAGAAAGCCTGAGTTCAAATCCTGGTTCTGACTTTTAACTAGCTAAGATGACTGACTGCAGGCAAGTCATTGATTTCCTATAAGGTTCAATTTTTCTGTCTGCAAAATACCACCCCCTCTCTCAGGGTTATTGTGAGAATCAACTAAACCATTTTGTGAAAACTTGCAGGTCACAGCATGAACATAAGCTAATGCCCAACTTTCAGGGTTATGGGATTTAGAACTGGAAGGGAGCTCAGCGATTACTTAGTCCAACTCCTCCATTTTATAGATGAGTAAACTAAAACCCCCAAAGATGAAGTGAAATGAGCAGAGCCAGCTTCCAACCTGAGTCTGCTGACTCCAAATCCACCTGGGTACATTCATGTTAAGCATACAGTGATGTCAGCTCTCTCTTGACTCTGAAGGGAGATAATTGGGCTTACTAAGAGCAGAGTGGGACAAAACAAAAGGAAATTAAACTTTCTAATTTTTACTTATACATGTAATTATCAGTATTTTTTATAGAAACTGGACAGTTCTGTCATTTTTTAGCTGTGTTCAACTCTTCATGAATCCATTTGGGGTTTTCTTGGCAAAGATACTAGAGTAGTTTGTCATCTCCTTCTCCAGCTCATTTTACAGATGAGGTAACTGAGGCAAGCGATTTGCCCAGAATCACACAACTAGTAAGTTTCTGAAGCCAGATTTGAACTAAGGAAGATGAGTCTTCCTCTCACTCCAGGGCTGTCATTATATCCATGGCGCCATCTAGCTGCCCCAAGAAACAACCTCTGTTATATACTGACTGTGTGACCCCTTAGGACCACCCTTCATTCTCCACCTGATTTCATTGGAATAGCCCCATGAAGAAATTATCATTGCGGATCTGCAATTTAGGCTTTTAGAGAGTACACTGGAGCACTGGGGAATGAAGGGATGTATGTGCTAAGGGGGTCACAGCAGACAATACATAACAGAGGTAGGATGGAATTCTAGTCTTCCTGATGCAGCTCTGTGCATTCATTATACCACGTGGCCTGAATTACTAAGAAATAATCAATTTTAATTTAAAAACAAAAACAAATACCTTCAAAACTAATAGGAATACGTGATAGTAGCGAGCCACCCTAACAGACACATTTTTTTTTCCTTCCCTCTTAGCACGATCCAACCCTTCTCCCTACCTCAGGCCCACTTTTCCTTAGTTGGCCAGTGTCCCCTAACATTAGCTACGTGACTATGGATTTAGGGTCATAGACTGAGGACTGGAAGGAACCTTATTTGTCAGGGCATATAAGCATAGGATCAAAACTTGAGAGCTGGAAGACAGCCTTAGAGGTCATCTAATTCTTATTTTAAAAGACTGGAGCTGTGATTGTATTGTCATAGGGTTCTCCCAAGTGAGGAAACTCCCCCCACCAATGCAGATGAGCACCTTCTTTGCAATTTGTATCCTTAGACTTGCCTGGAATATTGTGGCTGACCTAGGGTCATAAGGGGCAGCTAGGTGGTACAGTGGATAGAGCACCAGGACTGGAGTCAGGAAGACTCACCTTCCTGAATTCAAAGTCTCAGACACTTACTAGCTGTGTGACCCTGGGCAAGTCACTTAACCCTGTTTGCCTCAGCTTGCTCATGTATAAAATGAGGGGGAGAAGGAAATGGCAAACCACTTCAGTATCTTTGCCAAGAAAACCCCAAATGGGGTCACGAAGAGTCTGACACAGCTGAACAACAACAGAATCACAGACCAAGATACATCAGGGGTAAGACCCAGGTGTTTCCAACTCCAAGACTAGCTCTGAGATAATATCTAGCTGTTTAAGGATTGAAAAGCCCTTTACCTATATTATCTCACTTGGTCTTCACAACTACTCAGTAGTGTGAGGGTGGTGCAATTGTTAATCCTCATTTTGCAGATAAGGAAATTGAGACTGGGAGCTCAGTGTCTAGCCCAGCCACTAGTGCTTGTCTAATTCAAACTCGGGTCTTCCTGACTCCCGATCTAACACTATTTCCAAAACCACCTAGATGCTTTCTGGCTGACTTTTTACCTACTAAGCCGAGCAGCTTCTCCTCCCCAACTCCCTCATTTATGATCAAGGAAACTGAGCACCCAAAACGTGAAGGGACTTGCTCACAGTCTGACAGCTAGTAGGTAGCAGAGCTTAGCTTCAAAACGCGGGTCTCCTTTTTGGGAATATAAGTGGTGTTCTCACCACTGGACCACCCTGCCTTTCTAACGTTCGTTATCAAACCCAAACTTTACCCCTGTTTTGAAAACTGCCTTTTCGATTGTGCAGAGTGCCGGCGGGGGAGTGAGAAAAACAAATGTCTTTTGAATGACGATAGAGATGAAAAGGGAAAAAAACAGATGCGGGGAGGGCTCCGCGGCACCGCCAATGGCAGGGCACCGGCCCATCCTCCGACGCTGCTAATGATTAACTGGAAAGGCAAGATCGATGGCTCGAGCTCTTTATAAGGCCCGCGGCCAGGGACTCAGGCATAAACTTCTGGGATCCACAGAAATCTTCTTCTTAGAGCCTTCTCTCGCATCTCTCTCGGTAATGACTGAAGCCTTGGCCCCGAGGTGCTGCCCTCGCCGCTTCCCGCTGCTCCCCGTGGTCCTGCTCGCCTTCCAGCTCCACGTGCTGTCCGCCGCCGTGGTGTCCCCGAAGCCCCTGCACTGTGCCCCCTGCACTCCGGAGAAGTTGGCCCTCTGCCCGACCGTGCCCTCCGACTGCCCTGAGCTCTCTCGCCAGCCCGGCTGTGGCTGCTGCCAGATGTGCGCCTTGCAGTTGGGCGATGCGTGCGGCGTCTACACGGCGCGTTGCGGCCAAGGGCTGAAATGCCGGGCTCGCCCAGGTGAACCCCGGCCCCTGCACGCTCTCACTCGGGGTCAGGGTGCCTGCATAAGGACTGCTGACGTGGAAGGATCCCACAGCTCCGAGTCTTCAGGTAACTACCCTTTCATCTCCTCCTCTTTCGAGGAAACTCAGAATTCATCCCTTGTCCTGCACCCCCATATCCTCAGCTGTCTTGCACCCTAAATCCCAAATTCTCTGCCTCGCATTTCCTGCGTCCCCACGTCCTGCATCCTCAGCTTCCTTGCATCCTCACATTCCCTACATTCCCACATTCCCTGAACCTCTCCATGTCCTGCATCCCCATATTCCCAGCATCTCCACATGCCCTGTATCTCCACAGGCCCTACCTGCTGTATGTAAGATGCTTAAGACAGATTGGACAATTGGGAAGGTCAAGGAGAACAGTGGAAACACTAAGTGGGCTGGAAAATGGGGAAAGTTCGGGGAGCTTGACAAGAGCCTGGGAGGCTTTTGTAAATACCTAAGATGTGAATATATCCTGCAAAACCCACATCAAATGCGTCTGGAATTTGCTTTGTATATGCGTGGAGTGGTTACACTATGTGCTCAGCAGATGTTTACAGTACATAATGTGAGAGTTTAGGCTTTATATCGCACTTCCATTCATGTGCCATATAAAAGTGTTCTGGGGTGTTTATGTTGCGCCTTTTTCCCTCAGAACTTGACAATCAGATTCTTTACTTACTGAAGCAGCGATTTATTTATAGTGGAGAGTGAAGGAAATGCCTCCTCCTTGCCCCTTCATTTCCTATCTCCCCATCTGGACTTGATTCACATCCTGTGTAATTCTTGGAGAAATCCCATAGTTAAAGTAGATAGGAATCTCAGCCAGGGCTCACAGCTTGTCTCTAAAATGTTACTCTACTCTTGTAGGGGTAGAACAAGTCTCTACCTAGATTTTATTATAGGACCTACCTAAGGTGCTAAAATATAGAATATCATATAATCATCAATGGAGAGTTGCAAGGGACCCCAGAGGCCATCTAGTACATTCCTTTAAGTTTCCAAATGAGGAAACTGAGGCCAGGGAAGGTTATACTACTTGCCCAGTGACACATGGGTAGTAAGCATAGCAGACAAGATTTGAACTCAGGACCTCTGACTCCAAAGCCAATGTTTCCTCCACTGCTCTTTTTTTTTTGATAGGGGGTGGACAGGGTGTTCACCTAGGAAAGTTAAATTAACTGTTACTCTATTCTCTCCAAGGTGAGGCAAATACCTAAAATGATACCTAGAGAGAGCCTGTGGGGCAGGGAACCTGTGGCCTCAAGGCCACACGTGGCCTTCTAGGTCCTTGGTTTTGGCCTTTTGACTGATTCCAAGTTTTGCAGAACAAATCCTTTTATCAAGGGGACTTGTTCTGTGAAGTTTGGATTCAGTCAAAGGGCCACCCTTGAGGACCTATAGGGCCACAGGTGGCCTCGAGACTTCAGGTTCCCCTCCCTTGAAGGGTGCCATCATAGGCCATCTCTCTAGTTATGTTGAACTAAACCACTGAATTCTTTCTGTAAGACAAAGCTTGTGCCTGACCTATTTGGCTCT
Organism: Phascolarctos cinereus; assembly: GCF_003287225.1. Classification (NCBI taxonomy): domain Eukaryota; kingdom Metazoa; phylum Chordata; class Mammalia; order Diprotodontia; family Phascolarctidae; genus Phascolarctos; species Phascolarctos cinereus. The sequence continues at coordinate 80,144,672 of NW_027555847.1, read as the reverse complement.
TTCTTGCTCTTTGGCTGCCAGAAGTTCCTCAAGAAAATCACTGATTTTGAGCAAAACATGAAGGATGGAGTGTGGGGAGGATACCCAACAGAGAGGAAATTGATTTGGGTTCTAGTTCCAGCTCTTCTAGGAGTAGCTATTGCCTAATTCATGAGTCCCTTCCCAAAATGACTCCAATAAGACCTCCTCCACTATAGGCTCAGACATCTCAGCATCATTGCTCATGAAAATGGTCTCCTGTTATGATCCTCTCTGTGGCAGCCCAACCCTGGTTTAATTCCAAAGGAACTACCATGTGAGATGGAAGAGGATCAGGATTTTTTTTAAAGTGTTTTCACAAAGAGCTATTGTTTTTGTTTGCTACATCTTGTTAGTTATATTAGAAAATGAAATCAATTCCCCTTATAGGCACCAGATGTTGAGAAGGAAGTTCAGTTATCTCTCTCTATAAATTTGGTGTATATAGATATACATTAAGATGTGGATGCTTGTTTTATTCCATACATTAAAAATAAAATACATTAAAATATGTGAGAATGTGTAATGTAGTTAGACCTTTTCTATAGTCTACTTTTGGGAGAAATGGTGGGGAAATTTGTTTTAAAAGCATTCAAAACTGGGGGGCAGCTAGAGAATAGAGCACCAGCCCTGAAGTCAGGAGGACCTGAGTTCAAATCCGGCCTTAGACCAAACACTTGACACTTACTAGCTGTATGACCCTGGGTAAGGTTAATTGCCTAAAAATTAAAAAAAAATTAAAAAGTTTTAAAAAGCTCTTAAAACTATGTTATATATGACCAAGATGATATTTTAAAAGGATATGAAAAAATGAATCAAAGATTCAATGAAACATTTGTTTTTAATTTTGTAGATGCTAAGGACCCTTCAGTTCCTGAAAACACAACCCCAGAGAGTGCAGAAATGACGCAGGAGCAGCTTCTGGATAATTATCACTTGATGTTTCCCCAAACTGAAGAAAGACCCATCCTCTGGAATGCCATCAGCACTTATGAAAATATAAAATCCAAGAAAATCTCTGACATAAAGAAATGGAAGGTAAGGAGCCCTTGGTAGTATGTCCTTGAAAAACTGTCCTAGACTCAAGCCTCTTAAAACTTGTTTTTTTCCTTCTCACAGACTTAGATCTCTCTTCCTTAAAAACCCAGCTTCCTTTTCCACAGTTGAATATACTTGAGGGCCTGGGTGAATTTATCCAGCTGGAGGGGACCTTAGGGACAATCTAGTCCCACTTCCCTATAGAATAGTAAAGAGAGTGAGACATTGAATGATTTGTAAATTTGATTTCTTCATGTTTTCAAAAAAGTATTTAAACTAACCTACTCTTTAACTCCAAGGTCTAGATTTTTCTTAATTAAAATCATGAAGACATTTGATTTTCTTCAGATTTTTTATGACTATGCAATGGTCAAAAAGTAAAAGAAAAAAGTCAAGTGGAGTATTACTACAGACTTTCTAGCTGACAACTTTACCCATGGCTGTATTTGGAAATAGTTTGTTTTAGGAGTAAAACATGATTATTGTTTGTATCAAACCTGGTTGTTTATTGGCATAAGGACCTGCTTATATGAACACTTCTCCCATTAATGCAGATTTGAAACCTTAAAATCCAGAGATTTTGCATTCTTAAAAATAACCTACAACCTAAAATCTGAAACTTAAAATCTTCGAAAACTGCCAGGATCTAGGAGAAATTTAAGCAATTTGTCTATGGTCAAGATTAGGTAGATAGAGGTTATATGTATGTGTACACACACACACACACACCCTTGTAACCAAGAGTTCTAGCGCAAGGTGTTATGAGAACTGCTCTTTTAAAATGGAAACCATGCTTATTAATAAAGAAGAATGTAGCAAATTTAGGGAAAGCACCTGCAGAATTTGCTTTGTAAATAGAAGACATTTACTACCAAAGACCGTATTTTTTAAATTGCCACATGGTGGCGCCAAAGAATAGGAATTGGAATTGAAAAATCTTGTCCAATGAAAAGTTCACCTTGTGCTTTACTGGATGCTGACCAATGTAATGTAGTCCCCATTATGTGTACAATACCTGAGTAATTTCAATACCTTGCTTTGTTTTGGCTCACATAATTCAGGTATTATCCAAGTATGCTTCTATCTCCACTTGACTGAATATTTAGGGAAGCCTCAGTTTCCTTTTCTGCAAGATGTCTCTAGGACCATTGCTACCACTCTAAGTCATGGTTTAATTGGACTGTTACCTTTTTTGAGTGGCTATTAAAGGCCACAATGGTGACAGATAATTTTTTCTTTCTAGGTCAGGGGCCCATATATAATAGAAAAAGTCAAGTCCACATAGGTCTTAATCTCAGTTTAAAATAAAGCTTGTCTCTATTCAAAAAAGATAGAAAGTCCATCAAAGGGAAGATGGAGATCTTCATGTTGTTGGCAGGGAATGTTGTCATCTGTTGTGGTTCCATTCTGAGTAGTTCCTCTCCTTCCAACAATGATCTTAAAGCCATTTGTATCTTGTCACTTAGCCCTCCTTTAACATTATTCTTTCAGGAACCATGTCAAAGAGAACTTTACAAGGTGCTGGACAGATTAGCCAAAGCCCAGCAGAAAGCAGGAGAAGAAATTTATAAGTTTTACCTTCCTAACTGCAACAAGAATGGATTTTATCACAGCAAGCAGGTATGTGATGTTCAACTCTTACCAAAAGCTTGAGAATATTTTTCCTTAAAAGGAGTGATCTCCAACCTTTATTTTTAAATAGTGCCTGACACCTCAACATATATCTCAAGGAATCAAAAATGCATACTTTCAAATAGTGCACCTCTGAATAGAAAATAGACATGGTAGCTCCACCACCCATCCTGAAGTGTAGTCTGATATTGAGGAGAGATGGAGTTGTAATTGTGTCTGTGTAGGAAACTACAAATGTGGGAACATCGTTCACCAAGGCAGATTGCAAACCATCTTGGTGGCCATGGTCATGTCATCTAATTTCTGTGGGTTTCAGTTTCCTTACCTGTAAAATGAAGGTTTTAGATTAGATTGCCTCTGTGGTGCCTTCCACATCTAGATTTCTCCTCCTGTGTCTATAACATAGAAAATTCAAAGGAAGTTGTCAGAAAAACATAAAAGTTAAATAACTTGCCCAGAGTCCCACAGCTAATGTCAGAGCCAGAATCTGAACCCAAATCCTCCTGTCTCCAAAACCAGCACTCTATTGATTCTACCACTTTGCCTGAGCATAATTTAATAATAATAACCAAAAATAGTAGAACAAAATATTGTTTGGAAAGACAAGTAATAAATAAGATAGAACAGAAATAAATATCTGCCCAGAGAGGAAAGTGAATCTTAACATCTATAGAAATACAAATTCACTATTTATTTTGTTACCTACACAAACATACTCATTCTGGTGGATTTTATTGGAGGGGAAATCCAGACGCCACTTCACCCAGCAAGTAATAAATTACTCAAAGTCTGCAATGCACTAAATTGGATTTATGAAATCTGGGTTTTATTTCTGTGCTTTGCCCATGACAAACTGCTAGACAACAAAACAGTTACATAGTCTCTCTGTTTCAGTTTCCTCATCTGCAGGGTAAAATATTTCTGCCCCAGGGGAATGACACACACAGTCACCCCGGTGAGGCACCAGTAAGTCTTGGCTTTCCTTTCCTTGAGACACAATGAAACATGGTCAGACTTTTAGCAACCCCTGGAACATGGCTGGTCCTGTGCCCATCTAAAGGTTCCCTTCACCTCAGAAACTATCATATCCTCCTGGGTTTCCTGGTCCCTATCTGCTGACAATGTCCTTTGTGACAATAACCACATTGATATGAAATTTAATGACTATTTATCAAGTTCTTACTATGTGCAAGGTTATATGTTAGGTACCTAAGAGAATGCAGAGAACTAAGTCATGATCCCAGCCTTCATAAAATTCAAAGTAAGAAGGAGCCAAACAACCTGCATACATAACCAGAATGCAAAGCAGGAGGCAAACAAATACGGAGGGTCAAGCTTCTGTGGGATTTTGGATCAAGGATGATTAGAGGGAGGAGGAAGCATTTGAGGTGGACCTGAAGGATGAATAAGAGTTAGATAAGCAGAGATGAATCAGCAAGTGCATTTGGGACAAAGGGTACAGTGTGTAAAGAATGTGTGCAAACTCCGGAAAACGTGGGGGATTATGTCTGGAGAATGGCAAATTATCCAGTTTATCTGGAGCCCAAGGTATGCAAAATCAGACTACATGTCAAAATGTAGACTAGCTACAATTTTTGCTTTTCCTTCAGAGGAATTCTATTTGAAAATATGTCATTACAATTCCTTATGATGTTATCATATTGTCACCATATGTAGAACTATACAGAGGTGACTTTTATTATGACAGTGTATAGATTTAGTAGAGTGACCAAGAGTATCGACCCTGACCTTCCTGGGCCTTACCCCAGTCTCTATACCCAGGCCAAGAAGAACCGCTGCTTCCAAAGAGGTAGATGTGTTTCTAATGTCTAGAGCTTGAATTCAGAATATATATTATTCAATTGAAGCAAAAGAACAAATAGATTAATGCATTACTTAAACTCAGCAAACAACTGCTATGGACCTAGCACTAAAGCTTGCACCTGCATGGCCAGGATTTTGGAGATTGGGATGTATTTACCCGGCGTTATCAATGGTGGATAGTGTTTCTGACCAGGTCACAAAAAACAGAGTTAAGGCATAATTATGGTGACCATATTTATATTTATATGAGTAGGGTCTGTAGTGATAAAGTTGCCATTCCTTATGGTCACTTATAATTGCACGAAAGGCATGGCAGAAAGTCTTAGAACTTCCACAAGCTTACCTCGCTGCCATCATTGAAGACGTTGTTTTGTGCATCTTGTTCTAGTGTGAGACTTCTCTGGAAGGAGAACCTGTCCTCTGCTGGTGTGTCTATCCTTGGAGTGGAAAAAAGATTCCTGGTTCACCAGAGCTAAGAGGAGACCCTGGTTGTCATCGTTATTTTAATTTTCGTAACTGAAAACATATTCTTTGCATTACTTCAAATGAGAATTTTTAATGTGATACACTCTATTTATTCTCAAACCTATATACATACAAGCACACACTCAAAGAGTATATATTTTATATGTAGCAACTACTTTTATACTCCACAGGATATGTAAAGCTGTTGGATTATTTATTTCACAGTAAATTTATTTTTTTTCTACACAGTAACTTGAGTACTATTAATTTATATATCATGAACTATTTCATAATTTTATATTGTAAAAAGTTGTATTTTTGTTCTTGAAAATATGTGGAATGTTTCCTTTTTTAAAGAGCTTAGAAGGAAAAAAAGGTTGATTAGAATAATATAAATCATACAGGCTTAAAACAATGAGAAAATCAACATAAAATTAAACTGTGTAAAGGTGATTTTTAGAGCTTTTTAGAAAATAGATTTAACCTGTTGACCTCTGCATCAGAATTTGATGTTAATTTAAAATGAAATGTAAACTTAGATTAAATGGGTAAACGTCGACAAAGTTTTGTCTTATATTTTAAATGTATATGCACTGGATATATTGTATTGTAGTACATTAACACGTTTTGGAATAAAATTTTCATACATAAATATTGTCAATGTGTGTAATTTTATTAATGTGTTGGAGAAGTGACATGCTATAGTAGATAGAAGACTAGCTTTGGATTCCTGAAGCCCTGGGCTTACATTTTGTCTCTGGCTGTGAGACCATGGGCAGGTTATTTAACCTCTGGGTGGCCCCAGACAACTAACCCTACATGTTGCAGAAGTGTTTCTGATCTGTATTGGTGGAAGAAGTTTCCATAATGAAAGTTTTATACACAGATTTACTAACAGATCTGGACCAAATTCATGTTTTGAGTAGGCTACAACATACTACAAATGAGGAATTATACAAGATAATTTGTGCAGATGATGTTAGAGAAATATATGTTGAGGATGAAAAAAAAATTGGTCAAGGATATAAAGAGAATTCGACAAAGGTTTGCCTGGCACATGGAGTATCCGTGGCAAATTTAGGAAAAAAACATAGAGAAGAGTCACATAAAATTGACAGGCATAGGTGAAGGGTGATCTACACTGGAAGGAGTACCCCTATCTAAGAGATCACAGATCCATTAGGATATAAATCTACTCTAATTTACCTCCTTGGAATATTGGAGTGTATTTAAATAAAATCATCCAGATGTGTATTCTTTCTTTTTTCTTCTGCAAAAAAATAGCTCTTCCTGCTCTTCTTCCTCCTTCTCCTCCTCCTTCTTCTTTGTCTCTGTTTCTCTCTGGCCTTGTCTCTCTATTCTTCTTCCTCTCAGTGTGTCCCTCTATCTCTCTCTCCCCACCCTCTCCCCACCTTTTCACACATATCATCTTCAGGTGTACCTAGGTCAGAACCCAGTTCCCTAGACAACAAATTGTTATTCAGTGGTTTGGGGGGATCTCATCCCACCATCTTTTCCCCTACAAGTCCAAAAAGCATGGACTGCTCTCATTTCTCATCCAAACCTATTCTGAGGCCAGGTGGCCATTAGTTAGGAGGTTGAACTCCTACACCACAAAACTCTGGCTATTCTGGGGGGTCTACAAAAGAACCAGGCGTCCAGTGCTCTGGGTAAAACAAGGAAACAGACAAACATACATACAAAAATGCTGCAGGGGAAGGAGTTTCCTCTGTCCGAGTCCTGGTGCCTCTAAATTTCTGAGTTATTTATTGGAGTTCCTCTAATGCTTTAGTACAGCTTAGTGGTCTTGGATGGTCTTCATGTACTATTTATACATCATCACCATCAGATAATTAGTGTTTTTAATCCAAGTTAGTGCCTAAAATATTATTTAAAATTAAGATTAAATTATAACATTAATTGTAATGTTACATTAATTATTCTACCCTCCCTGCTTTCTCCCTCTCTACTAGCACCATACCTTTTATTTATAAATGTACTCAGATTTCTGCAATAGTTTAAAAAAGTAAATCCCTTCCCTTCCAAGCTCAGTACTAAAAGTTTAAAGGAGTCAAGTATCTTCCCATCCTAATGCCTGCAACATGATGCTTTTCATTCTTTTTGGCTCTAGATGGTAGAATTGAAAGGGAAGGGTGGAAGTCACAATGAGACAAATTTAGACTTAATTACAGGAAAACTTGCTAATGATATCTAAAAGTGGAATGGTCGGGTTAAGTGGGCAGTAGGTTCCCCTTCCCTGGAGATCTTCAAACTAAGCTTGAATGGCCCCTTGATGTATGTGTTGTTGAAGGGATTTGGGGCTGGTTATGTGTCAGGCTAGGCCATAATTCTATGGGTTTTGTGTTTTCTTGTTTTGGTGTTACTCGAGCTAAATACATTTCCTGTTCTTCTAGCCTTGAAGTCTTAAACTTCTGAAATTGCCACTAGAAACTCTTTGGTGTCGTTCAACTGTATGGAGTAAGCTAAGAGCTGATAAAAAGAGCCCATGAGCTCAGCTCCATGGAATTGCTAAAGTAGAGGAATATGATGATAATATCTGTCTTCAAGAATGGCAGATGGAGCCCTGGAGTCAGGAGGGCCTGAGTTCAAATCTGCCCTCAGACACCTAACACTCACTAGCTGTGTGACTCAGGGCAAGTCACTAACCCCATTGCCTCACCAAAAAAAAAAAGGCAGATAGGGGCAGCCATGTGGCACAGTGGATAGAGCATCAGCCCTGGAGTCATAAGGACCTGAATTCAAATCCGGCCCCAGACATTTGACACTTAATAGTTGTGTGACCCTGAGCAAGTCACTTAACCCCATTGCCTAGCCAAAAATAGAAAAAGAATGGCAGATGGAATGATACAATAAAGATGGGACCTAGTTTAGGAAAGATAAGTCTAAGAAGGTAGAATGAAGTATTGTGATCATTTTTTTCAGATTATCCTGTAACACCTACAGAAAAATGAGTATCCCAGATAACCAGTTTAATAAACAGTGTAATTTGACTAAAGATGCCTGTGAGTTTACAGAAATGATCTGTGAGTTTGCAGAAAACTTACCTGGGAGTACCCTGTGACAAAATAATCATAACTGCAGTCCTTTTGTTTTCTGAAGCTAGACACAGCATAATTCTGACCAATAATTTTCATAAGCAACTTTCAGTTTCTTCAGGTATGTATGTGCATGTGCACATGCATATGCTTATGTTCATAGGTTGTGTGGGTATGGGTGTTCATGTATGTTCAAGTGCATTCATGCATGGGTGATACATGCATATTGTGTCCATGTGTGAATACATGGGGGAGAACACATATATGTGTGTGCATGCATGGGTGTGTGTTGGCTGTGTAAACAGTGATTCCAACTGAGAAGAGTCCTACCTCTGCCTGAATTAGTGCTTCAGAGGAAGGGTAATAAGAAGTGATTTTCTAAAGGTTTGTAAAGTAGCATTTGTAATTTTAACTTGGAAATTATATTCTATAAAAGAATTTGGCCAACTATTTGGTGCTGATTTAGCACTTTTCCAATGGAGAAGTAGGATAAGTAGAACAAACTAGATAAGAAAGAACAAAAACCAGCCAAACTCTATAACTCACTGTATGATAATCATGAAAATATAAACCACTCAGGAAAGAACTTCAATTTGACAAGAACTCTTGGGAAAACTGCACAACAGCTTATCAAAATAAATAAATGAGCAAATAAACAACCAAAGGAATTAACGAATGAATAAATAAATGAAGGAAGGAATTAATAGATCAATAGCTGCACGCATAAGTAAGTAAATGAAAATAAAACATAGATCTAGGTGAACACGTACACAAGTTCCAAATGGATATTTGTCTTAAATATAAATGACTGTATCATTAAACATAAATTCAGGAAAATGGAGATGGTAACTTTCAGAACTATAGCTAGGAAAAAAATTCTTAACCATATAAGGTTATCAAAGAGATTCTAAAAGAGAACTTTCTTCTTCAGTTACATGAAATTAGAAAGCTTTTGCATGAATAAATTAATGTAGCTAGAATAAGAAGAGGATTCTTAGATTAAGAAAATATATATTTTGGTCAACCATTCCATAAGATTCTGATATCCAAATTACAAATGACTGAGAGTGAATCAAATGGTTCTCAAATGCAGAATTACTAACAATAATATGAAAGATTGCCCCAAATCACTAATAATAGGCAAATACAAATTAAAACAACTCCAAAGTTTCAAATTTCACTCAGTAAATTTAAAAAAATGACAAAAGGTATTGGAGGGGCTATGGGAAAACAGGAACACTACTATACCGTGTGTAGAGCTATGGATTGGTTCAACTTTTCTGGAACGCAATTTGAAATTAAGCTAAGAAAGAGATTAAAATGTCCATACTCTTTGACCCAAAGATCCCACTGCTATAGAGATAGATAATACAGATACATAGATATATAGATGTGTGTAGGTACAGATTTGTTGATTCTTGTCATCTATGGTAGCTATGTTCTATAAAGTTGCCATGAGCACTGAATTAATGAATACTGAACCATTTAGGGGAAATATAGGATTAGGTACTTGCAATTCTTTAGTCATAACATTTTTGTCAATTTATCAATATATATAACCTTGTTTTATATGTGTTTCTGCTTAAAGATGCTTTGTTTCTCACACATATATGTATATATTTCTTACAAATTCTTAATTATATTCAAATATCCTCTTCCTTTTTCTGGATGTATCATATTGTTAATTCATTAACATTAGACTCATGGCCAATAGCACTATAAGTCATGCTTGAACAACCTTATCTAACATGTACATATTTTCTCAATAAGGCACATTACAGACTACTTGCTCTTTGGAACACTAGACAGCACTTCAGCACCACATTTGGGGGACATTTTAAAAAAGTAAGTCCCCCAAGAAAAAGCACAAAAATGCAAAAAAAAAAAGACAATAAATAGATAATAAAAAGGACACTTGTTTACCTTCTGAAAGCTGAAGAAGGCAGAATGCCTCCTTGTTCTTCCTCAGCTATGAATGTGTGCATTGGACCACTCAAATTTTTTGCCTCTCTGTGCAAATGATCACAGAAGAGCTGGGTATTGATTTGAGGCTTACAAATAAACTTTAAGAAGCAGGCAAACTTGCAAATATAGAATCCATGAATAATGAGGATCAAATGTATTTGTCTCTCTCTCTCTTTATGTGTGTGTGTGTGTGTGTGTGTAGATCTATCCATATATACATATATATGTATAGTTCTCATATGTAACAAAATATGGCAGCATTCTTTGTAATAACACAAAAGTGGAAACAAAGTAAATGTCAATTGAGGCTGGACAAATTGTATCACATGATTGTGGGGGGGGGTATTATTACACCAAAAGAAAAAAACAAATATGAAGACTTCATAGAAACATGGGAAGACATGTGTGAAGTGATAAAAAATGAAATGAGCAAAGCTCAAAAAACAGTATGAATAGTAACACAGCAACAGGTATGAATGGTACAGGAAAATGAAATAGAAAACTGTGCAATCACAATCACTATGTTTGGATCCAGAAAAGAATTCAGAAAATGCATCTCTGTCCCTTCACTGTAAAGTTGGGGTCCTATGGGTGTGGAATGTTGCAGAGCCGTCAGATGTAGTTTATGTGTTGGTTGGTTTGCTGAGAGTTTTTTTCCCCTCTTTCTTTGTTAATCTTTGCTACAATGGAGGGCTCTTTGGCAAGGGATGGCCATGGATATATTCAGATGTAAAAACAAAAGGCATCAATTAAACAAACAAATACAAATAGTATTTATCCAACTACTGGACCAGGGAAGAAATTTTGTGTTGGAGTGATTATGGGAACCCTTAACTGAAATAGGGACTGTCTATGCTTTCACTCTCTTGGTATGTGATCCCTATATACCTCATTAAGAAATATAAACTAATTTGCTCATTGAAAAAGCATGTTTAAGCACTTACTACATGCTAGGTACTGCTAGGCACAGAGAAAAGCCTCCATAACTTAAACATATTTATGTTATATTACGTATTAATATATAATATATTAACATAATATATGCTATTCATCAAAATATAATATAAATATATTTAAGTTATGGATATATTTTATCAACCAAATGTTTATTCATAGTTCATGGAAAATTCTTGGGTTATTTCCCAAAGTATTACAATTTGGGTTTTCCAGTATTTAATACTTTTCAATCATTCTTTCCATATACATTTATTAAGTATCTACTATGTGATAGACACTATGCTAAGTACTGGGTTTATAGAGAAAACAAAATAAAACAGACCCTAAAGGAGCCTATGTTCGGTAGGAGAAGGTAGATACACATGTAGTAGGTATATAGAAAGTGAAATACAAAACACAAGCAAAATAGAAACAAACTTCCCTATGCCTAGTGAGTGTACCGCCATCCTCCCAGTCACCCAGGCTAACAACCTGTCATCTGCACATCTTCACTCTTTTTCACCTCCCCATATCTAATCTGTTGCCAAGTCCTGTCAATTTCACTTCTATAGCATCTCTTGAATAAGCCCCCTTCTGTCCTCTGACACCTTCATCTCTCTGGTGCAGATCCTTGTCTCCTCTTGAGTAGACAATCTGCAATAGCCTGCTGGTTGATCTGACTACCAAAATCTCTCATCACTCCATTCCATCCTCCATTCAAATGCCAAAGAGAGTTTTCTCAAATGCAGGTCTTACTATGCCACCTCTCTACTCAATAAACTCTAATAGTTCCCTAGCTCTCCAGGATCAAATGCACATTTTTTTTTGGGTGTTCAAGGCCTTTTATAATCTGCCCTCCAAATCCTCCACCTCTCCAGCTTTATACTTTAAAGCCACCACATACTTTTCCATCCATTGGCACTAGCCTCTCAGCTATCCCATGGATAACACACTCTCTCTTTTGGTTCTAGGCATTTTCTCTGGCCACTGTCCATGTATGGAATGCTTTCCCTTATCATCTCTGCCTCCTGGTTTCCCTGACTTCCTTCAAGTTCCTTCTATAGGAAGCTGTTCTCAATTCTATTAAAACTGTACCTCCCTATTGGTGATTATGTCTTATGTATTCTACAAACTGCTTGTTTGTACTTGTTCGTTTGCATGTTGTCTCCCTATTAGACTGTTAGTTCCTCTAGGGCAGGGACTGTCTTTTGCTTTTCTTTGTATTCTCATCATTTGGTACTGTGCCTAGATTATCTGTCCAAACTTCACAGAGAAAATCCCCTTAATAAAGGGATTTGTTCTGTAAAACTCAGACTCAGTCAAAAGGCCGCACCCCAAAACACTAGAAAGGCCACATATGGCCTCAAGGCTGCAGGTTCCCCACCCCTGGAACATAGTAGGCATTTAATAAATGCTTACTAACTGACTAAGTCACATTAAGGGAAGGTACCAGCAATAAGTTAGTCTTCCTGTAGGAGGTGGCACTTGGGCTGAGCTTTGAAGAAAGTTAAAGATCTTATAAGATGGAGATGAGAAGAGAATGCATCAGGTAGGGGCTATACAAAGCTACAGAGATAGTAGATGGAATGTTGTATATGATGCATAGCAGAAGGCCAGGCTGGCGGGAGCATACAGTGCATAGAGGTAATTAATGGACCAGGCTTACAAAGGCAGGTTGGACCTTGTGAAAAATTTTTATTCTTAGTCCCCAAATTCTAGCCAAGAATTCCTTTGTAACCTTCCATTCTTATTTATAATTCTTCTTCTACACATAAGCCAGATGTCTCTTCTTCCCACAATGGAGCAGGTCCAGAGAAGATTGAATATGAATTATGAAAGGACTCCATACCATACCATAAGAGGATTGATTGAAGTATTTTAAGATGTTTAGGCTGGAGAGAAGACATGGTAAAATATGACTGATGTCTTCAAATATCTGAAGTGCTCTCATGTGGAAGAGGGATCAAACTTTTGTTGTTTGTTTGTTTGTTTTGGCCCTAGAACTAGCAGTATTAATGGATAGTTTAAGGAAATGGAATTTAGCTTTATTTTAGGAAAACCTTCATAACAATTAGAGCTATCCACAAGTGGAAAAGTTGCTTCAAAAGGCAGATACCTCATCTCTAGGTGTCTTATCATTAAATAGATTCAATCAGTCAACAAACATTTATTAAGCACCTACTATATGCCAGGTACTGTACTAAATTCTAGGAATATAAAGATAGGTAAAAGAAACTCACATCTTATTCTCAAGAAACTCACAGTCTAATGGAATAGACAACATGTTAACAACTACATATAAATAAGATATATATAGGACAAATTGGTGATAATTACAGAGGAAAAGCACTAAGGTTAAGTAAGACAGAGAAAAGTTTCTTGTAGAAGATGGGACCTTAGCAGGGAATTAAAGGAAGCCAGAGGAGCCAGGTTGAGGAAGGATAGAATTCCAGGCACGAAGGACAGCCAGTGAAAATTCCCAGAGTTAGGAAGATGGAGTGTCTTGTTTTCCGAAGAACAGTTAGGAAGCCAATGTTATCATATTGTAGAGCAAATAGATAAAGTATACAAAAGCTGGCAAGGTAGGAAGAGGCTGGGGTATGGAGGACTTTGCTGCAAAACAGAGGATTGTATACGTGATTCTGGAAATGATAGAAACCACCAGCGTTTATTGAATAGGGGATGATATGGTTAGGTCTGTATTTTAGGAAGAGAAACTTGATAGCCAAGTGAAGGATGGGCTGCAGTGGATACAGACTTGAGGCAGACAGAGCCATCAGCAGTCTCTTGTAATTGTCCTGGTATGAAGTGATGAGGTCCTGTGTGTGGGTGGTGAAAGCATCAGAGGAGAGAAGGGGGAGTATGCAAGAGATGCAAGAAAAGAACTGAAAGAACTCTGCAGTAAATTATATCTGGGAGATGAGGGAAAGTGAAGAGTTGGGTATGACGTGGAGGTTACAGGTTTGGGTGACTGGGAGGATGGTGGAGCCCTCCATAGTAACAGGAAAATTAGAAAGAGAGGAGGGCTTGGGGAAGGGGAAAGATAATGATCTCAATTAGGAGTTATAGTATTAGTTATAAGGAAGATTCTTGATTCAATTGTAGAATGAACTGTGAACATCTAGCTTTGGAACACAGTATGTTTGAAAATGAGCTTCTAACTAGTGAATACTTGCATATGAGAAGTGGTACAAAAGAAATAGAGATTGTCAGAAAAGGAGGTGGACAGGCCAAAAGTCAAACTTAAGTGCAAATTGGTATCCTTCCCCCACTCCAAATACGAAAATAATGGGGAGAAGTCCTCTAGTATATTAGGTATATGTTCTAAGAAATATTTCTGGGAAAATAGGGATAAGATTTCCACAGAATGAGGTATTGAATGAGGCGATATATTTACTTTGGGGGAGACATCACTCCCACTGATGATTACATGTCTACTCAAGTAGCAAAGTACCAATCTTTCAAAGAATTCTAAAAAAAAGGAAAGAAAGAAGGAAAGAAAGAAAGAAGGAAAGAAAGAAAGAAAGAAAGAAAGAAAGAAAGAAAGAAAGAAAGAAAGAAAGAAAGAAAGAAAGAAAGAAAGAAAGGAAGGAAGGAAGGAAGGAAGGAAGGAAGGAAGGAAGGAAGGAAGGAAGGAAGGAAGGAAGGAAGGAAGGAAAAGAAAAAAGAAAAAAAAGACTGACAAGTTATAAGTTGAGCTCACTGTCACAGAATCTTAGAGTTGGAAGGGAGCTCGATGTCAATCCATTCTAACTCATACTTGACCAAAAAACCTTCCTAGAATATCCCAAATGAGTAATCATTCTGTTTCTTCCTGAAAAACCTGCAGTGATAGGAATCCTTCTGAGGTAGCCCATTCTACATTGGCACAGTTCTACTTGTAAGGAAACTTGCCTTCCATCCCTATGAACTCTATCTCTTTGATACATACCCATTGATCCTAGATTTTCCTAGATTTACCCTCTGTGACCAAGCAAAACAAGTCTGATCCCTCTTTTATAAGATCACCTTTCAAACACTTGAAGACAGCTAAGATGTTATCACTGTCTTCTGTAGACTAAATATTCCCAGTTCCTTCCATCTGTCCTCATAGTTCATGCTTTCCTTTTGTTGTCATCTTGGTCACCATTTTCTGGACATCTTCTAGTTTTTAAATACCTTTCTCAAACTGTGATGCCTCAAACTGAACATAAGGTTTCATATGTCTGATGAAGGCGAAGTATAGGAGAACTCTGATTTCCCTTGTTTTGGACACTATCCCTTTCAAAATGTAACTTTCTTGGTTGCCACTTTATATCAGTGCCTTACATTGGTACCTGAGTCCATGAAAACCCCTAATCCTTTTCGAACTATTGGCTTGCCACACTTTCCTTGTCCTGTACACTTCAAGTTGTATACATGTATAAAATTTGGAAATAATCATTGGGTCCGAGGAGATAGAGGACTGCACTTACCTCATCTGTATAGTTAGAATGGGTTGAGTCTCGGGTAAACTTGAATTCTAATGAAAAAAAAAAAGGTTTTTCTCCCTTTTTACATTGTACCACCTAGGTGCCAACAACCTAGGATTGGTTAAGTCTCCAACCCTACCTTGTTGGCAGCTAGGTGGCACAGTGGATAGAGTTCCAGACTTGGTGTCAGGAAGACCTTAGTTCATATCAGATACTTTCTAGCTGTATGACCCTCAACAGATCATTTAACCTCTATCTGCCTTGGTCTCCTCATCTGCAAAATGAGGATAGTAATAGCACTTACCTGCCAGAGTTGTTGTGAGAATAAAGTATTTGTAAAGTGCTTTACAAATCTCAAAGTGCTATGTAAAAGTTATTGAGATGATGATAATGATGAATTATGGTGATGGTAATGTCTAAGTTTCCCCAGAATAGAAAAAGCTGCCCAATGTACAATATGAATCAGATATAGGACAAATCTCTTAGTCTTATGCACAAAAGAAATACTAGAACACAAAAGACCAATGAGCATATGTTGACATAACTCAAAGCAGGATTTGCTAACTTTATCTAGAAATACTGTTATAATCATTCAAAACTTTGATACTTAAACCTTATGAGAACATAAAAGTCCTCCCTTGACCTCCTCTCAGGCACAGGGACTCTGGAGACAAAGAGCTAGTCAGCCTGTGAGTCAGTTAATAAACATTTATGAAGTGCCTACTCTGTGTCAGGCACTGTGATAAGCACTAAGGATAAAAGAAAGTTAAAGAAGTCCCTGTTTCCAAGAAGCTCAGTCTAAGAGGGGAGACAATCCAAACTGCACAGTACAGGCAAGATACAGAGGATAAATTAGAGACAGAACAACAGAATGAAGGCATTAAGGAGGTTTGGGGAAAGCTTCCTGAAAAAGGTAAGATTTTAGCTGGAACTTGAAAGAAGCCAGGGATGCCAGAAGACAGAAAAGAGGAGGGAGAGAGAATTCCAGGCAGGGAGACAGCCCAGTAAATAGAAGAGTCTAAACAAAAACCTGAGCCACAAGCTGGGTTTTCTTTCTTTTCACTGACACAGCTCACCACCCCATCACTTTCCAGGGATCTGAAGAAGGCCAAGAAGACCAAGAGCCCTTCAGAGTTTGCCATGTCAAATTCCAATTTCAAGTCTTTTCGGTGCTAGGTCACTACATGGCCAGAAGCAGCCAGAGCTCCTGAATGCTACGTCTTACATGTGGTTTACAGCCAAGAATCATGACGGATGGTTGGTTGGTTAAATTGGTGCCCTTCATTCTCAAAGAGGACCAAAATGACATCACTATGCTAGAGTCAAGTTACAGTGTGTCCAGACTATGGGTGGTCAGAGCAGTACAAGCTCTGAATGCTCTACCACAGATTGGGCACAAATAGTCCATGGGAACATTTGGGGTAGATTCTCTAAATCTGTGCATCCCTTGTTTCTTTTGAGCTACTTCAATTCTGCATTGCTCACAGAGCACAGTACCTTCTCTGAGGAGGGCACACCATGCTGGGTGATCCTGTGTCAAGGTCTCCCATGTCAATTCCAAAGTTCTTAAGAGAGACCTTGAGTGTGTCCTTGTGTTGCTTTTTCTGACCACCGTGTGAATCTTGCCCTGTGTAAATTCTCCACAAAACAGTTTTTTTTTGGCAAGCTTACATTTGGTATTCAAACAACATGGCCAGTTCATGGGAGTTGCACTCTCTGCCGTAGAGTTTGAATGCTTGGCAGTTTAGCTCAAGAAAGGATCTCAGTGTCTGGTATTTTATCCTGCCAGGTGATCTTTGTAAGACAATTCAAATGGAAGCAATTCAGCTTCCTGGCATGGCACTGGTATACTGTCCAGGTTTCATAAGCGTACAACAAAGAGGTCAATACAACAGCTCTGTAGACCTTCAGTTTGGTAGTCAGTCTAATATCTCTTCTGTCCCACACTTTCCTTTCCCAAACACTGAGCTAACTCTGGCAATGTGTGCATAAACCTCATTATCAATTTGTACATTCCTGGAGAGTACACTGACAAGGTAAGTGAACTTATCCACAGCATTCAACATTTCTCCATTTGCCATAACTGATAGTTCCATGAATAGATGGTGTGGTGATGGCTAATGCATCTGTGTTTTCTTGGTGTTAATTAACAACTAAGTTAGCACAAGTCCAAAACAAGCAGCAGAGAATTGATCCATACTTCATTGCGTCTCAGCTTCAGAGGCTGCATTGAGTGCACAATCATCTGTGAACAGAAAATCATGCACCAACACTCCCTCCACTTTGGTCTTGGCTTGTAGCCTTTTCAAGTTGAAGAATTTACTGTCAGTATGGTAGCTGATCTTGATGTCATGTTCATCCTCATTGAAGGCATCTGACAACATTGCCATAAACATTATGCTAAAAATCATGGGAGCAAGCACACAGCCTTGTTTCACTCCATTGGTGACTGGGAAAGCATGAAAGTGTTGCCCATTATACAGAACCCAGGCTAGCATGCTGTTGTGAAATTGATATACAATGCTAATGAACTTCTCCAGGCAACCAAATTTTGACATAATTTCCCATAAGCCCTTATGACTGACGGTGTCAAAGGCATTTGTCAGATCTATAAACATCGTGTGCAGACATCTGTTTTGCTCCTGGCATTTCTCTTGGAGTTGTCAGGCAACAAATACATCGACCATTCCTCAGCCCTTTCTGAAGTCACACTGGCTCTCAGGTAGATGACCATCTTCCTGGTGAAGGATCAGCCCATTAAGGAAGACTCTGGCAAGAATGTTGCCAGCAATGACTAAGAGAGAGATTGCCCCTTGCGATTGTCACAGGACAATCTATTTCCTTTACCTTTATAGAGACGGATAATGGAGGCATTCTTGCACTCCAAGGCGATAACCTCCTCTTGCCATATAACCCAGAAAATTTCACTCAGCTTTTGTATGAGCAATGGACCCTTCACCTTACAAATCTCAACTGGAATAGAATCAGCACCAGGTGCTTTGCCACACAAAAGGAGCCTAATGACATTCAAAACTTCTTCTTTAGTTGGTACTTCAGCTAGGGAGGGATTGACTTTAACCTGAGGTAAATGGTCAATAGCTTCAGTGCTGATTGAGGACACTATGGAAGTGTTCAGCCCATATCTCTGGGATTATTTCCTTATGGCTTCATCTGCACTGAGTAGTTGAGATGCACTGTAGGTCTTTGGCCCATAAATAGCCTTCAGAGCAACATAAAAACATTTTGAATTGTTACTATCAGTATAAAACCGAATTTCATCTGCCTTCTTACTGAGCCAAGAATCCTGCATTTCTCTAAGCTTTGCTTGTACTTTACTTTCAATAGAATGAAATGCTGCCTTATTAGAGATAGATGAACTATCCTGCTTGTAAACCCTGTAGAGTTCTCATTTTTCATTTAGCATCTTCTGAATTTCCCCATCATTTTGTCAAACCAGTCTTGATGTTTGCGAGTGTTCTGACCCAGATGAGCAAATGCAGTGCTGTACACCAAATCCCTGAAAACTTCCCATTCCTTTTCTGCTCCACTGTTGTCAATTGTGTGTTGGCTCAACTTTCCCTCCAACCTAGCAACAAGCTATTCCTGATCAGAGAAGAGCTCTAAGCTGTTGACATTAATTCTTCTGGTAGTCATTTTGCCTTTGGGTTGTGGCTTTTGTTGAATGTGAATACTTAACTTGGAGAGGATGAGTCTATGATCAGTCCAGCACTCTCTGCCACACATCGCCTTCTTATGCTCACATACTATCTGTCTCTTCATACAATCAAATGCCAATATTTACTGTGAGGGTGCATCCACGAAGTTTTATTGCATTTATGTAAATGCGAGACAGGGTTGGTGATGAGAAGGTCATGAGACACACAAGTCTTCAGTAGTAAGTGACCATTGTTGTTGCTGTTTCCAACTCCATTCCTCTCTAGGACTCCCTGTCAAGTCTGGTAGTCTGAGCATATTCTAGCATTAAAGTCCCCCAGGATTGTAAGCTTGTCTTCTTTTGGTATATTGATGATAAGGGTCTCCAGGTCTTCATAAAATTTTTCTTTGACCTCATCAGGACATGTCATGGTGGGGGCATAGGCACTAATGATGGTACCATGGCATTTTCCTGCAAGTGGCAATCACATTGTCATGATGCTGTTATTACTCCTTTTGGTAGGCATACAAGCTTGTTAACTAAATTAGTTTTGATTGCAAAACCTATACCAGCTTCATGGCATTCCCCTTCACTGTGGCTACTCCAGAAAAATGTGCATCCAACTAACTCCAACTTCAATAAATTGGCCTTCATTTGCCAGCCTTGTTTCATTCAGGGGTACTATTTGAAAGCAACATCTGCTAAGTTCTCTTGCAACAAGAGCCATTCATCCTTCACGTGTACTGGACTTTGTGCTGTCTGTAAGTATGCAGGCATTCCTTGTACCTATGGTGAGTGGAATCATTTTTGCAGAAGTTTTTGTATGTTTCTTTTTTTGTATGTTTTCACTGTTTGGTGGGATCCCTGCCTGCTACAGTAATCGGGCCAGAGTTGGGTAAGCAGACAATTTTTAGGGCATCTTTTCTAGGCCCTTCCTTACAGCAGGAGGTGAGCAATGCCATCCTTAAAAGGCTGCTCAGACATCCAGGGGGCTGCCAAATCCTACTATTGCTTCCAGTGAGAAAATGACCCTATGGCCTGGGCCACCTGTATGCAGAGTTGTGACTACAGCTCCTAGTGTATCCACACCTGCTGCTTCATCACTTGCCTGTGACCACAGGATTTTGAGATAGGTAGAAATGGTAAATTAATATGGGTCATGTCTTTTGACTCATGCATAAATTGGATTTAAGTGAGGCAGAGTTGCAAGAAGTTGTCAGCCTCATTCTCTCCTCCAGAGTCATCACAGTCCAGTGGCTGGACAGAGTCAAGATGACTGGTGATGGCCTGAGATGCAGTGGATGACATTGGCATCTTTGATGTCTAACCAAGCTCCAAGTGCTCCACAGCACCTGCTTCAGCTGCCTTCGTGGCCATTGGAAGAAACTGTTCTCATCCACCCATCCTACTAGGAGAAGAATGCTTCGCATGCTTGGGGTACACACCCCCCTAATTCGCCAACAGGTCTGAGATCTCTCCATTACTTTTAATCTGGTTTAGTCCACTTGCTGAAACAGTTTACCAGGGTGTAGCCGCTACTCCTGCTACAGCTGCTTGGAGCCACAGGTGAGACTTAGGTGGAACAAGTGGACACCAAAAGTGGAAAACATCCTTGAAAAGAGCTCGGCAGCCCTCACCTTAGAAGTACTAGTATTCCCTAAACATACCCTATACTCCTGATAGATAGAGTGCTAGAGACGGAGTCAGGAAAATCCGAATTCTAGTCCTGCCTCAGGTATTGTTTATTTCATCCTGGCCAAGTCACTTAATATTTTTCATCATTTTCATCACTTGATTTCGTCATTTGCAAAATGGGGATAACAATGGTGTACACCTTTCCAAGTGTTTGTATTTTAATGAGATAATACATGTGAAGCAATGTGCAAACTTCAAAGATATATAAATGTTAGCTATCACTATTATTGTTATAATTATTATTGCTGTTGTCATTATTTATTTGTTTATTTGACAGAAGAAGGCAAGAGATATCTGTTCATGATCTTTATAAACCATAGTCCACACAAATGCATGAAAGATTTGTAAGAAGGGATAGCTAACACGTAACAGTCAGGAGTCAAATGTCTTGACAGGTTATAACATTATTCTTAATCTAATGAGATGAAATACACTGTGCAAATAGGTACAAAAATCAGCTTCTAAAATATAAGATTGGGGAGACATGGATGGAAAGCAGTTATTCTGAAAACTATCTGGGAGTCTTAGCGGACTGGGAGCTCAATATGAGTCAGTGGTGTCATGGGTCCACCTCTTTAACCTTGTCAGAACTTGTCTGATGTGTTCTGTTCGGTTCTGGGTTCCACTGTTGAAAGAGGTCATTGAGAAGCTGGACAGTGTCTAGAAAGGAGTAGCCAAGATAGTGAAGTACCTTGAGTACATGGCATATGGGGACTATTTCACAGAGCTGGGCATGTTTACTCTGGAGAAGTCTAGAAGGCAGAGTGGGGAGGGACATAATACTTTTCCTTAAGAATTTGAAGGTCTGTCATCTAGACAATAATAATAATAACAATCATTATTATAATCACCAATATTTTTATAATACCTACTACGTACCAGGTACCCAGATGAGCACTTTACAACTATTATGTCCTTTGACCCTCAACCCTGGGAGGTTGGTGATGTGATTATCCTCATTTTACAGGCAAGGCAACTGAGGCAAACAGAAACTAAATGACTTACCCAGGATCAAATTTGTACTTGGGTCTTCCTTACTATAGGCCCTGCACCACTGAAACACCTTCCTGCCTCTGAGCAGCTAATTTAGGATTGATATCAAAAACAACTTTCTAATGATCAGAGCTGTCCAAAAGCGTAATGAATTGTCTTAAAAAGTGATGTTTGAGGGTTCCCCTTGTTCTGGAAGTGTTCAAGCAGAGAGGCTTCCTTTCTTGAATGGCTTGTCCTCAGTAGCTACTAAGGTACCTACCAGCTCGCCAATTCTGTGCTTTTGCAGTTCTGGTGTAGTGAAAAGAGCTTTGTATTTGGAATCTGAGGCCCAGCATTCAAATCCTGGTTCTGCTATGCGTTAACTTTGTGACTTTGAGCAGTTCATCCTATTTGTCTGGTTCTTAGATTTCTCATCTGTCAAAGAAGGAGTTTGGTCTGCTGCTGCTGCTGCTGCTGCTTAGTCATTTCAGTCACATCCTACCCTTTGTGACCCCATTTGGGGTTTTCTTGGCAAAGATATTGGAGCCTTTTGCCACTTCTTTTCTAACTCATTTTACAGATGCAAGAACTGAAACAAACAGAATAAGTGACTTGCCTAAGGTCACACAGCAAGTGAATATGGATCTGAACTCAGGTCTTCCTGATTCCAGGCCTGGCAGTCTATCCACTGTACTACCTAGCTGCCACTAGGAGTTTTGTCTAGACAGCCCAGAGGCCTATTCACTGAACGGGTGTTACCTCACTCAAAGTGAGAACCTGAAAAGACCTTCCTTGGCTTAAAAGGGCCAGGGTCTCCCATTGTGTCTTGGGCCATCTTCAGCTGTCCTGATGAATATCCACTGGACCCAGATGGCTCTGTGGGGGAAAGTGAGACTGGTGACTTTGCATAGCCCTCCCTCACTCAAATCAAAGTCAATTTCAAGTCATGTCATCCTCTCCCTGATGCCATGGTCCTCTTCGAGAAAAAAGGACAAACACAACAAGCTGTCTAGACAGCCTCTAAGATCACTTTCAGTTCTAAATCCAGGTAGGATCCAAAGACTTTGGGCCAAACCATTTCTTTTCTTTGGGGCTCAGGGTTTTTCGTTTTTAATCTGTATAATAATGGTATTAGGCTAGATGGCCACTCAGAGCCCTTCAAGTTCAAATCTGTGATTTTCAATCCTTACATCTTGTTTAAGTCCTGCAGAGCTAGCTCCTTGAGATACAGGGAGGTTGTGTCTAGCACCAGTCACACAGCAAGTGAGAATGACAGGAAGAATCTAAACTCAGCTCTGATCTTGGCTTCTATCGGCTAAACTAGCCCCATCTCTTACTTCCACCCACCTCCTGCTTTTCAATGTTCTTTTTTTCTTTTTCTTTTCTTTCTTTTTTTTTATGGTCTGGGGAAAATATACTTAATCATTCTATCTCAACCAAACTGGTGCCTTAGTACTAAGTAGCTCCCCAAACACCAAGTTACCACATGCTGACAGAATAAATGACTTACAGTTGAATAAATCTGCATTTTCCCCTTATAAGAGAAGGCCAAAGGCCCCAGCCCAGCTAAAGGCACTAACAGAAGACATTTCATACATTTGCAAATGCACATAGCAGCCATGCACGGGTCCTGAATATTCAAAAGGAACAGACAAGCCTTTTGGAGGGTAGGTGTGATTACCCCAGATGGGTCATTTTTACTACTAGCTGATTTTCATTATGGGGACATAAAATAAGATATCATTTTGAATTGCAAAATGAGGCCTATGTCTAGGGCCACATGGCTGGAAGCCCACACACTTCTTTTTTAGTGAGAAGTGTTGACTGTTGACATTCCGCTAAGTTGCTCAGCATTTTTAATGCTTTTAATAATAATGATTATGTCAATTAAGATGAAGATGATGGTAGCTCACATATATATTTATATTGCTTTACATACATGATATCATCTGGTCCTTTCTAGTAATTCTTAATGTCATAGTCTTATTTTTATTCTATAGGTCAAGAAACAACCAAGAATTTAAATCATTTGCCTAAGGTCATACAGTTTGTAAATAAAGAAGCCTGGCCCCCCATTCTGACTCCTAGCCCAGGGCTCTCTTCACTAAGGCTGCTTCCTTCAAATGTAATTTTTATAGCTAACAAACAAAATCTCTGTGGAGCCATCAATAGTTATTCTGTTAAAGAATAAATAGATGCAAATACAAAACAAAACAAAATAAACCAAAATAAAATAAAACTCCCAGAAGACCTTCGTTTTGACAACTCTTTTCAATAATGCATCCATTAAATGTCATGAAAAGATCAGATGCATTTAAAAATAGTCAGTTTTTTGGTTTTCTTCTCATTAAAGGTTCTTTACCCTGAGAAGGAATGGTGACCATTCTATTTATAAGGATTTCTGCACTAGAATCGGGTGGCAAAAGGATTTTGGACTCATTAAGTCAACTAAAAACGCAGACTTTCTCAAATAACAGCAATAATGGACCTGTCTGTAAATGATTTTAATGTCACTTTCAAACATTTTTGAAATGGTTGAACTTTGAGACTGTTGCCTTCTGTTGAGAAACGGTGCTGCTCTCTGCTCTGGGGAGGTAACCACTCTAGAGAATTGATGGTTTTTAAAAAATCATTTTCCTAATAGGTTAAAGAAAATAACATGATCATTTTATTCCCATCAACCTATCATTTTGGGTTGAAATGTGTATTTTAAAAAAATGTTCTCTCTCCCAGTCTCCAACATTAATCTCCCCTCTATCTTGACTAACTTGCCCAGTATTTCAATTCTTCAGGAAGCCATGATGTCATCAATATGGAGCCACCTTCCACCAATGCAGAACAGATTCAGCCTAATGTCTTCTTGACTTGCTACAATTCATCACAGATTTGGTGATGAGCTCAGCCGGGCTCCACCACAGACAATAGACATAATCCAAGTCTGGCCTTCTACTCAAAGCCAAGGTTGGAAGGACCTGTCACTACTTGTTTGCTGGAGGATCCTAAGGTAAGTCAGCATCCTCTGCATGCCCAGGAAAGTCATCCAAGGAGGGTTCCCAATAGAATTTGAATTCCTTGAGGACAGCGATTGTCTTTTATATCTGTATCCCTAGCACCTACCACAACATCTGTTACACATAGAGAGTGCTTGTGGATGGATGGACTATTTATTGACTTCAGGAGAATATATTTGCCTATTATTGTGTAAAAATAAACCAAACATATTAGATACTTTTCTATTTCCCTAGGTATACGTGATGATCCCTTTATTTTTTTTAAAGTTGGCTGCAGTGATGAAAACTACCTGTGCCTCTAACACCTTTAGTTAAATTGTGCAATTTAGTTAATCATCTCTAGGTTTCTGCTTGTGTTGTGCTTTATCCCCATATGAATCAGCAGGAATGTATAATGATACCAAGTGTGACAAGTATTGGGAGACTGTCATAACTCGGGTACCTGCCCCAGGTAAAAAGCTGAGTTATAAAGTTCTAACTTAATACACAAAGACATGCCTCCCATATAAATATATGTATATTATACTACATATTTATATAGCAAATAAATATATAGACACATATGTGTGTAGATATGTATATGCGTATGTATGTGTGTATGTATACAGATAGATTGATATTCAATCAACAAATAACTGCTTCGTTATCTCTCAGCTGGCAGTCACCAAACTTGCCTCAACTTACTCTGACCAATACGGAATGTTAACCCCGGGGAGGCAGGTCATTACTTTAGGACGAGAAACTTCTTCTTAAGGACAGGATCCGGCTCTACCCACTAAAAGGAGACACACGCCTATTGCACAACTTCATACAGTCAGTGACTTTCCTTTTTTGTATGTTGTATTTTTCACCTACCATTCTGTTTCTTCATATCATTTTTCTTTGAAATTTTCTGATTCGTTTTCTCTCTCTCTCTCTCTTTTTTTTTTTTGGTCAAGAAACGTTTTCTTCCCTGATAATCAGGAGAGAAGGCGGAATGGTTTTCTAACTTTTTCACCTTTTCTTAGGCAAGAGCAAGCACCTCCCGTTTTGTGCAGACTGAGCTGTTATTAAGCCCTAGAGGGAAATTGAGCAAAGGGCACTCACTGTTCTGGGCTTTGCAAAAATTCCCTTGGAAACCATACTAGCTGGTTGCAAGAACCTCAAGTGATTGTCATTCTTATTGATAACTTTCCTGGCTCATTCTCATGCCAGTCAGGTCTGTTAGCTACACTTTTCAATGAGCACTGTTAGTTTGTTGCTGGGGGCTATCAAAGGACCTTTTATTTATTTATAGCCAGCTTTTGGCCTTTTGTTGTTATATAAGTAAGCTTACTCCTCTGCCATTAACTGTCAATTAGAAAAGTCTGGCCATGGCCCAATGCAAACACAAGTTGCCTTCAGGTCCCCATGAGGGGCTCGAGGTTTAGTCAATGACTCACTGACGTCTTAGGAGGCTACGCTTGTTCAATTTGCAAATGAAAGGAACTGGAAGGGGAAGCAAATACTTGGCCCCCTTCCGTATCTCAAAATATGTTAACAGATTAGAATGATGACCTGACTGGAATAAAATAAAATTTAATGGGGATAAATGTAAAATTCTGTACTTTGATTTAAAAAAATGATGTCACAAAAACAGAATGTGAGAATCATAATTAAAGAATAATTCCTATGCAAATCTTGAAGTTTTAATAGATTGCAAAGTCAACACGACACAGTAGGGTGATAGAGTAGCAAGAAAAGGTAATTCTATCCTAGGTTATATTCAAAGAGGCAAAGTCTAGAGAACGAGAGAAATGAGAGGTTGGCTGTGTCCTGCCCTGCTCAGGATGCATTTGGAGCATTGTGTTAAGGACTGGGCATCACATTTCATTAAGGATATTAAAAAAAAATGGTCTGAAATGTATCCAGAAAATGGAGAAGATAAAGAGCGCTGAGAAACTGGGGAAGAGAAGACTGTAGGCTGAGACTGACAGCAGTTTTTTTATGAATTTTAAGGCCTGAAATGTGGAAGAAGGATTAGACATGTTCTGTTTGGTCATGGAGGGTAGCCTCCTGACAACACATCTTAAAAGGCAATTGGTTGTTTTAGAAGATAATAGGTCTCCCTCACTGAAGAAATTCAAGCAGAAGCTGGATAATGATATAATATAATAATTATATAATAATAATCTCCACTGCTGGAGACATCATGGGAGGTAATTTTGGTCAGACATGTTTTGGACAGAGGGCCACTGAGGCTGCTCCCAACTTTCAGATTTTATAGAATAGAAATACATTACTACTCTATGTGCAGCTTCCTGTATTTCCTTTATTCTCTTTCATAATAATATCATATTCGATCTTCCCCCTTGCCACTTTCTGGACATAACACTCTCTATTCCCCACCAAAATGCTCACAACTCCCCTCATTGAACCATTTATTTTAGCACTTGCAGTCTATGGAACATAATGTTCACAAAGATCAACAGAAGCATGAAAGAGTGAAAAGAAAACCTGATTTGGAATCAAAAAGCATGGTTTCAAATTGAGTCCACCAGTTAACAAGCAGTTGTTTTTTTTTTTTTTTGCTAAGCTATGGGGTTAAGTGACTTACCCATGGTCACACAGCTAGTGTCAAGTGTCTGAGGCTGGATTCAAACTCAGGTCCTCCTGACTTCAGGGCTGGTGCTCTATCTACTGCACCACCTAGCTGCCCCCAACAAGTGTTTATTAAGTGCCTACTGTGTGGCAGGCACTGTACTAATGACAGGGGACAACAATGCACAAGACAATCTCTACTCCCAAAGAGCTCACTGTCTAATGAAGTGAGACAACATGCAAGCAACTATGTACAAAGAAGATATACGGAATATCCCCAAAGTCTTAGTGCAGTTTTGAACTATTCAAGCTTAAAACTGCACTAAGACATTTTGGATGCCCTGTATACAGCATAAAGTAGAGACAATCGACAGGAGAAAGGCACTAGGAGTAATGGGAACTGGGCAAGACTTTTTGGCAGAAAGTGGTATTTTAGCCTGGGGTTTGAAGAAAATCAGGGAAATCAGAGAGGCAGAGATGAGGAGGGAGAGAATGCCAGGGATGGGAGACAGGCAGAGAAAATGCCCAGAATCAGTAGATAATGTGTCTTTTGCAAGGAACAACAAGGAGGTGAGTGTCTTTGGATAAAAGATAGTAAGTGGTGAGGAGCAAGGTGTAAGAAAACTGAAAAGAAAGGAGGAAACCAGGTTATGAAGGGCTTTAAATGTCAAATTATATTTTATCCTGGAAATGTTAGGGAGTCACTGGAGTTTATTATATGGGGGTGGGAGGGATGGCCAGAATTCATGGGAGCTAATGAGATCACCAAGCAAAATAGTATGGAGGGAGAAAAGAAGAAAAGGGTTCAGGACTAGATAGCAGGCATGACCTAGATGAAGATACAGCAGAATTATCAATAAGAATGACAAGCAGCTAAGCTTCCAACAAGTATGGAACGGGGAGGGAAAGGCAGGTCAAAGGAGAAGCAAGAGAAAGCAGCTTCATGGAAACCTAGAGGGAAGCAAGAATCAGGGAGAAGAGGGCCATAATCCAGAGTGTCAAAGCTTCTAAGAAGTCAAGCAGGACAAGGACTGAGAAGAAGCCATTAGACTGGGTGATTAGGTGATCACTGGGAACTGAGGAAATGGGCAAGAGAGGGAGAGAGACAGAGAGAGACAGAGACAGAGAGAGGGGAAGTAGAAGGAGGGAAAAAAGGGGGGAGAAAGAGAGAGAGAGAGAGAGAGAGAGAGAGAGAGAGAGAGAGAGAGAGAGAGAGAGAGGAGGAGAGAGAAACAGAGACAGAGACAAAGACAGAGAGAGACAGAGACAGAGAGAGGGGGAGGAGAAGGAGGGGAAAAAAGGGGGGGAGAAAGAGACAGAGACAGAAGATTTTATATATATATATATACATATATATATATATATACATATATATATATATAGAGAGAGAGAGAGAGAAAGGGAGGAGGAGAGAGAAACAGAGACAGAGACAAAGACAGACAGAGAGAGACAGAGACAGAGAGAGGGGGAGGAGAAGGAGGGGAAAAAGGGGGGGAGAAAGAGAGAGAGAGAGAGAGAGGAGAGAGAGAGAGAGAGAGAGAGAGAGAGAGAGAGAGAGAGAGAAAGGGAGGAGGAGAGAGAAACAGAGACAGAGACAAAGACAGACAGAGAGAGCAGTTTCAAGTGACTTGTCAGATTGAAAGCCAGCCTGCAGAAAGCAGAGAGTGAGAAGAAAGGCAGTAGAAGTACTGACTATCAGTGGCCTTCTCTAAGAGTTTAGCTACAAAAAGAAAGGAGAGATATGATTGATGGGGAAGAATAGATCAAGTTAAAGTTTTTTGAGAATGGAGGAGTCATGGGTATTTTGGGAGGCAGTAGGGATGCAGCCAGCTTATAGGAAAAGAAAATTAGTAAGAAGGTAGGTGTAGTAGATCCGGCAATCTTTTGTAGAGAATGGAATAGAATGGAATCACTGTTGCTTGGGAGGGATTGCCCTTGGCAAGAAGGGCTACCTCTTCAGGAAGAAACTTTGGAGGGAAGTGTCTGACTGACATGTGATGGGGAAGAAGGGAGAAGAGGGGGCTTTCTGCAAATGGCTTCAATTTTTCCAAAGAAAAAGACTCTCAATTGACAGTGGAGGGGGCAGGGCAGAGAGGGAGCCATGAGAGGTTTGAGGAGGGATGAAGATGTTTGGAAGAGATACTGTGTTGAAGTAAGATAGTGAACTGATTAGTGTAAAAGGATTGCTTTGTCACAGTGAGGGCCCAGCTGAGATTATGTAACGTACATTTGTACTGTCAGGAAGATTTCATGATCTTCTCATTCAACAGCATGTGAGTAGGAGTGAAGGCAGCAGATGATGATACTGATCCAGGAATGAGACCTAGGAGGGCAAGGTCAGCAATAAGAGAAGAGGACAAGAGTCTAGAGAGAAGGAAACAGGACAGAGTTGGACTGGTTGACCAAAGGGTCAAGATGGGGAAAGGATGAGGGTGGGCTGTGGTCAGTGAAGGAATGATAGCCTGGAAAGTACTGAGGGGTTGAGGGACTAGAAGTAGTGGTAAGGATGAAGAATAGGTTTGGGGGTTGCTAGGCAGAGGGAGAGGTAGAATGACAACGGTTGTAATCAGGTAAAAGGATTTTGGAGTTCTTGAATATGGAAATGTTCCTGAAAAGGAAGGAGTGATAGAGATAGAGGAAAAGCCTAGAAGTGGCCATGGAGAGCATGGGATATTCCAACTCTCCTACTACAAGTGACTCAAAGGACAACTAGTGCTGTACAGGGCGGCCAGGGAAGGTGTGACATCAGGAGGGAACCAAGTCTCAGTGAATGCAGAAAGATGGAAGGAGTGGGAAAAGAAAAGTGTTAAGAGGAAAGCAAGTTGGTTACCAATAGAATAAATATTCTGAAGAGCATGGCGGAAGGGGTGAGTAGCTGTAGGGTGGGATGCTGGTTGGGTTGGGGGGAGGGGGTTGACTGGAGAGGAATGGGAATAAAGGTGATTGTAATGTGGGACAGAGAGGACCACTTCTTATTTCTGTGACCTTGATCAAGTCACAACTTCCAGGGACCATATTTCCTTCATCTGAAAAATGAGGGATGGGGATGGGAGGTCTCTAAGGTCCCTTCTAAAGCTAAAAGATTTTCATATGGTTTTGGTGGTGGTGGTGGTTGTTCAGTTGATTCAGCCATGTATGACTCTTCATGACCCCATTCAGGGTTTTCTTGACCGAGATACTGGAGTGGTTGGCCATTTCCTTCTCCAGCTCATTTTACAGATGAGGCAACTGAGGCAAACAGGGTTAAGTGACTTGCCCAGGGCCATATAGCTAGTAAGTGTCTGAGGTCATATTTGAACTCAGGAAAATGAGTCTTCCTGACTTTAGGCCCAGCCATTTCATGCACTGTACCACCCAGTTGCTGCTGTGGCTAGAAGGATACAAACATAGAATTTTAAAGCTGGAAAGGACTAATCCAGCAGATGAAGAAACCAAGGCCTAGATAATTTAAATGATTTACTTGTTGAAGGTCACAAGATTAACTAGTGCATGGATGATGGAAGAACTCAGATTTCATGATTTATAAGGTCCAGGATCTTTTCTACTACTTCCTACTGACATGATTTGGAGCCAGATCATAATGGCTTGTAGATGAAGGTTATAAAACTTCATTCAGTAGATATTGGAGAGTGATGAAGACTCTTAATCACAAAGGCAATACTGTAGCAAAGCTTTCAGAAGAAAGATGCATCTGAGAATGGTGAAGCAGCAGCCAGATTAGCTCCTGAAAGACATGGGTTCGGGTCTCAGATCTGCCCCTATGCGACCTTGGGCAAACATGTCCCTTCATAATTCTGGATTTCATTTTTCTTATCTGTAATATAAAGGGGTTGGCATAGATATCCTCTATAATCCCTTTGGGATCTGAGTCCATGCTCCTACGATTAATATAATAGCCATAGGTTAGCTAGATTGAATGTGTCCAGAATTGGATTGAGGGAATTCAGTTAGGATGCTTTTGTGATGGTATAGCTGAGAGGGAGTGAGGGCCTGAGCTAGAATCATGGCAGTAGGAATTTTTTAAAAAAATGAAATAACACATATGCAGATGAGGAGGAGGTAGGTGATGGAGAAACTGAGGTCTGGAAGGTGGGAAAAGAACCAAGAGATTACAGTCTCCTAGAAGTTAAGTAAGAAACCGTTTCAGTGGGTAGGGAGCAGCAATGTCACATGATTACTTACCTTTACCTTTGAGCTGGAAGGGAAGGAGGGATACTGAGGAGCTTTGAAATTCAGAAGAGAGGAGCCAGGAGAGATTGGCAGCTAAGTGATGTAATAGATAGAGTACCTGGTCTAAAGCCAGAAGTTCAAATCTAACTTCAGAAACTTACTAGCTGTGTGACCCTAGGGAAGTCCCTTCACCTCTGTTTGCCTCAGTTTCCTCATCTGTAAAATGGGGGGGGAATAATAATATCTACCTCCCAGGATTGTTGTGAGGATCAAATGAGAAAATTATTGTAAAAGCACTTAGTAAAGTACCTGGCTTTATGTAAATGCTACATATAAATATATGTTTGATATATTATATATAAATGTTATATATTATATATAATATATAAATGTTAACTATTATATAATATATATTTACATTTTCTAGAAATGTTAACTATTGTTACTATTTCCTACCAGTTACACTGCTTTTAGACCTCTTCATCATGCCTTTTTTCCCCAGGAAACTTATCTTTTGGAAATTTTATTATCCTGCAAAATTGAATCTACCTAGATTGAATGACACCTCATCAGTGCCCTCTGGCCTTTCGATTGGACCCTCTGACTGGGCCATAGGCTTCACTTCAGGGCCTTTATTTAAGAAAAGGGCTCAGCCAAGTCTTCCAATTTCCTGCCAGCTTCACTGCTTTGGGATCTCTTAGGACTTCTTTGGGCTTCATCTTTTTCCTACCTCCCCAGCCCCTATTTTTAGCTTCCTTTTCTGTGTTGTCTTTCCCTATTAGTTTATAAACTACTTGAGGTCAGGGACTTATTTTTTTAAACTTGCATTTGTATTCCCACTGCCAACCACAGTACCCGGAACATGGTAGGTACTTACTAAATGTTTGCTTGTTGATGAAATAAATGGCTTCAATAATCTCATTAAAGGAAGAGTTAACTATGTGGCACAGTAGATAGAGCACAGGACCTGAAGTCAGGAAGACTTGAGTTTGTATCTGGCCTCAGACAGTTACTAGCTGTGTGACCCTGAACAAGTCACTTAACCTGTATTAACTTCAGTTTTCTCATCTGTAAAATGGGGATAATAACAGTATCTACCTCCCAGGGTTGTTGTGAGGATCAAATGAAATATTTATAAAGAGCTTGACATATAGTAGGTGCTATATAAATGTTAGCTATTAATAGTATTATGAGATAGAACACCAGGCTGAAAATGAATGAGCTTGACTAAGAGGTATAAGTTTAAGGTTACATACAGTAGGCACTGCTTTGGGGAACATATTGCCAACTAGTGAGAGTGTTTGGTGCACGGGGCCAACTTCATAAATGCATTTAAAAATAGCTAATAATAGTATCTGCACAAAATGTATCTTCAAATAAGCTTTTAAACACAGTTCAGTTGGGGACAGACAGATAGCAGAATATATGAATCCATGAGGGAAGAATAGCTGGGACATTGGTACCCATGAAAAAACTGTTGTTGGGGTAGGCAGGAAGCAGTGTCAGGAAAGAGTTCAGCTGCTGTGCAGCCACAGAGAGGGGAAGAAACACATCTTCGGGTAACTTCTCACTTTAACTATTATTTTAACATATTTTCATTAATTCAGTGCTAAACTAAGTTATTTCTATGGTGCTGAAAGAGTTTCAGTGGCATTAGCACCATCTATTTTTAATGCCCTGGGAAAAGCTTCATTAACCCCACCTTAGTTATATCTCTGTCAGGGATGGGTGAAAAAAAAAAAGCCAAAGTGAGGTTAAACAGCATGAATTCAGAGTGGACCCAATAAACATAATCTAGCTCTTTCTCTAATACTGTTCTGCTGTGGGAGAAGAGAAAGGGGATGATGGTTTTTATTTAGTATTGGGAATTGGTAGGATAGACAATAGCTGGAGGTCAAGGAAGTAAAAAGAATGCTTAAATGTGTCACTGAAATGACTCATCATGAGGCCCAGAGGCATGAAAGGCAAGAGTAACTAGAAGGAAGAACTGAACTGGGAGAAGAGGAAGGGAGGAAAAATTTTGAGGTATGTGGAGGGGGGCGTGGAGTTTCAATAATGGTGAAGAACAGGTTCAACAGGATTGAGGAATGAGAAGCGGTAGAAGATTAGAAGGTTGGGCTGGGAGGTCCAGAAATAGTTGAGAGAAATGATTATTAATAACTAATATCTTGGGGGAGATTCAGAACGCTATCCTTCTTCTAAATTCCTGATCTTAAAAAGTTCAGTTTCTTAAAGGACATTATTGATAATGAGATTGCATTAACTCTTCTCATCTTGGTTAGAGCCCACCCAGCTTTACAATGAACTTAATCTAAGGTGAGGAAGCCCATTCCATTCAAGCTTGGATGGAGACAGATCCTTTTAAGGCTGGGGTGGTCTGAGATGGTTTCTCAGTCCAAGGATCACTCTCAGCCCCTCATTATATACCTAAGGTATATAAACTGTAAGACCCACCACCATAATGATCCTTGGTCTAAGAGAAATGGCCAAATGACCATCATTTTATTAATAACCTGCTGGCCTTATTAATACAATGATTAAATTACCTAGAAAGTATGTCTCTCAAAACTTTTTAAATTGTCCTCCATAAAGCCTTTCTCTTGCCACTTTAGCCCACAAGTGACTTCTCCTTCTGAATGCCTATGACATTTGTCTGCATTGGTCGTTTGAGAATTTACCACATGGCCCATTGTATTGTGAATTTGGCTTTTCATATGTATTTATATTGTCTTCCTAACTAGATTATGAATCTCTTGAAAGATATGTAATCCTTACACGCGCGCACACACACACACACATACACACACACACACACACACACACACACACACACACACACACACGCTCATAATACCCAGTATAGTGCTTTATACGTGTGCTCTATAAATAGTAGACGCTCAATGGATAAAACATCCCCCAAAATGGAGACACTAGTGTCTCTTCCTAGCCCATTCCTGGACCTTATGATCCTTGTATTCAATTACCTCTTTGAGTCTAGTTGACATTGTTTCTACTTTGAGGACTTTTGCCTTTGGAGAATAGAATTGACACTTGGATAATCCCGTTTTTTAACCTATTAGAGCTTTATTTACACATGTATGGAATGGAAGGACTGATTGCTAAGTTGATATACTATGAACCTATGAGGTTTCCTGATATTCCCTAATGCCCTCATTGACATCTACCCATGGTATATCATCCATTTACGAGGCAGAGAATGCCAGGAGACAAGGTGAACCAAAGTGGCCTGCATAGAGGTCAGTTGACATGTCTATGAGGCCAAGGAACACAAAATTGCTTTATCCTTTGATTCATCTTAGCCTAGATTGTCCTGAGCTTGATTTTTCAGAGCTTCAGGAATGGATGGCATGTGTTCCAAACAAATCACAAAGAGCCAGGGGACAAAGATTAGTTATGCCTCGAGAGAGAAGCAGGGATGGAGGAAGGAGGAGGATAAAACAAAACAAAACAAAACAAAACAAAACAGAAAACAAACAAATAAAAAACCCAAACCCAACAACAATAAAATATGAATAGATTTGTGGAATAATGTTCATGTGTCACTACTCAAAAGTGGCCAATATAAAGACTAGGCTGAAATAAATTCACTAGCATTTTAACTAACATCTTTGCTTCAGAAACTGGGAGCAAAGAATGAGGATAGTGACTTTTACCTTGGACAGGGAATTGGCCAAGGTTGCCAACTGTGTGTCTATAGGCAAATCATTTGCCTTAGCTGGTTTCCTCATTTATAAAATGGGAGTGATGATCATAATTCTAGTACTCATCTCACAGAATTGTTTGGGGGAAGTGCTATGAGATAAGATTATCATTCATTTTTATGAATGATAAAGAGAGTTTCCCCTTTCAAGCATTGCTTCAATGGGAAAACAAAAGAATATCCTTGTAACTTGCTAGTTAAATTGAGACCTTGTTTTAATGCAAATGGCAGAAAGAGAAAAGAGTATGGTTCCTTCTCTGGCATGAGTGTGTCTATGACAGTGATAAGAATCCTTTGCATTTCACACCAGGTATGTTTGCAGGGATTGGGCAGAGAGTAGTTTAAAAATCCAGAAGCAGTCAACTCTTGAACAAGGGGGTAAGCGATTCTTTTTTTAATAGCAAAAACAATTTTATTTACTATTTGTAAATACATCGCAAGATGATTTTTTTTTTCAAAAAATACCTTCTCTCAAAAACAAAATCAAAAACAAAAACCTGGTCAATAGCCAGAATCTGCTGGTTAATCACGAATTTATTTCCTCCCAAGAGAAATCCATTTGAGGTGCAATGGCAGTACACTACACATATTTAGGAATCAAATCAGTGTAAGATATTGATGACTCCAATTGCTTCAGTCAATCAGAAACCTTTGATCTGAGCTGTCAGTATTCCAATGGAAATGAGATTGGCCTCTAAAAATAGAGCAGGTCTGTTTCTTAATATATAGAATCCTTTAATCAATTGTCTATATATTTATATTATCTAGTATTTCTAGCACATTATCTAGTGTCATCTAGTATATGTTTCTATTACACTTATTTTGACTATATGGTATATAATATGCTCAAAATTCATTATAAATGTTTCTTCTCTGCATATATTTGTATATTATAAAAAGAAAACTATTTGAAACTTTAAAAATACAGATGATTCTCTATGTGCTGCTAGACACTGTGTCACTGATGAGTCTCCACTGTTTGCTTATTCTTTGTTTCACTATTTTTACATTGTTTTAAAGGGGAAAAAATTATATTTAAAAAAAAAGTTATTGGCTGTTAGAGAACATATTCCCAACAAGAAGTTTGACTTTAAGGTTGTTGGGTTTACAAATATTACTATGTGGACAGCAGAAAGATAAGATTATTGTTTCTCATGTTGTAGGCCAGAGTCTCACTTTATTTTTTGCTCTTTCGGAGTCATCTGACCTGGGAGCACCATAGAAATGCTTAGAGTTCTGAACTGTGGTTAAGTCCATCAGAGTTCTAAAGCAAGGCAAAGAAATGATAATAATGATAATAAATCTGCATTGCTTGTTTTTTTAGCTGCTACAAAGGGCTTACAACTTACTTCTGAAAGTATCACTCTTCCCTTTTCCAGATGAAATTGTAGCACATTTCCTCAATACTTCACAAAGCAGCTCTTGCTATTTAAAAACACGAAAAAAAATTGGCTCCTTTCACTTACATGAAACCATCTCCTTGCCTCAGAGTCAGAGCCACAGAAGGTATCATGTTACCCAATACAGGAGAATGAGGCAGTATTTCAAGAAAACATGAGTTAAATTTCTTTTTCTCTTCCTGGTAAAGTCCATTTTCACTTTACAAAGCATGAAAATGCCAGCCTGGACTCTATTCAACCCACACCATTCGAATTTGTTTAAAAATAATGAGCAAAGTCAGAGAATCAATCAGTTCAGTGAAGCCACAGTGTACCATAGGCTACTGAGTTATGGCAACATTTGGCTGATGCTTACATTTTCTTTTATATGAATGAAGCAACAAGGACAATCAAATTGCTTTTCATTAACTACTGGAAAGTGGACATCCACTCAGCTTCCTATTTGCAATAATCAGGCATTCCAAGAACCTCTTTCTACACTTTGGTTAAAAATCAATTCACCACGGCAAGAAATGAAAATCAAGGCTGTTGCCTGCAGCTGATCCATGCACATTACAGGTGGCAGTGGCAGTCACTTGTGCAAAATAAGGCGCAATTGAGCTCCACATTAACTAAAACAAAAAGAAAAAAGAAATACATTGAAACAAAATTTAAAAAAAAAACACAAACCCAACGGTTCCATTCTGCCATTGGGTACTACAAACACAAGGCATACTGAAGTCAAATTATGTAGTAGATGTACGTTGTAGCATAAAATATCTTAATGAATGAAATTGTAAAAGATAATTTGTCTGGATTTCATGGCCAAAAATCTATGATTTGAAGGTTTTTTCTTTTCTCCTAAAAGCAAAACAAATTTTAATTAATTTTTTTTCTTCCACTTGATAAATTTATCTTGGAAGGAGAAGGCTATTGCTATTATGATAGGTTTTTTTTGTTTCTTTTTAAACTTACACAGATTCAACGGCATACTTCAAAATGATGGTGTAACATTTCATATTCACATGTTACATTTAAATAAAGTTTATTTTAAAAAATTATATTAAATACAGACTAACAGAATATTCATAATATATTTTACAGAGAAAAATAGCCATGTCTTTATTTTAGAAACATGATTCTTTAAAAAGTTCTTTGAGATTTTTTTATAAAACATTTTACCCGTGAAGACGTTTTTTCCCATCAGACCTGTTTAAAGAAAAGCTTAAATTTTTAAATTCCTTATTTTTTTTTCCCTTTTATATCTTAAAAAGTGTACACTCTATAAAAT
The DNA here is from genome assembly GCF_003287225.1 of Phascolarctos cinereus. Classification (NCBI taxonomy): domain Eukaryota; kingdom Metazoa; phylum Chordata; class Mammalia; order Diprotodontia; family Phascolarctidae; genus Phascolarctos; species Phascolarctos cinereus. Next base: position 80,106,834 of record NW_027555847.1, on the reverse strand, counting down.
TTTTAAAATAACACACAGTATCTTTTGGGATCAAATGGGTCACAGGCTGTTTTTTGTTGTTGTTGTTTTTAAAGTCAGTGGAGACTCCCTGAATCTTTTCTGAAGTGCCTTTTTCTCTGTCTCTGGGGATCAATAGTGCAGATTTACATGGGATTTCAGACCTCCCTCAGTATTGTAGAGAAGGCAAGTAGGAAGGCAGGAGCAATGGCAGGGCACAGCTGCAGTGTCCATAGAGTCTAGAAAAAATCCCCTAAAAATCATTAAGAGAAGGCAGAACTTGAAACTCCAATGTCGTCCATGCCTTCTCCCAACCACTCCAAAGGTCTCTGATGGGTGAATTCTGTGGCCATACAGAGATTCCATAGGAGTTGGCATCTGGCACTTATTTATTCTCCAAGTTGTAGCAGTGGGCATCTCCTTTCCCTTTGGCATCATATCCAGGGAGTGGCTGTCCGTATTTATCCACACACCAGCAGAAACCCCTCTTTCTTCCTTTGGATGGGCGGCACTGTAAAAGAAATCATAGAAGTTAGGAGGCGGCCTCTTCTTCCTAGCACCATTATCTTAGAAATGTCTGACCACTCTTGCCCTGAGCAAAGGACACATCAATACTCCAGTGTAAGAAATGTAAAGAACTCTGATTCTTGTCTGCAGAAGGCAGGGGTGGGGAGATGTAGGCTCACTATTGACACCTCAAGATGCTTAATAGCATCTAATTAATAGAGAACAAAAATTATGGCTCACAAGATGATATAAACACAAAGGATAACCTAGTAAATTTCATGCCTCTGAGCTATATTTATAGCATAGCACACTGTTCATTCAGAAAAAAAATGAATTTGTATTGTTTTGGGAAATAAACAACTGACTATCTGAAGTTATGGTGCTTTACAAAGGCATTTTGCTGTAATGGCAAGACTATTGGATTTGGAGTCAGAGCACATGGTTCTCAATCCTGGCTCTGCAATTTACTATGTTGGGCAAGCCATTTAATTTCTCTGAAAATTTTTCATTTATTTTCTCATCTTAAAAAAAATAGCTTCTATAGTCCCTTCTAGCTTTAATTCTGTGATCCTGGGAAGTAATAATCCCTCAGCTGGCCTCTATTTGCTCATGCACTGATGTGGTGACAATAAACAAAAAAAAAGTTCTTCCATTATTTTGATTTTGAAAGCTGAGGTTAGGCAGGCATCTGTTTACTTAACATTGTAGCTTATATTTGTTAAAGAATCTCTCCAACCTGTACCTGACCAAAAGTCTCTTTTACAATATTGCTAACAAGAAATCATTCTGAGTCCATTTAAATCTTTTGGCTAAGAGGCAGCATGCTCCCCTCTCAGGCAGTCTAGCTCTTTTGAAGGATAAAAACCTTAGATTTATCTCTTTCCCAATTGCTAGCCCATTAGATCATTACACATACGATTTCTCTTACATAATGTAGCCCATGCTATGCTGATATGTGGATGGTTAATCTAAACTGTTCTGAAGAAAGCATATCTCTATTGCTATTTGTTTCTAATGCAATTTTACCTAAAATTTTATATAGATGCAAAATTAGGCCTTTTGCCAGAAAGAAAATATCCAAGGAAAGAAAGGAACTGGAAAAGAAAATAAGGTTTCACGCCCTTCACACCAAGAAGGGTGGTGAGACCATTGTGCAGGTAGGAAGATCCCTTTCATGACTATTCTGTACTTTCTGTTTTGTCTTATATTGCTTAAGCACTTAGAAAACATGGACTGTTTCATTTACTTTGTTGTGGATGATGTTGATACCTATGTATGTATGTATGTATGTATGTGTATACATACATACATATATGTGTGTGTGTGTGTATACATACATACATATATATATATATACATATATATATATATATATATATATATATATATATATTCAACAGAATGCTTCCCTGCCCCAATCTCCCCACCCCCCAATGATATTATTTATTCTATCATTTTTTTTTTCAGTTGTGTCTGACTCTTTGCGACCCCATTTGGGGTTTTCTTGGCAAAGATATTAGAATGATTTGCCATTTTCTTCTCCAGGCCATTTTATAGATGAGGAAACTGAGGCAGATAGGGCCAAGTGATTTGCCCAGGGTCACATAGCTAGTTAGTGTCTGAGGCCAGATTTGAACCCAGGGAGATGAGTCTTCCTGACTCCAGGCGCAGGGCTCTATTACTGCGCCACCTAGCTGCCTATGCTATTAATAATGATAACTTAGCTAAAGTTCACATTTAAAAATTGATGGCTTTTTTCTTTTTCCCTCCAAAGAAAAATACATATACTGGAACTCAGGGGCACGAACCTGTCCTCTTTATTCAAATTGCCAAAGTCATGCTTGGAAAACCTGAGATTTAGAACTAACAGGGATTTTAAAGATCCAAATCCCTAAACTGAGAGTAAAAAAAAAATGTTGAGTGATTTCCAAGGTCACACAACTGCTAAGTAAGATGTAGCATTCAAGCCTACATCTCCTGACTTTAAAACCAGTAAATGCTTTTTCCACTACAACAGGAAATATTTTCACATGATCGGAAAACTCTGAAAGCGTACCAAGATGCATGAAGAAGGCAGGTCTAAACCAATTAATAGGAGATAAGTAAAAGAAAAAAGAATAGATTAAAGGGAAGTAAAGTATCTCTACATATACGTACTCATTCATGATTCTATCCTTGCTGCAATTAGGAAAACCAATCTGCTTCCTTTTGCCAAAGTATGATTTGTACAATTAGGAGTACATGCTTTTTACTTGCCTTACTTGTGCACAGTTTAGACATTGAAGAAAGATTTCTAAATGAATGAATGACTCCTAATCTTTTGATAGTAATAATGGAAACACATTAGTTCAGTTTTGTTTTTTTTTTAATAGCATCATCGATTTAGACTCGGAGTAAATGCAGAGGATCATTTAGTCCAGCCCTCTGTCAATTTTAATATAGCCCAAACTGATTCTGTTGGGGAGTTCTCATATCGATTTACAAAAGAGCAAATTCCTACTGCAGTTGTATGGAAGCTGTTTCCTTCTGCCCCATGGGGCAAAATAAACAAGCAGTGCTTTGGAAAATGGAACTATTTTCCAATACTAGTATTTGAAATTGTGGTCAACTCACACATAAAGAGGGATGGCATTTCTCAACAGAGTCAGCTGTCCTTAATAATACAAATTAAAATTAGTCAGTGGTCATTAGTCAATGATCTTGCTCTCCACTCCTGACACTACAATTTTGGCTTTATCCTGGGTGGTATTAACTGTTTATTGACCTAAATGAGTGTGATATACAAACCAGAAGTGAGAGTAGAACTGCATCTGAAATGAATTTGAGATATCATTGTGATGTCAGGCTTTCCTGAATATTAGTGAAGAAATGGGGGATAGGTAGAGGGGAAGATGGGAAGTAAAATTTCATGAAGGCTATCACTCACTTGCTTCTTCTTATAAAATCCTTTCTTGTCACAGTTTGGAATATGAATCCCTCTTGGGCTCAAGACATTCAGAAACTTCAGGTGGTTCAACGTGTCTTCCATTTCTCTGCGGCAAGGCCCCTGTTGGTTATTTGATAAATAGGAAAAAAAAAACCACCATAATTTCTCTCCCTCTAGTAACTTAAAACAAGTTACTAATTTTAAGAAAATGAAAACTCAGACAATATTTTCACTGATGTAATACTTTAAATTTCTGTGAGGGCAGGTACTATATTGAATTCCTTATGCATTATCCTCTCTTCCCTTCTGCCTCCCCTGCATTTAGCAGAATGCCTTGCATGTAGGAGATGCTCAAATGTTTGCTAAGTGAATGACAGGGAGTATGCAGAGGGCTCCTACTCCTGAGTCCCTATGGGTTTGATCTTGGTATGATTCCTACAGGGCTCATGTGTCTCCACTTAAGTATTAGCAATGGATGCCATCTCGTATGTAAGCACCCCAAAATAGGAACTTTATGTTCACAACCTTGTATAAACACATACACTTCCACTACTACATCCATTTCCAATCTCTGAGAAAAAATCCAAGAAGGATGTTTATTTGTGGTATTATAATAATAATAATAATAATGATGATGATGATGATGATGATGATGATAAAACATGCTGCCTTCAAGTTTGTAAAGTGTTTCTAGGTGCATCATCCTTTTTCAGCCTGACAAGAACCCTGGAAAGTGTTTGTTAACAAAATTATTAATAGTATTGATAGTAATTAATATTAATAAGTATGTGATTATTATTATTCTAGTTTTAAAGATGAGGAAACTGATTAGAATGGAGTACTAATTAGTGCTGTTCTTCCCCTGCCTCTTCCTCTCCACATTCTACCAGTTCTTCTGGAAACTTAAAAAAAACGTTTCTTCCTTTGAACTATATTGCTTGCATCCATCCCACTGACTCTTACGATAGTCTATATTGTCCCTTAAAGACAAAATTTGCATCTTATTGACCCTTGTATACCCTTCAGCACTTATTTTCATGTCTTGTACCTGGCAGGCTCTCCATATGTATTTCCTGGATGAATGAGTATGATGCAGTCAGGCAAAAGAGGTCAATAGTAGCTTTCAAAAGACATCATTTTCTTAAGTAGTGGCATGATTTAGTAAATCTGTCATGGTAACAATTAGTCCACCATGTGTTTCCTACTCTGCCTTTGCATAGATTCCAGATGGTATCCTTCCATTTTTATAGACTTCAAATGTAGCTTAGTGAGCAGAAATGGGTGTTATTAATACTCTTGACTACTAATACCAAAGCTCAACTACAAAGTTGTTTTTTTTTCCTTCTCTCACTGTTAAACACTTCAAATATTAACTTTTAATGTAACTAGTAACAGAAAAAATACTTGGTAATGAGCATTTTGGATGACATTATGTCAAGAGCCAATATATAAATTTTCATTTCTCATTGCCCCCTGGGTAGGGGACAGGAGGTGCATGCAGGAAGAGGGAGGATAAAGTAAATTCAGAATCCTTACATATTCAGTCTCCTGTTTGGATTCAGAAGAGAAGTTTTGTGTGTCTGTGCTTTGTGATTCATACTCCATTTTGTAGCGCTGAGTGTCTTTGGCCTGTCCTTTCCTGATGATGTCTAGTTTGGTGTGGTGTGGATGGAATTTGGAATCAGGTACCCGGGGAACATTGGGGATTGCCTGGTTCTCCATGCTGCTAGTGTTCCGGTCTTCTTCTTCATCACTGGCATTTCCTTGAAAGAGACCAAACAGAAAAATGGAATTATACAATCTTCATTATTAACCCAAGAGCAAAACTTACAATAATAGGGTTTCTGTTTCATAATGAGATATTATTATCTAAATATAGGAAAAAAAATACTACAGGTATTTTTGAGACTATTAATTGTTGAGGTATTTAAGAGCCAGTAGGGCTTAGTTGATAGAGAGCTGGCCTCAAAGCCAGGAAGACCTGAGTTTCAGTTCTATCTTCAACCCATGTTGGCCCCATGTCCTGGGCAAGTCATTTAAACTCTAAGTGCTCTAGATCAGTAGTGTCAAACTCAAATAGAAATGGGTCTCTAAAGCTACATATTGACTTAGAAAATCACAGATTAGCATTATCTATGTTGTATTGTATTTTTATTTATTTTGTTAAATATTCTTCAATTTCATTTTAATATAATTTGCTATATTGGGGAGTTTGGGGGATTGAAAATTTGATGTCTCTGGTCTAGGTAATTCTTGAAGACCATAAGTTGAAAATGAAAGTGTCAATCTAAATTGGCAGGAGCTTCTTATGTCAATGAAATAATATGTTTAGACCCTATCCTTATTCTTGAGACTAACGATTTTTAAAATTTATAAAAATTTCCCTAAAATCACTAGTCATTTTGGTCTTAGAAGCTATTAAAACTCATATTCTTAAATGGATTTATTTACTAATTGTAACATCTAATTATAATTAAAAATAGGGGTTATCGTAAAAGCTTACTTTAAAAAAAATGTTTCTTTTTACATAGCCAAGGGAGTTTGTTTTGCTTTTTGTCATTTTCCACCAGAAGGGGTCAGGTATCATCTGGGTCATGATGTGATCCTTTCTAGAATCGGGACCCAAATCAGAAATCTGTTAGCAATACTACCAATGCAAGTTACCTAAGTATCTAAACACAGAAAGCTATTTCAGAGACCCATTCAATCAGCAAACGGATTAGGTGAACTGAATTACCATCTACAAAACGTGATACTTCAAATATCCCTTGATATTTCCAAGGTTACAAAGAAACAGCAGGTGGTAGAGTAGAGAGAGGCTGGGGCTTTCAGTGAGAGAGTCTGAGTTCAAATCCTAACTCTGCCCTGTTTACCATCTGGATTAGAGTGGGTTGGTCATTTAACTGCTTTTAAGACTTCTGTTTTGGGGGCAGCTAGATGGCACAGGCCCTGGATTCAGGAAGACCTGAGTTCAAATCTGGCCTCAGACACTTGACATTTACTAGCTGTGTGACCCTGGGCAAGTCACTTTACCTCATTGTCTCACCAAAGAGAGAGAGAGAGAGAGAGACAGACAAAGAGACAGAGAGACAGAGAGAGAGAGAATTCCATTTTTTAGTAATGTAAATGAGTGTAATGGTCTAGAATCTTCTAAGGTTCTCTCACACTCAAAATCTCATATCTTATCTCTTTAATGGGGAATATTAAATGTTTGATCTCTATATTTTGAAAGAAATGCTTAAAATAAGTTCTGATTTTAAAATTTGATATAAATTCCAGAATGTATACATGCATATTATACCATTGTGATTCTCACTGTTATGGAATAACTACTTCAGGCACCAGAGTCTAAAGGGAAATCTGTCAGGACTTCCTACTTGTAGCTTCTGGGCAGGCACCCAGCATTGAAACCTCTATGGGGGCCAAAAATAATAATAATAATGTAAAAGAATGACATTCCTTGGACTCAGTGTGTTTTTTTTTTTTACCACAGAGATCTAATCTGAAAAAAAGCCAGACACAAGGTACCTAATAACGGAGAGAGTTGCCTTACTTACAGAAGACATAGGTTTAAGCCTGTGCTATTTCTTTAGCAGCCTTGTGAAGGTAGGTCAGTGTCTTAGCTTCTCTGGGCTTCAGATTCTAAATCTATAAAATGGGGCTAATACCTATCCTGCCTATCTCATAGGCTTGCCAGAGATAATGTAAATTGAAAAGTGCTACATAAATGTAAAGCAGTATTGCATGCTTTTACAATCTACTACTAAGACTTTTCAGACAACTTTGAAAATCTTGTTCTCTAGTCAATGGTATCTGTATCTTTGATTATGTTGTTTGTGGCTTAAGGAGATTATTTCCTCTGAACTATCATAGAAATTATTAATCACAGCCTGCATCTCTTAGGTACTTGGTTATAATTGTTATCTATGTTTTTTAATTGTTATTTAATTTTTTATATGCCTTCTCTCCCTAAGAATGCATAGATCCTAGGCTACTTGGAAGGAGGGACTACCCTGAGGCCTTTATTTCATTATATGAGTGTCCTTAATGTTGAACCTGGTGCTTTGCATAGAGCAGACATTCAGTAGATATTTGATTTGACTTCATGTCCTTTTCCCTTACAGGATATTAAAAGGAAAAATTAAGGAAGGAAAAAATTATTTAGTGGACATGTAAAGCCTTATAAAGAAAGAATCTCCTCTCCCCAAGATCACAAAGCTTCATTGGTTGGCATATTCCCAACCTGTAAGCTAACTGTCCCTATGAAGCTGAAAAAAAATGACTTTGGCAATGTATGATGATGTCTGTGTTCTTTTGATAAAACATACACAGTTACTTTTTTGATATTTTTCCAGATGGCTTTGAGAAGTCACTAGAATCTCAAAAAAAAAATCACAATTCAATACTTATAACAAAACTTCCATAATCATCTTTTAAATTTCAACAAAAATCCATACTGCATTTTTAACCAATTAAAAAAAAACACATCTATTCAGATATATACTCAATAATCCTATTCTTATCTCAGTTCCCATCACCAAAAAAGAAAATGATTTTCCCTTTTGAAGGAAGTATGGCTTCTTGCTGGACTGGGTGCGCTGGGTTCATATCCTACACTTAGTGATAGTACAGTGACCATGGGGAATTGACTTAACTTCTAAGCCCCAATTTCTGAATGTGTAAGGTAGTAATGACCATTGTTAATACCTACCTTGAAGGTCTGTGATAAAAATCAAAATGAGAGAATGTGTATAAAATGCTTTGTAAACCTTTATGGATTATTTAAACCAGCTATTGTTACTCTTATTTGGTCTAGATTAATGATTTCATCTGTCGAGGGCACTCCCAGTGAGTAAATTCCCTTCACTAACAAGGATCAGCAAGAGGGCAACTTGAAGCCTTAGGGAGTTGCTGGGGCTCTGACAAGTTAAGTGACTTGCCCAGTCAGTATGTGTCATGGGAGGGGGTTGGACCTAGGTCTCAATGACTCGGAAGCCAGTCCTCTATCCACTATTCTGTGTTGCCTCTCCATTTATTATTACCGAATGTAAATCTGTTTCTGTAGTCAAAAAAGAAGTCACAATTCCCCTGTCCCCCGTTTAATCAATTACCAAAGGACGTTTTTAAGTCATACTGTTGTTGGTGGTACCATTGGCGTCTGACTTCACAGGGACACTGCAAGGACTTTTACTTCCATATTACAGTAAGGAGAATTGCCATCGAGGGTTTGAAATTCAGCAGAAAACTTGCCAGCTCCGTTAAAATAAATAAAATAAATAAATAATGTGCTACTCCAGACAACTCCACTGCGTGTTCGCAGCCGGCTCAGAGACCTGCCAGCAGGACATCTTTCTTAGTCTTCTCCTCACTGCCTCCTTCAAGTTCATCCAGATTCCCCCGCCTCGCCTCCCCCTCCCCCACAGCAAATTGCAGAATGGAAACGCTTATTGAGTTGCTTCTCACTTGCCTCCCTCTCTACCTCGCCCCTCCCCCCACTCGAGGTAGCGTAATTGGTTTTGCAGCTAAACCAGGCAGGAGGAGCACGTTTCAAGTCTCAGGCTTTCCCGAGCCAAGGACGTTTCCCCGCACCCCTCCCCCATCTCATGCAACCAGGAGGCTCCTCCAGCAAGCTCCTCACTCCCCTTTCTCTCATTCATTTGCACCCATATCAGACAGAACTGAGAAGAGGCCAGGCTTCCCTGAAAGTTGGGGGCTTTCGAGTGACTACTGTGAATCGCCTTCTCTGGGGATTTACCATCAAACTCACCCAAGGTACATACACCCTCAGATGCCCCAACAGTTTGCCATTCTCTTCTGCACTACTTGGTTTGGGGATGTTTCCTCCTCCCAACCCACCATTTCCCCTTTTCTCCCCTCTGCGTCCTTTTCTCCTATTGAGCAGCTTCTAAGAAAATTGTTGGCCCTGATCATGAGCCCCCGCCTCCGAAAAAAAATTACCTCGTTTCATCCCCAGATTTCCCAGTCAGCAGGAGGACAGCCTGGCATCATCAGAACCCTGAACTGAGATTCCCAACCTCTGAATATAGTTTCTACTGAAACTTGAGTGAAGTCCAGGACTCAGTTTCCTCCTCTGTAAAACGGGGAGGTTGGACAGGACGCTAAGGTCTCTTTCAGCTCTAACTAGTTAGACGTCGCTACACTTTTGCGGGCACTTGGTAAACCCTCTTGCCCTATGTTCGCTTTTCTCCATCCCTCCCTCTGCTTCTTACCTGTAGCATGGGGTCCTTGCATCAGGAATGTCTTCAGCTTGCTGGCGGTCACATTGGTACAGAGGCCCCGGCCGTCTAAGAGCGCCTGTAAGGGTCTGGGCTCTCCCGGCTGGGGCTGGCAGCTGAGACCCGCCCCACAGCGCTCAGTGTACACGCCGCACGGGTTGCCCTCTTGCAGGGCGCAGGTCAGGCAGCATCCGCAGCCCGGCTCGCGCACCAGCTCAGCGCAGTCTGGCACCAGCGGCTTGCACTGCTCCAGTGCCCGCGTGTCGCATGGCTCGCAGCGGACCACCGGCCCCACGGCCATCGCCAGCCGGCTCAGCAGCGCCAGTGCAGCAGCTGCTGCTGCCCAAAGTAAGTAAAGCTTGGACTCCATAGCAACCAGCAGAGGGGAGGGCTAAAGGCAGCGTTGTAGAGGCGGTCACGAGAGAGGGAGCGAGGGAAAGAGAGAGAAAGAAAGAGAGAGGGGGAGGGGGGACAAGGGGAAGGGTGGGAAATAGACGGACACACAATACACCCCCTAAACCTGCGAGAGAACAAGAGTCTCTTTGCAGGAACTCCTCCGGAACTCTTCCTCTATAATAATCGTGTTATTATATACTGATACAATAAGACCAGTAATAGAGCCAATTTTGGTTTCCAACTTCTTAAGTTACAATCAGCTCAAACTCTTACTAAATCTATTCCTTCTACTACTACCTCCTTCCCACTCTGTCTCCCTCCCCAACAGGGGGGAATTAAAAAAAAAACTCGAGAAATACACAAGCTCGAGTCAGAAGATCTGAGTGCTGATAGAAGAAAATGATGCTATTTTAAAAGGAAATAAAATAAAACAAGGAAACAATGTTCCCTATTTTATTCTCTTTGTAGGCTCCTGCTCCCTGTAACTCTTTCCTCCCATCTGTTCTCTCATTCAGCTGAAGTCTTGCCTATATAGAGACCCAGCCTGGGACACGCCCCGGAACATGAATAATGAATAACTGAACCTCATGCTAAAGGGGAGTGACTAAGAAACTCAGGTTTTGGTTCAGAAAGCCCTGCAACCCAGGGCTGGGCGCTTCGTTTGAGTTCAAGTGCGTTTCTTAGAAACTCTCCTTTAAGGAGATGCACGGGATGAATCTTTTAAAAATGCATCATGTGTCTCTTGTTTCAAGGAAAATGTTTCTCAATATTTCTTCTTTTTTGGCACCGTGAGATATATTACACGAGGACTTGATGGGAGTTGCCCTTCTGGATTTCCATCTTCCAGCCTAGGCACTTTGGCATTCAGTTAAAGCACAGACAACCTGGGAGGCGTGTGGCGTGTGCCTTCTCAACACACACGCACCCTCGCGCACGCATACACACATACATGCACATACACGCATGGAATGAGCTTTCCTGCAAATACTTTGGAAAGAATCCCCATTTCACATGACATGCAATTCGTTGACAAAAATTGGAAAAAATCTGACGTCCCCCCCTTTTTCCGCACCACACCCCTCCTTCCGTGTTTCCAGCTCCCTCTGTCCTCAGCACTTCCACATGGCACTGTGGTTCTAACTGACACATTCGCCTTACCTCCTAGCTTTCTCTAGCTCTAAAACAGAACTCTTTGTTAAACTCAATGGACAGAGGAGCGGCTGGGAAAAGGAAACTAGTAGCGACAGACCCAAAGCGTACCCCTGGCGAATAATTAGAAAACTATTATTTATTATTATTTGCATACTTGACATTTGGAACAAATATAGGTTTGCTTTAAAATCCTCTTCTAGAAAAGAAACAACAATATCTCCTAATTTGAATGGATAATATGTATTTTTGCTACTCTTACTTTAAAAAATACTGAGCATGTGAAGGAAGGAGACAAGGTCTTCTGCAGGGTCCCAATGATTTAACTCAACTCCTGATTAAATCAATATTAATTAATGTTGACATAATTTTAGACGTGCAGAGAATACATTTGAATATGTATATATGGCCTGCTTTCGAATCAAGAAATGTGCAAACAAATGAAAATATTCTTTCCTCACCTTTATTGCTCCCAAATCTTAAGAAAATGATTTGTTATTTTTGGTGCTAGGAAGGGAAAATAGGAGTGCAATTGAACTTAGTTTGCAAACATTTTCTTAGATGCACAAATCAGATCCTCTTTGTTACCTCATGTAAGCAGTACTTCATTTATTTTTTAAAAAGAAAGGGACATTAATACACTAGGTAACATACATAGTTCCCATTCTAGCCCTTTAAATCAGATTATTTTCGAAATCCTAATTTCCAAATGCCGCTTTCCTGATCTTCACTCCTTATTTTCTAATGTCTTAAAATAGAACCCAACTGCAATTCAAGTTGGTCAGAAAAAATTTTTTAAAATGTCAATTATAAATGTTTCAAATGAGAACCCATTTTTTAAACTGTTGGGATAACTCGCATCTAATTTCTTTCCTGGCATAAAGGATGATTTACTGACTTCTTTGTCTTCTGATTCATTTCCCCAATTCACCAAGAGAGGTCGCTGGCTATCCAGGATTAAATTTGCAAATTTAAGATTTCATGGGAGTTCATTTACAAAGAGGTTATTGATACATAGCTCAAAACTAAGTGAATTTTATTTAGAAACTATTGTGGGAAGACTTTTTATTACTATTTTAATACCTTATGCACTATTATTTGTAAATGTGTTGGGGGCTAAATTGGATATTTTTAGACAGAAAGGATACCCAGAAATTTGATCTTTAGGAAACATGAAATCATCCCAAACCCCTTTCTAAACTGCAAGAAACAGTTTACTATAGGAAAGTGAGCATGTAAAAAAAAAGTATGCAGTTCAGAAGAGCAAACACCATCTGGGTTACCCTCTTAATATATGAAGCAAAGATGCAAAGGAGCTTTCAATTAAAAAAAAAAGGTGACCAATAGTAAGAAATTAGAAAGTTCATCTAATCTTCCTCTCTCACACATACACAGCATCATTGTAACCTTTCTGCTTTATCTTTCTCTAAAGTACACAGATGGGGGTGTGGGGTGTGGATCTAATTTTATCTCTGGTATCCATAATGCCATCATCACCTAGCATTTTTTTCCCCCAGTATTAACCTTTTCCAGTTCTTTCAAGTTGGAAAATCTTCAATTTCTATTACACACTGGTCACTATCCCTCCATTTCATGTGAAAATGAATGGACACAAAGCAAACCTTTCCAGTTAGATCTAGTTCTTAAAATAGCCATAATGACCTTGAGACTTAAAATAACTTAGTGGGTATGTATTCAAAACAAAATTGTTAATATCACATTTCTGCCTCTCAGTTAAAGAAAATGTTAACTGTGAGACCTTGACTGATAAGTATTCTCAAATATGTGTGTATATTGAGCCAGAGTTTTTTTTCACCTATGTCCTTGTGAAATATAAGTCTCAGAAAATGAGAAAAATTAAATTAAAAAACCCCACTTTATTACTGTTTCCATTCTCTTTAAAAGAAAATGATATTTCTTTTGCAGTTTTCACAGTGTTGAAGAAATATATATTGGAAACATTAGTGCTCTAGAGGGCTTAGGGGGAGCCAGAGCACCATTGTAACTGGATGGCTTACATTAGCTGTTCTGAATCTCTCTTACAATGCTAGAAAGAATGAAAAAAGTGTTACAGATCAAAAGCTAATTGAAAGTTTTCAAAAAATGTTCCAAAATGTTAATTGAATTTTTATACAGATTTCAATCACTTTGGTTAATAAATTTTGTAATAAATTAAGCATATCTCTAGCATTTATGTGGCATAAATGAAACTTTACAATGTTTGCTTAACCTGAAAAAAAATGGAGTACAAAAATAGCAGACACCATTGCCTGAGCAATTTTTAAAAGAAAAAGCATTCATTAATCACTTATTATGCTCTAAGCATCGTGCTTAGCACTGGGGATTCAATGAAAAGCAAAAAACAATCCCTGTCCTCAAGGAGCTCACATTCTAACGGAGGAGATGACATGATAGCAACTATGTACAACGGAGGTAGTATCAGAGGGAAGTTACTAACATGGAGGCAGACAGGGAAAGGCTTCTTTCAGAAGATGGCATTTTTAACTGAGACTTGCAAGAAGCTGGGGAAACCCAGGAGGCAGAGGTGAGGATGGAGAGCATGGGATTCAGACAATGAAAAGGCATGGAGATGGGGGAGGGAGTGTTGTGTGTGGGGAACAGCAAAGCGGCCGGATTTGTGGATTGTAGAGTACGGGAAAGGGAGTAAAGTGGAAGTCGGGAAGGATGAAGGGACCAGGTTATGAAAAGGCTTAAAAAGACAAAAAGATCATTTTATATTTGAGCCTGGGGACAGAACTGAACTTTGGGAAAATCACTTTGGCAGCTGAGTGGTAGATGGTCTGGGGAGAGACTTTTAGTAGGGAGACCAACCAGAAAGCTTATTCTAATTGTCCAGGCATGAAGTGATGAGGGCTTGTAATGGGGTTGTGGCAGCATCAGAGGAGAGAAGGGGGTATATATCGTGTGTGTGTGTGTGTGTGTGTGTGTGTGTGTGTGTGTATGTATATGTGTACATATAAATTAATGTATATAGAGATAGCAATATCCATATACATTTATGTGTGTATATATGTCTCTGTGTATGTGGGTGTATTGCCAGGGTAGAATCTATAGGACTTGGCAACAAATTGGATGCAGGGATGAGTGTTAAGGGCAGAATTGAAAATGACATTCAGGTTTTTAGCCTAGAGGGGAGGTTGCCTAAATAGCAAATTGGATTGGAATCAAACCTGATTTTCAAGATTTTTTTCTTGGATCATATCATTTGTATTTAGTTAATTGGAAAGTCAATAGTTAGCTGTATATGTAATTTATAATGACCAAGTTTGGCCCTAGGGAGGAGATAAAAAAAAACCTGGAACTCCCCCCCTTTGCACTTTGCAGAGGTGGGAGACTATGAGTATGGAACATTGCATGTAGTGTTAAACTTGGTCTAACTGGGTGATGAGGAAGAACTCTATGATCTGCTAGCCCTGTCCCCACAGTGATGATTTTAGTTGTTACTCAGTCATGTTTGACTCTTTGTGACCCCTTTTGGGATTTTCTTGGTGAAGATACTGGAGTGGTTTGCAATTTCCATTTCCTTCTCTGGGTCATTTTAGAGATGAGGCAAATAGGGTTAAGTGACAACCCCAGGGTCACCCAACTAGTAAGTGTGTGAGGTCAAATTTGAACTCTATCTACTGTGCCACCTTACATATTAGTTCCATGGGAACATCCCAGGCCAGATCAATTTTGCCTGATCACTCAAATCATACTCACACCGTTAGCTTTGCTGAACTTCTTCTGTTTGTCTCTTTCTTTCTGTCTGTCACTGTTGTCTCTGTCTTTCTATTTCTCTTTGTTAAAGGAATGTAGGGATATCTGTGTGTGTACCTGCATAATATATATGCACACATTTGTATATAATATACATATAGGTGCATATATAATACATATATTCAGAAATGAATGTGATATAAAAGCAAAATAAATAACAATTCAAAATAAAAAAAATATAGCTGTGGTGATAATTGGCTTTTTTGGTTTTTCTAGCTTCTAAAAGAAGTTATTAGTCCTGTATCCCAATACCCATTATAATGTCTTGCCTACCAGCAAGTACAGAAGCCTGGGAATAAGCCAGTGCAGTATTATTGACATTGTGTGGTTGTGGTTTGTCCTTCCTTCTTGAAGAGGACCATGACATCAGGGAGATGGTGACATGACTTGCAATTGCATTTGATTTGAGTAAGGGAGGGCTGTGCAAAGCCACCAGCCTCACTTTTTCTTCCAGAGCCATCTGGGTCCAGTGGCCAAATATTGATTAGGACAACTAGAAATGACCCAGGATGCAGTGGGAGACCTAAGCTAAAGTCTTTTCAAGCTGTCACTTCAAGTAAGGCAGTGCCCAAGATCAGACCCCACTCTATCATTATTGATTTCACCAAATAGGGTGTGTATTGTTTGACATTGAAAGCCCTTTACAACCTGGCCTCACTCCTACCTCCCCAGACTTCTTACCATTTACTTCCCTCCACACACTCTATACAATGGCCTTGCTTTTCCTCATATAGAACAGGGACTATCTCCCACACCTGGAATGCTCTCCCTCCTCACCTCTGCTTCCTGTTTCCTTGGCTTCCTTCAAATTCAGCTCAAATCCCTTCCTTCTGCGAGAAGCCTTCCCACTGCTCCATGCAAGTGTCTTGCGTTTGAGATTCCTTTCCATTTATGCTACACTGAATATATCTTGACTGTACATTTGTTTTTGCATGCTATATCTTCCATTAGATTATGAACTTGTGGAGAATAGGGAATGTTTTTGCCTTCCTTTTATCCCCAGTGCTTAGCACAGTGCCTAGTACACAGTATGCACTTAATAAATGCTTGTTGACTGATTATGTGGGCTCCAGAGAAGCACAAACCATGATCTTGGACCCACACAGACACCCATGAAAGCCAGCTCACTACATTGAAGTCACAAAGAGATGGAGCCTCAGAAGACAATACCAAAATGGACCCCGTATTAGGGCTCCTCATAAACTCAACATCATCTCTGCCTACAATTGTGCTATTTTCCTTATAGAAATAAGAATAACTCACATGTCTATAGCACTTTCAAGTTTGTAAACCACCTTTTAAATCATAACCCCATGAGGTAGGCAAATTGCCACGCCTCCCTACTTCTTAGTTTCCTCCTCTGTAACATGAGAGGGCTGAAATAGATAGACTCTGGCATTCCTTTTAACTCCTCAGATCAATGATCCAATAAGGTGAGGGTAGAGACATTTCCCTTCCCTTTCTTTACTCCCTCCCACCCTCATCCTGTGGAAATATCAATTTCTTGCTTATTTTTCTCTATCAAGTAAGTGTCTACAGTTGTATCTGGCATCAAACTACTTTTGGGACCTTTTATTTGCACAGTTTAAATGGATTTATATCTTACTTGCCAACATTTGGCATGAATTTGATAGGTTAACTACATTTGCATGGTTTGTCAAAATGTCAATTCAAGGCAAGCATAAACATGGGAAAGGAAAAGGAGAATATTGAATTCAATTAAGGATGCCCATACCACATGGATTTGGGCACAAAATCTGACATGAAGGGAAACATATGTTATAGACTGATATCAAATCACTGTGTTTACTGGGTATTTCCTTCACTAAAATTTGGGTCAGAAGGATAGGGCCACACAGAGACTTTACTTTTTAAGTAAATGAACCACAGGGGCTGGCAAAACAGACCTCAAACCCTTAATAAATACTTAGACCTGGGCACAGCAGACTAGCAGCGCTGCAATTGATCATAAAAATCCCATTAATCATACTAGCTAACATTTGTATAGCACATAAAAGTTTGCTATGCCATATATATGAAATCAAATGAGATAAGATATGCCTCTCATGCATGTAAATGTCTACACATACATACATATGTATACATGCATCTTTATATATTGTTCAAAGAGTACCAATGAGCCAATGACATCATAAGGATATCTTGACTTGCGCATAAATTGGATTAATTGAGGCAGAGCTGCACAGTCATCAACCTCATTCTGTCCTCCAGAGTCATCAAAGGCGAGTGGCAAGACATAAGGCAAGGTGACTTGTGATGGCTCTGAATTTCTTAAGTTCTTCTAAAAACAATGGAAAGGCAATTGAGGGAAAGGGAGAAAGCAGCAGGAGACATTTTTTTGTTGTTGTTGCTTTTTTTTTTTTGCTGTTTTTTTCTTTCCCCTTCATTGAAGTAAAAGGAACACATTGCTCTTTGAGAAGACAGGGCAGAGATACAGGCAGAGGCAAACTGATAAAGAGTTATGAACCAAAGACTCCATTTTAAAATGCTTCATTTTATTTGATCTGGAGAGAAATGAGAGAGTCAAAGGAGGTTTTTGAGGAAGGAGATAACATGTTCAAAGTGTCTAGTGACAAAGAAGATTTTGGCAGCAAGATTAGATTTCCATTATGGGCCTATCACCTTTTCCCATAAGTTAAGCTTCCATCAGTGCTGACATATTAAGTCTGCATGCATACTTTGTTAATAACATGGCCTTTGATGGAATTTGTTTTTAAACAATACTTATTTGTTCACTTTTTTGTTTTGTTTTCAGGACTCATTATGTTGTTTTTCAGACATGCCTAATACCTTTGTTAAAACACTGATCCATTATAATCTCAATGCAAATGCCACATATACATATATTTGATCTAGTATGTCTAATATGTGCAAAAAACAGGGAAAGGCAATCAGTAGTCCTGCTTCCCTTCCACCTTCCCCCAATGAAGCCATCCCTGTTTTCAATGAGATTACTTTCTATCAGGCTGCAAGACTCAGTTGTCCTGTCTTCTATCCAAGACAGGGAGAATGCCATGGGACCTTCACAGTGGGATACCTCTGCATCACCACATTAATGACATCCTTTCTTCTTCCCTCAGTCATATCAGTGTCAGAGACTGGGGAATCCTGAAATCCCTAGACTTTCCTTGCCAAATTCTTTTTTTTGTTGTTGTTGTTTTTGTTTTTTGTAAATAACTTTTGCTGGATTGCCTTTTTTTTTTTTGGCTAGGCAATGGGGTTAAGTGACTTGCCCAGAGTCACACAGCTAGTAAGTGTTATGTGTCTGAAGCCGGATTTGAACTCAGGTCCTCCTGAATCCAGGGCCAGTGCTATATCCACTGTGCCACCTAGCTGCCCCCTTGCCAAATTCTAATCAATCAATCAATATTTATTAAGTGCCTACCATGTATTAAACACTATACTAGACTACACACACACACACATACACACACACACACACACACAATATGTATGTAGATATAGATAGATATGTCTATATCTACATACATACACATATATAGATACACATATATATATACATATATATAATCTATATATAAGTACAAAATACATTATAGAAAAAATAAATTTAAAATACATGCAAGCTAGTTGAGGTCAGAGGGAACTAGTAAATAGGGAGAGTCTGGAAAGGCTTTGGGTGGAAGGTAATGATTCAATTGAGCATTGAAGGATAAGGTGGAGGTAAGAAAGCAGTACATTATAGGTATGGGAAATGGTTAGTGCAAATGCATGGAGAGAGGAGATATATGGAATGTAGAGAAGGCCAGTTTGGCTCTACCATATATCCGACTGTTTCCACTGTTTGTTTGCTTAATAAAAACCTATACTTTATTTCTTGCTACCTTTACTCATAAGTCAGTCGTTATCTTTAATCATCATTTGATGATTTCTGCTAATATCTATTCACACAAAAGCTCTGGCAATGAAAATTCTACCTTCCCTGATGTGCTTAAAGAAAATCTTTAGGAACCCATTTCATCTAAAAGTTGAGTTGTTTATATGTTTTTGTCATTGCGGCTTTTCTAGAAAGATTGCCTTGTGGGTGGCACCATCCTGGGGATAAACCAAGAATTTAAAGTCATTTATTATTCACAGTTTTCAGATAGATTTGCCTGGACATCTCCTCTGAACATGTTTGGATCAATATAGATCTGGAAGTCATTTTGACCAACCTCCTTCTCCCATTTTACAGCAGAAGAGACTGAGGCCTCGAGTAGTAACATGACTTTCCTAGGGCCACCCAGGTAGGAAGTAGAAGAGCCCAGCTTCAAGTCCAGTCGCTCTAACATCAAATCCGATGTTCTTTCCACGGTACTAAGATGTCTCCAAATGCTTAGAAAGCACAGACAAAATTCCCCGTGAGGCAAAGGGCATCAGTCAATCAATATATATTGATTGAGTGCTAGCTATGCATCAGGCACTCTGCTAGACACTGGCCTAGTAGGAAGATCGCTGATTGTGGAATCATGAGACTTCGTTTCCCATACTTCTTTTGCCAATTACTTCTTGTATATACTTAGGCAGATTGTTTCACCTTTCTAAGCTGAAATATCCTTAATTGTAGAAAGAGGAAGTTGGATTTGGTCTAGCTTCCCATGTGGGTAGTGATTATATATCCACAAGGTCCCAGTTGAAACCTACTAGAGTTATTTCTTCATGAAACAATGACTGGATAGGGAATTTGGCTACACTTCTTTGCACTTGTAACTACTGAGTCAGAAACTACTTCATAATAAGGACCAGGGAATATTTCTAGGACCACACTTGGGCACAATGGATAGAGGCTGCTGGATACCTCCACTTGGATTTTTCATAGACATCTCAAAGTTATTATCTTCAAAATTATACTCAATATCTCTACTCTCTCCCAACGTCCCTACTTACTAATTTCTTTATTTAGAGAGCCACCATTCTTCTAGTTACCCAGGTTCATATCTTTGGAGTCATCCTACAAATTTCCCTTTTCCTCACCTCCTATATCCAATCAGTTGCTAGCCTCACTGATTCTACCTCCATAGTTTCTCCAATTCAACCCTTCCTTTCTGCTAACATCTCCACCATCCTAGTTCGGGTCCTTTTCATTCATCAACTGTACAATTTCAAAAGGCTTTTACGTGGTCTGTCTTCTCTCCAACCCGATTTGCACGCAGATGCCAAATTGATATTACTAAAATGCAGGCCATAGCGGTGTCTCTTCTGTGTATGAGAAGCTTTAATAGTTCCAAATTGCCTCTAGGATAAGATACAACCTCTTCTTTTGGGCATTTAAAGCCTTTCATAATCAAGCTGCTTTTCCACATTTAAACCTACTTTCCTAGGCTTTTTACACATTACTCTTCCTTTGTATTCTATCATAGCTGGTCTATTTGAGGTTCCCAGTACAAAACATTTGATTTCCCATCTCTGTGATTTTATGCAGTGTGAGCCACATGCCTGCAATTTATTCTCTCTGTGTTTCAACTTCATAAAACTACTAGACATCTTTAACGTTTGGTTTTGTAGCAACACCTCACCTTATATGATACCTCTCCCAGTGGCTTGTAACCCTCCTCCCACAACTTGTTATTGACTTTGCACGTAATTTGTATTTACTCCTCTGTGTTCATGTTGCTTTCCTTCAGGAGAATGTGAGATTCTTTTGTGCAGAGACTGTTTTATTGTTGTCTTGGTACGCCCTATACCTAGCACATCCATCTATATTCCTCATCCAAGGCTGCTGGACATGCTAGGGTCTAAGGATACAGTGACAAAATACCTAGAATATATTCATTGTATAACAGAATATATAAATGCTTATTGAATTGAATATTTAAAAAATATCATGTGATAGTTCTTTTCCTTAGAGAATCATGTTAGTTTTCTATGGATTTAATTTAAACTTCTCCTTTAAAAAATAACTTCAGATTTGGAATTGATGCCAAGCTTCATGTTCAGTTTTGATACATTAACACCTATTTGCACAATATACTTAAATAACAGATTTAATTTTAAATGAAGAATAGCACAATTGATTCATAGAGAGTGTCATTAGGCATCCTTCTGTCTGGAGGTAGCTATGTGAAATAATAATAATAATAGTTCATATGACCCCTAGAACTCACAGAGTGCTTTTCTTATGAGGTATCTATGGAGCACGGATTATCATCCTCATTTCCTGAAGGACAAAAATGAAGTACAGAAAAAGTGAAGTGACCCACTCTGTGTCAGACCATTAATAATTCAGAACAGGAAACCAAATCCTTTGACTCCAAATTCAGTGTTTTCACAGAGGCTTCAATTCCCAGAAGTGAGTAGCTGGATTGACTACTTCTTAAGGTACCTTTCAAACATAAGATCATGATTCTGGTTACCTCACCTCAGGAAGAAACATGAGGAGAGAGAGAAAGACAGAGAGAGACCCAGAGAGACAGATAGAGACACAGAGACAGAGACACAGAGCCAGACACACACACACACACACACACAACACACACACACACACACACCACACAGAGAGGGGGGAAGAAAAGCAGTTACTACAGGGAATTGCTACATTTTAATCTTAGCAGATATTTCTGCCTGTCATTCCCTGACAAGCATTTATTTTCTGGCATCTATAAAGTACCGTTTGTTGTTCTTAATTAACTCAATTGCTTCTTTATGGCAATATGCATTTTCCCTTGCCCTCTTTTTTCGTTAATGCAATGACTTTAATTACTTATCACTCTTTTGTTGTTACTTTCTAGCTTCTTTGATTTTTTTTACCTTTCTTGCCTTATTCCTTTTTTTTGTTTTTCAGTTTCATCTTCCTTTTAGTTCTGTCCAGTTATTTGTTCTTCCTGTCTTCTTCCCTGTCTCCACTCTTCTTTCTCTTCTTCTATCCCTCTTTCTCATGTCCATTCTTCTCTTCTTTTTCCCCCTGCTTAATCTAATTCGTCTCTCATTCATTTCCAGCTGACCTTCTATTTTCTGTTTCCTCGTCTTTTACTGGCCTTTTCTTGAATTCCAGTTACAAGCAGTTCCCAAGTTACAAATGCCTGGCACAGAGTCCCTGATGTCATTGCTTTAGAGCCTGCCAACATTGCCACAGTGGCACTGGGGCTCCTGTTTCTTGGAGGACCCATCTGAATAGCTTGGGAGCTGTTGCCAAGAGCCTTGCAGTCCCAAAAGGCATTCATATCACCACTGCAGCCACAATAACTATTCCCGTAGAGGAAGTCCCTCCCCCTCCACTTTCACTATACCAGTGCTCCACCCCCTTCAGCTCCTCTTTGGCCACTGTCCCACCCCACCCTCCCACTAATTTGCCATATTCCATCACTTGAACTTGTATCCCCCAAGGCAGTCAGAGTTCTGACATATCCCTCCCCACCTAGTCCTTCCCTAACACATGAATTTCAGTAGGAGTGTCCAATCATCCCCATTCCCCATCCCAAACCCAATGTGGATCTGCCATTGTGGGGAATGAGAAAAATCTCCTCTCCCATGGTCAGAGTCCCCTAACACCAAGGAGATCACTTCTATGTCCTCCATAAATAAAGACTCTTAAGTATTATAAAGTATTTTTTCCACAACGTCTCTGAGGAGCACAATCACTCCCTTCATATAGATGAGAAAATTGAAACTTAGAGGACTGAAGTAACTTGCTTAATGTGGTGCGCCATATTAGAAATAACCAACATACCCATGGGTCTCTTGATACCAGATCCAGAGCTCCTTGTTCTTCTTGTCTCAGAGGTCAAGGTGGAAGCTGGGAAAGGGTTCATAAAAGCATAGGATAATAGCATCATAGATTTGGAACTGGAAGGAAACAACAGCGGCATCTAACCCAACCCCCTTATATTCCAAATAGGTAACTGAGACCTAGACAAGTTAAGGGATTGGAACAGAGCCAATCAATATCAAATGAAAGGGCCAGAATTTGAACCCAGGTCATGTGACTCTTAAACCAGCACTCTTTCTTCACTGCCATGATGCCATTCAAGGTCCTGCTTTTAGATAGGCACAGGATTTTTCATTTCCTCAACAAACCCCTCAAGATCCCTGCTGGGGGAGCTGAGGAAGACTTAATGAATGTTTGTTAAATTGAATTGAAAAAAAAATGTAGCTGTACAAATTGATTGGGATTTTTTTCCAAGGAGTCTTTTGTTAAGAGGTATCAATCAGTCTACAAAGTTTTATGCGACCCTATGACATACCGAGAGTTATGGGACATGCTGGAGATTAAAATACACAAATGAGTTAGTCTTTGACTTCAGAGAGCTTTTTTCCCCCCTAGTGTCCAGATTGAATTAGAAGCGTACAGACATCATCAATGTAATATGGAGCCTTAGGCAGGCCTTCAAACCTAACTACTGGCCTGATATTTCCTTGTACTCAGAGTGCACTCCTCCAAGGCATGCTTTTTGGGTTCTATATTGCTTGTGATTCATAACTTCCCATGCTAGATACTTGCATATAAACAATAAATGCATCCTGCCTGCCTTCATGACATTTATACTCTATACAAAAATATAAACAAAAAAAATAGGATATTGCAAGTGCAAAGTAGTCATAAACAAAGCACTCTAAGACTTCAGTGAAGGAAGAGACCACTTTCAAGTGAAGAAGTCCAGGAAGGCTACCAAACTTTTTGACAGACATCTAGCATAGTACTTTTTCATGTAGTACACATTTAGAAAGAGGGCTCAAGGGGCAGCTAGGTGGCACACTGGATAGAGCACCAGCCCTGAAGTCAGGAGGACCTGAGTTCAAATGTGGCCTCAGACCAAACACTTGACATTTACTATCTGTATGACCCTGGGCAAGTCACTTAACCCCAATTGCCTAAAAGTAAAGAAAGGAAGGAAGAAAGGAAGGAAGGAAGAAAGAAAGAAAGAAAGAAAGAAAGAAAGAAAGGAAGAAAAAGAAGGAAGGAAGAGGAAGGAAGGAAGGAAGAAAAGAAAGAAAGAAAGAAAGGAAAGAAAAAAGAAAGAAAGAAGAAAGAAAGAAAGAAAGAAAGAAAGAAGAAAGAAAGAAAGAAAGAAAGAAAGAAAAAGAAAGGAAAAAGAAAAGAAAGAAAGAAAGAAAGAAAGGAAGAAAGAAAAAGAAAAGAAGAAAGAAAAAGAAAGGAAGAAAGAAGGCTCAAACACTGACAGGCTTATTACTGGCCACATATACATAGTAAATGAAGGAATTTGGAATAAATGATTGAAGTAGATAATGATAACTTGACACATCTCCACCTGGGTTTTTTTCTTTGTGACCTAAAAAGGAGAAGTGGAATGAAGGACCTGAGAAAAAGCCTAAGATTTAAGATTCATTTTTTCCCCTTAGTTATGTACTTCTTCACTCTTCTTGTGGATAGTGTCTGAATTTTGTGGGGTGTACTCCAATTTTATGGGAAGAAATATTGTATTGCTGCTTTTATTACTACACTATTTAATTAAATACTTTAGATGTGAACTAAGAATCTTGTCCAGCTCCCTGGTAAATGAAAACACTTTGGTAGGGGGCTCATGAGTGACTTTTTTGAGTAGATGTAGTCTCACAGATTGCTTTGTGACTGAAATAGTTTTCTGGTGGTCCCACCTGCTCCACGTACTTTGGTGGGTGCTACATACATACATATTGTATATGGAATTGAATTGATATTGAGGAAGTTTCACCTCATCTGGGCCTTCAATGGTAAGCAGATATTTACAAATGTTATTTATCTTGTATGTCACATAATCCCAAAATATTAGAGATGAAACAGAGCTTCTTTAGTCCAGATCTTCTTTTGGAGGAGAGGAAATCGAGGTGCAGAGAGAAATCAGTCAACAAGTATTTATTAAGAACTTATTTTCCATTGTCTGTACTAAGTGCTGGGAATACAAAGAAAGGCAAAAATGAGGTACTTGGTCTAAAGGAGATCCTATTTTTAATGGTGAGGGAGAAGGGCTACATGTAAATAATTATGTAGAAACAAGATACATACAGCACAAATATAAGGTAATCTTAGAGGAAGGGACTAGCTGGGAGGGAAAGGCCATCTGTTGAAACTGGGATTTAAATGAATTCTGGAAGGAAGCCAGGGAAACGAGGATTTGGAGGTGAGGAGAGAACACATTCCAGGTTTTGGGAGAAATCAACATAAATGCATGGAGTTTGGAAATTGATTGTCACATGTAAGAAATGATAGCTGATTTTAGAATGTGTGTGATGGGGATTAAAGGGTAAGAAGACTGCAAAGGTAGGAAGAATTTAAGTTATAAAGGGCTTTAAATGACAAAGGATTTAATATTTGATCTTGTGGGTAATAGGGAACTCCTGTAATTTATTGAGCAGGGTGGGGAAGTAGGGTAGTGACATAGTCAGATCTAAGTTTCGGCACAGGTTACTTTGACAGTTGAGTGGAGGAATGGTCTGGAATGGGGAGAGGCTCAAGACAGGGTGACCAACTACAGGGCTATTGACATAGTCTAAGTAAGAAGTGATAAGGGTCTCTACAATGGCAATGCCCATATAAATGAAAACAAGATACACACACACACACACACGCACACATGCACACACACACACACGCACACACGCACACATGCACACACACATGTTGTGAAGGTAGAAATGACAAACTTTGACAACAGATTGGAATCATGGGGTGTGTATAAGTGAGGAATCAAGGATGATACTAAAGTTGTGAGCCCAAGAAACTGGGAAGATTGTGTTGTCCTTGATAATGATATGAGATTTAGCATAAGTTCTCTTTTGGACATGTTGAGTTTTAGATGTCTAAAGGATAGCCAATTTGAGGCAGATATGGACTGTAGCTCAGGAGTAAGATTAGGGCTACATATATTGATGTGGGAATCATCTGCATAGAGATGAGAGGTGAACCCATGGGAACTGATGAGATCCTTAAATGATATAGTAGGTGGTGCAGTAGATAAAGTGCTGGACCTAGAGTCAGGAAGACTCATTTTCTTGGATTCAAATCTAGCCCCAAACACTTACTAGCTCTGTGACCAATGGTAAATTACTAAAATCACTTTGTCTCCATTTCTTCATCTGTAAAATGAGCCAAAGAAGGAAATGGCAAACCATTCCAGTATCTTTTCCAAGAAAACCCCAAGTGGGGTCACAAAGAGTCAGACATCACTGAAAACCATGGCATGAAGGGAAAAGAGAGAGCAACCCAGGGCAGAGCTGTGAACATTGGGCATTATTGCTGGGCATGACTTTAAGATATAGTAAAAGAGATTTAAGAAGTGGTCAGATAGGAGAACCAGGAGAGAGAGAGAGAAATGCTAGGAAAATCTAGAGAGGAAAGAGTATGCAGGAGAGAATGGCTGACAATATCGAAGGCTGCAAAGAGGTTAAGGATGAAGATTGAGAATTGACTATTAGATTTGATTTCTTTTTTTTTTTTTTAGGCAATTGGGGTTAAGTGACCTGCCCAGGGTCACACAGCTAGTAAGTGTCAAGTGTTTGGTCTGAGGCCGCATTTGAACTCAGGTCCTCCTGACTTCAGGGCCGGTGCTCTATCCACTGCGCCACCTAGCTGCCCCTAGATTTGACTTTTAAAAGATAATTGGCATCATTGGAAACCAGTTGGTTTCTTTAGAAAGTTCCAGTGGACCTTCATGCTATAAGTTTGCTGAGCAGGATTCCTGTTTCATGGGGTTCAGGACTGAAAAGGACCTTAGAGGTCATAAAGACCCTGTTGTTGAAGAGAGAAGTTTCAGCTTGAATAATTGAGGTTGAAAGTCAGACTGCCAAAATCTGAGAAGCAGAAGGAGTGGAAGAAGAGGCACCAAGCGCCGTTGCTTTCTCAGGTCATTTAGCTGAGAAAGGAAGATATATAAAATTGTAGCTATCAGAGATGATGTTTTTTTGTGTTGTTTTGGTTTTTAGAATAAAAAAGACAAGGACTTGTTTGTGGGCAGCCGGGAAGAAGTCAGTAGATGGGGATAGAGCTGCAGAGGTGGGAAACCTGTGGCCCTCTAGGTCCTCAAGTGGGGCCCTTTGACTGAATCCAAACTTCACAGAGCAAATCCCCGTAATAAAAGGTGAAAGTGAGGCCAGTCTACGAGAGAAGATAGGAGGTTGTGGGATCAAGGATATATGTAGAGGAGTTAGCTTTGACAAAGAGAAGTGCTACCTCTTCATCTGGGATAAGGGTAACGGAGGAGAAGTGACGTGGCAGATCCTGGACCCAATTATAAGTCTGACTCTAAATAGAATGCTTTGCCACCGTACTGTACTTTATGTTAGTCATACATTAGTAGCCTCAATTATTGCTTCTTAACATGAGGTCCTTCCAAGTGTTTCTAATTAGTATTTGACTCCAGAAAGGTCAATTAAGGGGAGAAAGGGTTTTTCAATAAACAGTACTTGGGCGTGGGATGTTGCCAGTCAAAACATGAAATATTGAACATGTGAGTGCTAAAATTACATCAGAATATTTATGTCTAGACCTGGTACAAGTTTATATATATACACATACATATATTTGTACATATACATAAATATGTTTATATTACATAGTTAAAAATTTATCCCTTTCAAATATAATAGCAAATTACCCAACATCCATACTTCTTTTTCTTTTTACTCCGCCATGTTGACTTCACTCCCCATCCATACTTCTTGTCAAACAAAATGAATAAGGAGAAACTCCTGAAGGAAATCTTGCAACCCTAGTCATGCAGTAACTAATAGGCACTGTGGAGAATATTTCACCACAATCCTCCACTATGTCCACACAGGCTGGCTGTTCTGCAAGACTGGTTCCTTTTGAGACGATGTTATGCAGGTGTTCTTCCTACATGGTTAACCATGTGATAAATGTTTTGTGTCACCAAAAAAATTATAACATTCTGGGAGTTTTGAAACTGATGGGAAGCCATTTGGTGTAATAGAAAGAGGAGTCAGGTGTACCACTAATTTGTTTCTCTTTTCTGGTCCTAAGACTTCTCATCTGTAAAATGTGGGGATAGGACTGGTTCTTTTCCTAGGTCCCTTTGACTGTAACATTCTATGACTCTAGTTGGTCTAAAACAACCACAAAGCCCATCTGGGTTCTTTGGTAAGCACAAATGGACGCCCATGCTTTATGTTGCTAAGCAAGATTCATGTTTTGTGGGTTTCAAGGCTTAAAGGGAACTTAAACATGTTAAAGATCATAAACATCCTATCAATGAAATAATGGAAACCCAGAAAGTGACTTGCTTAAATTTACACATACAGTAAGCAACAGAGACAAAATTTGAAGTCAAGTCTTTGGTTTAAGGTATTGAATAACCCTTAAAAAAGCACAAACTGCATTCCTACCTGTGATACAGGTACATAAACATATACTAGCATAGCCTCTCTTATGTAATCACTGTCACTGTTCTTCATGTCTGGAATAATCTCTCTCACCTTGAAACTTTTTGCCACCTTCTGCAGGAAAGCCTTTGCTGATCCCTCCAGCTGGTGCCTCTCCCCCACCCCCTTGGCTGTTTGCCTTCCATCTGTGTGCAGCTAATACATACCTCTTTATGTTCATGTTGACTCCCCCTTTAGTATGTAGCTCTTCAACGACAAATATTTTTTTCCTACCTCACAAGGCCTGGCACATTGCTGGTACCGTTGTTCAGTTCTGTCTATCTCTTCATGACCCTGTGGACCATACTGTTCATGCAGTTTTCTTGGCAAAGGTTTGCCATTTCCTTCTCCAATTCCTTTTATAGATGAGGAAACTGAGGAAAACAGAGTTAAATGACTTGCCTTGGATCATATAGCTAGTAAGTATCTGAGGCCATATTTGAATTCAGATCTTTCTGACTAAAGGAATCAGTCTCCTATCCACTGAGCCACCTAGCTGCCTGGCACATAGTGAGTACTTAATAAGTTTTTATTGATTATATGTAGAAATGTATATGTGACAGCATACAGCATCTTGCATACACATATCACTGCCTCTTGATCATGAAATCTAATAAATTGTAATAAAAATAAATAAAAAAAATTGAAGGCTAATAGAAAATAAATTAAAGGTAGGAATTATATGTGAGAAATAGATATATTACACTGAGGCAGATTTATTCATGGAACACAAAAGTGCTGGATGGAGGGGCTCAAGATTGGTGGTTGGGGGTTTCCATTTCTAGTTAATAATATGTTATCAGTTTAGAAAAATATTTTTCCCCTTCATTAAAGAATAAAATTCATTTCCTCAATGTCACTAAGTGCTTCATGATAACATTATGTTTTTAAATTTCCAGTGATTTCAAGGGCCCCGGGGATCTTTCTTTGGCCCCGTGCTACTTAACCTCTTATTTTTTTTTAAACAGTAACTTGGATCAAGAGATAGAAGATTTGTTTGTCAATCTTTCAAATGGCACAAAGCCAAGGAGGATAGCGAACACAGTGGTTGACAAAGTCCAGATAGAAAAAGATCTGGCCAACTCAAACTATGAGGCAAATTTAATTTAATTTGAGTTTTAACAGGAAAAAATATGAACTTCTACATTTACAGTAAAAAAAATCAATATTAAAAGGAGAGGCCTGGCAAAGCAATTCATGTGAAAGAAATCTAGGGGTTTAAGTATGAATGCAATATATGTCAATTGCATGAGGTAGTGTGTTGGTATAAACTACTGGGTTTAATGGATTGACAAATTATGTGTAGTCATGCTGGTTTACTTATATAGGCTTTCTTGAAAGAAACACAGATATAGAAATTGAAAATCTCCAGATGATTCTAAGCAACAACTGCTCCTCATGGGCCTTTTTACCACACAGTGACCTGAAGCATGGGGATGCAGTAGCTAGTGCCAGCCATGAATCTTTTCCCCACAGGAGGCAGAAATCCATTAGAGCTGAAAAACCCACCCTTTAAAGGAGGTTGTGGCTAAACAGAGATTCTAAGGATCACATACAATAGGATTTTCTCTCAAGCTTTATCCACTCCAGATAATGTTTACCTCTAGAGAGTTTTTTTTTTTCCCATCCTAGGCATGTTCTCAGGCTCAAGTGGGGGAATATATAAGTTGGGGGTGTAATGAATGGCTTTTGGCCTATACCTACTTTCCCAGCAAAAGACAAGGAGGAAAAAGTCAATGCTATCCCAGGCTATATTAAGAGAAGTGTAATACACAGAACAGGAAATTATAATCTCATGGCCATACTGCATCTTGAGCATTCTATTGGGAACCACATTTTTAGGCAGCAAATGCTAAAGAGTACAGGAGATTTTTTGGTGAGGAGTACTGGAGTAAATGGCTACTGAGATACATTGAAAACATTCTGCCTCAGGGGCTGTGTGGCCAAATGAGCAAACTCCCTGGACCAGTAGCTTCTGTGCTAATTATAGTCTTAAATATTCTCTCTCTCTCTCTCTGTCTCTCCTCCCCCCACTACCCCCCTTGCTACTCCCTCCTCTCTCTTCCTTCCTTCCTTCCTTTCTTTCACAGAAGCTTTGATTTGCTGTTTCTTTTCCTTAAAAAAAATTTAAACATTTTTATTTAACATTTTGAGTTCCAAATTCTATCCCTACCTCCCTCTTTGAGACAGTAAGCAATCAGATATAGGTTATAGGTGTGCAATTATGTAAAACATTTCCATATTAGTCATTTTGTACAAAAAGACTCAAACAAAAGAAAAAAAATGAAAGAAAGTGAAAAACAGCATGCTTCAGTCTGTATTCAATCAATATCAGTTCTTTCTCTGGATGTGGATAGTACGCTTCATCATTAATTCTTTGAGATTGTGTTGGATCATTGTATGGCTGAGAATAACTAAGTTGTTCACAGTTCTTCATTGAACAATATTGCTGTTACTGTGTACATTGTTCTCCTGGTTCTGTTCACTTCACTGTGTATCAGTTAATGTAAGTCTTTCCAGATTTTTCTGAAATCATCCTGCTGGTCATTTCTTATAGTACAATAATATTCCATTATAATCATATATCACAGCTTGTTTAGCCATTCCCCAATTTATGGGCATCCCTTTAATTTTCAATTCTTAGCCATCACAAAAAGAGCTGCTATAGTTCCGTACAGATAGGTCCTTCTCCCCTCCCCCCTTTTTTTTTTATATATCTTTGGGATATAGACCTAGCAATGGTATCACTGGATCAAAGGGTATGAAGAGTTTTATAGACATTTGGGCATAGTTCCAAATTGCTCTCCAGAATGGTTGGATCAGTTCACAACTCCACCAACAGTGCCTTGGTGTTCCAGTTTTCCCACATCTCCTCCAATATCCAACATTTTTCCTTTTTTGTCATATTAGCCAATTGATAGGTATGAGGTGGTACCTCAGAGTTATTTTAATTTGGTTTGCTCTATTTCTAACCTGTACTGATTGATCCCCTCCTTAACCAACCTGCGGACACCTGTTTCTCACTTCTAGGGTTTCACCATATTGTTGCTGAATTTAGAGCACACACCTGACCAGAATTCCCAAGCTCAATTGAACTGCCAGGCTCAGCCTCCTCAATAGCAGGGTCTGCAGGCATGTACCACCACAGATCACAATTACATCTTAGTTTCAAGGTTTTCTTATATGATTTGTCCCTTGTCAGTTACTGTGCTCCTTTTTGGCTAAGACCTACAGCTTTCCTAAAGCAAATTGAATCATATGGCTTTCTATTCTGTCTCTCCAACAGCTCCTTGCTCTCTTGGTTCTTTCTTTTGTTATCTAGGTCATCAATTCATATAGATGACAGAGAAGTTACATTCAAAGTTCCTGACTTCAGTGGATTATTAGATGATGAGATCATTGAACTAGAACTAAAACGGACCTTAGAAGTGAAAATTCTCTAAAACCTATCTATGAATCTATGTAACTATGTCTTTTGATCTCTCTCTGTCTCTGTCTCTGTCAGTCTCTTTCTCTCTTTCTGTCTCTATATGTCTATCTCTTGTCTCTCTCTCTCTGTACATATAATAATAAACCAAGATTTTTAGAACTAGAAAGGGCGTTAGGCATAATTTAGTCTATAGCCTTTTCACACTGACATAGCCCATAACCAGGCATGTGCTGGACTCAACTAATAACAGCTTATGACAGCTGATTGTTAAATTTTTTTATCAGCAAATGCTATAAATCTGGGATAGATTTATTGTTTTTGTTGATTGTCTAGACTTGAAGGAATGGGAAAATATCGATAATGCAAATGAAACTGAAAAATGTTTTGTGCTATACATTTTTTTAAAAAGAAAGCCAATTGTTAAACATATCCCAACATACCACTGATTAGAGCTGACATTTCTATTACACTTTAAGGTTTACAAACGACAGTCTTCACAATAACCATCTGAATAGGTAGTACTAATATTATTATCTTCATTTTACAGATGAGGGAACAGGGGAAAAATGATTTGTCCAAGTTCATACATGCAATTAGGACTTAAGTTTAAGAGCTTCCTGTCTAGTCTCCTTTTCACCATACAATTCAGATTCGTAAGTTTCATAGTTTTTTGAGTCCTGTATATAATTTCTCTCCTACTAATTAAATCTCAGCCAAGATCAGGGTTAGTCTAGACTGGGGTACTGTTGGTTCCTAATGTAGAGATCTGAAACAAATTGCTATCAAGTCTCTTCAGCCTCATTAACTATTATATCCCATGTAGCTCTTTGGGAGAATTCCACATTGTAATTCTGTGCAACTGGAAAGATATTGTTAATTCTCTATGAAAGTTATTGGGAGTTCAGAAACTAACTCTATTCCTTTTAATTTAGAAGATTAGTTCAGCACTGGAAAAAGACATTATAGATTATATTAATCATCTTTTTTTCCTCCAAAAGAGTAATATGTGGGTGAATGTTTTGTTTGATTCATAAATACTTTTAAAAATTGTTATTTATTTCAGTTAGCAAGCATTTGCTATGTGGTAGGTACTAGGCTAGGCATTGGAGCTACAAAGGCAGCAATGAAATAGTGCCTACTCCCAAGCAGCAAACTGCTTAGTCTGCTCCAATCATTCTCTCTTATTTCATTTTTTTAAGTGCCATTTTCACTTCACCATATACCAGATTGGGTATAGGTGTTAGAATACAGATGGAGTATTGCCGGACAGCTAGGTGGCACAGTGCACAGAGCACTGGCTTGGAATTAGGAAAACTTGAGTTCAGATGTGACCACTCAGACACTTCCTAGCTGTGTCATTTAACCCTATTTGCCTCCGTTTCTTCATCTGTAAAATAAGCTGTTGAGAAAATGTCAAACCACTCTAGTATTTTTGCCAAGAAAACTCCAAATGGGCTCACAAAGAGTTGGATATGACTGAAATGACACAACTGTTGATGATGGGAGTAGATCAACATGAAATTACTGGAAAATATGGTCTATTTCAAGTACACTCTTTTGTCTTTCTTTAGGTTTCATAGGTATATTTGGATTGGTCTGGCTGAATATTCTCTTTCTTCCTCTACTCTTCACTGTTTTCTGAGATGATATAGCCCACAACTTTCTGCCATGCTTCTCCATGTTGTTGTTCAGTCATTTAAGTTGTTGACCAGTTGATCTGGTCACTCTCTGATTTCCCTGGAAACAGGGGCCTCTAAGTTAGCAGCTTTGCAAATATACAGTCCACTAACCTCATGTCTATTGCAGTGGAATATTACTTAGCTCCTAGTAACAGCTCTGGGGCCCAGTTCCACCATCAGCATGCAGATTTTGAATGGGGAGCTATATTTTCTGGCCAACCCCAAATCACCAAGTTTTAAAATGCCTTCTGAGGAGCAAGTTGGATGTCTTTATGTCCTGGGGAAGGCTCCAGTTGTCGTGAAGATGCCTCACCCTTCACAGAAGCTGGATCATCAGTATCTTCACTTCCCTGGGCAGAAAGGGCTGTTTCATTACCTTCATGAGGCTCTTGCGGTCATGCTCCACATAATTCATCGTGATGTAGATCTTGGTCTATGTTGCTGCCCACTACCATCTCCCAGACTGTGACAATGTTTTGGTGCTAAGCATTCATGATGGTATTGATTTCTCTGAGGGAGATAATCAGGAAGTCTTCTTTCTCATTTTCCATTTTCAACCATTTCATAGACACAGTTTCATCAATCTTTATATCCTTTGGTTTGTACGTATCTTCTTCATTTCTGTTCAGACTCTGGGATTCTGACAACCCTGCAGGGCGCAGGAAGGTATTTGGGGAGCTCCCTGCTTTAGCTTAAGGAGAGATAAGGTTGGAGAATTGGGAGGTTGTGTCCTTCCACTGTGGTGTTAGATTGCAGTATCTCTTTTCCAACTTTTCTCTCCCAAATCTGTCAAATCTTGACTCTGTTAACAACGAAGATATGGTTTCCATTCTCTTGCTCTTCCTCTTCACTCATTTCTTCTTCACTCATTTCTCCAGCACACTGCTCAGATACTTCCTCAGAATTACTTCCTGTCACCTCCTCTTCTTCCTTTTCTTATCCCTCACTGCTGCTCTCTTCTTTCTCCTCAGAACCAGATCGTGACTCTGCTGATGAGGACTCAGCTGAACTGGTCTTCCTCTTGCTATCACTGATATTTAACAAAATAAATAAAAATAAAATAGAGTATAGATAATGTTAACATGTGCTATTCTAAGTCAATAGGTAGCCTTCAGCAATCCCTGCATATGGTTTAGTGGCTCTCATTTCTATTTGAGCTTGACATCACTGCTCTACACCATTGCAAAGAGTCTCTAGGTTGCAAACATAGGTTACCAAAGTCATCAGGAGACAGAGGGGGTTTAGAAGGGATCAGATAGATAGTGTTCACTGCAACAGAAATGTTATTCAGTGATGGTGGCAAAGATTTGAAAATGGTCATAGGGATGATGGAAGATAGAGTATTGACATCAACTTCTAGTTATGAAGTAGAGAGACAAAAAGAGTAGCCTACATTAGAGAGGGTAGCTAAAAATGTAGAGTTTTTAGGGAAAAGGTAGGTCTCTGTCAGTGGGACGCAAAAGGATTATAATAACCCAAAACTATGAAAAAAAGGTGGGGGGGGGAAGGAGGGTCTTGTGAAGCTGAAATAGAGCACAACTTACTCTTTGAAAAGCCACTCAAACTCTTATTCATGGCCTGTATGTTCTTATTGAGACATTATATTTCAGGCTCAGCACATAGCAGATTCATTATAAATACTCACTGAGTTGACAGGATAGAATCAGAAAAAAACTATAACAAGCAAACAGAATTCAAACAGTAAGAATTAATCATATCACAGTACTTAGCTGCTTGAGTCTTTTTAGTGTAAGGAGGATCAGGGTCTTCCTATTATACTTCTACATTAGTCATCTTCAGGGCAACACAACAATTCTCTTACATTGAAATTGTTGGGGTTTGTAATGACCTTGGGTCATCAAGAGCCAGTTTACGGGGGTGGCTAGGTGGCGCAGTGGATAGAGCACCAGACCTGAAGTCAGGAGGACTCTGAGTTCAAATCTGGCCTCAGACCAAACACTTGACACTAGCTGTGTGGGCAAGTCACTTAACCCCAATTGCCAAAAAAAAAAAAGAGAGAGACAGTTTATCACTTTCAGTGTAAGGTTTGAAAATGTACTGAAGTACAATAAATTTTTAAAAATCAGGTGTTAATTGTATAACAATTAATACTTGATTAAAATAATTTAAACCCAAAAGATATACGTTGCCCAAATTTTGAAAACTTTCAGCTTTAATTGTCACTGACAAAGGGGTGGTAGTAGTAAAGGAAGGTTAAAATCATGAATGACAGTATTTGTTTCATATCTATATTTACATCTATATCAATACTGAGCTATACATTATGAATATATACATATATATATATATCTTTTCTTCTTACATGATTTAATTTAGTTTTAACTGAGTTTTATTGATGCTTTTTCTCTTAGAGATCAGTCATTTCTGGAAATATACTCCATCCCTCTCAAAATTGAAAATTCCGTCGTAGGAAACAAACAAACAACAGCAAAAAAGGAGGTAAACAAAAAGTATCTGGCATAATGACCTTATCTGAAAAAATATAAAATGGTCTGGCCTTCTAGTTCCTGCCTCTCCTCTCTGCCACGAGGATGGTAGTCTATTTCACTATCTCTTCTCTGAGGTCATTAGGGCTGCATGTGCATTTGGCTTCCTTTTAATGATCTTTCCAATGATGCTGTTGGAGTTACTGCACGTATTGTTCTTTTGGTTCTGTTTATTTCATTCTGTATCAGTTCATACAAATTGTCTCTGAATTCTTCAGGAAACTTTTAAATGTATATACCTATCTTTACAAAGTAGGGAGAATAGGGACGAGTTAGAAGGGAGTGGAGGGAGGGGTAAAATTATTTTGACAACCAAATCTTAGAAAAGGGAGGAGGAACCTGCAGGTTTGGGGGTTATGGTTAAAAAAAATCTCACTTAGAACTGAGTTCCTAGTGACTTTAGAATAGAATTAATGCAATAGCCTTTCTGTCTGGCTTGAATTTATCTCAGTCAAGAAAGACCACAGAAAACCAGAGCTGAAGGGGACCTCAAAGCCATCTAGTCTACCTCCCTCCTCCTTTGCCCCATCCGCTTCTTATTTTACAAGGCCAAAGAGAGGTTGAGAGATTTTCCCAAGGATACAGAAGTAGAAATATCGAAAGTGTGATGTGCTCCTCCCACTGTTCTATGAGGGCTCCCAGGTTACTACTTATAAAGTTTTATAATGTTATAACACTTTGCAGTTCCCATTTGCTCCTCACATCAGGAATGTCAGGGCAAGGGCAATTATCCCCATTTTATAGATGAAGAAACTGAGGCTTGGAGATGTGCGGTGAACTTGCCCAAGGTTGCACAGTATGTAGCAGAGTCAACACTGGAACCTCTGTCTTCTGGTCCCACAGCCAGAACTCTTTCCACTATATGGTGTTGTATATCTCACTATTAGAGAGTAATAAAAAGTCAGGGATGCTCTTTTGCTAATTCCACTAAATTTTGGCTGACAGTGTAAACTGAAGCATAGGTAAAAGAATCAGGCACTTTTTTTTTTACTTCAGTTGAATGATTATAAGATTCAGAGTTCTGAAATCATCTAGTCCAACATCTCCAATAGATGAGGAAACTGAGGCACAGGATTAGGTGATTTGCTCAAGATTGCAAAGGTGGCAGACCTGGAATTGGGTTCCAAGTCAGCCACCCTTTTCAATGCACCATTATGATTTAAACTTCTTACTTTGGGATGTCACTCTCAGATGTTTTCATTATCTTCTGTCATTACACAGTGATATTTCCAGTCACTTGTTAATATTCAAATAGGCATATGGGTTGTATATAGTGAGGGGGAAGGGGCAGTTAGTTCATTAAAGAAAAAACAAAAAAGACTTAACATTGTTCTCCTGCACCTTCCATGAGCTGACTCCAGTTTGCACGTTTCCTGCATAGTCCTGGTCACAGAGCTGATAGTGAATACCATGTCTCTGGAAGCCAAGCAGACAAAGCACAATCAGCTTGTGTGTGTGTGTGCGCGCGCGTGCGTGTGTGTGCACACACCTGCATGCAGGCTACGTGGGGCTTGGCTGGTGGAGGGTGTTTGAGTAATGAAAGTAATACAAGGAAGGAAGGAACTAAAAAGTGGAAGGTGCCAAAGAGGCCACTAATATCTAAGTCACCTTCCTCTTGCATCTTTCCTCCCACTTGTTTTGGGGGTTTTTATAGTCAGCAAATCTTCGCAGAACAGGAAACAGAGTTTAGGTTTTGCTCTCTTTCCTCTCCCTCCCCCCGCTTCCTTTTCTCCCCCTTTTCCTTCTTCAGACACTATCCCCCTTTCTGTTTTCATTGTTTCTGTTGCATCTTTGTCTTCCTTGCTCCTTTTGTGCGTGCGTGTGTGCGTGTGTGTGTGTGTGTGTGTGTGTGCGTGTGTGTGTGTGTGTGTGTGTGTGTGTATGATTCTTTTCTCTTTCTCCCAAACTGGGCTTAAGAGGAGAAGGGGGGGTGGGAGGAGGAGGAGGAGGAGAAAGCAGCTGGGAGAAATCTGATTCATGCAGGTCAGCTCAGGGTTGGATTGACCTTTTCCCAGGGTTCAGGGGTTTCCCCCCCGCCCCATATCCAGGGACTGTACTAAGACTCTCACATGTGTATGTGCATGTGTGCAGGGTCTGGGGAGGATGGGGAAATGGAGCTGCTGTGTAGCACGTTCCCCTCGTACCCTGCAGTGAGTGCCCTTCTGTTACTGCTTAGAGCTTCCTTCCTGGAGTCTATGCTATTACCCTGCATTAGACCAAACCAGGTGTTCTTGTGTTCTGTAAGAATGTAGTGCTTGCCTCTAAAGCCTGCTGTTGGGGAGGCAGAGGCTGGTGGATCTCTGGAGTTCTGGAGTTCGGGACGTGGTGCACAGGAGTGTTGCTGAAATGAAGCTAGTGGGATATGCATATTAAGCCTAGCAGCAATATCTTGAGCTCCTTTGGAGTGAGAGCTACCAAGCTGTCTAAGGGGTACCTAGCAAGCAAAAATGAGGACGATCAGTTTAAAACTTTTCTGCTGATCAGTGCTGGGATCGCTTCTAGCCTCAGCAAGATTAGAAGGGAAAGCCAGGCTCAAGTAGAAGGGAAAGCCATCAATTAGAAAAAAGTCAGGGACTCTGCGTTTTAATACTGGCTGTTTCATTAGCCAGCAGTTAAGGATGAGCTTTTGCTACTTCCACTTAATTGGAACACGTGAAAGGCTTATGTGTAGCTCTGGCAAATTCTCTGTAGAACCGTACTTATTTATAAAATAAAGGCACTGGAGTTGGTGACTTATGTAGTTGCTGCCAGCTTCCAGTATTCATGTTTCTGAGTCAAGGCTAGAATTTAGGGATTCTTTAAGTCAAGTCAACAAGCATTTATTTAAATGCCTTCTATGTGTCAGGCACTAGGGATAAAAAGAAGGGCAAAACCAGTCTTTGTCCTCACATAGCTCATATTCTTATGGAGGAGATGATATGCAAACAGCTAGGCAGCACTAACTAGAGGTAATCTCTGAGGAAAGGCACTAGTATTTTTATTTATTTATTTTTAATTTATGGAATAAAACAAGTATTCCCATAACCTAGTACAAAAGATGATTGCATATGAAACTGCAAATCTATTATGTATAACTTGCTATTCCTTTTAAATATATAATAAAGTTACCATGTAAATTTCTTTTTTTTTTCTTTCCTCTCCCTCTCCCCTGCCCTAGAGATGGCTATTATTAGACACAAATACACACACACACACAATACATATATGTGTGTATGTGTATATATACACACACATACATGTATACACACATACATATACATATATGTATATAAAATTATACATACTTCTATTTACCAATTCTTTCTCTGGATGCAGATAGCACCTTTTTTTCACATGTCCTTTATGGTTAATTTGGGTATTTATAAAAATCAAAATTCCTTTTCACTCACAGTCATTCTTAAAACAATATTGCAATATTACTGTTACTGTTTACAATGCTCTCTTGGTTCTGCTTATTTTACTCTTCATTATTTGGTGCAAGTCTTTCCATGTTTTTTTAAGATCACTGAGCTCATCATTCTTATAGCACAGTAGTATTCCATCACAATCATATACCAGAGGTTCAGCCAATTTAACTGCCTAGAAATACCACCACCAGTTCTATTTCCAAAGACAATTAGGGAAAAAGGAAAAGAATCTATATATTCTAAAATGTATATAGCAGCTGTCTTTGTGGTGGCAAAGAACTGGAAAATGGAAGACACTAGTATTGAAGGGGAAAGGCTTCTTGTAGATTGTGGGTTTTTAGCTGAGATTACAAAAAGATGTGATGGAAGCCAGGAGGCTGAGGTGAGGAAGGAAAGCATTTCAAGCATGGGAGATAAGGAGGGAAAAGGTCCTGAGCTGAGGGATGGAGAGTCTTATATCAGAAACACCAAGGTCAGTGTCACTGGGTCATGGGCAGAGTGAAGGGGAATAAGATGTAAGAAGACTGGAAAGGTAGGGAAGGGCCAGGTTATAAAAGGCTTTAAAAGCCAAACAGGATTTATGTTTGATCCTGGGGTCATAGGGAGTAACTGGAGTTTATTGAGAGTGTGTGTGTGTGTGTGTGTGTGTGTGTGTGTGTGTGTGTGTATGTGTGACAGAGAGAGAGAGAGAGAGAGAGAGAGAGAGAGAGAGAGAGGAGAGACAGAGAGAGAGAGAGAGAGAGAGAGAGAGAGAGAGAGAGAGAGAGAGAGAGAGAGAGAGAGAGAGAGAGATCTGCATGTAGGAGGAATTTCATTGAGTCTACTCCTGGTCTGCTGACAGTAAAATAGCTCCCAGGGAAACAAATTGACTGCATGTCTTAGTTTGAATATTGATCATAGTAAGGACTGGTTCCATTACTGTTCTAGCCTGGGGCTACCACAAGCATTTTGTGCTGAGCCCCTGAAATAGTTGTAAGAGCTACACCTCTGGACATACCAGAACATTAGAGAAACTATGGAACTCTCAGGTCACCACCAGGATTTACTTAGTAAGTAGATTACTGAGAAACTCCGA
Organism: Phascolarctos cinereus; assembly: GCF_003287225.1. Classification (NCBI taxonomy): domain Eukaryota; kingdom Metazoa; phylum Chordata; class Mammalia; order Diprotodontia; family Phascolarctidae; genus Phascolarctos; species Phascolarctos cinereus. Next base: position 80,066,413 of record NW_027555847.1, on the reverse strand, counting down.
AGTGCAACTCAGACATCCACAAATGGGGATCATACCCTAATGTGGCTGTGAAACTGATCTAACATGTTAAAATCAGTATGTTCATTTTCAGCTGTTTCTGTCTATTTAAAATAAACCCTCATGAAAAGAATTTGCAAAGAAATGACCTGAATACATTCAAGACTCAAAGAATGATTTAAGAAATAAACATATTAACATCTCTAAAATATCACACCTCTTCATGTAATATAACAGCACGAACATTTGGGGTCAGAAGAAACTTGGGTTTGAGTTCTAGCTCAACTATGTAACACTTGAGTAACCTTGTACAAGATATTCATGTTCCTCAGGCCTCAGTTTCTTCATCTGTAAAATGAAGATAATGGATTAGATGACTTTTAAATCCTCCTTGGGCTTAAGTTTATCATCTATAAAATGAGACTGTTGGACTAAATGGTGTCTAAGGACTCAGTTTTAAATATGGTCCTAGGATCATTCAGCATTTTTTTTCAGGAAAAAGTACAATTATAAATATGTTTTGTATATAGGGAGGCTTTATCTTCTTTCTTCTAACTCTTTGTGGTGGCAAAACCACACCAACAGCAACAAACGAGCAAAACCCTGAAAAATAATAGACTGCTCTTCAATTTGGGAATGCCTGAACAAATTGTGGTAAGTGAATGGGATGAAATACTATTGTGCACTAAGAAATGAGGAAAAAGAAAGAGACGTACAAAACTGTATCTACCTGAACGACTGCTAAGTAAATGGAGCAGAACCAGAACAATTAATACTATGACATGAATATTATAAAAATGAATGATTTTGAAAGACTTAAGAAGTCTAATCAACTAAAGGATCAGCTATGATTCCAGAAGACCAACAAGAAAGAGTGCTGCTGACATCATAACAGAGAGATGATAGATTAATATACAAAAGAAGATATGCATTTTTGGGTGTGACCAATGGGAGAATATGTTTTGCCTGACTGTGCTTACTTGATATAGGAGTTCTTTTTGTTCCCCTTCTCCTTCCCCTTTCCCTTCCCTCTTCTTTCTGTCCCTCTTTTCGGTGGGTGGGAAAAAAAAAAGAATGCTTAATAATTGAAAAATAATTAAATAAAATAAAAGCCTAGTGTGCAGGCAGACAATAACAACAACAAAAACAAGTTAAAATGAATTGATTGGGTAAGAAAAACTTAGGTTGATTGAAGGGGAAAGAACATTACTGGATTAGAGGTTAAGAGATAGACAGAACACAGGCTTATAGGTTCTGAAGTAGACCTCAGAAGCCATATTACTATTGAAGAAAATGAGGCCCAAATGTAACAGAATTTGAGATTCTAGTCCTTGATCTGCTAACTAGTAACATGACCTTGGGCAAGTCACTTATGCTTTCTATCCAGGAGTCCTCACTTTTCTTATCTGTAAATTGAAGGGGCAGGTTTAGATGATATCTTGGGCTTTCAGCTTTTAAGTTCACCTGTGTTTATGGCTCTGGCTACAGAGAGAATAGCATTATCTTTGTGACTTTCAGCAAGTTGTCTGAGTTCCCTGAGATTCTATTATACTCTTCTGAGAGGGACAAAAGCAATGACAAAGATATTGATGTTATCCCAACAGCTTCTTTGCAGAAGAATGTAAGACATACCAAGAGAAATAAACAAATAAACACAGACAGGCAGGTAACCAGCAGAAGAACAGTGAGATCAAGTGAAAGATTCCAGAAAGATTTGGGTTCAGTGGAGTCTTGAGACTAGGAAGAAGACAGGCTTCTCAGGCAGCCTGAGGGTAGACTCAGCCTACAGTAATTCAATTAAGTGAGGATGGCTATGGAAAAAGACTCTTTGGTAATGAAATGAAAACAAAAAAAACTTTATGGCAGACTAAGATAGAATACAGACTTTTCTGGAAGCAGGGACCCAGGGGTTGGACTGAGAGAAAATGAGAGAATTCTCAATTGAGATATTTTGTCCAGTTCTTCAGTGTATGAAGAACCTCAGAAGAACACCCTTAGACATTAGCCTAAAAAGACTAATTTAGGAACAATTCTCATTCATAGCCATCCTATCTAGGCTCAACCCCTCCACATTATTCTCTTACCCTCTACCGACAAACAGATGCAGACTAATAGGCTCCAGCAGAAACCCCCCCCCCACACTATCCTGAGAAAACTGAATAACACTCAACTCCCTAAAGCCAGTCCCTAAGGTGTTAAATCAGAAAGACACACAAAGACAGGCATTATTGCTCAGATCTCTGTCTGGACCCTGAAAGGTCACAGTTCCTTTGGATTACTAATATTGTTTTGTTGTCTTCTCTCTGAAAGCAAGAATAGTCCACACTCTGCAGCAATTTCTCACAAGCTGAGATGCAGTTTGTTAGATCGCCAGCAAGGGAAATAGCCTCTGATGCTGGCTGGCTAACACAGCCTCAAGTGTGACTGCTTTTGGTTATGGCAATAGCTAAGGAATCCTGCGTTCTAGCTGTACTCATTGTAGGACTTCTGAAGCCCTATTTAGATGACCTTGAACTTCTGAGTGTTTCAGTTCTGATGGCCTAGAACCCCTGACAATTGCTGATTATTGGTTCTGATATAAATGAGATGCTCTCTGTTCAAATAATTTTATCAAATCAGAACTACTTGATAGAATTAAAGAACTGATCATCCACAAATGAACAATTCCTTCACACCATTACTGAATTAATCAACCAAAGGTATGAACTATCCCTTAATCAGGTTGGGAGAAGGAAGTGCTTGAGGTTGAATGAAAACAAACAATGTGGCAATGACTTGGGCTAGGTTGAAGACAATTAGGACTTAGTTATAACCGCCAGTTTGAAATCTGGAATTCCAAAAAACAGGCCAGCTTAGCAGTGGAGCAGTTCGGTCAAGCCCCTGAGTGGAAATCTTCTGACCCCATTCCCTCTCCACCCCCCAACTTCCCACCCTCCCAGTGACAATCTTGTAAACTTCAAGACTGGAGGATTTAGGCTTCCTATTGGTAGGAATTTCCCTAGAACAGCATTGGCTGATAGTACATAGGGAACTGAAGACAAACTAGAGACAAGATAAAACAACTTCTGGATTCTCCAAGAGCATTTATTTTCAGAAGCGGGCAGAGAGCTACATACCCCACAGGGGAACACAAAGAGATAAAAAAGGACTTCAGAAACCAGGAACTGTGGGAAATCCCTTCATTACGTGCTCTTTCTAAGCCTGGACCCACTCTCCTCAGGGAACTTTTATGTTTTAGGGGACAGCGTGATCCAGTCTTTGGGGCGTATATTTCTAGGCCAACTGTTCTCATTATATAACATTAATAAATACCTCTTTCTAAAAACTAACTTACTTGGTTAGCTAATTTATATTAACAAGTTAATTGACATTGGGGAGTATACTGGATAGCACTCATGAGCATAGTACAATTCTTAATACAGTTTTAAGCTGTTAGGACTTAAGTACCAATTAGTTAAGTTCTAATTAATAATTAGTTAAAGCTATTAGCATTTTAAGCTCTACTAGCTTAAAATTGCACTAAGAATTTTGGGATATTCTGTATCAGAAATTCTTCCCACACCTTCATTCAGGGTTACGTCCTAGGACAGTGGGGAAGAAGATGGCTTCTCTCTATGGCCCCAGCCTACCCAAAGCTGGGAAGGAAACTCAGAGATGGTGTGACCTAAAGTTATTAATAGCTTTTCCTGGGCCTCTCTTCTTGATGTACAAAAGTCTCTACTTGTCTCTACTTGTCTTTCTTTCCTTTTTTTTTTCCCCCATAGTCACCCATCCTAGTTCCTCATCACCTCATTGTAGGAACGTCTGCCTGGCTTCCCTGTTTTTTGTCTTTCCTCTTTTTTTTCCAGATAATCCTACTGCTAGAATAAACTCCATTGAATACCTTCTTAAAAAATCATGTTATTTCTTTGCTTAAGAATTTCCTTACTACATGAAGATTCAAGATTTCTGGGCTTCCACCAATTCAATATGCTCATTTCATTGATTATTCCTCAGCAGGTACTCCTCTATTCACCGGAGCAGATCTTCTTGATATCCAGTGAACCTGTTTGGTTTATTCCTGTCTTGGCCATGCTATCCTCTGATGCTGGCTGACGTGACTTTGTTTCCCTTTCATATCTGTCGACCTCTGTGCTACAGCCTTCACCTCCACTTAAAGTCATCTCCACATTATCACATCCAAAATGCTCCTTTACTATGCATTCCTTCAACTGTGACTATATTTTATTAGTTTGTATACTTGTGCAGTTGGAGTATTAGTATTGAGTTTCTGATGTTTTGATATTTTGTACTCTAGAACATGGTACAGTAAAAAAATTGCTGGATTTGGAATCCAAATGTTATAATGGGAATTTATTTTGTGTATGGATTAGATCAGATGGTTGCTATAGCTCTTAAATATTTGGACTCCATGATTTTGTGATTCAGAGGAACTGATTCACATCTCATATCTGGCATTTACTTCTTATATGACCTTGATCAAGTTGCTTAACTTCTCTATGACTCAGCTTCCTCCTCTGTAAAAATGAGGTTAGACTGGATAGACTTGGAGATCCCTTCTAGCTATAAATCTATAGTCCTATGGTTAAGAGTATATGTTTCTTGAGGGCAGGTAATAAGGCAAGTTTCTTTTTTCTTTAATAGTACTTCATATATTGTTTTACATTCAATTTCTTAATAGCCATTGCAGACTACCAGTACAGAAGAAGGAGTAGTCTCCAGAGAATATACAGATATAAAATACAGTACAACAAACATTGATCACCTTACTGTTAGTGGTTTGAGAGACAATGCAGCATAGTGGATTAAAGTGCTGGACCCGGAGTCAGGAAGACTCGGATTGTAATCCTGCCTGTGACATTTACTACCTGTGTGGCTATGGGCAAACCCTTAGCCTCTATGGGCACTGGGAAACTATCTGACTATAAATTATAAATAGATTGTAATCTGCATATTTTAAGGAAGTTCCCACACTGAAAAAAATCACAAGTCCTATGAATATCGACATGTTGATATGTGCAAAGTACTTCAATATGTATTAGATGTGTGAAATGAGATAATATCATCCAAATATTCCATTATTCTGCCTTAAATTTTCTTATATCATAAGAACATGAGTTGTAATGTGACTACAGTGTTCAGGGATGCTTCCTGTCTATACTCTGGAAAGTGGAAAGACTTAGTCACAAATTAGGCAGTGGGTCTTGGAGGGAAATGAGATTCAGGAGGTCTCTTCGGGCTGTGTCATTTAATTCCCTTGCCAAATGAAAACAAAATTGCTTTGTTCAGTGAAAATTCATCTCAGCCATGAGACAGTAGGGTGTGAGATGTTAGAAATTCTGAGACCATTCACAGTTTCTTGCAAGCATCTTCAGGATAGGACTGTTTCTCCATTCCTAGAGCCTGGCACACTGAAGAAGGCTCTTGTTAATCTTTGAAGAGTTTGAATCGAGTGAAGTACTTAATACTTTGTTTGGCTTTCATAATCTGGTCTTTTCTTACTTTTCCAGTCTTCTTACATCTTACTCCCTTCCATGTTCTCAACAGATCCAACAACACTGGCCTCTTTTCTTTTTCTAGTACAAGACACTCCATGCCCCCAACAGCTTGCCTTCTTCATTAGGAAGACTTTCCCAGTCTTCTACGATGCTAGTGTTTTCCTCTAGACTACCCCCATTTTACCCTGTGAGCATCTTGTTTGTATATAGCTTTTTACATGTTGTCTCCCCCATTAGAATATGAGCTTCTTGAGGGCAGTGACTGTTTTTATCTTGTGTCTCCAATGTTTACCACCTGATCTGGCATATAACATGCCCTTAATAAATGCTTGCTGATTTGACATGATCACATTGCCTGGCACACTGTAGAGCCTTAGTTAATTATCATTGATTGAGAAGTACTACTGTCTTAATAAATGATCATTGATCGACTGATAATCTCTGCTAACTATAAGACAATGTTTAGCCCTGCTTTTATGTTCAGTTACTACCTCATAGAGGAGGCCCCTTTGACCCCATTCCACTTATTATTTTTTCTTCCTTTTGGAAATTACTTTGTATTTATTTAACTATGTGCTGACTGACCCCAGGTAGAGCACAATATACTTGAAGGCCATGAACAACTGGTTTTTGTCTTTATATCTCCAGTACCTTCCACATTGTTGATGTTCAGTCGTTTCAGTTATATCTAACTCTTTATGACCCCATTTTGGGGTTTTCTTGGCAAAGATATTGGAGTGGTTTGCCATTTTCTTCTCCAGTTCATTTTACAAATGAGGAAACTGAGGCAAAGTTAAGTGACTTGCCCAGAGTCACACAGCTAATAAGTGTTTGAGAACAGATTTGAACTCAGGAAGATGAGTCTTTCTGGCTCTAAGCCCAGTGCTCTATCCATTGTACCACAGGCCTGCAATAAATATTTGTTGAATTAAGTTGAATCGAACAGCTTATTATTCCCAGAAGTGTTGTAATTTCTAAAAAAAAAAATTCAAAAAATTTAATATATTTAATTTAAACACCAAAAAATTGGGAGCATATCATGCCAGTTTGCTAGAGATTTATTATTCTTCCCTTTGATGCCTATACTTACCAAATAATTTAACTTGCCTCTACAGAGAACATTTTATGTTTAGGTTTTTAACAAATTACCTGAGGCAGGTAGGTGGCACAGTGGATAGAGCTCCAGCCTTTGAGTCAGGAGGACCTGAGTTCAAATATGACCTCAGACACATAATACTAGCTGTGTGACCCTGGGCAAGTCACTTAACCCTGATTGCCTCACCAAAAAGCAAAAAATAAAAATAAAAATTACCCACTTCATCCAAAAAGAAGTATGTAGTATATCAATGACACTTCTGGTAATTTACTTAAGATAGTTCCTCAATAGGCAAAATAAGGGGGAAAAAAATTCATGTGTTTATATTGATTTCTTTTAAGGCTAAAAAAAACCAAACCAAAAACCAAAAACCAAAACCAAAATATCTTTCCCCCAAATTAAGAACAACTTGTGCAAATATACAGATATTTTAATATTCCCTATGTCTACCCAATCTTCCTATACTAAGAGGACTTTCAATAGGCATAGATATGGAGAATATAGCTCTCTACCTCCTTAAAAGGGGAATAGTTAAGTGCTGTTCAGTGATCATAGAATCAGAATGTCAGCATGGGAAGGAGATCTACAGGTCGTCTAGCTGAACCTATACCTGAAAAAAAATCATCTATGACACATGCTCTCTCTCTAGTGGTTATCCAGGCATTACTGACTTCTCAAAGTAGTTCATTTCACTTTTGACAGCTCAAATTGTTGGTAAGTTTGTTCTCATTAGCCTTAACCTGCCTCTCTGAAATTTCCACTCATGGTTCTTAGTAGTAAAAAGTAGTAAAAAGATCCAATTCTCTGAGTCATAAATAGGGCAAGGTATATTTCTTTTTTATTCTAGGTGCTGGCATCTGGGCAGGGGGCAGGATACTTGATCTGGAGAAGGCTGTCCCCACGCCCCTTGAACTTACACTGGCCCTTGTCTCTATGGATGAGTTGATAGGGGAAACAATCTGTAGGACAGTACTAAGGAGTGGGTTCAGGTAAACAGAGATAAAGAAAGAATAAGAGCAAGGGGAAAAACAGACTTCTTTACTTTTCTGGGCAAATGCCCCATGTTTGTATAGACAATCTTTCTTGAGGTCTACCTGTATACATTGCCTATTATCTCCCAATTCAACTTTATTTATCTCAGGTCCTAGGATTTTGAATTATAGCTCTGAGGATTCTTATTCTAATAAGAATTTTGTGGCGATTTTTTGTCTGTGGAGAAAACTTGGAAAGCTTGAAAATTTCTGACCTACTCCGCCATCTTCCCAGAATCCCCTATATGACAGTTTTTCAAAAACTTGGACTGCCATCACGTTCACTACAATGTTTCTGTTCTCCAAGGTAAACATGCCACTTCCTTTGACTGACTCTCCACTGACAACTACTGTAGCTACATCCCATAAATGTTGACATGTTGTTTAATAATTACCATTTTCTTTCACATAATTATTAATTGTTTCTATGATTTGTTCTTTGACTCATTCATAATGAGTCATAATCTCACTGTTAAATTTTGAGTTTGTGTTTTTTGTTTTTGGTCCCTGAACAAATGACTATTTTATTGTGATATGGTCTGAAAAGGATATATTAACTATTTTTGCCCCTTTCCAGAAAAAAGTTTTCTCACTCTATTCTTTATCCTTCTCTTTCTGTCTACTCTAGATCCTCATTCTCTGTTTTCTGGTCCCTATAATTATCTAGTCACTATTCTCCATATTCCTCATGGAAGCATAGCTTCCAAGGTATTATGGGTTTCCCCTTCTTAGTAGGGGATATCCCTCAGGATATCCAACTCCCTCTCTCCAGAGATAGAACAAGTTATCTTTTCAAGCCCCAAAACACTCTGACCACACCCAGCATGAGGTCCCTATCTCCTTTCACAGAACATCTCTTCATCCATAGGAGCATTCATCAATGGAATCCTCTCCCATTACTAAAACTCTTTTCCCTCCATCTTTTTAATCCTTCTTCACCTTCTTACTCAATCCCTTGCAAGTTTTTCTCTTCCTGAGACCACTAGAGTCTCCTTCCCCTCATTGCTAACTCTTGGTCTGACCTGTGTACATCATTCACTCCCATCTGTTTCACTGTTTCACTTCCTCGCCTTTCATTCATCCTGCCATTTTGTAATGTAGACCCACAAAAACCAAAATAAAACAAAACAAAAACCTCTTTACTGTTACCTCCCCCTGATTCTCACCTTCACCCTTGTTTCTTGGTATACATTTAGAAAGAAGTCTCTTAATGGTCTCTCTGCTATCACTGTTGCTGTTGCTATGCTTGGCTGCTGCATTTGTTCACCCTTCCTGAATTTCTGTTGCCTGGGGGATTAAAAATTTTTTTTTTCTCCAGGTCCGAGCTTCTGTCTAAGAATGTTTTAAATGCCTCTTTATTATTGAATGTCTATTTTTCTTCATATGTGGTTAAGCTTGGAGTTAACCTGTAGCATGAGCCCCATTGCTTTCTGCATTTTATGATGGTTATAGAGTAGTCTTGTGTTATTCAATTTCCTTTCTATTGTTTTTGAAAGTCTTTTTCCTGAGGGCTTGCAGGACTTATATCTGAATTGAATTATTAAGTTTAACCACTATGTCTTAGAGATTGCAGCTTTCTTCCCCCCCACCCAAGGTGATTAATGAATTCTTACAATTAATAATTTATTTTCTCTCTGACTCTCCTCCCTCTGAATGTGGTTTCCTTGGGAATTGAATCTCAAAGCCTCTCAGCTTCCTCCTATTCTGGGCAATTCATGGCATACTGGCTGAGGTATCTGCCCCAAGTGGTTTTTGGGTCTTGTCCTGATCCCTCTGTTCTCAGTTCTCTGCCCCAGCACCAGAAGTTCAGAGAGATGCCTTGGTGTTTCTATGGGCTTAATTTTTGGAGTTTGCAGCTCTGGAATTCTGGAATAGAAGAGAGAGTGGTTTGGGATGTTGAGCCCTGTTTTGAGCCCAGACGCATCACTTACTCTTTTTCTGTTCCCCTCTCTCCTATAAAGAATTTTTATAGCACAGAACATTGACATGGCAATGGCTGTGTCAGCCCCATAAGCTCTGGCTTTGCATTATAGTGAACTTCTATAGGCTTGAGCACTGAAGAGGACTGCTGAGTCCTGGCTAAAACAGACTTCTGAAGCCTAGAACCTGAATCTCTATGGCACTGGAAGGAGGGGGGTAGACCTGTGTGTAGGATTGGGTTTTGTTTTGAGCCTGTGTGCCTGTGTAGGTTGGCTGGTGCAGTCTTTTTTTAATTTTTTTTTTTAATTTTTAACATATGTTTTTAAAACTTTGGGTAACAAATTTTCTCTGTTCCTCCCTCCCTACCCATCCTCACTGAAAAGGCAAGCATCTCGATACAAGTTATAGATGTGTGGTCATGCAAAACACTTCCATAGTAGTGCTGTTGTGAAAAACTAAGTATAGTTTGTTCCCTTCATCCTATCCTACCCCCCATTTATTCTGTTCTCTCTTTTGACCCTGTCCCTCCTCAGAAGTGTTTGCTTTTTATTCTCCTCTCCCCCAGTCTGCCCTCCCCTCTATCAACCCCCTGCTCTCTTGTCCCCTTCCCCCCTTATTTTTCTATAGGGTAAGATAGATTTCCATACCCCATTGTGTATGTTATTCCCTCCTTGTTGGCTGGTACAGTCTTGCTGCTGTAATGTGGGGTGCAGAGGCAGGGGTGCTGAATGAGCTTAGTGTAGATGACAACTCAGTTTTTTAACCTTTTTTTTGCAGGGGGAGGGGGGTTCAAGGTGTTCTAAATCATGGAGCCCGTTGAGTTTCTTTATTCTGGGCACATAGTTTCTGTTTTGGAGAGGTCTGGGAAGTCAAGGGGATCAGAGAATATATCTAGTTGATCATGTTACTCCTTTGACTCTCATAATGCATTAAAAAGGAGGAAAAAAGAAGTCTAAATAATCCAAGGCTAGGCAAATTCTGATTCTGTATAAATAGGACAAGTTAACAGGGACTTTTTTTTTCCTCCTTAGGTAATTGAAATATTTAGATTGGTTTGTATGATCAGAATAAAGCTTCCCTGAGGCAATGGGGTACAGTAGGAAAAATGCTAGATTTGGAGTTCTCTGAGATTGCTTCCCACTTACACTGTATATATCTTGTATATACACTATTTTTTTTGTATGTTGTCTCCACATTAGAATGTGAGCTCCTTGAGAACAAGGATTTTTTTTTCTTTCTTTACCCAGTGATTATCTTAGTGCCTGGTGCATAGCAGATGCTTAATAAAGCCTGCTGCTTGAGTTAGAATATTTGCTGCTTTCTACTCATCTGATCTTGGGCAAGTCTCTTGACTATTCTGTAATATGAGTCTTGAACTAGATGATTCATCTGGTCCCTTCTAGCTTGAAATCTCTGCCCCTGGAACAGGTGAATTATATACCATCATGCATGGAACAAATACTACAGAAATACCAGACTCCTAATAGTAATAGAAGGGTTTGTTTAGTCTTTATCTGTCTATCATTCTATCTATTTATCCACCCATCTATGAATTTATTATTATCATTATCATATTTATCATTATCATTCACCAGGCCTATTGTGTAAACAATGGGTCCCTTTATGGTATGCAGTAACTCTTGCTCTAAAAATGATTCATTTTATATCTAAATATACCTGTGGAATGTAGTGAGAGGTGACCCCAGAAGTTCTCCATGTAGCAGGCTACATTCTAAATACTTCTTTGTGATTCCAACTTGTTTGTGAATGTAAGTGATGAATTTTATTTTGGATAACTTTTTTTTCCATTTTAATCTGATGTCAATATCCTCTGTGACTTACGCATGATTAAGTAAAAAAGCCCACATTTCCCAATTTAAAAAAAATCATGCTTTTTCCCATCAAAAAAATGTTAGCTAAAGCTATAATTGTCAAATTTGGCAGAAATAGGAGTCTTGTTTTCAATGTGAAGTCAATTTTAATGTGAAGAAAATTGGTTCAAAAAGTGTTCAAAAATAGGTTGCATTACAGGAAAGTAGCAGCAAGACAATCCATTTTTTTTTATTTTTAGGACAGAGTGAGCTAAAAACATTTTATTTAAGGATATCTGATTATGCTGTCCTTTGTTAGTTGCCACCAGGGTCATTATTTATTAGATTTCTTTAAAATGCAATCATTATAAACTAGTCTAGTGCAAAGGTCTCTAATACCAAAAAAAAAAAAATCCATGCAAATATATACATTAAAGAAATAGTAATTAATTCCATGTTAAAAAAAAAAATAAACCATCAGGGTGAGGCCAGTTGGAAACACAAACACACGCAACCTTACCCACCCTGGGCTCCCCTACCTTAAAAACAAATTATCTTAGAATACTAAGAAGGTACCTCAGAAGCAAAGATCCTTACCTCCACTCCAAATTTCTCTCTGATACTTCTGAATTCAGGAAATATTAAAACAAAATATTCTAGGGCTGTGGAGAGAGAAAAAGGAAAGCTGCTCCTTCCCACCCTTACACAACATACACACCCCCACCTTAGGTCAATTCCTAATCTTCAAAGGCAGTGCTTCCTAACCTTTTTTATGTTAATAATGCCTTTGGTAGTCTAGTGAAAACTTTGGACCCTTTTTTTTTTCCAGAATCATTTTAAATGCATAAAATAAAATACAGTGGGTTGCAAAGGAAACCAATATTATTAAAATATAGTTATCAAAATATGAAAAAATAAGCAAAATTCAACTTAACCCAGGTTAAGAACCCCTTATCTAAAATTTTGTAGATTAACTTCCTATTTTTTAATTTTATTTTTAATTTATGGAATAAAACAACATTTCCATAACATAGTACAATCAACTAGGTGACTGTACATGAAACTGCAAATCTACTATGCACAACTTGCGATTCCTTTCAAATATACAACAAAATCATGTAATTTTTTTCTCTCCCCTCCCCCAGTTCATTGCAATGTAACCTGTAACCTGAGGGTGCCTAGTTCCTTAGAATTATATGACTCTCAAAACCTCGTGATATCATCTCCAACAGATTGAGTCAGAACAACCTAAAGTATGACTCAGTAAGATCAAGCCAGCTCTACTTTCCTGGGCTTTGATATCTTCCTCCTACCTCCAATTTTGTGTGATAATAATGCCCACCTTAATTGAATTCATTACCCCAATATTTGATCCTGGTTTTCCTGGTGTATGGTAGTAATGTTTCCTGAACATCCATTGAGGTGTTATTTCTAATAGCCTAGTCTTGCCTAGTAATATTTGTGATGCCAAGAAACAAGTTTCAGTTGTCAGAATTATAGAGCTGCTGATGCCAAACTAGGCCTAATCAGCTGTTTACTCTTGTGCTAAAAATTTGCCTCGGGGTATGCATTCACATTTGGCTTCAAAGATCAGCTCAAGCATGACTTTCTTATGAAGTACTTATGCCTTCTCCCCCTGCTCCATTCACCCAAAATACCTTGTATTATATTTACTATATCTATGCATAAATATGTATACATAATTATTGTACAGATATTTACATATCTCACACACATATATCATATATATGCATATATAGATGTTTATGTATGTGTGTGTGTATACATACACACATATACATGTAAATTACTAGAAAATTACAGTTAAAGAACTAAAGGAGAGACACTAATCAAAACTAGCATTTCCTTGTCAAGCATCATTATTCGTACCTCAGAATCTCCCAAGCCAGAAGAGGGATTAGAACAATTGGAAAGAAGTAGTAGTAGTAGTAGTAGTAGTAGTAGTAGTAGTAGTAGTAGTAGTAGTAGTAGTAGTAGTAGTAGTAGTAGTAGTAATAGTAGTAGTAGTAGTAGTTGTAGTAGTAATAGTAGTGGTAGCTAAGTTTACTTAGCTTACTATACATCAGGCACTGTGCTAAGGGCATTACGATTATTATCCCATTTGATCCTCATGACAACATTAGGACATAGGTGCTATTATTATCCTCATGTTAAAGACATGGTATTATGGTTACATTTTAGCTCAATGGTAGCTCAGTGTATCTCAAGGTGAAGAACATCAAATAATCCTGGGGATGAGAATAGGAACTTTTGGTTTGAATAGAAAGGGAATCCTCTCACTGTTTTGTTCAAAGCATTCAGAAGACATTACTAGAGACTGCATTAAGGAATAGGAGGTTTTTTTTTCTAATCATCCACATGTTTTTGAACATGTCCAAGCTATTTTGGCCAAGTCTGGAACTGATAAGTTCCTTGAAAGCAGGGAGTATCTCTCCGTGTCTCTCTTTCTCTCTCTCTCTCTCTCTCTCTCTCTCTCTCTCTCTCTCTCTCTCTCTCTCATTAGGAAGTTGAAGAAGATAATCATTATGGAAGACGCACAGAAGAAAATTTAGGGTCCAGGTTAGGAAAATTTCTAACCAATTGAGCTATCCTGTAGTCAAATGAGTTTCTTCAAAAGACAATCTATCACTCAAATTCTTCAAGCAATTGTTAAGTGATTACTTATCAGGTATGCTATAGTCCAGTGTTATCAAACTCATATATAAATGGGGCCACTAAACAATACATAAGGATCCCTGTGGGCCATATATTGACTTAGAAAACCACACATTAACATTAGCTATGTTCTATTGAATTTTTATATGTTTTGCCAAATATTTCCCAATTACATTTTAATATTCAGGCCATACTCAGGAGTGTTGACAGCTGCAATTTAGCTATGTGCATTGACACCTCTGTTATAGTGGGTCACAATTCTTTTCAGTATGGATTAGGTTAGATGAATGCTAAGTCCTTTCCAACAAAAAAATTCTGTAATTCTAAGATTTTATTTTAATTTTACCAACCACCACTATTCATTTTTATTATATTGACTCTCACCAGCTGGAAGGGTACCATTCATGTTATTTCTAGGGAAATTTGATTGTTTAGTATTAGCCAGAAATATATTAGTAATCTGTCCATTTTAAAGAGCTGTGGAAAAGGAGGATTCATTACAGAATCAAGGTACTATTTCAATTTCTAATAGCCTTCACAATCAGAAAAAGTTGTTTCTCATTTCAAAGCAAATATTTTGCTAAGGCCCAATTCCTCTTATTTTGGCCCTCATGGAAAATAAAGCATGACTTTCAGCTGGTCAGCTTAAGGGAAAAGGTTCATGCAAACAGGCTCTCACCTGTTTCCTCTGACCAGGTTCTTGTAGGGAAATAGAAAGGGAAGGAAGATTTTGCTCACTTTCCATCCCCTCTGTGAAATCTACTTAAGTTAACCTTGAGCAAATCCATCTGGAGAAGAGATGATTTTTCTTAAACTTTTGCTCCAATATCAGACTCTTGCCAGGTTCAAAGCATTTGGCTATCTCTTCGAATTGACTTTCGGTGCCACCTGCTTCCAAGTCGGCCTATCAGTAAAGTGTTGAAATATCATCAGGAGACCTATTTTCATGGGTATTTTCAGCCTTACCAGAAGCAGGAAATACCAGAAATCTCATAAAGAAAGCTTGCTTTTGTGTGTGTGGTATTTTGTCCAACTTGGCAGACTAGACCAGTTCAGATATTTTGGATGATGTCTCAGCATCTAAAATATCTGAACACTTTGGAAAAATGCACTGAATACAGAGACCTCTTCAGTCTTGCTACTCACCACTTATCATGACCTTGTTTCACAAGTTGTAAGGAGATATATGCTGAAACGCCAAACAAGATCAACAAAGCTAGTGTCTAAAGGGACCCCATCTCTGTCCATCTGGCATTTAGCAATGCTTTTTAATCATTTAAAGACCTCAAAAGCTGTTGCAATGGCTTAGGTATATTGCCTTTAGAAAGATCTCTTCATCCAAAGACATTCAGAAAGTATTTGTGGTCAATTTGATCCTCAGAAAACACAGACGAGCAGAAGAGCATGAGTATTACATCCAGAAATTTGGTAATGAATCAGGTCCTTCCTATCCATAGGCAACAACTTGAGAATCAGGAATTTTTGAGAGTTTTATTTACTTTTTTTTTTAAACTCACTATATAGTAGAATTTTACATTATGGGAAAACACTTCTTCATTTATGCAGTGAATGGTTTGCCAATGGCCTTGAGTTAGAGCAATTCAATCCCACAATTATTTATTAAATGCCTACTGTGTATAAGGTACCATCTTAGGCAGTAGGTATTCCCAAATGAAAATGAAGTGGTCTCTGTTTTCAGGGAGATTATATTCCACAGGAAATCTATAAAAGTAAAGAATAGGCATTTATAGAGCACCTACTATGTGCCAGACACTGTAGTAAACGTTATAAATATTATCACATTTGATCCTTACAATAATCCTTTGAGGTACATACTGTTATTATCCCCATTTTACAGTTGAGGAAACTGAGGCAAATAGAAGTTAAGTGACTTGCCTGTGGTCACACAGCTAGTAACTAATGTCAGATTTGAACTCAGGTCTTCCTGATTCCAGTCCCAGCACTCTGTTGACAATGCAAACTACCTGCTACAATGGGTAAATAGATAAACACAAGGAGATCTGAAGAGGGTTAAAGCTCTAAGAGCTGTGGGGATCACAGAAGAGTTCATGAAAGAGGAGGCAGTTGAACAGAATCCTAATGTAAGACAAGGACTCAGAAGCAGAGATGAAGAGGGAGTGCTTTTCTAGCATAGAGGATGCTTTATGGGAATATGTGGAGGAGAGAAATGAGTGTCAATTCAGGGAACTAGGAGTTCAGTTTGGCTGGAATGCAGAGCTTATGAAGGAGAGGAGGAAATAAGGTCAGAAAGGTAAATAAGATCTAGATTTTAGGGCCCCTTACTAATTAGAATAAGGAGTTAGCATTTTGTTCTATAGGCAACATGATACAATAGAAAAAGTGCTGGATTTGAAGTCAGGGAGCCTGCATTTTAATGCCAGCTCTTCCTCTTGGCACCTTCATGGCTTCTGAAGATATTTTCATCAATAAACCTATGAATCTAAGGCACTTCACCTTCTCAGGCCTCTGTTTTCTCATTTTCAGAAGAAAAAAGTGGATTAGATGGCCCCAAAAGTGTTTTCCAGCTCTAAATTTATGATCCTACAAACAATGGAGAGATATTAAAAGTTTTAGAGCAGGCAAGTAAGATTGTCAGAGCTGTGCCTTAGGAAAATTCTTGGCAGCTTCACAGGTGGTAAGTTGGAGAAGGGAGATGGTAGAAGCTGGGACACTGAAATGGAAGCTCTTAGAGTAGTCCAGTGAATTAACACGCAAAAGCACTTGCTGTCTGTGTAACACTATACTAAGAGCTAGGCATACAAAGGTAAGAGTGGAAAAAATCCCTGACCTCAAGAAGCTTATATTCTAATGGGAGAGACAACAAATATACAGATGCTGGATATATGCAATGAAGTAGCTATGGAAGGCTTCATGAAGAAGCTGGTGCCAAGCCGAATTTTAAAGGAAATTAGGGATTTAAAGAAGTGGAGTTGAGGAGGAAATGTATTCTAGGTATTGGGGCCAGCCATTACAAAAGTATGAAGTTAGGAGATGGTAGAAGAGCTAGTAGGCAGTACAGATGGAGAGCAGAGTTCAAAAAGGGGTGTAAAGTACAAGAAGTCTGGAAAAGCTGAGTCATGAAGAACTTTCAATGTCAGAGGAGTTTAGATTTGATCCTAGAGGCAGTAGAGAACCATTGAAGTTTGTTGAGAAGGAGGGCAACATCAGGGCTATTTTGGGAAAATTACTTTTGCAGCTGTGCGGAAGGATAGTTTGGAGCAGAAAAAGGATTGCGCCAGGGAGACCAAATAGATGCCATCGCAGTAATCCAGATTGTGACGGAGTAAGTGGGGAGGAAGGGGATACATCTGAGATACACTATGGAGATAGAAACAATAAGATTTGTCAACTGATTGGGTTTGTGGGGTAAGAGTGAAGGATTTAGGATGACTCCAGGGTTGTGAACCCGGATTATTTGAAGGACGAAAATAATTGGAAGGATGATACTTCTTGATAGTAATATAGAAATTTAGGAAAAGATTCCATTGTTGGATAGGCAGCTGAGAGGTGACAAAGTCCTGAGCTAGGGTAGGAGTGATGTTAGTAGAGAGAAAAGAAGCTGATATGAGAGATGCTAGGAATGTGGAATCATCAAGACTTGGCTACTGATACGATATTGGGATTGAAAGAGAGGGAAATGTTAAGTGGGGCTAGGAGAATTGTGATGCCCTTAGTAGAAATATAGAGCAAAGGAAGGTTTTGGAAGAAAGATAGTTAATTCTATTTTGGACATGTTGAATTTGAGAAATCTCAAGAGAAATCCAGTAGGCACCTCTCAATGTAGAACGGGAATTTGAGTGAAATTAAGGTTACATGTGATTGCCTGGTACATAGAGATGATACTAGAATATATTCAACAGATGAAATCACCAAGGAAGGGTCTAGAAAGATAAGAGAAGACAGCCCAAGACAAAGGCCTTGGGGATATCGATGGCAGAGGGAGAGTAGAATGAAGAATCAGATAAGAAGACCAAAATAGAGCTATTTTATCAAGCCAGAAAGATGATAGTTTATTAAAGGAGTAGGTATTCATCAAAAGCTGCAGGCAGGCCCAAGGAACAGCCAGAATGCAAGGATGGGCAGTTACTGTGGAATAAAAAAAAATGGAGGCAAATAGTATAGACATTTCTTATAGGAGTATGTCTGAAAAAGAGTTGAAATACAGGCAGAGAACTTGAGGAGATTATGTGGCTGTTGTTCCTCCTCTGCTCTTGAAGAGGATCATGAGGTCAGGGAGATAATGACATGACTTACAATTGACTTTGATTTGAGTGAAGGAGGGCTGTGCAAAGTCACCAGCCTCACTTTCTCCTCCAGAGCCATCTGGGTCCAGTGGCCAGATATTAATTAGGATGATTGCAGATGGCCCAGTTTGCAGCAGGAAACCTTGGCCCTTAAGCTAAAGTATTTACAGGTTCTCACTTGGAGTGAGGCAATGCCCATTCGTGAATAGGCTTCTTTTTAAGAAGTGAGTCAAGGGATGGCCCCTTTGATTAAAAAACAATCAAATTGGGAGGAGAAGACCCTCAGGATTGTTGGCTCAAAAGAGAAACAATTACTGTTTACATTTCCTACCCAAAAATAACTATTAAGTGGTGTTTGGGCAGGGACCTATTGTTGTCCAATCCACATGATCCAGAGTGAATTGGGTTTAAGGCTTGGTCTTTAAGAAAGAAATCTAGCCAGTAAACCCCAAGATAGGTAGCTTCTGGCTGTCAAGATTTATCTTCCTTTGGGAAGAACACCCTCAGATAAGAGAGGAAAAGAGGAGAGGAAAGGAGGGGAGGGGAGGGGTGTGGAGGAGCTGAGTTGCCCAATTGGAACTGGCCAGCTGGTCCCCATTCAGGCATCTGAGACTACTCACAGTTTGTGGTTTGTCCATCATTCGTGAAGAGGACCACGATATCAGGGAGATGATGACGTGACTTAAAATTGACTTTGATTTGATTGAGGGAGGGCTGTGCAAAGTCAGCAGCTTCATTTTTTCCTCCAGAGCCAGCTGGGTCCAATGGCCAGATATCAATCAGGACAACTGGAGATGGCTCAGGATACAGTGAGAATACAAGGCCAAGTGAAAGTATATGAGACAGCTAGATGGTGCAGCAGATCTTGGAGTCAGGAAGACTTACCTTGGTGAGTTCAAATCTGGCCTCTGACACTTACTAGCTATGTGACGCTGGGCAAGTCATTTAACCCTTTTGTCTCAGTTCCTCATCTATAAAGTGTGCTGAAGAAGGAAATAGCAAACCATTCCAGTATCTTTGCCAAGAAAATCCCAAATGAGGTCACAAAGAGTCCTATAAGATTGAAAAAAAAACCCACTGAACAACAAGAACATGGGAAAAAAGTGTAGATAGCAGGGTAAAAGTCAATACATAAAGGTCTATTGAAGCTATGAAAGATAGGAGGGAACAATGAGATAAGTTGCAAAAGGAGAACTCTACTGAGGGCATGGTAGAGAGATGAGATTTTGCAAAGATTGTGGTTACCTCTTTTTAAGTGACCAAGAATTATCTTTTTCCTCTTTTTGTATCTTTATTGCTTCACACAGCGCCTTGCACAAGTAGAAGCTTAATAAATGTTTACTGATTAGTTGATTGATTACACAAATGATTCCCACGTCTGTAGCCCCTCTTCACTAATCTTGATAGGTAAAAGTGCAACATGGGATCTTGAGTAATGGAGTAGAGGAGATGAGGAAGCTCACCTTTTTTCAGTAACCATCAAAAAGGCAATGAACACCTTTGCTCAGTAATGTAGGATTTTTAAAAACAAGTTGTAGAATGTTTTATTTGTGTATTGCATAAACAGATAAAATATATCTACCTTGTCTCTTCTCCACATAAGCTCCAAAAAGGCAAGGATGTTGGTAATTGAAGAATTACATTTCTTACTTTACTAAAACAAAACAAAAACAAAAACAAAAACAAACCTGAAGGCTTAGTTAGGAAATTTTGGCTAATTAAGAGTCTAACCTCCCCATGACTAGATTCTAGGGTTCCTCTTTCTTAAATCCCAAACTCTCCTTAGAAAGATGCTGTTCAATATAGTGGGATTTCAGTAAATATTAAGCAATTGTAGCTCGTTCTTTGCCATCTAAGCTGGCTGCTTCGTCATTTTGGGAGCAGCATTTTTTTAAAGGACAAATTATGTATCTCTCTATCGAGAGATTTATTTTTGTTTTTCTTGTTTGTTTTTCTTGTCTCTTGGTATTTCTTTAATCCATGATTCTATCTTCACTTTTCTCGCAATGACCACTAGACCTTTGGTGTTGATAAAATGGCCAAGCTGATTTTTGGCAAAAATTGGCCAGAACCTGGATTTTCCTTTATTTTCTCCAATTTATTCCTCACAGCTGCATGAGTGGGATAACTTGGCTTTGCGAGCCTTTTTACTTCAGCACAGACTTCTTTGGTGGCAGTTATGAAGGGTTTCGAGATCAGAAACAAATGCCAAACATGTTTTTCTAATAGCATGCTGGGTTGGCCATAGGCCTAGAAAAGGTCATTTCTTATTTCTAGTTAGTTTATGGGTCAGGCAATGCCACCATTCTCACTAATCAGAGGCCAAAGTTGTACAGAATATAGACTATGTTCATTTCTTTCCCTCCTGTGAAGTTTAAAACGGGGAGGGGTGGTTGGAAATCAATTCAATTGGATAAATATTTAAGTTCCTTCTAGATGCTGAGAATGCAAAGATAAAAACAAAAAAAGCCCATGCTCTCAAGGAGCTTAGATTCCATCCTTAGATGAGGGTGGGGGCAGATGCAACATGTATACAGGTAAGAAAACTCAGAACATAAAAAAGTAATAGAAAATAGTTGCAAGAGGAAGAGCTTGTTAATTGCTGCAAGTCATGGAGAAAGGTCTTTTGTAGGAAGTGGGACCCAAAAGAAATAGAGGCTAACAGGGAATGTAAACATGGAAGATCATTTAGGTAATCAATCAGTCAATTAATATTAATTAAAAGCCTATATGTACCCAGAATTGTGCTGAACACTAGAGATACAAAAAGAAGCAAAAGAGAGTCCTTGCCCTGAAGGAGCTTACACTCTAATGAGAGAGACAACATACAAACAAAATATATACAAAGCAAGCTATAGACAGGATAATTAGGAAATAATTAAAAGAGAGAAAGCACTCCAGCAATAGGAGCTAGAATGTCATGTAAATCGAGTACCTATTAAGTCAATTGAAATGGAACGGAATGGAGAGTCCAGGAAAGGGTGCCATATGAAATAGCACTGGAAAGGTAGATCAGAACAAGATTGTGAAAAGTAATTATAGAGGATATAGGGAGACATTGAAGGTTTTTGCGGAGGTAGGTGACACTAAAGCCTTTGCCTGTGTGGATCACAACAAAATGTGGAAAGTCTTCAAAGACATTGATGTACCAGATCATCTTACTTGTCTCCTGAGGAATGTGTATGTGGGCCAAGAAGCAACAGTTAGAACCAAATGTGGAACACCCAATTCGTTTAAGATTGGAAATGGAGTACAACAAGGCTGTATATTGTCACCTTTTATTTAACTTATATGCAGAATGACAGGCTGAATGAATCAAAAACCAGAATTAAGATTGCCAGGAGAATATCAACAATCTCAGATATGCAGATGATACCACTTTGACGATATTATTCGCAGAAAGTAAAAAGGAATCAATCGGCCTTTTGATGAAGGTGAAAGAGAAGAGTGTAAAAACTGGCTTGATACTAAAAGAAACAAAGCAGAGCAAGACAAACAAACAAACAAAAACTAAGATCTTGGCAACTGGTCCCATCACTTCCTGGCAAACAGAAAGAGAAGAAATGAGGCAGTGTCAGATTTTGTATTCTGTGACTACAGTCATGAAATTAAATGATCCTTCCTCCTTGGAAGAAAAGCTATGGCAAATCTGGGCAGCATACTAAAAAGCAGAGACATCACCTTGCCAGCAAAGGTCTGTATAGTCAAAGCTGTGTTTTTTCCAGTAGCAATGTACGGCTGTGTGAATTGGACTATAAGGAAAGCTGAGCACCACAGAATCAACACTTTCAAATTGTGGTGCTCAAGAGACTTTTGAGAGCCCTTTGGACAGCACAAAGATCAAATCAGTCAATGCTTAAATAAATTAGTTCAGGCTATTCACTGGAAGGCTAAATATTGAAGCTGAAGCTTGAATACTTTGGCCACATAAGGAAAAGGCAGAACTCTTTGGAAAAGATCCTGATGTTGGGAACTATAGAAGGCAAAAGGAAAGGGGGATGGCAGAGGATGGAACAGATAAATAGCATCATGGAAACAATGAAGATGAGCTTGGACAGACCTCAAGAGATAGCGGATAGAAGGGCTTGGCATGCTATGATTACAAAGAGTCAGATAAAACTGAATGACTGAACAACCACAGTAGTTTGCATGGTCTGGATGAAATCTTAAATTCAAATACAATGAAGGGGTCAGATTAGAGCAGGGGTGGGGAACCTGCAGTCTCAAGGCCACATGTGACCCTCTAGGTCCTCAAGTGTAACCCTCTCAGTCCAAAGGCTGTACTTGAGGACCTAGAGGGTCACATGTAGCCTTGAGGGCCTAGGTTCCCCAGCCCTGGATTAGATGATTCCTACAAATCTTATCAAATGGTTGGAAAAGTATGACAAAAATGTTCATTTTATAGAATAATAGCAAAAGAAGTTGCATAGGTTTATATACATCTTTTTGGTCTGTACTTTTGGTTACATAATTTAAAGGCTTCTTTAGCATTTAACATAGAGGTTAGCAATGAAATGGGCAGGGTACTGTAGTAGGTTTGATAGAGTGCAGTCTATTGATACAAGTTTTCTTCTATCTTCTTTGAGGTGTACTAAATGATGATCAAAAGAAACTATATTCTCCATACTACTTCATCTCTTATTGCAATGTCACCCTTTTATAACGATCGCAAGACTTCCCAGCCCTCGTGGCAAATAACACTTCGGTATTCAGACTTCCTACCGTGCTATGTACTTATTCCAATCCAAGACCCCAAAACAATTACCTACTATGTTCAAAGGGAAGGGAGAGGAAGGGGAAAATCATTTATTAAGTGCCTTCTGTGTGCCAGGCACAATGCCAAGTGCTTTATAAATATTACAGTTAAACCCACAATAACCACAATACTGTTAGGTGTAGAGGGTGTATTAGCCTGGTTAGTCTTGCAAGGTTAAATCATGAAACTCAAATTTTATTGATCATGGGCTCAATCCGTGGTCTGTGGTACAGTTTTTAAAAAGCGCTGGATTTGGAGTCAGAAGACCTGTTCAGACTGTGGCTCAGCCACTTAATACTTGAATGATCTAGAGCGAGTCACTTAACTTCTACGGGCTTCAGGTTCTTCATCTGTAAATTGGGGGGATTGGACTCGATGGCCACCACAATCCCTTCCTGCTTGAAATCTATGATTCTCCAAATGCTACAACTCAATCTGTCATGCTTAGTTGAACATATTTGTCCACAGTGCTGTATCAAAGATATACGATCAAAGCTGGGATAAAGGCTTCATCTTTTAACATTGTTAGACTGACTTGATCATTCTTGGTCACACACTTTACATACGATGGTTTTAAAGCGAGAAGCCCTTTGTTGTCCACGTATAGTGATTAGCATATACGTGCATTTGTATCCATTTGGGGACTTGGCTTTGCAAGTTTTTAGAGGTGTCATTTGGATATATGCATTTCCATAATTAGAGAGGTATTAATATGTTGGACTAATGCCTAGGAGACAATTTTTTAAAGTTAGGCTATGATTTGCAGCTACAGTAAGAGATTACTCTCAGATGACTTGCCATCCTCTGTGTGTGTGTGTGTGTGTGTGTGTGTGTGTGTGTGTGTGTGTGTGAACACTGACTGTATTACCCGCCTCCCCCTGGGGAGTGCTAGTCAGGGAGGTTACTTCCAAAGGCCAGGAAGGAGGTAGAGGGGATAGACAACTCATTTGTGGCAAAGGCTTCCAGATTAGCATTTATTCCTAAGGGCCCTAGAGCCAGAGGAATTATTAGTCAATCAGAACCTGTCAAAACCACCCCAAAGGGCTTTATCCTTTTGGCTTTTATTAGATAAGTCTCATGGTTCTATTAATGTGAAATTCATCATATTGTTGGTATGCCCTCCACACTCAAGAGCCATTAACAAGAAAAGCCAGTTGGAATTCTCTTGGGAAAAGCATATTTCCTTTTGCATTTTGAGTGCAGTTTATTGTATCAACTAATATAAAATCAATGCATTTCACTATTCTCTCCAAAAGATATACTTTTCTTTGTTCTGGGTCATTGGCTCATTATTGATTAACATTTTTAGTTTCCTCTGGCCTTCCTTGTCCAGCCCACTTTAAGTGGGAAATTATTTTCTCTAACTCAGGATGGAGCTATACAGCTCTCCCTCTGTCTCTTTGGCCCTGTCATTAAATGTGTTTAGCTATTAACAAAAAGTTAGTGGTTTGAGCCCACCCAGTGAAAGGTTCAAGCTGAAGTCCTCATAGCTGGTCCTCTTTTTACCTTACTCCATTTTACTTTTATCATGTTCATTCATGATTTCCCAAATAATCAAGTTTCCTTGCATGTGTTATTATAACTGCTTGGTAGGTATAATCTACATAGTCTCTCCAACTCACCCCAATCCCTGATCCTTTTAGTTTAGGATTTTTTTTTTAATAATCAAGACATCTGTCTTATTCTTCTGCATTTTTACGTAGCTTACAATAAGGGCTCTGCAAATTGTAGGTATCTAATCCACAACCTGTGCCACTATGCCACAGTGAGATGGATGAGTTCCCTAAGGAATTGGGTAAAGCCAGCAGTGAAGGAAAGAAAGCAGTGTTTGAAGGGATGGGGATTAGGGTCATGGGGGCAGCAACTGGTTATATAAAACATGAATAAAGCAGTTGTGGTGGAGCCAGAAATTTCAAAGGACAGCAAGGAGGCATTTTTATCTCTTGTTACCATTTAAAATCCCTTCCCCTCATCGTTAAACATTTTTTATTTTTTTGCTTTTCTTTTAGAGGCAGTTAGGTGATGCGATGAATTTAGCATTGGACTTGAAGTCAAGAAGATCTGAGTTCAAATATTTACCAGTTGTATGGTTTTGGGCAAGTCACTTAACCTCTATTTGCCTTATTTCCTCAACTGTAAAATGGGGGTAATAAAAGCATCTATATCCCAGTTTATTTTGAGAATCAAAGATATAATGTTGGCACATAGTTGGTGCTTTATAAATGAATCTTCTCCTCCTCCACCTCTTTCTCCTCCTCCTCCTGCTGCTCCTCCTCCTCCTCCACCTCTTCCTCCTCCTCCTCCTCCTCCTCCTGCTCCTCCTCCTTCTCCTTCTCCTTTTTCTCCTTCTCCTTCTCCTTCTCCTTCTCCTTCTCCTTCTCCTTCTCCTTCTCCTTCTCCTTCTCCTTCTCCTTCTCCTTCTCCTTCTCCTTCTTTCTTCTTCTTCTTCTTCTTCTTCTTCTTCTTCTTCTTCTTCTTCTTCTTCTTCTTCTTCTTCTTCTTCTTCTTCTTCTTCTTCTTCTTTCTTCTTCCAGTAGTCAAGAAGTCAATACATTGCAGGGGTTATTCCATCATGTCGTTTCTGCCTTTGGAAATGACATGCCTATGTCATAGGGCTATTGTGAGTAGCAAATAAAAAAATGGATATAATGCAGTTATAAACCTTGAAGCACTCTGTGAAGAACTTTTATTGTTAATGTTGTTATTAATTATTGTCATTGTTGTTATTTATTATTATTATATTGGTGGTGAGGTAGCCATGGTCTAGTAGATAAAATGGACCTTGCGGTCAGGACGACCTCATTTCAAGTCCTACCTGTCATACTTAATACCTCTGTGACTTTGGACAAGACATGTAACCTTTCTGGGCCTTAGTTTCCTCATCTGTAAAATGAGGATGTTAGACTGAGGTCCTTTCAGCTCAAAAGCCTATGATATGATCCTACACCATGTTGTGTGACTCTAGATTCGTCTCTCACCTGCTCAGTTCCTCAGACTACTCTCTAAGACTGTAAGACACAGAGTAGGTGATTTACATTGGTAGAAGGTGAGTCCTTATCAGGAGTTCCCTGATTAATTCACAGATCTAGTCCAAAAAAGAAGTTGTGATTAACTCAAGTATTGAGAGTTGGTAAGTAGATTAATTTCCCACTAATGTCTTCTTCTGGTGCTTCCTCCTGGTTGGGAGTCAAGCCTGGGATGTTAAAAGCCACCAAAGGTATTTTGTGCAGGAGACTAAGGAGAACTGTTTATATGGAAGATGGCCAGGAAATCAATATGAAGGGTGAATTTCAGAGGATAAAGACCATCTAGGAGTCTAGTTCAATAGTTCAGGTGAAAGGAGAGTGTTTTCCTGGTCTAGGGTGTTGGTAATAGGAAAGAAATGAAGGGAAGAAATATTTTGAAGGTAGAATGGACAGCTTTTGGCAACTGATTTTATGATGAGGCTGATCTCTTTTAGATTACTCCCCATTCCTCTGATAAAGCTAATGGGTTTGTTTCGAAGTTGGAGTTTCATTTTCAGTCATGGTGGCTGTACATTTCGATATCAACAATAACTTATTTTGCTTTGGTAAGGCACTTGGCTGGGACTTCTGAAAACAGAACAAAACTCTCAGGCACTCTGTGCTAAAAATATGAAACTCTGGGGTGTTTGAAATGCAGCTTTGAGATTTCTTTCTGGATCCATTTCTGCCTCAGGTTTCAAGGACTTAGGATCCTTTGCAGGAGATTTTATAAGAGGGTAAGGCATTTCCTGTGTCACATCCAAGTCTGCCACCTCAGAATGTGTAATAAAGGTTAACTGGGTTTTCACTTGAAGTTTGAATTACTTGTCCTCTTCAGAGTCAGGCTGCCTGGGCATTAGAAGAGATATCTTTTTTGATGCAAAGTAATCAGACCTCTCAAATGGAAATAATTGAGATTCTGATGATGATCTGACGGTTGACATAAGACAGAAGCAGCTACAAAGATCTTTTGACATTAGCCAGCAACTCATAGTGTGGTTAATAAGTGTTTGTTGAAAGGAAAGGAATTGCTACACTTTTTTTGTATCTCTTTGTATCTCTGTTTTTGTTTCTCTTTTTCCTCATAGTCTTTCTTCCCTCCATATTTTCCCCTTTTTATTTCCTTCTCTGAAACCTCCATTTCACAGAACCTCAGAGCTGTAAAGGCCCTCCCAGTTCATCTAATCCAGTCCTTCTCTGAATAGAAATTCTTCTACAAAACCCCTGAAAAACATCCATCCAATTTGTTGAATTTTAATCGTATGTCTTTTTTATCCTGTACTTTCCTTCTGAGTTGAAATATACCTCCCCTCTGCCATTCAGTAGAGAGGAGTTAAATTACCAACCTCAATAATGTATTCAGTAATTAAATTTAAATTTTACACTTCCTCATCTCAGTCTACTCTGTAAGGACAGCTAAGACATTCTGTTCTTTAAAGTATACCAATTTTCTTTTGTTAAAATAACCTTGTGAGAAAGGTAGGGCAAATATTATCTCCATTTCAAAGATGAAACTGAGAAGCTGAGTGACCTGTCCATAATTTCCTAACTTGTAAGTGACCCAGTCTTAACATGAGCTTATTTTGTCTGAATTGGAGTCCTTTATGCTTCCGCCTACTCTGTGCTCCAGCTTCAGCATTAAACTTTTTTCTTTCGCATTTTTCCACAATAATCAAATGTTTTTTTCCCCTTTATCTTCTTTTCCCCCTACTAGGGAAAAAATACAAAATCCTTGTAATATATAAACATAGTCAAGCAAAATAAATTGCCACATGGGCCATGTCCAAAAATATGTGTCCCCTTCTATATTAGCTCATCATTTTGATGACATGGGAAGCATCCTTTATCAATCCTCTGGAATCGTGTTTGATCATTGCAGTGATCAGAATTTTTTTTCTTTCCGACATTGATTTTACAATAGAAATTTTTATCCTGGTTCTACTCTTTTAACTCTCCCTCAGTTCATATGTCTTCCTGGTTTTCTCTGAAACTGTCTTTTTCTTCATTTAATACACCATAATAGTATCAGCATTAAAATTGTGTTTTGTTGTTGTTTTTTTGTTGAATCATTTCAATCATGCCTATTTTGAACCCCATTTTGGCGTTTTCTTGGCAAAGGTAGGTATCTTTAATTGTTTCCACCTCTGTTTTAGACTCCCCAAATCATTTCAGTCTTCCTATTTTTCCTTCTGTTACATATTTCTTTATACACGTAGCATAAATTTAAATTCTAATTTCCTAAGCAAAATATCCCAGTGGGGTTGCCCTACCTCACTCCACCATTGTCAAATACATCTTTGCCATGCATCCTAAACAGTTCTTTCTGGAATTCAGAGGCTATACTAATATTCTCCATATCCATAAAGGGTATTAGCTAAATCCTATAGGCTACTCACACACCTTATTCTCCTGTTTCTGGCCAAATGAAATCATCCCCTATGCCATCTCATGTCAGTTAGCCTCAATTTTTATTGCTAAGATTGTACATGTCACATGTGTTCTTCTAGAGTTGGTAAAAAAAAAAAAAAGAAAAGAAAAAAAGGGCTTACTTTAGAAGGGTTTTAACTAGCAGTCTGGATCACTCTTGGGCCATGTCTAATGGGGCCAAATAAAGCACTCAACTTAGTCTAAGTAAATACAAATATTTTGGAAGAAAATCAAATGGAAAGCACATCTCATATGATGACGTAGCAAATGGATGGTTGGAAAGGTTCAACTTCTAAAATGTGGAGATGGGATAACACTCCTCAGTATACACAGTGATTGGGATTGGGCTTTCCATTTCTTTTCTCTGTCACCCTTTTAAGAATTTCTCTCCTTTTATGTACATTTGCTTATAAAGAGGAGCTAACTTTAAAAATGTAAATAAATACTTGGAAATCTCAGAAAGTAGCCATTTTGAATTTAATGATATGAAAGTGAAGTATAGGTAAAACATGATTAGTTTAGGAAAGTTATTTTTTTTCCTCCTAAGAAGCAAACAGAAGCTGTGTTGTAATTACTTACTGTATTTAAAATCTCACAAAAAAGGAAACTCCTCTCATACAAACTATGAAAATGGAATGTTTTGTGAGGCATACAAACGAGTGATTCATTTCCTGACTCTTGTTACAGAATCATGGCAAAAAGTGTCATTAGAAGGGATGACATCAGAGGTCAACAAATCCAACCGATACCTGAATGAGAATTCCTACTATAATATGCCTGGCAAGTGGTGACTCAGCCTTTCTTTGAAGACCCCTGGTAAGGGGAAAAACCATTGCCTTTATTTTTTTGTGAATGGAAAGGTGTTTTTTTTCCTATTTATTTATTTAGTTTTAGTTTGCAATATTCAGTTCCACAAGATTTTGAGTTATAAATTTCCTCCTCATCTCTCTTCTCCCTCCACCGCATGACAATGTACATTTTGAATACTCCTTCCCTTAATCTGCCCTCCCTTCTGTCACACCTTCCTCTTCTTTTATCCCATTTGCCTTCTATTTTCCTTTATGGTAAAATAGATTTCTATATCCCATTGCTTGTGTATTTTATTTTCCAGTTGCATGTAAACAAATTTTGACATTCACTTTTAAAATTTTTGAGTTCCAAATTCTCTCCCTTCCTCCCTCCACATCCACCCTCATTGAGAAGGCAAATAATTCCATATAGGTTGTATATGTATAGTCATACAAAACACTTCTGTAATAGTCATGTTGTGAAAGATTAACTATATTTCCCTCCATTCTATCCCATCCCCTGTTTATTCTATTCTTTCCTTTGACCCTGTCCCTCCTCAAGTGTTTGCTTCTGATTACCCCTCCCCCAATCTGCCCTCCCTTCTATCATCCATCCTTCTCTTATCTCCTTCCTCCCCCCACTTTCCTGTGGGGTAATATAGATTTCCATACCCAATTGAGTGTGTATATTATTCCCTCCTTAAGCCAAATCTGATGAGAGTAAAGTTCACTCATTCCTTCTCATTTCCCCCCACTTCCTCTCCACTGTGAGAGCTTTTTCTTGCCTCTTTCATGCGAGATAATTTACCCCATTCTACCTCTCCTTTTCTCCTTCTCCTAATACATTACTGTCTTATTCCTTAATTTTATTTGTTAGATATCATCCCTTCATATTTAACTCATCCTGTGCCCTCTCTCTACATATGTATATGTATATGTATATGTATATGTATATGTATATGTATATGTATATGTATATGTATTTGTATATGTGTATCATTTTTTTCCACGTAGGAATGTAAACAGTTCAACTTTGATAAGTACTTTATAATTTCTCTTTCCTGCATGCTTCTCTTGAGTCTTGTTTTTGAAAGTTAATTATTCTTTTTAGCTCTGGCTTCTCAAGAATGCATTAAATTTCTTTATCTCATTGAATGACAAATTCCTCGTAAGTTATACCCAGTTTTGCTGGATAGGTGATTCTTGGCTTTAATCCTAGCTCCTTTGACCTCTGGAATATCATATTCCAAGCCCTCTGATCTCTTAATGTAGAAACTGCTAAATCTTGTGTGATCCTGATTGTGTTTCCATAACACTTGAATTGTATTTTTCTGGATGCTTGCAATATTTTCTCCTTGACCTGGGAACTCTGGAATTTGGCTATAACATTCTGGGAATTTTCCTTTTAGGATGTCTTTCAGGAGGTGATTGGGGATTCTTTCTATTTTTATTTTATCCTCTGGTTCTAGGATATCAGGGCAATTTTCCTTGATAATTTTTTGAAAGATGATGTCTACAGAGTCGTTGTGTTAACCTCATTCTGAAGATCACCTGGTAGGATAAGATACCAGACGGTGAGGTCCTTTCTCAAACTAAACTGCTAAGCATTCAAACTCTGCTTCAGAGAGTACAACCCCAATGGGCTGGCTACATTGTTTGAATGCAAAACATACGCTTCCCAAAAAGACTATTTTATGGAGAACTTACACACAGCAAGCATTCACATGGTGAACAGAAGAAGTGATACAAGGGCACTTTCAAGGTCTCTCTGAAGAACTTTGGAATTGATTGTGTGGACTAGGAGAAATTGGCACAGGACTGCTCAGAGTGTTGTGCCCACATCAGAGAAGGTGCTGTACTCTATGAGCAAAGCAGAATTGAAACAGCTCAAAGGAAACGCAGGTTGCCCAAATTTAGAAAATGTACCCCAAATATTTACATGTACTATTTGTGCCCGCCTGTGGGAGAGCATTCTGAGCTCTTATTGGTCTGATCAGCCACATTTGGACACGCTGAAACTTGACTATAGCATAGTGATGTCATTTTAGTCCTCTTTGAGAATGAAGGACAACAACCAGTTTTCTTCAGTATTCTTGTGGGTCTCCTTTGGCAAGCTGTTGACTTGTTTTTCATTATTTTCTTGCATCACTCTCATTTCTCTTCTCAATTTTTCTTCTACTTCCCTCACTTGATTTTCAAAATCCTTTCTAATCTCTTCCATGGCCTGAGATTGATTCATATTCTTCTTGGAGCTTTAGATTTAGAAGTTTTGACTTCATGGTCCTCTTCTGATTGTATGTTTTGATATTTCTTGTTACCGAAGTAAGATTCTGTAGTTTGAGTTTTTTTTTTTCCCTCTGCTCATTTTCCCAGACAATTGCTTGACTTTTAACTCTGTTAAATTAGGGATCTGCTTCCATGGTAGAGGGTGTACTGTCTCAAGATTCAGGGGGTTTGTGCAGCTATTTTCAGAGATACTTTTAGGGACCTGTAAGTTTTCAGTTCTTCCAAGTGATATGATCTAAGGATAAGTGTTTACTCCTTTCCTGGCCTGTGCTCTGGTCTATGAGTGACCACAAGCACTCCTTTCTGTCCTGGAACTATGAGGAGGGTTATCTCTTCACTGCTGCCAATGCTATGCCAGTGTTCCTCCTTGCCCCAGAACTTCCACCCAGGACTGAGACTCCAATCCAAGTATGGGCAAAGAAATAAAATCATACCTCAGTGCCAGCAAAGAGATCCCTGTAATCTCCTTCTGATCAGTTGTTTGATCCCCTTGCTGTCTGTGGGTTGAGAGCTCTGGAAGCAGCCACAGTTGCTGATGCCATCACTGCTTCCTCCGCCACATCTCTCCTCACCACCTCCATTCCCTTTCAGCTGCAGTGTGCTCCCAGCTGCACTGTGCTCCTCTCTCACCCAGGTCCAACAGACCTTTCCCACTGACCTTTTAAGTTCTCTTTGATGTTTATGGGTTGAGAAGTGTGGAAATCACCACAGCTGCCCATGATTCAGTCCCCTGAGGCCTACTCCAGGTTTGCTGGGGCCTGGTCTATAGAGGCGTGGCCCATGCTGAACTGAATTCCTCTCCTAGTCCAGAGCAACAGATTTTTCCCATCAATCATCCAGGTTCTCTTAGACTGGAGATTTGTTTCACTCTGTCTTTTTGTGGCTTCTGCTGCTCTAGAATTTGTTTAGAGTTTTTATAGGTATTTGCAGGGATTTGGAGGAGAGCTCAAGTGAGTCTGCTTTTACTCCGCCATCTTGGCTCTGCCCCCTTAAACCACTGCCTTTTGAAGTAGCCCATTTCTCTTTTGGCTAAGTCTAATTGTAAGGAAGATTTTGTTTATACCAAGCAAAAATATCTCTCTGTGCTACTTCAATTATTTGTTACTCATTGTGCTCCCAAGATGAACCAAAACAAATCTAATCCTTCACTTCAGATACTCTAAGGTAGTTAATAGGAGCCCTCTTCTCCCTGCTCTCCCATCCAATCTTTTCTCTTCTCAAAGACAAACATCTTCAATTTCTTTAACTTGTGCACTTATAGCATGATCCCTAGGCTCTTAGAATTTTATGTCATCCTTAAGGTTCCATACCCAGATCTGAGCACAATATTCAGACCACTTTGGAGTACAGCATACAATATTATCACCTTCCTAGTTCTGGATGCATGGCTCTCAATGTTGTCTTAGATCATATTACCTTGTTTGGCTTCTATATCACACTGTTTTCTCATTATTAACATTGTAGTCCACTGAAATACCCATATAATTTTCAGAACTACTGTCTAGCTGTAGCTCCTCTATCTTACACTTTGAAATCAATTCCTTAAATTTCGTTGTAAGATTTTACATGTATTTAATTAATTTCACATTGTTCAATTCAGTTGAATGTTCTAGACCTTCAAGAATTTTTTGAGTACTGTCATGCGATCTTAATTGTCCTTCCCAGCGCTGCAGTATTTACAGGTTTAATAAGCATGCCACCTTTGTCTTTAAGACATTGTTAAATAATTTAAATAACACAGGGCCAAAAAGAGATCCCTGGGACATGCTACCTCCTTCAAAGTTGAAATTAAACTACAAATGACTACCTTGGGGATTTTTTGTTTCAACTAGTTTTAAATCCACCTAGCATCTGAACCACATTTCTCCATTTGTATTCAAGAAAAGCATGAAAAGCTTTGTAGAATGCTGTACTCAAAACTAGGTAAATTGTATCTGTAACATTTCACTGATCTACAAGCCTAGTAATCCTTATACAAACAGAAACAAATAAACAGAAACAGGTTAATCTGGCAAGCACCATCATTCTTGAAGGGATGTTGGCTTTTAGTGATTGTTCCTTCCTTCTCATATACTGACTAACAGTATCTTTAATTAAATGTTTTAAGATATTAAGAATCAAACCAAACTCTCTGGTGATTGTGCTTAATAAATTGGTTGGATATTGCTATTGCTAATATACCTAGGTTGTAGGTACTCTAAGTGACATCTGATTTGGTGGGTATAAGTAGTCAATTTTCTCCTTCCCGCTCACTTTAAATTAGAAGGACTCTTTTGTTAGATTTGCAAGACTTCAGGTAAAATGTAAGATCATAGAACTGAAGCTGGACAGCACCCTAAATACCATTTAGTTCATACCCTTATTTTACAAGCAAGGAAGCTGAGGCCCATAGGGGTAAAATATCTTCTCCAAGTTACAGAGATAGTAAGTGGCAGAAGTATGATAAATTCTTTAAAAAATTTTTTTTCAATAAAAACCTCTACTTTTCCTTCCTCCCATATTCCATCCCCTGTCCCCAATCAAGAAAGCAAGAAAAACAAAGTACTTATTTTAAATATGTAGAGTTAACCAAAGCAGATTCCCAAGTACATCACATCTAAAAAGCAAGCAAACAAAAATATTGCCTCAGTCTGAACTCTGAGTCCATCATCTCTCTATCAGAAGTGGGGGGGGGTAGCCTATTTTATCACAAATTCTATGGAATTACAGTTGATCATTGATCAGAGGTCCTAAATCTCAAAGTTGTTTGTCTTTACTATATTATTGTCACTTTATAAACTTTTTTCTTGGCTCTATTTACCTCACTTAGCATGAGTTCATATGAGTCTTTTCAGGTTTTTCTGAAACCATCCCCCTTCATAATTTCTTACATCGCAATAGCATTCCATCAGAATAGAAAGATCAAAAGAATTGCTATGAATATTTTTGTACATCCTTAGATAGAGTTTGTTTTGCTTCAGACACTCCTTCCCATGACCTGTCTTCCTTCTCTTTCCTACCTCTTCCTTCTCCCCCTTTCCTTCTGTTTCCCTGTTAAGCAAAATGTGTTTCTATACTCAACTCTTTGTGTATATTTTCCCATTCTTTGAGCAGTTCAGACAAGAGTAAGGTTCAAATATCAAAACCTCCCTGCACCCATTTCTCGTTGTTTATACAGACTTCTACTTGTGCACCCAGATTATGTGAAATAATTTACCCTTTCCTCCCCCTAGTGTGTTCAATGTAGTCCTATTTCCCTCATCTTTCCATCTTCTATTAAGATCATCAAAGCACAACAGAAATCACTCCCAGGTTTTTGTCTAATTAGACTACCTCTATGATTCCTGATTATGTTTTGAGGAGACATGTGTCATGTCTCCATATTAGAAAGCAGTTTATTCTTCTTTAATACCCTATGACTACTTACTCCTGTTTATTTCTTTGTGTTTCTCTTGACTTTCCTGTTTATACTCCTTGTAGATAGTGCTGGTTTTTCATTAGAAATTATTGGAAAGCTCTAAGATTCATTTTTCTCTCTGAATATAATAAAATTATATTCACATTTGTTGTGTAAGTTATTGGTTGTAAACTTACATCCTTTGTCATCTGGAATTCCATATTCCAAGCTCTCTATTTCATAATGGTGGCTGCTAAATCATTTGTGATTCTGACTGTGGCTTTTTGGTACTTAAATTCTTTCTGACTGCATATAGTATTTTCTCTTTAGCCTGGAAACTCTGGATTTTGGGGTGTAATGTTCCTCACAGTTTTCATTTTAGGATTTCTTTCAGGAGATGACTAGCAAATCCTTTTGTTTCAATTTTACAATCTGATTCTAAGAGATCTAAGCAATTTTATTTAATGATTTCTTGAAATATAGTTCTTAGGCTCTTTCTATATCTTTGCCTTTCTCTTAGACATGTCTCCTAGGTAGTCCAGTGATTCTTAAATCATCTCTCCTTGATCTATTTCCAGGTCAGGTGTTTGTGCTATGAGAAGCCTTACATTTTCTAATTTTTTTTTGGTTTTTTGACATTGTTTTAATATTTCTTGTTTCTGGCCTGGAGTCAGGAAGATCTGAATTAAAATCCAAGCTCAGAAACTTACTAGCTGTCTGATCCTGGGCAAGTCACTTAACCTGTTTGCCTCTGTTTTCTTATCTGTACCTCCCAAAGTTGAGAGTATCAAATCAAAAAATAATTTTAAAGTGTTTAGCACAGTGCCTGGCACATACTAAGGAATACATGTATTGTTATTATTGTTATTATTAGTAATAATCGTTATTCTTATTAGTAATAATAATAATTGTTGTTATTATTATTTGTAATAATAATAATATGTGATGGCAAAACTTCTATTTGGTCCATTCTAATTTTCAGGGAATTTTTTTTTCTTTGGTATGGTTTTATACCTTTGGTGCCAAGCTGTTAGTCTCCTTTCCCATTCTTTCATCCATAGCTCTCATTTCTTTTCCATTTCCTCTCTGATGTTCTCATTTTGTTTATATATATATATATATATATATATGTGTGTATATATATATGTATATATATATATGTATATGTATGTATGTATTTAAATCATTTTAAAAACTCTTGCTTCACCTATCCCAGAAGTTCTAGTTGAATTTGTGCCCAAGTTATATTTTTTCTTTGAGAATTTGCTTGTAAATATTTTAGAATAATTTTCTTCTGAGTTTGTGTATAAAATGCTTTTGTTATCATAACAGCTTTTTAAATTCTGTAATTCTTTTTTACTTCTCATTCTTCCAGATTACTTTCTGACTTCAGAATTTGTGTTAAGGCTTGGCTCTGTGTGCTTCTCAATGAGATATCTGGATTGGTCCTGCTGCTACTTTCTTAAGGTGATGATGATGATAGCCAGCATTTATATAGCACTTTAAGGTTTGCAAATTGCTTTGCAATTTTTTTTAGATGAGGAAACAGTGGTAAACAGAAGTTAATTAACTCATATGGGGTCACACAACTAGTATGTCTGTGGAATTGGTTTTGAACTTAGATCTTAGACAAAAACTGAAGGAATAAAAACAGGCAATATGGGTATAAAACTATCATCCTTCATAGACAATGCAATGGTATACTTAAAGAATCTTAGAGAACCAGCTAAAAACCTAGTTGAAATAATTAACAACTTCAGCAAAGTTTCAGGACATAAAACAAACCTACATAAAGCGTCAGCATTGCTAAATATTACTTGCAAAGTCCAACAGAAGAGTTAGAAAGAGAAATTTCACTTAAAATAACTGCAGATAATATAAAATACTGAGAATCTATCTGTCAAGACAAATGCAAGAATGATCTGAACACAATTGCAAAACACTTTTCACACAAATAAAGTCAGATCTAAACAACTGGAGATTTCTGAGTTGTTCATGGGAGGGCCAAACCAATATAATAAAAATGGCAATTCTATATAAGTTAGTGCCATACCAACTAAACCAGAAAGAAATGATTTTATGGAGCTAGAAAAAATAATAACAGAATTCATCGGGAAGAACTAAAGTTCAATAATATCAAGGGAATCAGTGAAAAAAAAATGTGAAGGAAGGTAGTCTAATAGTACCAGATCTCAATCTGCATTACAAAATGGTACTCATCAAAACAATCTGGCACTGGATAAGAAACAGAGTGGTGGATCAGAGGAATAAATTTCACAATAAATAATATGCAGTACACAGTAGTAAATAACCACAGTTATTTAGTGTTTGATAAACCAAAGATCCAGTTTAGGGGACAAGAAGTCTCTATTTGACAAAATTTTCTGAGAAAACTAGAAAGCGGTTTGGCAGAAACTTGGTATGGACCAATGTCTCACATCATATACCAAGATAAGGTCAAAATGGGTACATGATTTAGACATAAAACATATTAATAAGCATATTAAGGGAGTACAGAATCATTCACTTGTCAGATCTGTGGATAAGGGAAGAATTTATGACCAAACAAAAGATAGAGCGTGTTGAGGGATATACAGTGGACAATTTTGGGTACACTAAATTAAAAAGGTTTTGCACAAACAAAACCAACGTGGCCATTAGAAGGAAAGCAGGAAAATTGGGGGAGGGGGAAATAATAGCAAGTTTCTCTAATAAATACCTTATTTTTCAAATACCTAGAGAACCGGGTCAAATTTATAGGAACACAAGTCATGCTCCAATTGATAAATGGTCAGAGGATACAAACAGCAGTTTTCAGAAGAAGAAATCAAAGCTGTCTATAGTCACACAAAAAAATGTTCTAAATCACTATTGATTAGAGAAATACAAATTAAGAAACTTTGAGGCACTATCTCACAGCTATCAGATTAACTAATATGACAGAAAAAAATGACAAATGTTAGAGGAAAGTGGAAAATTTGGTACACTAATTCATTGTGATGAATTTGTGAACTAGTCCAACCATTCTGAACAATTTGGAACTACATCCAAAGGGCTATAAAACTGTGCCTGCTCTTTGACCCAGCAATACAGCTCCTTGGTGTATATCCCAAAGAGATCAAAGAAGAAGGAAAAGGACTTTTTTATATGAAAATATAGCAGCTCTTTTTGTGGTGGCAAAGAACAAAGTAATAGAATTAATATTGTACAATGATCCAAGACAATCCTAAAGGACTTATGATGAAAAATGCTATCCACTTCCATAGAAGGAACGGATGGAATCTGAATACAGATCAAAACATATTTTTTGTATCTTATTTTTCTCATCTGTTTTCTTTTGCAACAGAGCTAATATGGAAATATATTTTGCATGATTATACATGCAAAATCTATAGGAAATTGCCTTCTCAAGGTGAGGGAAATGGAAGGAGAAAAATTGCAACTCAAAATTTAAAAAAAAGTTAATTGTTTTTACATGTAATTCAGAAAAAATAAAATAAAAAAAAATTAAAAGTCTTACACATTACCTGAATGACTTACTTATGGTCACCTACATATACATATATAGGACTTAAACCCACATCTTTCTGATGACTATGCAGTGCTTCCTCTCACTTATGACAGTAGTTTAACACCTGTTCCTTCTGACAAATCTATCAGAACCACATAAAAGACAAACCTTTGTTATTATCAGTGTTATTGTTCAAAATCCATAATTTCAGAGTAAAAGGAAATTGATATGGTTTAAGTTTTAACTACAAAAAAAATCACAAAATTTACCGTATTTTCTCTGTATTATTGAACAAAACACAGACTTATAAAAGGGATGACCTCATTATGTGACCATTAATTCCCAGAGACGGTGGTTTTGTAAGGTCAGTACTTTACTAGGTCTTGATCTTAATTTTAATGAATGAGTGAAAAATCACATATGAAGCAATTTATATGTGCCAGGTCCTGTGCAAAGCACTAGGGGATTCAAATACAAGAAACCAGATAGTACCTACCAACAAGTTGCTTATTGAATCTTTGAGTTTGAAGGCTTTTCTAAGGGAAATTATGCAACTTTCCTTCCATCCATCTGTCCATTCATTCATCCATCCATCTGTGTAAGTCAAGTTAGAAAGCAATTAAAGAAGAAGTGTCTCTGCAGTGGGTAAATAAACAACTCAACAGGCAGTAGAGCTTGAGGTTTTTAGTAAAATAGTCTCCTTTTGGCCTTCCTACTGCAATTTCCCCCCGTTGTCATTTATTAATAATGTATCCCTAAACCAAAGTAAGAGGAACAATAAACAAAGCACCTTTTTATTCCACTAGAGCATATTTATTTGTCTGAATTAAGTTTTTAGAGAATCGTGTTCTTAGGCTCAGGAAAGAGGAGCTGTGCAGTAAGGAGAAATTACCCTGATTCAACATTTCCCTCACTTTTCGGCAGGAAATGAAATCTATCACAGCCAGCTCTTATACAAATGGTAGAAATACTGGCAGCATCTAAGACTTGCTGCTTACCCTTCTCAGTGATTGACCAATACCGGATTTTAAAAGGGTCTTCAAATGCTTTATAATTGCCCAGGGTCAATGTTCAATTAAAAAATG
This sequence comes from Phascolarctos cinereus, assembly GCF_003287225.1. NCBI lineage: Eukaryota > Metazoa > Chordata > Mammalia > Diprotodontia > Phascolarctidae > Phascolarctos > Phascolarctos cinereus. Next base: position 80,026,885 of record NW_027555847.1, on the reverse strand, counting down.
TACAAAAAGATAGCTTAAATCAAGCCAGCATTTTAGATTCAGGAAGAATGAGTTTGAGTGAATGGACTACCACTGACCAGGCAAGAGATGTGTGATGTACACATATGAGAATACATTACAGTTCATGAATTGGTTATCTTACCTTTATTATTAAAAAGTAACTACAACAAATATAGGATTTAGGGTTGTAAGGACCATAACATCGTAGATATAGACATAAAAAGGACCTTAAAGGCATTCTAGCCTGATACCTTTGAGTCACAAATGAGGCCCTGGGGATAAAGAGAATTGGCAAAGGACATATAGTAAATGTGGGAGGTAGGGCTTGAACCCAGGTCCTCTGATTCCAAATCGATTACTTTTTTCTATTGTACCACATTGCATTTGAGACTTTATAATCTATTCATCCATCTCCCTAACTGCTAAAAAAAAAAAAGAAGAGGCGGAAGACCAGGGAGATTATGATTTGTTCAAGGTCACACTGAACAGAATTTGAACCAAGTCCTCTGACTTGCAATCCAGTGCTCTTTCTACCATACCAGCTAAGCATGATAATTCGGGTTTCAATTGTTAGAAAAGAAAATTGCCCTACTGAGCTGGATATGGGTCCAATTTGGGTTAAAATATTCAGTACTTCTAAACTCTGACCTTTCTTGTGGGGTTTTTGGTCCTTTATTTTGATTCATCTCTCTTTATAAATTTTCTTTCTAATAAGGATGATTCTACTTAAAATCATAGCTGGCCACTGGATTTGGAAGAATGGAGACTGAGCATGAAACTTTGCCATTTTCTATCTGCATAACTTTGGACAAGTCATCAGGCACACATTTTTTGTCTTTAGTTTCCTCATTTGTAAAATGAGTTGAACTAAATAGTCTTTAAGGTACAATACCTTCTAGTTCTGATTTTATGATTCTGTGAAAATTGCAGCTAGAAGGAAGTTTAAAGGTCATCTAGTCCAATATCTCTTACTACCCTATTTGACTATAGAGAAAAACTGAGTATAGGAGAATCACAGAATTTAAGAGTGGGAAAAACCTCAGTAGTCATATACTTCAACTCAGTTAAAAGGAATCCCTGTTACAACATACCCAACAAGTAATCATTCAATCTCTGCTCCAACATCTACTTGAAGATATCCAAGGAGGATGAACCTGTGACCTCTTGAAGTAGCTCATTACAATTTTTGAAAGTTCTAATTGATGGCACATTTTTTCTTGTTTATCAAGTTTAAATTTGTCCCTTTGCAACTTCTACCCATTAATCATGGTTCTTCCCTCTGGGGATAAACAGGACAAATCTAATCCCTCTTCTATATAATAGCCCTTCAACTACTTCAAGCTCATTATCATGCCTCCCCCTTACCCCCTTGTCCGACTGGCCCCTAATTTTATTTACTCTGAGATAAACATTTCAAGTTCCTTTACCTGTTCCTCAAAGGGCATAGACTCAGGCCCTTCAGCATCTTTCTTGCTCTCCTCTGTAAACCCTCTAGCTTATTAATGGCCTTCTTAAACTATTGTGCCCAGAACTGAACACAGTACTTGAGTTGTAAAGTCTTACACTTAGGTATAAAAAAAATATAACTTCACAAGTACAAGATCAGTGAAGTATAGATAGATAACAGCCTGAAAACAATTTGGTTGTTTTCCAGAGATGTAAAGGCTGCAAGAGACCTGTAAAACTCCCAGTGGTAGTACAAACCGGATTAAAATGTAACTAGGAAATGTTTAGCAAAATAAATTGAAAATATGATACAACATAGATGATGTTAATTTGTGGTATTCTAAGTTAATATGAGTCCTGCAAGGATCTGTTTCTATTTGAGTTTGACAACACTGGATTTAGTGGACTGCAACTCAAATAGAAATGAACAGACCACATATTGTGAAGTTATATATTTTTATATCCAAGTGTAAGACATTAGTTCCTATTGAATTTCATCTTATTCAATTCTACCCACTGCTCTATCTCATTTGGGGTCTGGACTCCATCATTTACTGTAAGCTTTGTGCCATCTACAAGTTTGATGAGAGTGCCATCTATGGTTTTATCCAAGTCTTTGAAAAAATTGCTAAGCAATATAGGACCAAATACAGATCTTTGGCTACTGTGCTGGAGAACACTTAACATACTGATGTTAAACCAATAGCTCTTAGAACCAGTTATGAACCTAATAGTGTTATTATCACATTTCTCTACATGTTCTACTAAGAATATGATTTACTTTATGAAAACTGCTAAAATCTCACTAAATTCTATCTGTGGCATCCCTTCATCTGCCAGTTTAATAACTCTGTTATGAAGGAAATAAGGTGAGACAGGCTTGACTTGTATTAATGAAGTCATGTGGACTCTGTAATTATTGCTTCTATTTCTAGATATGAAGTGACTTGAACAATTAAACATGTTTAATTTTATGCTGAGTCATAGAATCAATCACAGAATGTTAGTTGGATGGGATCTGAAGGGTCATCTAACCCAATTATCCATGCCTCCTATTTTACAGATGAGGAAAATGAAACTCAGGCCAAAGATGGGAAATGACTTACCCAGTGTCCACAGCCTGTTAGTGGCAGAGTTTGGACTTTGGCCGAGGTCTTTTGACTTTAAGTTCAGTGTTCTTTCCAGGGAATGATGCAGCTCTTCAGTTTGTCAGCATGGTTTTTTTTTTTTTTTGTTTGTTTTGTTTTGTTTTTCACCCTAATGCTGTCCTCTTGCCTAGGGAAACTAAATGAAGATTTCAGTAGCTAATACAACTTCAGCTTCAATTTCAACTGTGTTCAGAAGCAGGATATTCTTATATCACATTCATCCTGCTAGAGTGCTCTTAAGCTCTGACCTTGTACTCCTGTTGGTCTGAAGATAGCAAATAATATCACTTTACACTGTTACTTTATTGAGTCTTAGGAACTGTTGTCCAGCAGGTTTTAGGAGCATGTATTATTCAATTTTTTAGTATTAATAAATTGAAATGAAGATTTTACGAATTTAGCTCTTTGGAAAATGATGACAAATATTTCTAAAATCTCCCTTTAGAGGAAATGTCCCTTTTCTGTTTTTAGAGTTGAGTCAACCAGTTTGTACTATTTATAGGTGTCATCTAGGCTTGGCAATGTTCCAGAACTTGATGCAGTCAGGACAAACTTATCTGCTAACAGGAGCTAATCACCTCTAAGAATCCCTTTTTGACTTGTGCTGTAGATTGGATATTCTCCATGCCAGTGTCAAACACTTTTGGAAAGCACTTGCTTCCATTTTATGAATTATCTGATATTAATGATTCATGGATTGTCAAACAAGAATATTCTATCATTATATCTTTTAAGAAATCTTCTGTAATTTTGACATGTGCATGGGAGACACTTCATTGGAGTAGAATGCTAAAGTGGAATATAAGTTCCTCAAGGGCAGAAGGAAAAACTATTTATTTTTTTGTCTTTGTGGTCTCATTGCTTAATACATGTCTAGCACTGAATAAATATTTGTTGCATTGAAATGAAATAAATTATTTATTACATCTAAAATATGCTTAGAATTTCAAAATTTATACATGGAAATAATCTCAATGACCTTAGTCAGGGAAGTAATTTTCTTCCTTAAAAATGCAATAACCATTGCTATTGGCTCTCCTAAAAAAGAGAATGAAGAAGAGTTTCCTCCACTTCTTATCCTCAGATTTATGTTAAGTCCTATCCATAATGAGTTGGAAAATTGCTAGGCTTTTCCTGTCTTTTTCTTGGACCCACTTTATATGATAAATGGAGAAAAGTTTAGCAATGGGCAACCAATTTTGGTTTAAAATTTCTTCATGCTATTTCATGCTGTAAAAAAAAAATCAATTGAACATTTATTTTTATATGCATTTATAATCTGTCCCTCATTGAAGAAAAACCTTACTAACCCCCACCCCTCAATAAAACAACACAAAAACAAAACTCCCATCATAAAGATGCACAGTACAGAAAAACCCCCCACATTGGCTATACACCAAAATGTATGTTTTTCTTTTCATTTAAGTTAAAGTAACTCTCTGGTAGAAGGTGAGTAAGCCATTTCTTAAAAGTATGTACATATTCTGTAGGAAAGCTATTGAAACATTTCCAAAAACATTTTATTAACTACCCTGTACTATTTTGTACTTGGGACAAGTACCCTGTACTTATGAAAAAGACAGAACAACTATTAATCAGTAAATTAATTAATTAATTTAATTAAGTGGTCACTAAATGTTAGGCACCAGACTGAGCATAGGATGCGAAGAAAGGTAAAAATAGGCCCTGCCTTCAAGTTGAGCACATTTGTATGGGAGAAGCAACAGGTAAACAACTGTTTTATGAATAACATGTAAATATGTTTTTAGAAATAATATATTTAATAGATTTATATAACTATGATTACTATAGAAATAATACCTAAATAACTATTATATATATAACATATATATTACTCACACATGTACACACACACATACACACACATATATATATACACACACTTAAGTATTTCTGTGTGTGTGTGTGTGTGTGTGTGTGTGTGTGCATAGATACATACACATACATATATACATCCTGGCCCCTTCCCTGAACACCCTTCTCCAAATTAGTGCCTCCCTTCTGAGATTAATTCTATTTATGGTATAGGGGGTGCTGGGGACAATGGAAAACACTTTAGGAGCAGGGAAGTAAAGGGTTCTTTTATTTTGCAAAGGGCTAGGAAAAGCTGCTTTCTTTTACACAGAAAAATCATGATTTTTCAGTCACTCGTTTTCTCTTCCTTTCTTAGAACCTGGCTCTATAGTAATCATTCCCATCTTCATAGAGTTTTAAAGTTTTCAAAGCACTTCTCTCAAAACAATCCCAATAAAAGTTGCCAGCCTTCCACGAGCTTAAATCCAATATTGGGGAAAAGCTCCATAGAAACAACCCATTCAGAAAGGGAGGCGTTCAGCAAGGAACCACCCACAGGGATGCTGTCACAGTTCAGAGAGTTGAGAGGTTTGAGGGCTGGCATTGTTGGGGAGAGTTTCAAGTAATAAGTGGGATTTTATCACGGAAGCAACAAGAAGTACCCGGAGTTGTTGAGCAGAGGAGCTGTAAGCAGTGGAAGGAATGAAGGCCTGGATGTGATTTCTGGCAAATTCATGTTTCTGAGCCTCAGGTTACACATCTGTAAAGTGGGGATAAATGAAGCCTGTTGCACTTAGCTCACAGGTGCTCACAAGTGAAATGAGCAATTTGCTTATTAAAATGTCTTATATAAAGCTTATATAAATGCCATCTATTGTTATGATAAAAATAATTCCATATTACTTTCTTGTGAAATGGCCACCCCAAGGCTTAGGGGGGTAACTTCCCCTGGGGTCACATACCTAGTGATGTGTTTATCCTCTTCTTCAAAGATGATCAACTCCTTGGGGGCAGAGACATCTTATCTAAATATATTACATTACCTAATTAATGTAATAGAGAGAGACAATCTTGGTAGAGTGGCAAGAGCATTGTAGTCAGAGTCAGAGACTCCTCTATTTTTTTAGATGAGGCAACTAGGTGGCACAGTGAATGGAGTGTCAGACTGGAATCAGGAAGACCTGAGTTTAAAACCAACCTTGGATACTTCTACTTGTGGGAAAGTTGACAAGTCACCAAAAAAATTCTCTGTCTGATTCAGTTTAGTCAACTGTAAAATGGGGGTTATAAAAGCACTGACTCAAAAAGGTTGTTGTGAGGACCAGATAATATTCGTAAAGTCCTTGTCACAGTGCCTGGCCTATAATAGGCACTATGTAAATACTTATAACCTTACCTTACCTTTATGATTTTCATACAGGTTTTAGTTTTATCTGGGTTTTAGTTTTATCTTCTATAAAGTTCAGAATTAAGCTCTGATATCTACGGGCTTTTTTTAGCTCCAAATTCTATGTTCTCATGGGTTGCAAAGTAAAGTGCCATGTGAAAGGGGAGGGATTTGTTACCGATTTGTAGGACTAGAAGAGACTTCCTATAGTCCAAGTGTGAAATTGTAAAACTTCTTATTTGGACCCACAGAAGTACCTGAATTTACTAGGCCCTTACGCCAAATAGGAGGTCTAAGGCCTTCAAAACATCTCCCACATGCTCACTGTCAGGGCAAAAGCATTCATTTCCAAGAATCCCTAGCTAGCCATTTGACTCACTACTCCATTTCTGCATTGTGACTTTCAGTGTCCCTGATTTTGATTTTCCTCCTGGACACTGTGTCAACCATTCCCTGAAGTAACTTCTTTTTGACCTTCTGACTCCTTATAAATAAATACCCTAACACTTGGGTTACAACCTTAGTTGTTCCTTATCTGAACCCCTGCTCAGTTTTCTCCTTTGAGGGAAGAATTAGGGGAATTTCCTCAAAAAATACCCTTTTCCTACTGTCCCTAGTTGGTTTTTGGAACTCAAGGCTCTATACTGCTCTCAGCTGGCCAATGGCTGTCACAGCCTTTCTGTCCTGCTGGCTCTCCATGAACTCCACTTCCTTCTCTCCTCTCCCTGGTTCTTTTAGAGCTATTGTTGACCTGTGGTTTTTAGGTAGGCAGCTGAAGAGAAAGGATGGCTGAGTCAATAGCAGCCTATGGGCATTACCCAAGACCATGTAGGATCCAGTCATTTGGGAGCAGGACAGGGTAATCTCCAGAATAGAGTTCAGACAAAATGTTAACTTTTCTGCCTTCTTTGCATTCCTGGTCCTTATTTTGGAAGGATTTTTTCTAGGCTTTGATCCCTGACTAGGAGAAGGTCCAGTCCCCTCTCAGTCACTCAGATATTACTGTCACCACAGTTGCTTTGGTTCTGGACAGTTTGGCCTTTATTCCAAATCTCCTGTAATCTCCAACCTTAATTCCTCCTACTTCTAGTGAGATTAGGGTGATATGACCTCTAGTGGTGGATGGAAATAAAGAATTAATAGGATTTAAACTTAGGGTTCATAACTAGGAATGAAAGGGATCTTGGAGGTCATCAAACACAACACATTCCTTTTATAGATGAGGAAGATGAAATCCAATGACTTGCCCAAGTTTACGCAGCTGGTTAATATTCAGAGAAGGATCTTTGGATTTATCAATCATCAGATAACTATAGTCACTTATTATGATACATTATGTACCTAATCTATTCCACTGATCTATCACTCTGTTTCTTAGCCAGTAACAGATTGTTTTGATGATTACTACTTTGCAATATAGTTTGAAATCTAGTACTACTAGGCTACCTTCCTTCACATTTTTTTCATTGATTCCTTTGGTATTCTTGAACTTTTGTTCTTCCAGATGAATTTTATTATTTTTCTAGCTTTATAAAATAATCCTCAGGTAGTTTGACTGGTATGTCACTAAGTAAATTAATTTATGTAGAATTGTCATTTTTATTATATGAGCCCAGCCTACCCATAAACAATTGATTTTTTTTAATCATTTAGATGTGTCTTTATTTGTGTGAAAACTGTTTTGCAATTGTGTTTATATAGTCTTTGAGTTTGTCTTGATAGATAGATTCCTAAGTATTTAATATTGACTACAGTTATTTGAAAAGAATTTCTCTTTCTATCTCTTGCTACTAGATTTTGTTGGTAATATATAGAAATGCTGATGATTTATGTGGGTTTATTTTATATCCTGCAACTTTGTTGAAGTTATTAATTATTTCAACTAGTTTTTTAATTGATTCTCTAGGATTTTAAAGTACACCATCATATCATTTGCAAAGGGTGATAGTTTTCTTTCCTTATTGCCTCTTTTTATTCCTTCAATTTCTCTTTCTTGTCTTATTACTACTGTTAGCATTTCCAGAACAATACTGAATAATAATGGTGATAATGGGCATCCTTGCTTTACCCCAATCTTACTGGGAAGGCTTCAAGTTTGTTCCTATTACAGATAATACTTGTTCTTGGTTTTAGATAGATGCCACTTATCATGTCAGGAAAGGCTTCATTGATTCCTGTACTTCCTAGTGTTTTTAATAGCAATGAGTCCTGTATTTCATCAAAAGCTTTTTCTGCACCTATTCATATAATCATATGATTTTTGATGGTTCTGTTATTCATATGGTCAATTATGATGATAGTTTTCCTAATATTGAATCAGTCCAGCATTCCTGTTATAAATCCCACCTGGTCATAGTGTATGATCTTTGTGATGTATTTCTATAATCTCTTTGTTGGTATTTTATTTAAAATTTTTGTATTAATATTCATTAAGGAAGTTTGTCTCTATTTTTTAAATTTGTTTTTGTTTTGTTTTGCGTTTTTTTTTTTGTTTTGGTCTCTGCTTTTGCTTTCTCTGATTCATCAGCACCATATTTGCGTCATAAAAATAATTTGGTAGGATTCCTCTAAATATTGTTTTTTCATATAATTTATATAGTATTGGGATTAATTGTTCCTTATATGTTTGGTAGAGTTCCACTTGTAAATTCATCTGGTTCTGAGGATTTTTTTTCTTAGGGAGTTCATTTATGATTTATTCCATTTCTTTCTTCTTTTAATCTGGGCAGTTTATATTTTTGTAAATATATATCTACTTAACATAGATTGGCAGTTTTATAGGCTTATAACTAGGCAAAATAGCTCCTAATAATTCCTTTGATTTACTCTTCATTGGTGGTGAATTCACCCTTTTCATTTTTTTTTAATACTGGTAATGTGTTTTTTTCTCCTTTCTTTTTAAAAAAAAATCAACTTAGCTAAGGATTTAATCTATTTTATTGTTTTTATTCATAAAACCAGCTGCTAGTTTTATTTATTAGTTCATTTTCTTTTAATTTTAAATTTTATTAACTTCACCTTCGATTTTCAGGATTTCCAATTTAGTGCTTAATAGGGCATTTTTAATTTGTTTTTTTTCCCTTCTAGTTGTATGCTTAATTCATTGATCTAGTCTTCTTTCTTGAATTGATTTACCTGTTTAGAGATACACATTTCCCCCTAAGTACTGCTTTGGCTGCATCCCCTAAATTCTAGAATGTTTTCTTACTGTTGTCATTCACTTTAATGAAAATGTTTCTATGATTTGTTTTTTGATCCACTCATTCTTTAAAATTACATTATTTAGTTTCCAATTAATTTTTAATTTATATTTCCATTATATTTCCAATGCCTTTTACTGAATGCTATTTTTACTGCATTATGGTCTGGAAAGGGTGAATTCAATATTTCTGCTTTTCTGCATTTGATTGTAAACTTTTTATGTCACAATATATGGTCAGTTTTGTGAATGTGCCATTCAGTTTTCTCCATCTCTCATATTTAACATTTCTAAGATTTTATTCATTTCCTTACCTTCTTCCTTATTTATTTTATGATTAGATTTATCTAGCTCTGAGAGGGGAAAGTTGAAATCTTTCAGTAGTATAATTTTACTGTCTATTTCTTCTTATAATTCATTTAACTTTTCTTTTAAGAATTTGGATGATATGCCATTTGGTTCACATATGTTTAATACTGATATTACTTCATTGTGTATGGTGCCTTAAAGCACAATGTAGTTTCACTGCTTATCTCTTTTAATTAGCTCTACTTTTGCTTTTGTTTCTGATTTGAAATCACAGTTGCTACTGTTGCTTTTTTTACTTTAGCTGAAGCATAATAGATCCTACTCCAGCCCTTATTTTGACATTGTATGTTTCTCTATTTATACAGTGTTTCTTGTAAACAACATATTGTTGGGTTCTGGTTTCTAATCCATTATGTTATTTGCTCCCATTTTATGAATTAATTATTCCCATTCACATCATGGCTGTGATTACTAACTTTGTATTTCCCTTCTTCCTATTTCTTTCTGTTTATTATTCTTTTTCAATTTGTATCCTGTTCTTCCTCTAAAGTCTATTTTGCTTCTGATCACTGCCTTCTTTTATCTGCTTTCTTTTTTTTTTTTATCACTCCCTGCCTTTTTTCTTACTCCTTTTTAATCTCCTAAATCCCTGTTGAATCAGATAGATTTATATTACCAACTGAATATATTTTCCCCTCTTTGAACTAATTTAGATGTGAGTGAGGTTCAGATGTTGCCTATCCCCAATCATTTCCCCCTCTACTGTAAAAGCTCTTCATTGTGTACTTCTTTTATGTGAGATAATTTTTCTCATTCTTCCTCTCCCTTCTTCCTTTTGCTCAGCCATCCCTCTTTCTCATATATCCATTTTTTTTTGGTATCATCTCAACATAATTGACTCACTGCTGCACCATCTTTCTGTGTGGAATCCTTCTAACTTCCCTAATAATGATAAAAATTTTAGAAGTCACATGTATCATCTTCCCATTTAGAAAGGTAACCAGTTCTTATTGAGTCCTTTGTGATTTCTCTTTTGTTTGCCTTTATATGTTTAATTTGAATCTTATATTTGAAAGTCAAATTTTCTATTCAGATCTGATCTTCTCATCAGGAACTTTGGAAGTCTTCTATTTAAATCCATGCAATCAATATTAGGAAGAAAGTAGAAAACTTAAAAGCCTTTTTTTCTTGTATATATATAGAGAACTGAGTTATAGTTATAAGAATATGATCATTCCCCAGTTGATAAATGGTCAAAGGATATGAACAGGCAGTTTTCAGAAGAAGAAATCAAAGCTGTGTTTAGTCATATTAAAAAATGTTCTAAATCACTATTGATTAGAGAAATGCAAGTTAAAGTAGCTCTGACATATCACCTCACACCTATCAGATTGGCTAATATGACAGACAAGGAAAATGACAAATGTTGGAGTAGATATGTAAAAATTGAGACACCAATGCCCTTTTGCTGGAGTTGTGAACTCTGTACACACAAACACACACATATACACAGATGTCTATAAACATAGACATATATACATATATGCACTCATACACATATATGTAAGCCTATACTACCCTTATTTCCTCCTATCATCTGTTTCTCTGAAGGAGGATAGCATCTTCTTTTATAAGTCCAAATTTTTCTGTATTTTTCTAAATCAACCTGCTCATGATTTCCTACACCACAGCAATATTCCTTTCTGGATTCAAACAGCACCATCCTTCATAGGATCTTTGAGGTTAATTTGGGTATTTATAATGGTCAGAATGACTTGGTTGCTCAAAGTTGTTCTTAAAACAATACAGCTGTTACTGTAGACGATATTCTCTTTGTTCTACTCATTTTGTTCTTTATTGCTTTGCAGAGGTTTCTCCATGCATTTCTAAAATCACTGAGCTCATCATTCTTTATAGTAGAGTAGCAAGTAATATGCCATCATGAACAGATTCCACAATTTATTTAGCCATTCCCCAATTTATGGGCATCCTCATTATGCAAATTAAAAAGAAAAACTAGAAAAAGAACAAATTAAAAATCCCCAGTTAAACACTAAATTGGAAATCCTAAAAATTAAAGGGGAAATTAATAAAATTGAGTGCAAGAAAACCACTGAACTAATAAATAAAACTAGTATTTATTATTAAGCAAAAAATCAATAAAATAGATAAGTGCTTGGTTAATATGATCAAGAAAAAGAGAGAGAAAACCAAATTACTAGTATCAAAAATGAAAAGGGTGAATATACCACCTAAGGAGATGAATGCTGATGAATTATGTGAGTTTATATCCTGCTACTTTGCTGAAATTATTATTTCAATTAACTTTTTAGTTAAGTCTTTAAGATTTCCAATTTAGTGTTTAACTGGGATTTTTAATTTATTCTTTTTCTAGTTTTTTTTTAATTGCATACCCAGTTCATTGGTCTGCTCTTTTTCTTTTTTGATATAAGCACTTAGAAATATAAATTTTCCTCTGATTAGTGCTTTTGCTGTATCAAAGAGGTTTTGACATATTGTTTCATTATTGTCATTTTCTTTAATGAAATTACTGATTGCTTCTACTATTTGTTTTTTAACCCATACATTCTTTAAGATTAGGTTGTTTGGTCTCCAATTATTTTTCCCCTATGTTTCCATGGTCCCTTATTGAATATAATTTTTATTACATTGTGGTCTATAAAGGAAGTATTTAATATTTCTGCTTTTCTTTTTTTGGCTATAAAATTTTTGTGCCTAAAATATGGTCAATCTTTGCAAAGGTAATATGTACTAATGAGAAAAAAGTGTATTCCTTTCTTTTTCCATTAAATTCTCTCCAGATAGCTATCATTTCTAGCTTGTCTAAAATTATATTCACTTCCCTTCTTTCTTATTTACTTTTTGGTTAGATTTGTCTCGTTCTGAGAGGGGAAGAATAAAGTTCTCTACTATTATAGTACAACTATCTTTTTTTCACCTGTACTTCATTTAACTTTTCTTTTAAAAATTTATATGTAATGTTATTTGGTGCAAATAAGTTTAGTATTGATATTGCTTCATTTTGTATATTACCTTTCATCATAATGTAGTTTCCTCTTTTATCTCTTTTAACTAAATCTATTTTAGTTTTGATTTTGTCTGATATGATCGCTACCACTGGTTCTTTTTTTTTTTTTTTGGCTGAGGCATAATGCATTCTACTGTGGTCCTTTATTTTAAATCTGTGTGTATCTCTTATTTTTAAATGTGTTTCTTGTAAGCAGCATATTATCAGATGCTGATTGTTACTCCATTCTGCTATTTTCACTTTATGGGTGAATTCATCCCATTTGCTTTCAAAATTATAATCATTTCCCTCCATCCTATTTTCCTCATTATTGTCCTTCTCAGCCCCTCTTTTTACCCTGTCCCTCCTCTAGTTTGCTTCTAATCACTACCTGCTATTCCACACCCTTTTAAAGAATCTCTCCCTTACCTTTTTCCTTTGCCCTCTCTTCCCTTGTTCTACCCACTCCTATAAGAATCCCTCTCTATTCTTCTTCCCTCCTAAATCTTACTGTACACACCCTTCTATACCCCTTATCCTGTTCCTTCACCCTTATATTTCTTTATAAATTTAGAAGACTTTTATACCCTTCTAGATGTACATGTTGTTCCCTCTTTAAACCAGATCTGATGAGAGTAGTTTCCAGCACTACCAGCCCTCCTCCCCCCACCTGATTCCTCTGTCTCAGTTCTTCTTGTGCTTCATTTGTATGAGATAATTATGTTTTTTACCTTTTCCTACATAATTTTGCTTTTTAGAATCACTACATCATTCTCAGCTCTTCCCTAATTTTTCTTTGAAATTACCCAATTACTAATGACAATCTTAAGGTTACAGTTTATGTTTCCATGTGTAATAGTAGACAGTTTGTCTTTACTGAATTCCTTCTAATTGGTCTTTGATGTTTTCCTATATTTCTCCTGGATCTTCTATGTCAAATTTTCTAGTAGGTTTTGGTCTTTTTGCAACAAAATCCTGAAATCTGTTGATTCATTGAATATCCTTTTTTGTTGTTATTGTTCAGGATTATACTTAAATTTGCTGGGTAGGCTATTTTTCGTTGCAGCTCCAGTTCTTTTGCTCTTTGATATATAGTGTTCTAAGACCTGTGGTCTTTTAGTGTAGTGTTATTATATTTGTGGCTTCACAGTATTTGAATTTTTTTTTTCTTTTGCTCATAATATTTTCTCCTTAACCTGGGGGTTTGGGAATTTGGCTATGATATTCCTATAGGTTTTCATCCTGGGAGCTCTTTCAGGTGGTGATCAGTGAATTTTCCTATTTCTACTCCCCCCTCCCCCAATTCTAAAACTTCAGGGCAATTTTCTTTCAATTTTTATTATGGTATTGTATCAATATTCTTTTCTTGATTGTAGCTTTCAGGTAGTTCAGTTATTTCTCTTCTTGCTCTATTTTCCAGATCAGTTGTTTCCCTTATGAGACATTTCACATTCTTTCTCTTTTTTAAAAATTCCTTTTATTTTGTTTTATTATTTCTTGGTATCTTATAATGTCATTTGCTATCCCTTGCCCAATTCTAGTTTTCAAGGATTTGTTCCTTAAGATTCTGGATTTCCTTTTACAGTTGGTTGACTTTTTGTTTTCATAACTTTCTTGGTTTTCTTGAATTGTTCTTATTTTTTTCTAACTTTTCTTCAATCTCTCTTATTTGATTTTAAAGTCTTTTTAAAATTCTTCCAAGATCTCTTTTTGGTCAGGTGACCACTTGAAATTACTCTTTGGGGTAGTTTTAGTATTCTCTGCTGAAAATGAATCCTGGTCTTCTCTATCCCAATAGTAGCTTTCTATAGTTGGGTTCTTTCTCCTTTGCTTGCTCACATACATACATACATATATGCACACATACATATATACATATATACATATACACATATACATACATATACCCATGCACACATACACACACACACACACGTTATTATAATCTTCTCAGTCCTGGGGCTTGGGGGATGATGCCTCTGGCTTCACAACCTTCTTACTGTTATTTTTTGAGCTTTGTCCAAGGCCCAACCTTGGCAGTCCTTTTTCCCTCCAAGCCATAGCTAGGGCCCCCAGGCACACTATGCTGGAAATGCTCTTGTTCCCTGATAACCCTCAGTGGCTATAACCTCTGAGTGGTTCTCCCCTCTGGACTGGAACCGAAACCAATAACTCAGCTTTCCTGCAAGTGCCCATAGCCAGAAGTATTCACGCCCCATTACTTCTGCACTCACCAGGTATGTGATGGTTCCTTTTCACCTTCAGCCACAGACTGGGTGGCAGGGCCTGATGTCCCTCAGTAGCAGTTCTTCAATCTTCCCCTACTCAGATGTCTGACCTCCCCACACTATCTGTGAGATGAGAAATCCTGTGTCTGAGAGGGAGGCTACTTCCCAACCCTTCTGCCCCCTGGGCATGTTGTTTGTTGTTTCAGTGGAGATAGCCTGGAGGTGTTTGCTTTTCACTCTGGCTAAACCTCTGTCCTGGGGTCTTTCCTCAGGTCTTCTCCAGTTACCCCAGGAGGACCACTGTTCTGCTCCAACTCTTGCTTATTTTTGTTGCTCTACGTTCACCCTGAGGTGCTATTTTGTCTTGGTTTGTGGAGTAAATCTGGAAAGCTTGGAATTTTCTGACCTACTCCATCTTCCTAGAATCTCCCTCAACTCTATACTTTTTAAGGAGTTTTTTTTTTTCCAGTAAATTTTTGTACTTATTTTTCCATTTGGCTAATTCTTCTTTTTAAGGAATTCTTTTCAATGGATTTTTGTTCCTCTTTTATCATTTGGCCTATATTGTTTTTTAAGGTGTTATTTTCTTCAGTAAATTTTGTGGCTTCTTTACAAAGGTGTTGACCCTTTTTTCATGGTTTTCTTGCATCACTGTAATTTCCTTTCCTGGTTATTCCTTTACATCTCTTATTTGATTTTAAAAATTAATTTATTTATTTTTAGTTTTCAACATTCACTTCCACAAGATTTTGAGTTCCAAATTTTCTTTCCATCTCGTCTCTCCCTCCACCCCAAGATGACATGCATTCTGAATACCCCTTCTCCTAATCTGCATTCCCTTCTATCTCTCCCCCCATTCTCTTATCTCCTTCCCCTTCTATTTTCCTATGGGGCAGGATAGATTTCTATACCCCATTGCCTGTATATCTTATTTCCCAGTTGCATGTGAAAACAAATTTTAACATTTGTTTTTAAAATTTTGGGCTCCAAATTTTCTCCCTTCCTCCCTCCCCACCCACCCTTATTGAGAAGGCAAGCAACTTGATACAGGTTATACCTGTGTAGTCATGCAAAACACATCCAGAGCAGTCATGTTGTAAAAATTAACTATATTTCCCTTCATCCCATCCCACCCTCCATTTATTCTGTTCTTTCTTTTGACCCTGTCTCTCCTTAAAAGTGTTTGCTTCTGATTACCCCCTTCTGCAATCTTCCCTCCCCTCTATCATCCATCTGCTCTCTTATCCCCTTACCTGCTATTTTCCTATAGGGTAAGATAGATTTCCATACCCAATTAAGTGGGTATGGTATTCCCTCCTTAAGCCAAATCTGATGAGAATATGATTCACTCATTCCCTCTCACCTTCTTATTTTATTTTTAAAATTCTTTTTGAGCTTTTCTAGGAATTCTTTTTGGGTCTGAGACCAATTCACATTCTCCTTTGAGGTTTTGGATGTAGCATTTTTCACTTCATTGTCTTTTTCTGAGTTTATGTTTTGATCTTCCCTGTCACCATAATAACTTTCTAGGGTCAGTATATATATATATACTGTATATGTATATATATACGTATATATATGTGTATATATATGTATATATATGTGCGTGTGTGTGTGTGTGTGTGCATGTATATGTATATATGTGTATATATATGTATATATACATATATATTTATTGTTTGTTTGCTGATTTTTCCAGTATATTTCTTGATTTTTAACTTCATATTAAAATTGAACTCTGCTCCCAATTTGGAGGGGGCACTAGAATTTTTGTGCAGGTATTTTAAGAGCCAGTTTTGGGGGTCTCTAAGCTTTCAGTTCTTCCAGGGTGGTGTGATATAAGGAGAGGTGTGTTTACTACTCTCCTGGCCTGTGCTCTGATCTGTGACTGACTGCAAACACTCTGCAATGGAACTATGACCAGGGTCCCCCATTCCCTTGTGGCTGCAAGTTCTGGTGTGCAAGTATTCCTTCTCTCCCTGAGACTGCAACCTAGGACCGAGACCTGGATTCATGCCTGGGCAATGCAACAGAGTACTCTACCCAGTGCCAGCAAATGGACCCCTGTTATCTCCTTCTGACCAGTTATCCCACCCCTTTACCATCTGTGGAATTAGAGCTCTAGACACAGCTGCTGTTGCTGATTTAGCCACTCCCAAGGCGTGCTGCTAGTGTGCTATGGTGCAGCCTGTTCTGGTACAGACTATATTCCATTCTCACTCTTCGCTTCATTCTCACCCCAATTTGATAGACCTCTCCTGCTTACCTTCTAGCCTTAGGCTGGAAAATTGTTTCACCCTGTCCTCTTTGTGAATTTAAAATTTGTTTGGGGGGAATTTGGGAAAGCTCAGGAGATAATTTGACTTTTCTCCACCATCTTGGATTTCCCCTCCATCTTGAGGTGGTATTTTAAAGTAGAACAGAATGTTGGGGGAGCTCCACTGAGTGCTTCCTCTGTCCGTCATCTTGTCTCCACCCATGGAAGTCCAACAACCAATGCTCTTTCCCACTGTGTCCTCCTCTGCCATTGTTTAGATGTTTGAGGTAAAAGAGAGGAGGATTCCAGTTTACGAGCTTCTAAAAGGGAAATATGGTGGCATCATTTACAGAAAAAGAGAAGTCAATGAAAATGACTGGTTTGGGGGAAAGAAGAAGGCAGATTTGGCTTAACACATGTTAAATTTGTGACATTTATATGGAAATGTGTGACTGAGACTAGGGAATGATTGAATGCTTTAGAAATAGTCTTATAGACAAGTTACATAGGAGTGATGGTTAAAGCACTTCTTGAATCCTACCCATCCAATCTTAATAACAAAACAAAAATGAAATCAATCAATAGACCTTTATTAAGCACCTACTCTGTGTCAGACATTGTGCTAAAAGCTGGGGATACAAAAAGAAGCAAAAAGCATTCATTCCATGCTCTCAAGAAGATTACAACCTAATGGGAGAGACAACATGCAAACAAATATATGCAAAACAAGTTATATACAGAATAAATAAGAAATGATTAATGGAGTGAAGGCATTGGAATTTAGAGGGGTTGAGGAAGACTTCCTGTAGAACATGAGATTTTAGTTGGGACTTAAAGGAAGACAAAACACATATACAAAAGATGGAAGGAAGTATTCCAAAGATCAGTGCCAAAAAGAATGGCACAGTCCCTCCAACAAGAGAAGTACAAGGTTAAAACCTAGAATGAATGGAGGTTGTAAAAATTGCTAAGGATAATCTAACAAAAATCAAAGTATATTGAAAGCAAGAAGAAAGAATGAAAAGAATTGGGTTGGATTGGGAAATATTACCAGACTATAAAAAAAAAGAGAACTTATAATTAATCAATTCCTATTTTCTTTGTTATTTTTATTAACAAGAATGACTTTCAGGCTGAAAGTGTAGAGAATACAGGATTAAGGATGAACTGAAACTCAGGGTAGGGGGAAGCGATGATTGAAAATCACTCTGCAGCTCTCAGTGAGCCATTGAGTCATTGCCTGATGGTGGACTGAGATTGTTAACCTGAAAGCTTAGCCCACACAATGTAGGTTTTAAGGACTATCTGCATATGTACGTACATGTGTATATATATCATGGGATCCAAGTATCTACTTTATCCAGAAAAGATTATTGTATTTCTCTATAGCAAAGCAGGAATTCTATAAGATCTCATCTATTACTTCTTCAAGACTTTTGTAGTTCTATTTTCAGACTGATCTTTCAGGGTTAAAGTTTGTCTTTTGTTAGGCAGTTACCAAGGTTTGGGGTTTTATAAATCTACTTTACTGTAGTAAGTAAAAATAGTAATAGCTGGTAATGAATCACCCTATGTGTATTCATTTTTTTAACCATCCTGTAATTGCTTCATTTTTTGGGGGGTGGGGGGAGTGGGGAATGTTGATTGACAGTACAATTCACCAAGTGTATCTAGACATAGTGAATAATGTGATCATACTTTTATCTTGGCAACAGAACTGTTTATTCCCAACAAACATTTGGAGGTGCAATATGAGATTGCAACAGGCACACAAATATTTACTTTGAATTGCTCTTACATCTATAGGGGACACACATTCCAACATCCTGCTTAGGCTTTGATAATGGTGAAGGGGATCATGGAAATAAGTTTGGCTGCTCTGTTTGAATGGTCAGTCCTTCTTATGTATGCCTGCCTGCCTAATTGGCTAAAGCTGAAGCAATACGGCTCACTACACTCTGGAGAATAGAACATAATAGGTTGCAATGAAGATCACCTTAATTTAAATTCTTGGATTTATGTGCTTTCTAAGCCTAATCTCTTTTAGACCTTATATTATTTACATACTTATTTATTCACATTATTCCTTCATTCATTCATTTATTTGTATTTTATTTATTTAATCCTTATGTCAATCTATTGTTTTCATTTATTCATTCTTTAATTGATAGATTTTTTTATTTTATGCTTAAATTTTATTTATCTTTTTATCTGTCTATTAATTAATTAATGTATTTGTTTGTTCATTTATCATCTGAAGCTATGATTTTAGTCTCTGTGGGGAGCTTCTGATGCTGATGGAAGCTCACTCCACCCACACAGATCAGAAATTCTTCTGTAATTTAGCCTTCAAGTTGCCTGGAGCACTGAAAGATTAAATAACTTCTATGAGGCCACAGTATATATCAGTGTCAAAGGCAAGACTTAAACTCAGATCTTTTAGTCCTAGCCTTCTAACCCCCATACAGCACTGCCTCTTTCTGGACAGTTTAGAGGAGATAAAGAAGAATCAAAAATTGTTGATGTGAAAACTGAAATTTTTAAAAGAATTGTAAGAATATTCAAAGTCAGAAAACAGGTTCAAATGTTGGTTTTGGGCAATTTTTTATAATCACTGCCCACTCTTTTCCTTTTCACTGTGAGCCCTCTGAGCTCTGGACCCTTCCATGTGTGAATCAGAATCAGAATCACTTCTGATAGAGCCTAGCCTTCTAAAGAGAGAGTTTAGGCCCTTTTTCTCAAACTCTCTGGTTCTTTAGACCCCTGATCGCAGAGCTTCGTGCTATCACTGGAAGCTTAGGTTTGACTCATGCCTGGGTGTAACCAAAAGGAAGAATGGAAATGTTCTGGATCAAGTACAGGATACCTGTTTCCTCTACACAAAAGAGAAAAAAAAACACTCATAGGAAAGAAAGAAAGAAAGAAAGAAAGAAAGAAAGAAAGAAACAAAGAAACAAAGAAACAAAGAAACAAGAAAGAAAGAAAGAAAGAAAGAAAGAAAGAAAGAAGAGAGAGAGAGAAAGAGAGAGAGAGGGAGGGAAGGAGGAAGGAAGGAAGGAAGAAAGAAGGAAAGAAAGAAAGAAAGGAAGGAAGGAAGGAAGGAAGGAAGGAAGGAAGGAAGGAAGGAAGGAAGAGAGAGAGAGAGAAAGAAAGAGAGAGAGAGAGAAAGAAAAACACTATGAAGCTGCTACTATAGTCTCTTGGGAGGTTGATATTTGAAACGAGACATTGTATGAGACCATTGATTGACCATTTCATGTTCACCATGGCTCTACAAGGTGTCAGGGCACCAAGGTGCCAATGTACAATTCCTTCCTGGTCTGTGTCTTCTAGCAAGCCAGGTCAAAGTTTAGGCCAGTCTTCCTTCTGGTGATCCTCTTACCTTTCAAGAATATAGTTGGAGAATATTCTTCTTACTGCTAGTCAGCTCCTACTGAGAAAGTCATGATTTTCTGACTGTTCAGACTCAAGTCTTCCTCCAAAACTTATCATAATTATTTTGGAACCACTGTTTGGTCGCCTATGCTCAGGAAAGTAACAAAACAATAGAAGCTACCAGTGGATTGAGTCCCAGGCTTAGATTCACCCAGGTAATTCATATTGTGATTGCCATGTGTAAGCAGGCTATCATTTAAAAAAAGTTTTTATTTTAATTTTTTGTTGTTGTTGTTGTTGGGCAATGGGGGTTAAGTGACTTGCCCAGGGTCACACAGCTAGTAAGTGTTATGTGTCTGAGGCCGGATTTGAACTCAGGTCCTCCTGAATCCAGGGTTGGTGCTCTATCCACTGTGCCACCTAGCTACCCCCTTCTTCTTTTTATAAGACAATCCATGTCCCATTTCCAAGCGTTGTCACTGCTTGTCCCCCATGCTTGTAATTCTCTCCTCATTTCTACCTCCTTGCTTCCTTGGATTCCTTCAAGTCTGAGCCAAAATTCTGCCTTCTACAAGCAGTCCTTCTCAGTTCCCTTTATTGCCACTGTCTCCCCCCTGTTGATTATCTTCATTTGGCATAGTTGTTTGGTTATTGCCTCTTTCCTTAGACGGTGAACTTCTTGAGAGCAGGGACTATCTTTTGCCTTTCTTTTATTCCCAGTGTTTGGTATAGTACTTGACACACAGTAGGTACTTGATAAATATTTGTTGACTGATACATATCTGCTGAAATTGCCAATTTAGCTTCATGCACACTCCACGGGATAACTCCTATGAACCCATCTTCACCCGTTCTACATGCTCTATCTACTCAAATGAAGCTTGTACCATTATAAAAAGCATGACATTAGATGAGTCATTTGACCTCTGGGATGTTCTTTTCTCATGTGTAAATGAGGGAGTTGGACTATGTCATTTTTAAAGTTTCTCATGGCATCAAGTAAACAGTAATCACTAATTTGCTGACTAGAAGGAATCTGAGAAGTTATCTTGTATTTTGTCTTTATTCATGGAGATTAGGAACTTGAGGTCCAAAGAGGTTGGGTGACTTACCCAAGGTCAAAATAGCAGTAAGAGAGCCCAAGATCACATTATACCTTTGCTTTCCATATCACACTCTTGACATATTGAAGTTTTATCCCACCGACCTCAGATCTTTTCTAAAAGTACTGATATGTAGATATTCCTCTCCCATATAGCACTTGCTAAATCAATTTCTTGAACCAAGATTTGAAACTATGTTTAGACCTTTATATTTTCACCTTAATAAATTAGCCCAAATTTCTAGCTTATCAAAACTTTTTGAATCCTCACTTTATCATTCAACCTGTTAACTATCCTTCCCATCATCGTGTTATCTGCACATTTGATGAGCATGTGTTCTATGCCTTTGTCCAGGTCATTGAAAGAAATGTTAAGCAGCACAGGGACAAAGAGAGATCCTTGAGATACTATTAGAAACCTCCTACCAAACTGACATTGAACCATTAATAATTACTTTGGGAGTTTAGCCATTCAGCCTATTCTAAATCCAGCTAATTGTAGTGTTGTCTTTGGCCCAAACACTGCAAGTTTCTTCAAACTAAGCTCCTATGTTAAGGACTTGTGCTCTGTCACCTTTCTGGTTCCTCTGCTCTGGCATTCTTTAGCTTGTCAATGTTCTTCCTAAACTGTGGCACCCCAGAACTCAACACAATACCACATTATGGTCTGAGAAGTGAATAGTACAATGGGACTGTCACTCCCTTGTTTCTGCCTTTCTTAATGCAGTCTAAGAATCTCCCCCGTACCACCTCCACTTTTTTTTTGGTGATTGTCAGAGGGTTATGAAGGGCAAGGGCTATCTTTCTTTTCCATCTGTATCCCCAGGGTGCATAGTAAGCATTTAATAAATGGTCATTCATTCATTTATTCATCATTCTTTGAATATATTGGGTATAGCAGGGATCCATACTTGGTCCCTGTTTAGTTTAAGGTTCTTTTCAGTAACTTTAATGAAGTCATAGATGCTATGCTTTCTAAATTTGCAGATGCTGAAAAACTCTAGGATTAGGGAGGAATGATTTTTTTTTAATATAAATTGAAAATATCAAAAAAAAATCTATCCAGTACAGAATAACTGGAATATAATGATGTGATTTTTTTTTAAAAAGAATAAATGTAAAGTTGTACACCTAGGCTAAAAAAATCAACTGCACAATTTAGGATATTAGAAGTTAAATTAGAAAAGTTTTTTGAGAAATATCTAGTTATCTTAGTGGTTGAAAACTCAATATGAACTAGCAAATGATATGACTGCCAAAAAAGGCTAATGTTTTCTTAGGCTGCCTTAAAGAAAGGTGTATTTTTAGAAGAAGAGAAGGGATATTTTACCTCAGTCAAGCCACTTCTGGAGTACTATGTCCAATTTTCCATACCACAGTCTGGTAATGACAATAGTGAATTGTAATCTATCTGGGGGAATATGCCTTGATGGTGCAAGTGGAAACCAAATGATAAGGATTGGTTAGAAGACCCAGATATGTTTAGTTTATAGAAGAGAAAACTTAGGGTGTATATGATTAGTTATTTTGCAGTATTTAAAAGGTATTTAATGGACTTTTTTCTTGCCCCAGGAGCAAAAAAATAGGACTTTCAGAGAAGTAGTCTTATATGAAGAAAAGCTTCCTAACAAGCAGAGCAATCACAGAGTGGAATGGACTGCCTTTGAAAGCAGTAAGCATCCACAAGGATTTATCAGTGATAATATTGAGAGGATTCCTATTCACTAAGTGAACTCTGAAGCTCCTTCAAATTCTTAGATTCTCTGACCTTTTTAACAATGATGTTTTGTGTTTTGGGATTAAACATGGATTTTCATCATCTGTAGGCATATATTTATTTCATGAAAGACCTACAACATGTAGGATCCTGTGCTAGGTGTCAGAGATACAAACATTTATGAGACAAAGGACCTGCCTTCCAGTGACTTACATATTTTTATCCCTATGACTCATTTATGACCCAATGTTTCCAGAACATATGATAAGCTTGTGTGAAATTTGTGAAATGAATATTCACGTCTTGCTATATTTTTTTAAGCAGAGATAAGTCAGCTCACTTTGTAAAATAGTGTTGCTAGAAGACAGTGGGAAGTTAGGTAAGTTATTTCCCATGTAAATCCATAAGAATTACTTAAAATTTTTCAAAAACTTTTAAAAAAGCTTATTTTATAAATAAATACTGTTTTGTTAATATGGTTAGAAAAACAGACAGAGTTGACTTTGTGGTCAAGGGTTAGGGTAAAATCCTTTTGATGGCTTTCTCAGTCTTTATACTGTAAACATACTTAGATGGGGGGAAAATGTTGAAGTCTCATTGGCTGGTACCCAAATTCTTGTCTATGCTAAAGGTAATGAAGAATTTCTTACATTGCAAATGAAACTCGGTTTATGTGTCCTTTTGGATGTTGTTAGAAACAGTGTTGGCTATGGACCAAGGAATACCACAGACCCTTTATTTTGTTGTAAAGTGAAGATTTTCTAATTTCTTGGCTCCAGATCCCAAACAGTCACAATAAGCCATTTTCTAAGTTGTTAGGACAATGACACTGTAAGATTCTTTTGTGTTTAGTCCTTTACCTTACAAGCTGACTTTCTGTATGTGCTTAGATGATGGTACCTGAGATAACTGAACCTGTGCAGCTCTGTACAACTGTGAAATTTGAAGTCCTTGCTTGGCATGGACTCTATACCCATCATTACTCAAAATCCTGTAGCACACTGTCTCGTGGTGAAACATCATGGATCGAAAAAGTAGTTTGGAGGAGACAGTCTTTGTTGCCTGGAAAAACTAGCAGATGTTTAAACTTGGAAGACATACAGGAATGAATACTGCCTGCTCCCCCTCTCTGCCAAGCTCCCCCCACCACCACCTCCACTGTGTATCACAAGCATTAGGGTTTTAAAAGTAAAACGTGATCTGTTGAGGAGTCTGTTCTTGGATGGACACCTATAACTATCTCTAGCCTTTCAGCGCTTCTCTGATGGAGCTGAGTGTTCTACTCACTTGTGCAACCAGAGTAACTGAAGCATGGGTGGAGAGTGTGATTGACTGGTTGTTCCAAGGTCATGTGGAGAGTGCAAGTAAAGACTAGGATAGAATTCACAGTTCTGCAGTCTTATGACTAGATTAGCCCTTTATTAAAAGGTGATTATTTTAGCCATTGCTTCTGGCTATCTTCTGTATAATTTGTTTCTTTTCCTTGGCCATCCTACAGGCCAACTTGGACTATCAGCTTTAGCTCTTTGTCCTCTTGCTTTCGGGCTGACCTCTCCAAAGCATGTATTTATGCTGGGAGAACAGCAAGAATTGGGAAATCATGGGATTGGGGCTATCAAGAATCTCAGATATTCCAGTCAAAGTTAGATTCATAGAATCATAAAATCTCAGAAGCTTAGTGTTGGAAGTAATCTTAGCGATCACCTAATATAATCTTTAATCCACATCAAGAATCCTTTCTAATAATAAGAATAACAAAAATAACAGCAGCAGCTTATATTTGCAAAACACTGTAAGGTGTGTACATACATTATCTCATTTAATCTCATTTCATAACGTCCCTGACACTCCTCCAGCTTGCTCTTGAACAGTTATGGTGATGGAGAGCTCACTACTTTACAAGGTAAAACATTTTATTTAGTAAACTGTTATGAAATTCTCCTGCACATTGAACCAAAATCTGCTTCACTATGATTTCCACTCCCAATCTTTCTTTTCTCCCCTGAAGTCAAGCAGAATAAATTGAATTTCTCTTTTACAACATTGCTTTTCATATATTTGAGACATCTATAATGTTCCACACTAAGCTGCCATTTCCAGGCTAAGTGCTCCTGTTTCTTTCCACTGCTCCTCATATGATATAATTTCAGTCCTCTCACTATTCCAGTCCATTTTCCTTTGGACATTCTCTTTCTCTCTATCTGTCTCTGTATTTTGGTGTCCATCTGTCGTCTCTTAAACATATACAATTACTTTGCCTCTGTAGAATCTCATTTAGCAGTGTCCTCAAATGTCATCTAACCTAACTTCTAACTGAACAAAGATTCCCTCTATTATGTACCTGACCAGTCACCCAGCCTCTGCTCAAAGATGTTCTCTTTGTGATATAACTCTACCATTATATAATGTGCCCCTTATCTCACAATCTACTATTCCCCCAACTTTTCTTTTAAAATTATACCACAAGCAATATTTCAGGTACTTGAAGGAATTAATACAGCTTCCTAAGTCCTTATTTTGCCATCAGTAGTTTAAAAAATAGGGATGATAAAGCTCATTATATAATAACATAATAGCTTTAAAGTCTTCAAAACTCGAACAACATCTTTTGAGGGAGTGACCTCTGACTCATTTATGTGCCTAGTCACATCCTTCTTCCAAACTAATCAGTTTTTTTTCTTTCATTTGAATTTGAAGAGTATCATGAACTAGCCATAAAAATTGTAATTGAAGATGCTCCACCTGCAGGAGAAGTCTTTGCACATTAAGCTCGGGTTTGGAACTCATCTCTGTCTTCTGGAATACAATTAAAAAATGTAGTGTTTGCATAGGATTGGCACCTTATAGTTATTAGAGGAAAAATATTTTATATAAGGAATATTATGTATGTGTGTTAAGTTGTATTTATAAAAGATGAGAATTATATACAGAAATTATTATAATCAAGAATTTTGTGAATGGATTTATGGAGATTGTAGTAATTATTTTAAATTTACCAACTTTCTTAACTAAAATTCTCCTCTAGTGCCTCATTGTGGTGTATAGATAAGCCCAGACTCTCCAAGTTTATATCAGTTCTGGCAGATTTACCATACCTGAAAGGCATATAGATTGGGTCTGAAAATGGACTTTATAATTTAGCTGTGTTTGGAGAGGCTTGCTTCCCTAGAGTTGACCACCAGAGTCTATTTCATCTATCTATCTATCTATCTATCTGTCTATCTATCTGTCTATCTATCTATCTATCTACTCAAAAAACACCTACCAAGGCATGAATGAGTTGCAATGTAGATGCACAGAGGAAATACCCTCACAGATAAAATTTTAAATCCTGAAAAACCATCATCTGAAATGCTTATAGAGTTACTTCCACCCAAAGTCCTTTTGATTTGATTTCATGGTGAGAATGAAACCATAATATAAACTGGAATAATAGAGTGACCCATGGTTATGGATGAGGGAAGTTCCTTAA
This sequence comes from Phascolarctos cinereus, assembly GCF_003287225.1. Lineage (NCBI taxonomy): Eukaryota > Metazoa > Chordata > Mammalia > Diprotodontia > Phascolarctidae > Phascolarctos > Phascolarctos cinereus. The sequence continues at coordinate 80,000,402 of NW_027555847.1, read as the reverse complement.
GACAATGGACTATGTTGTTCCTAAAAAACTATGTTTTCTTTTGAATGTTGATAACCATGTTTAACATTTTTTGTTTTCAGTGACTGTATTGAAAAGATGAAAGATGATCAACTACACATAGAATATTAGTTTTTGGCATTGTTTAGAAACTAGAAGAGGTAAGGAAAAGCCCACACAACATATACTTAATTTTCAAAGACAGTCAAGTGAAGTCAATTTCTGGTGGCTTTTCCATTTATGTCTAAGTCCCAGATACTGCCTTATATGAAAAATAAGATTATGCCACATCTACACAGTGCAAATAGAAGTGAAGGACAGGAGCTTCTCCCAAGCATTTAGATAAATATACAAATCTGAATGTTTAGATCCTTGAAACTACTTTGTATGGATCATTCATTAGGAACAAATTTTTATTGTTGTTGTTTGTTTGTTTGTCCTGGATAAGGTAGATAATTTTGGCAGGGTAAAACTAGAAAAAATGAATTCAATTTCAACAAGAGGGATGGTGGACTATAGGTTAAAAAGATCATACATTGCTTCTTTATGTGAGACAGCCTATCAATGTACTTCAGTGGATTTATGGTTTCATCAGTGTGGCTACTTTCTTTAGAGAAGAATGGAACATGTTTATGCTTTCTAAGTCTGCATGATTCTTGTCAAAATTTTCTGTCAGTTCTCTATAGATGATCTCTCCAATATGCTGCAGGTTGTCATTTTGGTTCTGTTAATATTTCACAAATACCAACACAGCAGTCAAAATATTAATGTTACTCATTCTTATTAAAATATATTTTTCAATTATTGAAAATTTATTTTTCTCACTTCCCTTATTTATAAAAATAAAAAACTTCATATCATTTGACTGTAGTTATGCAAAACAAATTCTTATCTATATCCAAAAAATGTGTTCTCATACTGTGTATTTGCCTAACAGAGAGGTAATTCTCTGTCGTGAAGGGCAGTGTTCTTCAATATTAGCCCTCTGGAGTCATTATTGATCAGTTAATTTGATCAGAGTTCTTGAGTCTTTAGTGCTAAATGACCTGACCAGTTCCATTTCTACTCCAATATAGTAGGTTTAGAGTTCAAAAGGATCTTAGAATTCACTGAGTCCAAGTCTCTCAGAGAAAACTGAGCCACCGATATATAAAGTGACTTGACCAAGATTATACAAGTAGTAAATAGAAGAATTAGAATTCAAACATATCCTCTGACTCCAAATACGACATTGTGTCCAGTGTACAACAGCAATGATGTTTTTTATGCTACACTTCATATATTGGCATCATTTATTCTACTCCTGAACATTGGCAATATGCTGTGGACTATTTACACCCATAGTGTCTTTACATTGTATATGGTGTCACTTGTTGTGATATGGTAAATGTATGAAATTTAAAAATAATTTATATTGTAGGTCTCACTCTTCCACAAATTACTTTGGAATGATTCCAGAATTATATATAAAAATGAATCTTTTTTTTTATAGGTGAGAAATTCAAAATCTAGAGTGATTAAGTAATTTATAGAAGAGCTCACAAAAAGCCAAGATTTAAATCCAAATAACCTAGTTATTAGTCTAGTTCTCTTCCATTTCCTCTTTAGAATTCCTGATAAATGCATTTTTTTTTCATCATGGGTAATTAACAGTATCCTTTCTTGACCCAACAACACTTTCAATTTTCAAAAACTAGACCAATCAGTCACACTCAGGCTTTGATATTCTTTTTTTAGCAACAACTAAAAAAAAAGGTCTAACAACCCAATCCTTTGCACTTCATGTTGGTTCCTTGTGAATATACATATTTAATAGGGATAAATACTTTTTAAACTGTCATTAGAATTCATTCAAAAATAAAAACAAGAATTGCAATGAAAGTAAATTTGCAATGAAGGTCAATCTATGCCAAAGAAAAGACAGACCATTATCAGTTATAGAATAATGCTCCATTTTTTTGTCATGTTAAAAGATGATAGGCTTTTTGTAAGGTGGTTTTGTAAATAAATAAAGACATAGACACACACATATATTATGTATGTGTGCATGTGTATATGTTGTGTTGTTTTAAATTGCAGATTGAAAGGACCCTCAGATCATTCAATTCAACATCCTTACTTTCTGGATGAGGTAACTAGGGCACAGAAAATGATTTTCCCAAGATCACACAGCCATTAGTGGGGAGAACTGAGATTAAACCAGAAATGCACTCAGGATGATATGATAAAGGCGGAGTATACTGACAATATCACTTCCTTCGTTATGACCAATCTTGCTTCCTTTGTGTAGGCTAACCTACTTGGTGACAGGTAGTGCCTAGTTTTTATTTTCTTTGTATCTCTAATTTTGAGTTCAGTTCCCTATACACAGGCAACTAGTGCTTGTTGAATTTGTTAAAGATCACATCAACTATTTTAGGTGCCATCTATCACTCTTGGTTCCTTTTGAGTCTGTAATCTACTAAAATCTCCCTGATCCTTTTTTTTTTTTTTAATGAATTACAGTCTAGGAATTCCTCTCCCATCTAGTTCTTGTAAAGCTAACTTTTTGCACCCAAATATTATCCCATTAATTTCAACCTAGAGTCATCCCAGTGTCTATGTCCAGATCTTTTTAAATCCTGACTCTGATATCCAGTGTGTTTAGTATTCTTGCTACATCTGCAAATTTAATAAGCACACCATACCATACAACTTTTGTACGACTCATTGCTAAAAATGTATCAACATAAAGCCCAAAACAGATAATTGGGTTATTTCTTGGATGCCTCTTTTCAAGTTTACATTGACCCATTCACTATCAATTGATACAAAAGTTGACATTGACATCCAGATTAGAATGCAAAATCCTCAAGAGTAAAGATTATTTCATTCTTTGTATTTGTATCTTCCACAATTAGCATAGTGCCTGAGTTTTGTAGGCACTTGCTAAACATTTACTGATTTATTTCAGTTAATTGACCCATTAAATCCATTTGGGTCTAGTCATTTAACTAGTTTTAAATCTATTTTCAGAAGCAGCCCTGTGGCTCAGTAGATAGAGTGCTGGGCCTTGAGTCAGGAAGACTTGAGTTCACTACTTGTATGATCTTGGCAAGTCACTTAACTTGTGTTTGCCTTAATCTACTTCAGAAGAAAATGACAGACTACTTCAGTAGCCAAGAAAATCCCAAACAGAATCACAAAGAGTTGGATATAACTGAATGAAATCTACTGTACTATATATTTCATGTTTTTTTAAAAATCTTCTACATTGGGACATCACAGCGATTTTTGGGAAGAAAAGACTTTTGGTTAAAAACAAACTACCCTCCTCCCCCCAAAAATCCCTCCTGATTCTAAGAACTGTGAACCACTATGCCACGTTGCCTCCATATTCATTTTAGTGAATATTAATAGTGTCTAGAGTTGATATTGATGAACTTCTCTTGATAGTAAGAAATTCCACTTAGCTATATTTAAATACAAATTCAAAGGGTATAGTCAGTCTATCAGCTGCACAAAGATTTGAACTACTTTGGTGAAGAGTGTAGGCACCCACATTTTATAGTGGTAGTCCACTGCTGGAACTCTTTAAAACTTTGAAAAAGAAGTTGAATACACCACCAGGTGGCTTTGTGTTCTGAACCAACAAAGTCTGAAATTTTTCAAAGAAAGACAACATAAAAGGGAGGTGTGATTAAAACTAGAAAGGCCACCATGCACAAATGTGGAGAAGCGCACACAGGTGAATAAGAGGATCCTGTATTGTTAGCTGGATGCCCAAGGTATTCCTACAGAAGGAGTACTGAGAGAGGCCTGGAAGAGAGCCAGATTTCTTTAAAAGAGACTTGAAGGACTAAAGAAACTCACAGTAATGAATAAACCATTCAACTAAGATTATTGTCTTTTCTTAAGCCAGACCTTTCACACTTCTCTTTTGAAAATTTGTGACATCAGCTTTTATTTTTTTAGGTGGGATCCCACCCAACTAAAGTAGACTCATTTCCAAGAAACTCCTAAGTAGTTTGAGAATATTTTAGCATGGTAAAATGTCTGAAAAATAAGGTTGCTAGGGGGAGGTTTTCTTGGGACACAAATTCTGTTGAGATTTCTGTGCAAACAACCTGCAGGTGTTTCATATGGAATATTCAATACGGTGTCGAATTTTTAGCCAACTGAAAACTTCCAAGGATAGTGTCATCAGCTTTAGGAAATCAGCTTCAATACGATAATGTTATTTTCATCTATCCACAGAGACAGAGTGGCATAGAAAAAAAAAAACCATAGATCAAAATCCTGGGATCCAGTGCCAGTCTTGAATTTGATTAGCGTTGTGATCCTTGGCAATATAAGACTCATTTTCTCCATCTATAAAATAAGGATAATAATACTTGTACTTCTACTTCCCAGGCTTAATATGGGACCAGTAGGTTCTCCTGACACCTCTGGCATTTATGGGTCATGTTTGGTTGGCAGTTTTTAAAATTGTCAATAAGTTGTTGTTGATTTTATATAAAAACCTTATAGTTACTTAATGTTTCATACCCAATTAAATAATTCTTAGAAATATACTTGGAGTATTTCGTGCTAACAGAACAAACACCTCCAGTCTGTTTGGGGCTATGTTAATTTTAACAGATTCAAAGACCTTTTAATCACTTTTCAATTCTAAGCATAGCTGAGATCATATGTAGATAGCATTGAAGTTAGAAGTAAAAAGACCCTGTAAAAGTATCTGCAAAAAAGCAGTCCAATTCCTTCACAGAGGATTTCTAGAACTCATAGGAAGATTGCCCAGACCATAGAGCATATTCCAATACTAAACTTTACTATAATTATTATTATTAATATCATCATCATTTTACTCAGTTTTAGAATATCTATTTTTTCCCACTAAGACCATACTTAAAATGTCTTTAATATACCTATTTCATTTCAACTTTACAGGTGCCAAGATTGAATGATTATTCTAAATTCCAAGATGAATAAGTGAAAGTCCTACTCTAATAGCTCCATTTTCTGCATGAAATTTTTATGACATTGGGTTTTGGAAAGTTATTACAGCAGAACACTAGCTTGGGAAGTTCATAGAGAACTAGAAAACAAAAACAAACACCTCTGATTAGGGGCCCAGAGAAAAGCTGTACTGAAAAATTCATCAGAAGAAGGCTGGGTAACCAGATACTGAGATTTTTTTTTTTTTTTTGGCTCCAGAAACTCATGAAATTATGCTACAGGGTATGAAGGTGTGATAAGTTTTGGAGAGAATGCTCATACTGATGAAATCATTGAAATAAAATATTCTGACTCTCCTATAATAAGCGGTTAGATTACTAGGATAATATTCTAGCCATCATAGGCCCTCACTACTTCTATCCTAACTATTAAAACTATCCTAATTAGTCTTACTGTCTCAAGTCTCTTCCCTGTCCATTTTTCTCATAGCTGTCATGCTACTTTTCTTAAAACACAAGTCTGACCATGTCACTCCCTTACATGAAAAATCAAACAAGAAAGTTAAGAAGAGCAAGTTTTTTTCTTTCTTTCTTTCTTTTTTTTTGGATGAGTTGAATTTAACATGCAAACCAAATATCCATGTAAAGACATAGTATAAATATTACAACATTCAAATTAAGCTCTGGACAGATTTTGGGACTGGGTGTATAGTTTTGCAAGTTAGAATGAAGAAGATAAAATTGATAGAGAAAATGCTGAGAGTGGTTATGATTTCTGAGGGAGACAGCATAGAGAGGAGAGCTGAGGAATGTGACAAGGGGACTGGCAGGCATCATGGAGATATTTTTAGAAGACTAGCTACTATTGATAATTAATTCATCTCAATTTAATCTGCAATCTGATTATATTTACAGGGAGGAAGAATAGGAAGAAGAAAAAGGTCAGTAGACAGAGATGGAGTAATTAGAGAAGTAAGAGGAATGTCAAGCCAACTGTTTCACTGCATCAGAGGAGTAGAAAGCAGGAAGAGGACTGAGAAAATGCTATAAAACTGGGTGATTATGAGCTCCTTGGTAACCTTTGATGGAATAGTTTCAAGAGACTGGTAGAAATGAAAGCCAGATTATAGAGAGATGATGAGGGAGTGGCTTCTCTCATATGTTTTCTTTTTTTCTTTTGGTCTCATTTTCTGTCAGCCTGCTGATACTTCATCCCATTGTCAGCATGCCTGTAAGGAAGCAGCTCTTGACCACCATTCAAATTTGCTATTCCTAATGTGCTGTGCAGCCTGTGAAACCAGATAATTATATTTGTTAGAATTATGTTTGGAATATGAGTAAATAGGGCCCAAGGGACTCTCCTGAGAATACAGTCCATTAGCTTTACCCTATTCATTTTGTGATTTCTGTTTTTGCAGTTCAGTGGCCATATTTGTTCATTTTCTAGTTTAGGGCTATTCTCTGGACAGCTGAACTTTCCAGGGACATGACCTCTGGGCAAGGGAGATGTAACTCAATACTTAAATGGATTTGTGATCACATCAATTTGGATGTGCCCTTCATGGATGAAGATCATAACCCGTCGAATATTTACTGCATTATTTAAATAACTGCTCTGGTTTTCTGCTCTGGTTATTATTGCAAATAGTGTTGACAACTTATCTGTTCCCAGGCAGCTGGTACAGTTGGCCAGTGTATTTGAAGATCCAAGACCAGTTGAAATCCAATGTCCTGTACTTACTAGCTACTTCACTCTCAGTCTTTGAACCTCAGTTTCCTCATCTTAAAATCCCCCTCAAAAAAAAAAAATAATCGACCTCATAGCATTTCCTTGCATCAAGTACTTTGTAAACTACTATTGAAATGTGAGTTGTTGGGTTCTAATCCTCCATCTATCAATGACTTGCCATGTTTATCTTGGCAAAATCACTTAACTGAGTCACAACTTAGTCTCTTCCTCTGTAAAATGATAGCTAGGGGGCACAGTGAATATTGAGTGGTAGGACAGGAGGCCGGAAGACTCATCTTCCTAAGTTCAAATCTGGCCTTAGTCACTTACCAGCTGTGTAACCCTGGACAAGTCACTTAACCATATTTGCCTCAGTTTTTTCATCTGTAAAATGAGCTGGAGAAGGAAATGGCAAACCACTCCAGTATCTTTGCCATAAAAACCCCAAATGGGGCACAAAGAGTTAGACAAAACTGAAAACAACTGAACAACAAAAAAAAGGAGGTAAAGGGCTAAAGGTCTTATCATAGATTTAGAGCTGGAAAGGACCATAGAGGCCTTCTAATCTTAAAAAAAAAACCACACCCCCTTCATTTTAGAGATTTGAGTACTAAGGTCTGGAGACATTAAGTGCTTTTTTTGCTCCAATGTTAAACATGTAATAAATATCAGAGGCAGGGATTTAACCCATGTTCTCCAAAGCCAAAGCCAACTCTTTCCATTATACCATGTTATTGCCTCTAATGTTTTTATAATTTGGAGAATGTTCTCCTTTTTCTGTCATTTGAGCTCCAGCTTTAGTTCTGCCACTAACTAGCTCTGTACCTTTGGACAAATTGCATAACATATCTAGGCCTTAATTTCCTCATCTGTAAAATGACTGTAATTAGGGTTATCTTTAAGGTTGCTTCCCTTTCTAAATATTTGTGATTCTATAATGATATTGAATGTTTACTACTTTGCCCATAGAGAATACTTACTAGATGGTTAGTGAATTGAATGTCAATCTGCCAAATGAACATTTCTTTAAAAAAAAGTTCAGATTTGTAATAAGATCCGTACATGTTGGATTCCCATTAATAATGAACTGAAATATGTTATCTAAAAATAATGCCTCAAAAATCTTCTCCCTTTGGCATGTGGAACAATTTTATCTCTGTGGGAGAATCTGCTTTGAAAATTTCTTCACTGATGCAGTAGCAACCCCTTTATATCTTGTAGTCTTAGAGAACTGATCAAGGGCACTGAGGGGTTAAATAGCTTCCTCCATAATCTCACAGATAGCATGTTATAGGGTTATTAATCGAACTTTGTTAGGTCTTCCTGACTTCAAGGCCAGCCCTTAGAAGAAAGCTGGACTTGGATTAAGGTAGATCTGGGTTCAAATCCTGCCTCATGAACTTAGAAGTTATGTGGTCTTGAGTGAGTCACTTGAGATATCACTTGATATCTCAAAGCCTCAGTTTCCTTATTTGCGAAAAGGGGAGTTAGAGTAAATGACCTCTAAGGTCTCTTTCAGCTCTAAATCTGTGAACTTATGAGGGCCTAAACTTTCCCCTTTCCTTTGGTAATAAAATAATTTAAAGAGATATTCAGTAGGTTGGTCAACTCATTACATTTTCATTGGGTCAGAACTGTTTGGGCAATAGCAGTTAAACTTTACCTCCTAACCTTGAAGATACACTAGGTTGGCAAACTGCTTCCTCAAAGCCAGGCTGTATCTTTGATACAGAATGTCAATGTGCAAGAAAAGAACTCCCTTTGTTTCCTTAGCCGTCATGGTACATCCAGCTAGTCACCTACTGCTACCCAAGGACTATGCCAAAGTAAAGCAGAAAAAGAAAATAAATGAACAGGAAAAGAGCAAAGCAAAAAAAAAAAAAAGCAAAAAACCAAAAACAAACAAACAAAAAAACAGAAAACACAAAGAAATTATGCTTGATAGTGACCTTGAAACTAGCAGGCAATTGATGGGGTTGGGTCATGCAAATTAGACCATTATGGCCGTTAGTGGAATGTGCATTGCTGAATCCACTGAGTCACTCAATTAGCAATGTAGCCATTTAAGGAGAGGCAGGCCTCCTTGTGCAGAATGTAATAGGGACTTCTCAACAAACAACTAGAGGTTCAAGAAGAAAGCTGGAGGACATCAGTCTCTAGGAATGATTGCCCTGGGGAATGGGCTGTTCCAAGCATACTTTGAAGAGGCTGTGAATATATTATTTGTTCCATAATACAACATCTAACCTCAAAGCTGTTGAGAATGCCATCAAATGGATTCCCAGCTCTATAATCTTAGCTGTTAGCATGATATTTTTTCCATGCTGATGCAACTGAAGTAGGAAGGATTTTCAGAGCAGGGGCCCCAAGTTGATATGGCATGGTTTGGAATCAGTGTTGCTTCTAAGAGTGTAGCAGTCAAGAGTGGGACTTTGAACCAGTTACTTCTCGCTGAGCTTCTGTTGTCTCATCTACTGCAAAACAGTAATTATATAATAAGTGTCCACCATGTACTAGGCACTATACTAGTTTCTAAGCACTGGAAGATCAATTAAGCAACTGATAGGCATTTAGTAAGGGCTTGCTATGTACCAGGCCCTCTTCTAAGCAGTGGAGAGACAAAGCAAAAAAAAAAAAATAGTCCCTGCCCTCATAGACCTTATATTCTAAATAGGGAGACAACATGTTAATAAAAACATACATACAAGATACATATAGAATACACAGAAGGTAAGCTTAGATGAGATAAAAAAAAACCGTAACAAAAAACAAAAAACTAGATTGTCCCTGCTCTTCAAGAGGTTTATAATCTAGTAGGTGGATAAGTCACATAAATAAATGACCATAACACAAGTGTAGAACTAAGGAAATGCACAGTCAAGTTCAATTAATTTTCACCTAATACCGTTTGCAACATACACTATGGATGCTGTGATTAATAAGTATCTCTACTGCTGGGAAGAGTTGTGATTAGCTCCTCAATTAGCTTTTCTAGTCAGTGGTTGTGAATTTTTTATATTTGCCCAGGCAGCTCACAGAAAATAACAGACATCCATGTTTTAATCCCTTTTAGTCACTAAACTTTTCTTTGAACTCTTTTCTCCTTTACTGTTTCCTCTGCTTAACTTTCACCTGACATACTATAAGGAACATGCTGATGTTTGGCTTCCACAGGATGGCAAAACAGGGGGCCCTGGAGGAAAGGGGAGACTTGTCCCAGCCAATCAGATCTTGAAGCATGAAGCTAGTTTAACCACAAAATTCCTGTTAGAGGGGCCCAGACCATAAAGCAGCTCAAACTGGTTGGGGTCGAGGACCAGGCACCAGCTTTTTGCAAGTGCACATGCTTAATAAGCCTCATGTATATTATCTGACACACCGTGAGGGCAGAGACTGCTGCTATTTTTGAAAATGGGATGCATGATCCAGGTTGGTAACATGTCAAGGAACAACATGAGATGGGTGTATAAGGAAGATTGTAACTGGAAGGGCTAGGACCAATCCTAGCTCTGATGGGAGGAGCAGGATCATACTAATAGTATAAAAGCTGGCCCTTGCTTCTGTACTGGGTGCTTCTCCCTTCAGGAGGCCCACCTGCTTCTTGCAAGAACCATAATAAACGATTCTTCTTTCACTCCGTACTTAGTTTCATTATGGAGAGCAAGTCTCCACTTGGCATTGCAACTGGGGAAGCAATGGGCTGCGGCAGCTCACCAGGGCTAACTTCCCAACCTTGCTGAGGGGGTCCAAAGGGCTCTATTTCTACAATACTTAAAAGTCAATTTAGTTTTTTTTTTTCAATTATAATGACCAAACGAGGTAAATCTCCCCCATGGGTTTTTCTTGAATGAAAAAAGAAAAAAAGAGTTTATCTTGAGTTTATCTGAATTCATCTTGGAAGGTAGACTCCCAGATATTTTATATTGTCAACAATTATTTTAAATGGAATTTCTTTCTATCTCTTGCTGCTAGACTTTGTTGGCAATATATAGACATGCTAATCAATTATATGGATTTATTTTTTATTCTGAAACTCTGTTAAAGTTTATTTCAACTAATGTTTTGGTCAATTGTTTTGGATTCTCCAAGTATAGTATCACATTGTTTCCAAAAAGTGATACTTTTGTTTCCTCATTGATTATTCCAATTCTTTCAAACTCTCTTATTGCTTTAGCTATCATTTCTAGTACAACATTGAACAATAGTGGTGATAGTGGGCATTGGGAAATTGGTCTATAGTTTTCTTTCTCTTTTTTTTTTTTTGCTCTTCCTGGTTTACATATCAGCACCATTTTTGTGTCACAAAAGGAATTTGGTAGGACTCTTTTGCCTATTTTCTCAAATAGTTTACATAGTATTGGAAGTTTTTTTTTTAAATGTTTGATAGAATTCACTTATGAATCCATCTGGTCCTGGGGACTTTTTCTTAGGAAGCCTATTGATGGGTTCTTCAATTTCTTTTTCTAAACTTGAGTTATTGAAGTATTCTATTTCCTCTTCTGTTAATCTGGGAAATTTATATTTTTGTAAATATGCATCTATTTCACTTGGATTGTCAGACTTATTGGCATATAATTAAGCAAAATAGCACCTAATAATTGCTTTAATTTCCTTTTCATTAGTGGTGCTTAATTTGGTTTTCTTTTTTCATTTTTGATGCTGAATTTGGTTTTCTTCTTTTTTCTAATCAAATTTACCAATGGTTTGTCTGTTTTATTGTTTTTATTTTTTCCTGTGAAATGAGCTCCTAGTTTTGTTTATTAGTTCAATGGTTTTCTTACTTTCAATTTTATTAGTCTCTTCTTTGATTTCCAGGATTTCCAATTTTGTGTTCAATTTGGGATTTTTAATTTGTTTTTTTCTAGTTTCTTTAATTGAATGCCCAATTCATCGATCTGCTCTTTCTCTATTTTATTGATATAAGCATTTAGAGATAATCTTCCCCAAAGTACTGCTTTGGCTGAATCCCATAAATTTGTTATGCAATCTCATTGTTGTCATTCTCTTTAGTGAAATTATTAATTGTTTCTATGATTTGTTCTTTGACTCATTCATTATTTAGGATTAATTATTTAGTTTCCAATCAATTTTTAATGTATCCTTCCACAGCCTTTGTGGAATGTAATTTTTATTGTGTTAATATCTGAAAATGATGCATTTAACATTTCTGCTTTTCTGCATTTGGTTATGAGATTTTTACGTCTTAATACATGGGCAATTTTTCTGAAGGTGTCATATGCCACTGAGAAAAAGATATATTCCTTTTTATTCCCATTCAATTTTCTCAGAGGTTTATTATTATATCTAACTTTTCAAAGATTCTATTCATTTTCTTACCTTCTTTCTTATGTATTTTTATGGTTATATTTATCTAGCTCTGAGAGGGGAAAGTTGAGATCTTTCAATAGTAGAGTTTTATTATTTCCTCCTGTAACTCATTTAACTTTTCCTTTAAGAATTTGGATGCTATATCATTTGGTTCATATATGTTTAGTATTGATATTACTTCATGGTCTATGGTACTTTAAAGCAAAATATAGTTTCCTTATTTATCTTTTAATTAGGTCTATTTTTGCTTTTGCTTTGCTGAGATTATGCTTGCTACTCCTGATTTCTTTTTTTTTTTTAATTTTCACCAGATGCATAACAGATTCTACTCCAGTACCTTACCTTTACTCTGTGTGTCTCTTTGTTTCAAGTATGTTTCTTGTAAACAAAATATTGTATGGTTGTAGTTTTTAATTTTATAAATGAGTTCATCCCATTCACAGTCACAGTTAAGATTACTGTGTATTTCCCTCTGTCCTATTTTTACCACATGTGTTCTTCTCTCCCTTTCTCCTTTCACCCATCCCTCCTCAAAATTGTTTTGCTCTGACCACCATCTCTCTTGATCTCCCCTTCCTTTTATCAGCCCCCCTTCTTTTATACCTCTCCCTACTTCCCTGTAGGGCAAGATAGATTTCCAGACCAGCTGAGTGTTTATGATATTCCCTCTTTCATGCAATTCTAATGAGAGTGAGGTCCAAGTATTGTCTGCTACCCACTCATTTCCCCTTCCAATGTAAAAGCTCTTTTGCACCCCCATTCCATCTCTCCTTTCCCACTTCTTCCTTTGCTGTTTATCACCCATTAATTTTTTATATCATTCCATCAAAGTCAATTCACATGCCTGCCCTCTGCCTGACTGCCTTAATAATTACAAAGTTCTTAATTACAGGTATCATCTGCCATTTAGCAAACAGCTTAACATTATTGAATTCCTCAGGGATTCTCTTTCTTGTTTGCCTTTTTATGCTTTGCTTGAATCCTATATCTGAAAAATTAAATTTTCTGTTTTTTTTTTAAATCAGGAATGCTTGAAAGTCTTCTATTTCATTAAATATCTATTTCCCCCTGAGTGATTGTACTCAGTTTTGTAGAATAGGTGCTTCTTGGTTATAATTCTATCTCCTTTGTCCACCAAAATATCATATTCCAAGCCTTCTGATCCTTTAATGTAGAAGCTGCTAAATCCTATGTTCTCCTGACTGTAGCTTTACAGTAATAGAATTGGGCCTTTCTGGCTACTTGCAATATTTGCTCATTGACTTGGAAGCTCTGGAATTGGGCTAAAATATTCCTGGGAGTTTGTATTTTGGGATCTCTTTCAGGAGGTGATCAGTCAATTCTTTCAATTTCTATTTTACCTTCTGGTTCTAAGATATCTGGGCAGTTTTCCTTAATAATTTCTTGTAATATGATGTCTAGGCTTTTTTTTTTTATCATAGCTTTTAGGTAGTCCAATAATTCTGAAATTATCTTTCTCTGATTTATTTTGTATGTCGCTTGTTTTTTTTTCCCAATGAGATATTTCATATTTTCTTCTATTTTTTAATTCCTTTGATTTTGTTTAAATGCTTTTTTATATCTCATGGGATCATTAATTTACACTTGTCCAATTATAAATTTTAAGTAACTATTTTCTTCATTGAACATTTTTACCTCATTTTCCATTTGGCCAATTCTTCTTTTTAAGTATTTTTTCCCCTTGAGTGAATTTTTGTACATTTTTTCCATTTGTGTGTGTTTTCTTAATTAAACTATTGACTCTTGTCCCACAATTCTCCTTCCTCACTCTCATTTATTTTTTCCAATTTTTTCTATACCACTCTTATCTCTTTCTTTAACGTTCCCAGTATTTCTTGTTGGACTTGGGCTCAATTAACCTTTTTCTTTGAGGCTTTGTTTTTAGCTGTTTTTATACTATCTTTACTTCTGCATTTGTGTCTTTGTCTTCCCTTCTACTGTAGTACCTTTTTAATCACCTAATTATTATTTAGTTGCTATTTGCTATTTTTTCCAGCACATTTCTTGACTTCATGTTAAAGTTGGCCTCTGTTCCCCTGGGTGTGTGGAGGCACTATCCCAAGCTTCAAACTTTTTTAAGCTTCCATTTTCAGAGCTAGTTCTTGGGGCCACCAGATTCTTGGTGCTTGTAATCCTGGGAGAGGTATGGTCACTGCTCTCTTGGTCTATACTCTGGCCTTTACACAGGAAAGTCCTTTAGTTCTCCATAGCCATAAGCACTAGTACTCTCTTTGCTTTGGAGCTGTGACCAGAGCCCCTGCTCTCTTGTGATTGACCTCTAATTCTCCTCTCTCCTCCCTGGGACTGCAACCTATAACTGTGTATAGGCTATAGAGTTGCCGGTAAGTGCCAGTTGTACCCAGTGTCAATAAAAGGTCCCCTGTAATTTCTTTCTGACCACTTGTCCAAACCCTTACCATCTCTTGGCTGTAAGTGCTGAATTGGTGATACTGCTGCTACAGCCACTGTTGCTGCTACCATGTGTGGGATTCCAGACAAGCTTCTACTCAAGTAACACAAACTTCTCTTGCCAACCACCTAAGGTTTTTCAGGCTGGAAAAAATTTCTAACCCTGACCTTTTGTGGGCTCTGCTACTTTAAAATTTTATTTGAGACATTATTTTACAGTTGTTTAGAGGGAAGTGTTTAGTACACTCAGCTGGGTTGCCTCTAATCTGCCATCTTCCTATCATTAGCTTTCAAAAACTGATCAAAATCATTTCCAGAAAAGACTCACTTTGTCCCAGGACTTTGAAAGGCTCAGTTCTTGTAGTCCAAATAATGAAAGAGAAAATTGTGCATTGCATAGTGTAGTCCTCTTCTTAATGTCCGTATTCTTAGCAAACCGATATATCACTTGACTTTACCCATATTCAAAACTAAATCCGTCTTGAGTGGAATGTTTCTGATGATAGAAAAGTGTCAAAAATGTCTCAGGGCCGGAAATGAACAATATCCTACTCAATTAAAGCATTGGGATAACTTTAGTAGGTGAGATATAATTACCCCACCAAGTCATTTTTATTCCTGTAAAATCCTTTGAAGCCTGGAAAAGGGTAGTTCTTGAATTACTCATTAATAACATACAGCCCTAAGTTTCTTTAATAGATTGCCAGTGGTCAGATATGTATCATACATGATCCTTTGGTCCAAAGCCCAAGAGTTTTATTTTACAATGTTAGAAAACACATTCACCACACTTGTTTTTCCTCTAGTAAATGAAATAAGTTTCAATAATGAGAACAGGTTATTTCTCTCCCCCCAGCCCCCACTGTTCTTTCTCTTTTATATGTTTTGCCCACATTTTTACAGCTGATGAAGACAACAGCTGCAGCTTAAGCTCCCAGTCAGCAAGGGCACATTCTCCTAATGTCTCTCTATATGTGGTGTCAGAGCTCTTCCATTAGTGTTTGGTCTAACCCTCAACTTGGCTTCTCCTCACCTAAGCCTGCCAATTCTGTCAAATGACACAGTTCATCTTTGGATTAAGAAATGAGATGGAACTTCACATTTCTTCATCTAGAAGAAGAGACAAACATGATACTACAAGATGGTTGTGCATCTTTTTGATAATGGACATAGAAGACTTCTTAAAATCTGCCTCCATCTTTTGTTTGGATTGGCTTCAAATACTTCTTAGCTGTGTGACTGTGGACAAGTCACATTATCCTATCTGAGTCACAGTTTCCCTATCCAAAAATCTGGGAAAATGCCATTTGTGCTAGAATAATATATTTCATTTTATCCAGACCTTTAATTTTATCAGTGCGGGGACTGTCCAGTATGGAAACTTCCTCTAGTGATACAGATTACCAACTCATTTATAATTTATATCATTAGAGAGTAATCTGAGGCACTGAAAGGTAAAGTTAAGAGTTTTAAATCTGGAATGTGTGTGTATACACAAGTGTACACATGTACATATTATATATGTGTGTGTGTTTATATACATATATTTCAATACATACTCTACTATTTTTTCCACTTAAAAACATGATTCTAAGAAGGGATTCTGAGAATAGGCTTCACCAGATTGCCACAGGGGTCCATGACACATCAAAGAGTACAGAAACCCTGTGTTAAATGATTTGCCAAAGTCACACAGATGGCATGTATCAGAATCAGGCTTTAAATACAGGTTTTTCTCACTCAAAGGCCAGCTCTCCTTCTACTGTGCCATACTTCTCACTACCTCAGTATGAGGTATTAATGATTGTGATGACGACAATGACCATGATCATGATGATGATGTCCTAGCTCTGACATTTATGAAGTGTTTATTACCACAATGGGAAGAAAACAAGAATAATTGATCTGTAGAACAGCAAGACAATAACCTTTGTATATGAGATGTTCAAGGAGGACTAACACCTCTTTTATGAGGGCTTGCTGACCTCCTTTTAGGGCTTCTCATCCACCATTAGTGTCTACCTAGCATTCAGCTCTCAACTGTGGCTCCAAGAAGCTGTAGCATGTGCAGTGGCCATATTCCAGTAAACTATCTCAGTAAATGGGCTAAACCAGTTTGAGGGTAACCAAACTGGGGAGAGGGGGTATCTTTCTCAAACATGTAAAGATATCTTGTGGCAGAAAGGGTCAATGAAAACAATTTGTTCCAGTGGCCATGAAGGTGGCTAAAGCAGTCACTATACATTGCTCAGAGCTTGGTCAGACATGACACCAAGGTGATCCATTGAATCTTGGGCCATCTCCAGTCATCTTGACTTTTGTCTTGCCACTGGCCTTTGAAAACTCTGGAAGGGAGAGTGAGGCTGATGACTTAAATCCAATTTGCACATGAGTCAAGACATTACCCTGTGATGTCATTGGTCTTCTTTGGAAATAAAGGATAAATAGTAACAACCTTTGCCAAAGAATCTGATGAGTGAATCAGTTTCTTTTTCCATACAGGAGTTCCGACTGGTCCTCATACTATGGAGGGTCCTGTTTTCCATAGAGAGAACAAGAAATCAAGGTAGACCTTCATGTAGCAGAGTAGCAAACTTGGGAGAAACTGGGTACCTGGGTTATTTCCCAGTGTACTTGTATTTGCTTTCCTGTGTTACATGTGTTACTGGAGAGATAGTGCAGTAGACTTAAAATAACTTGTTGATATTAAGCCTATTAAGGGGCTTTAAATTAACCCATGAAAATTCAAAAGAATTATATGTCATTAAGTTAAACTCCCTTGAGTAGAGATACAAAGGAAAGAAGGGGGGAATGAGAAAAAAATGATATAGACATGGAAAGGAACAGAAGCAGTAGGAATAAAGGAGAAAAAAAGAAAGAGGTACAAAAAAAGAAAGACATAAATATAATGGTATGACTTTGAAGCTTTCATGCACTCTAGACAACTATAGCACAGATACAGGGCAAGATTTATTGTACTCCACAGACAACACAAAACTCATAAAAGGTAATGTGGTAGTGCATATACAATTAATACAATTGTCCTTTAGGGGGTCCCATGTTCCAAAAGTCTGGGAATTGGACTTCACCATCAAATGAAATAAATTTGGGACTATGAGAAAAGCAACATTTCCCCCTCCTATCCATACAATTTTACTAATTTAAGAAATTAATGCAAAATCCAGGTTCCTTTTCCTTCTATATTGTGACTATAATCCCCTGCTGCTATTCCTCCTGGCACTGGAGACCATGCATGCGATCACTGTCTCTCACCAAGAGGCATGCTGTCCAGGAAACACCAAGGAAACCTATAAAGCCAATGCTGCCTAAGAAATCACCTTTCTTTGATTCCAGGGCTGGTAATCCAGAACTCAGATCTGCTACAAAGACAACCTTCAGGAATTGCTACCACTTGGCTATATGATTCCCCTCTCCACACATGTCATATAGTTGAGAACTTATATCACCATCTTACCAAGCCTGAGTCTGGATTTCTATTGTCTTGGAAATTTCTCTTTGGCAGATGTACCTCCTTCTTATGCACTTCTGTTCAAAGGATGCCATTAAAAGATCCTCTATGGGGTGTGGGTGGGAAACACTTCCTCTGCCCCCCCCACACCTGTAATACTTCTATCATCTCTTTGCAAGAAGCGAAGAAGAAAAAAAAAGATCAAGGACAGTTTGTCAGCTCCTTTTTCAGATTAGCAGAAAGCGTGCTATCCATGGATGTGATGGTAAATGTTTAACAGCAGACTCTCCAAAAACAAACAAAAATGTAAGTTGAATACATTTTAAGTTTAACCTGCATCATTAAATTTTTCTCCATCATTTCCTAACTCTAGAAAATCAACAAAACAATAAATTGGGCCCTGATTCATAATATTTGCTAATTTTTGAGGTGTAAATGCTTACATCAAAAATTTAATTATTGGCTCCCATGAGCCAGTTAGAGCTGGCTCCTGTACACTCTTGGGTCTACCCTACAGAAGTTCAGGTCACTCAATTCATTAACTCCACCCCCCCCGAAGAAAATCACTGACAGCTGAGTGGAAGGTAGACACCAAACCACCACCCCCTCTGTACCCATACCTTGTGTTAGAAAACCAACACGTCATACAGTGGAAAGAACAAAGAATATGGAGTTAGAAGACTGTGTTCAAATTGTGGCTGTATAATCTATGTGACCATGGATGAGTCACCTATCCTTTCTTGGCCTCAGTTCCTCATCTTTAAAAATGAGCAAATTCTACTTGGGTCCTCTCGTTTACCTTTCAGCTTTAAATCTACAGTCCTCTGGAAAGCCCAAGCAAAGGCTCACCTCACTATATAACTGGATGAAGGTATGGAGGGGCACAGCTTCTTCGTTAGGAATAATGTAAGTAAAGAGCTCCCCCCCCCCTTTTTGAAATCTCAAAAGAGGTTTATAGCCATGAGCTATCATTATTATTGCCTACTCCAATCTCATTATTATTTTCTGCTTCACATAGTCTTCCCCATCTGCCCTTTCCTCTTATTCTAACCAACATCATTATCATCTGGTTGTACTTCAATTTCATCTGAAGTATCGGGCCATTAATATCCCTTTCTGCATACAAAATGAGAATGTTGATGCAATGTCAGCTAGGTGGCACAATGATTGGAGTACCAGGCTTGGAATCAAGATAGACCTGAGTTCAAATCCGTACTGGCGTACAGGCATTCACTAGTTGTACAAACCTGGGTAAGTCACTTAACTTCTGTCTGCCTCAATTTCCTCAACTTTAAAATATGGATTAATAATGGTCCCCACCTCACAGGATTGTTGTGAGAATGAAGTGAGATAATGTTTTTGTAAAGTCCCCAGCACATAGTAGGTATTTAATAAATACTTCCTTCCTTCCCCTTCCCCATTTGTGGCCTTCCAGAATTTTAGAGATGAAAAGAACTTTAGAGATCTTCTATGGCAAAATTGACTAGAGAGCTAAGCTAGACCTGGAATGCAAAAAACCTGAATTCAAATCCTACCTCAGATGCTTACTAGCTCACACAGCCACCACCCTAACTGAGGCCCTTGTCGGCTTTCACCTGGATTATTTCAATAACCTACTAATTGGTCTCCCAAGCTGAAGTCTCTTACCTCTCCAACCCACCTTTCACTCAGCTGTCAGTGATTTTCTTAAAGTGCAGGTCTGACCTTGCCAGTCCCTTACTCATTAAACTCCAATGGTTCTTTACTAGAATCAAAGGATATTTAGTCTATCTCAACCTTTTTAATTTCTATTTTTTTGTAAGTTTTATAATGCACATAGTTACTAGTCTTTTTTTTTCTTTTATTTTAGACAATTGGGGTTAAGTGATTGCCCAGGGTCACACAGCTCTTAAGTGCACATACTTATTAGTACAGTGGTACATGTATACAGGGAAGCTAGGTGGTGCAATGGATAGAGCATTGTGCTTGGAACTAGCGAGACTCATCTCCGTGAGTTCAAATCCAGGCTCAGACATTTACTAGCTGTGTCACCCTGGGCAAGTCACTCAGTTCCTCCTCCATAAAATGAGCTGGAGAAGGAAATGGCAAACCAATTCAATGTCTTTGCCAAGAAAGCACAAAAATGAGATCAGAAAGAGTCAGATATGACTGAAATGCAATATCTATATATTTTTAAATAAATAATTTTCCATATATTGGGAATATATGCTCAAAATGTATTGTTAATGGGTTGCGCATTCAGAAAAGTTTGGAGATTGCTGGTCTAAATGGCTGCTTAATCACAAGTCATTCGCTTTAAAAAATGTAGTTGTTAGTTTTCTCTTATCACGCTTATGTATATGAATATCATTAATTGACAAGTTTTAGTCATGACAAAGTCCTGGATGATAGGTCTAGTCAGGGGTGGGGAACTTGTGGCCTTGATGCCACCTGTGGCCTTCTAAGTCCTTGGGTGCCGCCTTTTGACTGAATCCAAGTTTTACTGAACAAATCCTTTTATTTAAGGGATTTGTTCTGTGAAGTTTGGATTCAAAGGGCCACACTTGAGGACCCAGAGGGCCACAAGCTCCCCACCCCTGGGCCCTAGGTAATCATTTTCTTAAATACTCAGGCCTTTGGTTTCCCCTTTGGTGGTCAAGGTCCCAAACTCCTGTTGTTCACCCAGCCTAGCCTTTCAATGTGGCGTGCCATAACAAAGGAGATTGAGGTGAGGAGCCAAAGGCAGAAGCAGGAATTTCACCTTGTGAACAAGGTAAGTAACTACAACATATAAGGGGACCAGGGATACACTCTTCAAGAGAGTATGAGCTACTTGTAAGTTTATTTTGAGAATTGGGTTTTTAAAAATTATTATTAGAAATACTTTCAGGAGATTAGAATCTCAGGAAGGATAGAAAAGCTTTATTTGAATTGGGGCTTTAGGGTATCCCTCCATGAGTGCATTCTGTCATTTCCCAATTACTAAAAATTCAGGTTACATGCCAGGAAACAATGGTCTAAAAGATTTCCAACTGAGACTGACCTTTCTGTTTGCTTTTTATAGATGAGTAAATGGCAACATGAGATGTGAAATAATGCCACTAAGTCCATGAGAAAAGTTAAGAGTGGGGCCAGAACTAGAACGAAGGTTACTAGATTGCTCACTGGAGAAAGCATCTAACCATATACTATTCTTCCCGCTATTGTGAGGCATAGCTGGCTCCATCTCCCAGGCTCTCTGGCTCTCTGGTTCTCTGAGAAACAAATTGCTTCTTCTGTGCTGTACAAAGGTGCTCCTCCTGTACCTTCATGATCAGGCATGACCTTTAAGTTGTGTCTCTGATGGTGGGGTAAAATAGGCACAGATCCTTTCATCCATCCTCAGTTACTGTGAACAGCTCAGCCTCTTAAGCCTAGCATTGGTAGTAATGGAACTAGCTAGTTAAATAGTATCATTCTGATTTTTATAAAGTCAAGTTGAATTTATATATTCTGGGCAGGCCATAGTCAAGAGCATATGCAAATTTGTGGGGGCCAAAATGTGCTTCAAACAATTTTTGAAAGCAGACAACTGAAATGTTTTAGAACCAAATGATTTGGAGGTAGAAGGTACCTGGGATACCAGTATGGTATAGCAGAACCAACACTTACTTCACTTAGAGCCAAGGCACCTGAGTGTGTTTCTTGTCTCTACCACTTATTAGCTTTGTCACTTCGCACAAATTACTTTTCTCTTTCTGGCAGTCTGTTTTTCCCTCAATAAAATGATTGGGTTGGACAATGTGCTATTTTTTATTTTGCATTTTTTTTCTTTCTAAATTATGTGTTATTGATTTGTTTTGTTTTCACATTACCCAGATTTCTCTTTTCCTCTTCCTTACCATAAAGATTAAATAATCTTTTGAAAAGCAGAAGAAAAGGAAAAACAAATCAACAAAATCATCCATTACATGAAAAGAAACTTACCTTATTGGGAAAGATAATATATTAAAGTTTCCTTCCAGTTCTAAGTTCTCTGATTTATTAGTGAGTCCTGCCCTTTTCTTTTATAGATTAGTGAGCTGAAGCCCAGCAAAGGTCATTGACTTGCTTAGGACGAAAGAGGTAGTAAGTAGTGTAACCAGAATTTTCACTTTTTTCCCCTTATGGCAATCCAGGGTTCTTGTGGCTTTATACTGCAACTTTTAATAATTTTCCCCCCCTGGCAATAGGCCATTGACAAGAAGAAACTTCCCCTATACACCTAAATATTTGTGGCACCTTTTATGATAACAAAGACTTGGAATCAAAGTAAGTGCTTATAAATTGGAGAATGGCTCAACAAAGTATGGTATACAAATGCAATGAAATATTACGCTATTATAAGAAATGAAGAATACAATGAATACAGTGAATCATGGAAAGATCATGATGCAGAGTGAGATAGGCAAAACCAAGAAACAATACACAACATGACTACAACAATGTGAGCAAAAAGAACAGACACTCATATGTAACCAAAAGAATGTTACAAAATTACATAGAACAATTATGACTCAACAGAAGAGATATGAGAAATACCTCTGTTCCACCCCTTTGCAGAGGCGGGAGGTCCATGAGTTTGGTATGTTACAAATATTTTCAGACTCTTTCAATGTATTAATACAGATTTTCCCCTTTTTCTTTGCTGACTTTAAAATATTATTTGTTATACAGGATGACTTTCTGGGAAAGAGAAGGATACTGGACAGAAGCTATTGTCATGTAAAAAACAAACATCCATAAAAATGAATTAAAAATATGTTTTTAGAACTTGCCAACTGCCTCACTTATACAAATACTGGTCTATGTATGTCCAAACAAGCCTTCTGTCCAGAATATTGATGCTAACTTGGAAGTTTGGGGAGCAGTCCTCTATTAATTGACAGCGACAGTGGAATTTGCTATTACACACATAAATTGGAGTTCTTGGCTTTGAAGTGAGCTATTACTTAAGAGTTCAAAGATTGTGCATATGGAGCTAAATTTCAAATGTCAGTAACCCACTGACACATTTTGACCACTGCCACATTAGATGCTATTGTTCAAATGCATTTATTTGTCCTTTCCTCTCTGATCTTACTTCCATCTTCTTTATGTCTTTTAAAATTCTAAGTTCATTAGTGAGCTTAGTTGAATTTTTTACCATGAAATTCAAGGTGTCTTTATTGCTATTCTTTTTTTTCCCTACTTTTTAACTATTGTCTAGATATAGATGTTGTATAGGTATTGATATAGATGGTATAGATGTACTGTGTTGTACAGATACATATATATAATGTATATTGCATGTGTTATAACATACATATGGTATAGATATATATTGCGTAGATCTATACTATTGTATAGAATAGACATAAATCTTTCCTCACTTCTCCTTTCTTTTCTGTTTTTTACCCACAATAGATTCTTACCCACAATGTATCCCTGTTCAGGGCAAATCATTCCTGTATTTTAAGCCATAGTCAATAAATCCCAAACTCTTACTCAGACACAGTCTTCCCAACCAAATGTTTACTTCTCACAGATGCCTACCCCTTCTGAAGCCCTTGCTTTCTGTAAACATCAGGATGAAACAGCACCAGTTATTTCCCCCGATATTTCACAGTGTTTAGCAGTCATTTCTCAGTTCCTTGTTGCAGTATCACTTATGGCCAGGTGAATCACCAGATATGACAGTTCCTGAGAGATTGTTTGTTGCATCCTTTGGTATGTCTCCTAGGAAGATAACACCCCCTCAACTGCTGGTATCCAATTGATCAGTAAGTGCCTCAGTACCGGTTAGGAAGGAGCCACAAGCCTCTCTGTCCCTTGTTCCTCTGACATTTCCTGGATGACAGTCCCTGACAGTACTCATGGATCTTCATGATTATTCTAGACACCCCAAACCAAAACAATTTCTGCTCTAAGATCAGAGTTCATGTAGATCTCTTCTGGGCACTCATACTATTCATTGGATTCTTTGGATTGTGCCAGTGATTCAGTTACTGGAGGATTCTGAGCAGAAGCTTTCTTTTAATGCTTGCCTGCCTTTTTCTAAGTCTTTCTCCACCTTCCTTCCAAAGATGAGGCTAATTTGATTAGCTAGATGCTTTTAATCCATAATTAGCACATCCCTGACAAACTCCCATTGCAAACTTCCCTCAGCTGTTCTCTCTTAGAAGGTTTCAAGTAGAAATTCAACTTCAGCTTCTTTTCATTTATTTGCATCCTACCACTGCCCAACATTAAACATTAGTTTCTGCTTGTCATTTTGCTCTCTGTGGTGATAGAAGACTTCAGCTACCTTGTTATCTGCTTCATCTCTGTCTCACTGACATCTGCTCTTTCCACTCTCTTTCCACTCTCTTTCCTGTCTCTTAGCTCTCTTACAGTCTGGCTTCCAACCTCATTATTCAACTGAATTACTCTCTCTAAAGTTACTAATTATCTCTTAATTGCCAAATTGAATGGCCTTTTCTCAGTTCTCATCCTTCCTGACCTCTCTGCAGCCTTTGACAATGTTGATCATCCTCTTCTCCCTGGTAACCTCTTCTGTCTAGATTTTCCAGACACTCTTCTCTCCTGGTTTTCCTCCAACCTATCTAACTACTCCTTTCAGTCTCCTTTGTTTGATTTTCTTCCACACTATCCTCTCTAACAGTTGGTATCTTATAGGTGGTCTGTTTTGGACTCTTTTCCCTTCTTCTATACCATTTTATTTAGAAATCTCCTTAACTTTCTTGGATTCAATTATTATCTTTATCCTGATGATTCTCAGATCTACTTACACAGCCCTAACTTCTTTGCTGAATATAATCTTGCATCTTCAATTGCCTATTAGACATCTCAAACTGGATGTCCCAATAGACATCTTAAATTCAACATAACCAGAATCAAACTCATTGTCCTTCCCCTAAAACTTCCCCTCTTCCTAACTTCCTTATTATTATTGGTGATACTTCCATCTTCCTAGGCACCCAAGATTGCAAGGTAGATGTCGTCCTTAATTTCTCAGTTTCACCAGCACCCACATATCCGTTCTCTTGCCAAGGCCTGTCAATTTTATCTTTGAATTATCTCTTATGTATGCCTACTTCTTTCCTCCAACATGGCCACCCTCATAGTGACACCCTTGTGAGAGAGAGAGAGAGAGAGAGAGAAAGAGAGAGAGAGAGAGAGACAGACAGACAGACAGACAGACACAGAGAGAGAGAGGCTTGAAAATGATCAGGAGGTTGAATAGAAGGGAAAAATAAATCAAGAGAAGATAGTATCATGGAGCCCCAAAGAGTAGAAGGTAGGAAGAAATGAGGTGTTCTTCAACAGTACCAAATACTGAAAGATCCCAAGGAGAAGGAAGGCTGAACAAAAAGACAAGTGCTTAAGTGGTCACTGGTATCCCACAGGGCTCTGGGAGAATGATTTCAGGAGAGTAGTGAGGATGGAAGCCAGGTTTCAAGAAACCGAGTAGCAAGTACAAGGTAAAGAAGTGGAGGCAATGGCTTGAGTTTGCTTCTTTGAGAAATTTGGCACTAAGTGGTAGAATAGAAATGGGATTGTATTGCGATTCAGTGATAGTAATCAAGTCCAGAGATGAGCTTGCTATTGCCATTTTGGCATCTGCATGGTGGAGATATGAATGTGTTTGTGGGAGAGCTAAACAAGCCTTTCATTAGCTGGTCTCTATCTCAGTAATGTGGGAGGTGAGAGAACAGCTCTTGAGAATGTAGGGAGGAGTGGACACAAGGCTGGGGGCTTGATTAGACAGATGCTTTGGGCAACACAAAGAGGAGTTGACAGGGATAAATACCTAAAAGCTGCTTATTTTAAGAGGACTTTGGAAAACATTTTTGCAAAATATTTACAGAATCCTAATAATCTGTCAGCTGTGCAGAGGTCAATGTTCCTTAATTTTGTAAATATCCAGTTAAATATTCTAAAAGGTGCTTGGGTGTGTGTGTGTGTGTGTGTGTGTGTTTCTATGTGTTTCTGTGTATGTGTTTGCACGTGTGTATGTGCACACATGTATAGATACAACCACCCTAGCCTAAACATAAATAATTGCAGTTGAAGAGCTAACCACTCCATCATCACTAATTTATACCTATGGTGAAAATCCCCTTTGTGCTTTTGCCATATTTGTATTTGTATTTCTAAAAGAAACATTTGTTTTTTAGCTTGAGAAACTAAAGATAAGCTCTGAAGAGAAACAATCATTTATTTTCCTTTTTGGCTTTGATGCTTCAGCATCTGCCATAGCCAAGAAGCTGAGAATTGCAATGATTATAAAATAAATCTTTCTAAATCAGTGTGTAAAAAGCCTAGAATGTTAAAAGTTTTGTCCATAGAAAACGTTGTATCAAAGTTCGGGTTGTTGCACATAAACAGTATAAATCACATCTGTCCAGAAAACTTAGGGATCGACAGGAACAACAAGGAAACACTTCTTGAAACCTACTCGGAGAAACAGTAGAAATGACAAATTAATTTTGTTAACCATTTCATGAGAAGCAACATGTTATGGCAGAAAAAAATATTTGATTTCGAGTCATAGGAGTGTGATTTTAATCCTGTCCTTAACATTTACTACCTGCATGACCTTAGGTAACTCATTTTGCATCTCTCACATTCAGTTTCCCCATTTGTGAAAAAGGTGGGATTCGACTTAGTGACATCTAAAGTCCCTTCCAGCTTTTAATTTGTAATCCTATGAATAATCTTAAAAAAAATTCTCATTAGTTGATTCCTTTTTCCATTCCCCAAGCCACTTACACCTCATCCCCCCGTACCCTTTCAGCTGAATGCCTAGCCTCTTAGTGGACATCATTCTGCCAGCTTTTCTTTATTTCTTTTCACATCAACTCTCCTTAACAAAATCTCCCTAATCTTTTCTCTTTTACTACATTTTCCAATGATGTGGTGGCCCTTCACATTGCCAAGGGCAACTCCTGTACATGTGCCTTTGATGTCATTCCTTTCTGTCTTCTCTAGCAAATTGTCCTCTCAATCACCACCCCTCCTAATCTTCAGTATTTTCCTGGGGAGTGCTTAGAACTTGCTCAGGCATTAAAGATGCCAAGGTCGTCCACTCCATCCTGAGCCATCACCAGTTGTTTTGACTTTTGTCAATGACTCAGGAAGAGAGAGTAAGGCTGATGACTTTGTGTAATTCTGCCTCACTTAAATCCAATTCACTCGCAAGCCATCGTCCATGATATCATTGTTCCTCTTCAAAAAATGAAGGACAGACAACAACAATCTTCCTTTTAACTAGTTCCTTTGCTATTGCCCTTATGACATGGTCCAGTCATCCCCAGACTAAAACAAACAAACAAAAAACCTTCATTAGATCATATGATCCCCTGATACTACTGTACTATAATATATCTTTTCTTTCAATACCACCTTTGAAAAAATGGAGATGTTTAACTTGGAGAAGAGAAGACTTAGGCAGGACAGAGGGTTGGGTGTTACGGAATGACAGCTGACTTCAAGTTGCATGATTTCACTTTGATAGATTGTCAGTTCCTTGAGTCAGTGGCTGTGTTGTTTTTCATCTCTATACCCCTGCTTCTAAGCCTTGTGCGTGGCAGATGCTTAGTAAAAGTTTGTTGAACTGAACTGAATTTGATAGTCAAAAGAGTTAATGAAAAAGTGGCCTATACTTATATTTCCACTTCCTCTCCTCTCACTCCTGAACCATTTGCAGTCTTCTTACCTCACTACTCAACTGATAATGTTCTCTCTGAAGTTACCAGTCATCTCTTAAGTGCCAAATCTAATGTTTTTTTTTTCCAGTTTTCATCCTTTTTGGCTATTTTGATTATTTTACATTGTCATCCACTCTTCATGCATATTTTCTACTGTCTCAGTTTTTGTGTCATTATTCCCTCCTGGTTCTCTTTTTATCTGTCTGATAATGCCTTTTTAAAATTAATTTTTGATTATATTTTAAGTTCTGAACTGTTTCCCTCCCTCCCCACCCTATACTAGAGATGGTTACCATTTAACACAAATATATATGTGTGTGTGTGTGTGTGTGTGTATATATATATATATATATATATATATATATATATATATATATATACACATATATATATATACACATATATATATTTGCATGTATATTTGTATATATATATGTATGTATGTATATGCATACATGTACTATGCATACTTCTATTTATCGGTTCTTTCTCTGGAAGTGGATAGCATCTTCCTTCATAGATCCTTTGTAGGTAATTTGAATGTTTATAATACTCAGAATAGCTTAGTTATTCACAGTTATTCTTCAAACAGCATTGCTGTTGCTATCTCATTTTCTGAGTAATCATATATATCATGCCCCCTAGCTTTGAGTATGCTCCAGGGATTTTTCCTGGGTATTCTTCTCTTCGCTCTCTATGCTCTTTCTTGATTATTTATAATATTACATGGGTAAATCACTGAACCGCTCCATGCCTAGTATCCTCATCCATAAAATGATGAAGGTAGACTAGATCAGGACTTCTTAAGCTTTTTTTTTTTAAATGTATCATAAACTCCTTTGGCATTTTGGTGAAACTTATGGGTCCCTTCTCAGAATGAGATATATCTATGTATCTATATAGCTATATCTAGATATAGCTATCTAGATATAGATATATTTAATGAAGGAAATCAGAAGTTTGTAAAAATAAAGGTGTAAGTTTTGCTTCCTTTTCAAATTCCTGGACTCTTGAAATCTACACACAGACAGCTGGAGTAATGATGGACTCTAAATTTAAACACCATGCCTAGATGATCCATTATGCACCTTCCAACTTTAAATCTATAGTTCTATGAATTTTATAAAATCATCTAAATTTGACCCTGATGCATTTAAAACTAATTATTTCAAAATTTTCAAAACCATCTGAAGAAATTGGGTTTTTTTGTTTTGTTTTTCATTTTTTCCTCTTGTATTAGCAAACCAGTGGTCAGTGGGTAGAGTCAGGAGTTGGAGAAGCATTGTTATCAACATAGAGATTTTCTCTATACAAAAAAAAATATGCTCAGGGGCTCATTTTTTGGGTCATGGTTCCTTCTGGAAGTCTGATGAAGCCTCTAGATCCTATATCAGAACAATATTTTTCTAAGAATAAAATAAAGTACACAGGATTACAAAGTAAACCAATTAAAATGAAATAGTTATCAAGATATTTTCTTAAAAAGGATTCACAGATCCCGGATTATAAAACCTTGTGATATATTGGAAGCTCTAATTGTTCAGAACCATCTTAAAGATTATTATTTGCACATTTGTAATTCAACTATGGTTATCTGTGTCAATTGGAAGGATGGCTAAAAAATGTCAGTCGCAAAAGCCTTGAACATCTTAAAACCTTAGGAAAGATTAGCTATTATTACATCAGATTAGCCTCACTTTTTTACAGATAGCAAGTCTGTAGGCACCATTCATATCCAAACCAGGCATCCTTTTTCAGAAAACATAGTGTAGTGTGAAGAGCACTGATAGAACTTTGTTGGAGTCAGAAAACTTGGCTTCAAGTCCTTGCTCTGATACTTACTTGGAGTGTCGATTGAGCAAGTCACTGGGATTCAGTTTCCTCATCTGGAATATGAAAGAATAATGTTTGTACTAGTTACCTCACATGATTGCTATGAGGCTCAGGTGTGACAGTGGTCATAAAGGCTTTGTAGACTTTAAAATTCTTTAAAGTAATCACTTCAAGTTTTGTGAAGGTATTTATACTTGTCCATATTTTTTATTCTTTTTCTGTGATTCTCGTGTTAGAGTCGCTCACTTTTCATGAAAGGTCCAGGCTCACTTTGAGGTCTCTCACTTAATCTTGATTATTACTTTTACCTAGATGTTACCTGGGAATTTCATCATCTAGCTCTTCCCCAGGGGTAGCCACCAGTTCTCCTTATGAGGAAAAGGCTCACAAGACTGTAAAATACAACAGTTTTGCTTACATATGAAGACTATATGTGAGCCTATAGAGTCAAAGTGCCCTCTTGTCTGCCAGAGACCTGTCAATCAACAAGCATTTATAAAGCATCTTCTATGTGCCAGGCACTGTGCTAAGTGTTGGGGTTCCAAATAAATGCTAAAAGACAGTCTTTGTTCTCAAGAAACTCACAGGCCCACATAGTATCCTTGATTCACAAGTCACAAACAAGAAAGCCCTGAAGACTCAAGGTTTTGTGCTGAAACCACATTCCTGTTTTGCCACATTTTTCTTCTGCCATACTGGCTCACCATGAATATGAGCCTTTTCATCTTTCGATAATGGCTCTTTCACTATCTTCTCCATTACTCTTATTCCTATCAGTACTAGGTATTTTGAATTCATGTATTAGTTTTTTCATTGATTTCTTTACCCTTCCTCTTCCCAATCAGGTGCTACTCATTTCTCTTCTCAGGACTACGTGGTTGGCCTTGGTGTTGATTTCTTCCCTCTCTCCACCCCCTCTTTTTCTCCACTGCTTCACCTCAGTTTCTTCTCCACAAAACTCTGTGAGTATGGGTAAGGATCATGACGGAGGAGAGAAAAGGATGAGGAATGGCCAACTCCTCCTTCAACAAATCGCTTTCCTCTAGGGAGTGGGATCTAGCTCTGATGGATCTTCGGTTTTTCTGACCCTATTCTATTTCTCATAATTCTGACAACTATAAAAGTAATGGTTTAGACTTTAGGAACAGATGCTGATCTTAGAGATTTAAGTTGGACTCATTTCACATTCTCAGTTTATAAATGACAGAATAACCCAAAGGAATTCATTTTCTTCCATTCAGATAAAAAAAACATTCGATTTAGTCACATTTGATATAGTTGGAAATAAGTTATTATGGAATCTGAATTTTAAATGAGCCAGAAATTTTCTAAATTTGTTATATTCTCATTCCCTCAGGAAGCTCAGATGAAATTTACAGATTTGACCCCAGGTGGTGGGTAGGGCCATTCAACCATCGATACTGGAATTAACGTGGTCACTTGGAAGAAATCATAAAACTTCCAGTGAGTTAGTAATGGTACTCATACACACATTATCTGAAATAGGTCAATGAAAGCCTTTGGGCTTGAATTATCTAAATTATTGTTTGTTTGTATAATTTGCTTTGTTATTCTGATTCCATATAAGTAAACAAATTTGCTTGGGATTTGAGGGAGGGGAATAACAGGAGAGGGATATTTTCCTTTTGACTTGGCCATTCATCTTGGCTCGTATTGGAATGGTATGCTTTTCTGTTCTGAAGTAGTAGACAACATTAAGGGGACTGCTGGAACAGTAACAATTTCCAAAGGATTTATAGATTTCTACTTCTCCACAACAAGTAGCAAGCAAAATTTTTATTTACAGTGAATATTTAGAGAAAAAATGAAAGGGTATATGTCTTGAGGGGGCTTCTCTGTTTTTATTTATTTTCAAATTAAGATGGCAAAATTCAAATTTCAAAAATGAAATGCTTCAAATGTAGGAGTATCATTTTGATCTTTTCCACTTTGAGACATAGTATACTTACTAAATCATTTTAATCCAAAGCCTTAAGTTCGACATTTCACTTTTGCTTCTTTCCCTAGCTGCCAATAGTTTGTTCTTTGAAGGCCTAACCTCAGGTGCCAGCCTTAGCTCATTAAGACTCTACTACAATCTCTGACAAACATCCAGCCATAAAATATTTTAAAGCAGTTTCTGTTTTTGAAGCCTCAGATTCCACTTGGAGTTTGTATATAAAGGAAATTCAGAAACAATGGAATTTAAGTATTTCCATGTTTACCCAGCGGTACACGATACTTGTTATTTCGTTTATTTACAGCTTATAATTCTTGGAACCTGGATTGGACTGTTTATAGTAATTAATTACTTTTGGTTTTATTTCATTTTTTTTTGTTGTTGTTGGTCAGATGTTTACTGTCTGTTTCCCAAGATACTGAAGTGGAAATAAAATAAAAGAGCCATTAACGCCATATCTAGGTGGTCTCCCTCAGTTATATTTGGCTCTTCTTCTAGAGGTTAGAGGAGAGAAATGGGAACCTAGGCAGCCTGTTTTAGCTTTTTGGCTTCATTAATATGTGAACTCGAGGCAGATTGCTATACTTCATTTTACATCATCCTCAGGCTCCCTGGACTGCTATTCATCTTATGGGCATTGGGATTATTTGAAAACATGGAAAAACTAAGCTGGTCAATTCATTAATCATCCTTGTATAATCAGTCTGAGGGACTTACAACCTTTTCCAAATGTTATTTCACTCACTCTCATGACAGTTTTGTTAGAAATATAGAATATACAAGAAGGATCAAGGCAAGCTTTTTTTTTTGTAGGGCTAGGGGGAGGATCGCAACATATTTGTAGACAGATGTAAAGGAGCCAGTAGTGAGGAAGAGGCTAATGATGTATTAGAAAGAGGGGTGACTACTGGAGCAACATCCTGGAGAAGGCTCACTGGAATGAGATTGGGGTGCAGATAGAGAACTTACTTTAATGATTAATAATGAATATCTTTTCTTTAATTTCCAGAAGAGTTATGAGATGATGTTGAGAAGTTCTAAAGCCTAGAGGAGGGAGGAGGATGAAGGAAACTCACATCAGATGACTTGAATATTCTCAAAGAGTTTGGAGGTTAAGTCCTATGCTATGTGTATGTGAGGGGAAGCAGTATAATTTGTGAGTGAAAAGGGAAGAGAAAAGGTCAAAAGTCAATATGAGTGGTGTAGCATGAGTGTAAAGCAACAGCAGTAATCCGGTTAGTATTGTAATCCGCTAATGTCTCTTCTATCCTTAAATCCTATGACTCTTACCTACAGCCATGAATTTGGAAGGGGTGAAATCAACTTGATATTCTTACTTTTTTTCCCAGTGCTATCTAGCAACCTAAGAGCAGCAAAAAAGAAATCAAATAATAGGGATTATCTATGGGTGATCATTCAAAAGTTATGAACAGCAGAAGGAAAGTCAGCAAGGCAGGGGGCTCTAGGATATTAGGATCTTGAAACAGCTAGATATAGAGACAAGCAATGCATGAATGCTACCATGGAAGGAAATAGGTAATGATATCCTACAGGACTCTGTTCTTAGCCTTGATTATTCAACATTTTTACCAGTGACCTGGATGAGAACATACGTAATGTAGTTATCAGATTTCTAGAGGATGCAAAGCTGGGAAGTATTGCTAGCACATTGAAAAGCAGAGTCAGGAGCCAAAAGGCTATTGACAGGCAGGAATGATGGATCAAATTTCCCAAGATGATCTTAAATGAGGATTAATGTAAAGTCCAGGTTAAAGAAAGCAACTGAACAAGGACTGTGGAGATATAGCACAGCATGTTAAAAAAAATCAACTGACATTTTAACAGATTACAATCTCAATGAGTCAACAATATCCTCTTTTTGGAAATGCTCTCTTTTTTCTTGGATTTCATGGCATTGCTCTATCCTGACATTCCTCTTAATTTTGACTATTCCTGATAGATTGACTTCACTGATTCCTTTTCTTCATCCCGCTACTTAAATAAATGTGTTCTCCAAAGCTCCATTCATGAATTTCTCTTCTGTCTTTACATAATAAGGCTCACGTGGTCTTGGGCTATCATAAGAGAAGCATTGTTTTGGGGGTAATGATGAAGTGTTAACCCCATTCTACTATGCCCTAGTTAGAATACATTTGAAACTTTGAGTTCAATTCTGAGCACCACATTTTCAGAAGAGCGTTATAAACAAAACATCCAGAGAATGGCAACCAGATTGGTGAAAGGCCTCTGTGTATGTCAAGAGGATTGCTTGAAGGAGTTGGGGGTGTTCAAACTGGAGAAGACTTAGCTAGGACAGAGGAGCGGGCAATGGGAAATGACAGCTGTTTTTGAGGTGGATGATTCAACTTTAGTAGATTTTCAATTCCTTGAGTCTGGGACTGTGTTGTTTTTCATCTCTATGTTACCAGCTCCAAGCCTTGTGCACAATATATGCTTAATGAAGATTTATTGAGCTGAACTGAATTTGATAGTCAAAAGAACTAATGAAATTTATGCTGAGTTATTAGAAAGTATCCAGAATGCCTGTTTTCATGAATGTTAATTTGCCAGTGAATACGAATCCTTTCCTTTCCCTTCTCACTTTTAAACAGTGTTAGAGTGAATATTTAGCATTCTCTTCTGGTTAATAGTTAAATAATTTCACATTACAGAAAGTGTCTTAGATACTGCAGTTACACCTTCCACATCACAGAGGTTAGGGCTGCAGCACCATGGTGATCTAGAAAATCTGTGTAAAATTTTTGTCCCTCTTTTTGTATCAGAGAAGAGGTCTGAATTTTTTCTTTTTTATGAGGTGTGTACAGTACCTTATTGTAAGAACTGGGTTAAGTTTTGGTCTTAGGCTCTGCATTGTTTGCTGGCCTTCCCACGTCACCTGTGGCTTCCACAAAACTCCCCCAAATTTCCATTTAATTTCTTATGCCAAGCCATGACATATCAGATCCACAATGGGAAAAGTCACAATGGGGAAGGGATACCTGTACAGTACTAAGACAATGTCAAATATATCATTTACCTATATAACAATTTAATGTATTAATTTTTGACTGTGCTTCATATCATGTACCTCTCTAGTAAAAGTTATATGATGAATATTCAGTGAAGATGAATCAGTGTTAATCATAAATCTTTGATCTTCTGCAATGGGCTTGAGAATGTAATTCATACTTTGGGTTTAAAGCTTTAACATCAGTTATGTTTTGTCATGTGGATATAGAATTGCTTATTTCATCCCATCTCCTTTATGAATTATACTGGCTGATGACCAACAGGCGCTTGACAGCAAACATCTTTCCTGGTATCCCATATTTCTAAGCAATGAGTAATGTAAGACAATAAATTTATTATAGATAAAAAAGAAATAGTGTCCAGAATAAGGAGAGTATCACTGCATCTCCAGCTAGGTGGGTGTAGTGAATAAAATGATAGACATTGAATCAAAAAGACCAAAGTTCAAATCAGGCCTCTGAAAATTACAAACTTTGTGGCCCTGGGGAAGTTAGTTAATCCTTCAGAACCTCAGTTTCTTCATCTACAAAATAGAGGTCATAATACCATGCACCTCACAAGGTTGTGAGGATCACAGGAGATAATACACGGGGGGTGCATTGTAAACCTTCAAGTATCATATAAATGCTAGCTGTTATTTGTTGTCATTTGTATAACTATTATTGTTGTAAGGGCAGCTAGGTGGTGCAGTGGATAGAGTGGTGGCCCTGGAGTAAGGAAGATCTGAGCTCAAATCTGGCCTCAGACATCGGTTGTGTGATCCTGGGCAAGTCACTTAACCCTGTTTGCCTCAGTTTCCTCATCTATAAAATGTGCTGGAGAAGGAAATGGTAAACTACTCCAATATCTTTGCCAAGAAAACCCCAAATGGGGTCATGAAGAGTTAGACACAACTGAAACAACTCAACAACAATAATTGTTATATTTGTTGTTGTTTGGTTATCATCATTATTATTTTCGGCTCTGGTCAGACTATATCTGGCAGGTTGTGTTTAATTATGGGTACAGTGTTTTAAGAAGGAAGTTGAAAAATTGGAGTATGTACAGAGGACAGTGAATATGATGAGGAGAGGAATCAAAATCTTGTCATATGGGTGACACAAGAATGAAATATGAATGTGTTTCCTGGAGAAGAAGATATTCAGGACAAATATTCAGGACCACCAAAGGTGGTCATCAGATGTTTGAAGGGAATGTGAAAGTGGAATCACATTTGTTCTATATGGCTTGAGAAAACAGTTAGATTTTGCTATGATAAAAACTTTCTCACAATTAAAATCCACCAACTATCCAATCATAGTATAGATTGTCTTTTGAGGCAGTGAATTCCCTTTCACTAGAAGTGGGCAATTAGAAACAAGATGAGCACATGCCGAGTTTGTTGGAGAACGAATTACCTCTTTATTTGCGGGGTTAGACTAGCCGGCTTCTAATCCTTTTCACCTCTGATGTGCTTTAACTGAATGAGAAAATGAGAGAGCTGAAAAGAGATAGCTTGCTTGCCTGTCTTGCAATCTATGACCTTCCAATACCTGGACAATACTAGCCATCTTTTTTTATGGAAAAGTCTTCTGCTTAGACAACTGGAAAACATCTTTGAG
The DNA here is from genome assembly GCF_003287225.1 of Phascolarctos cinereus. Classification (NCBI taxonomy): domain Eukaryota; kingdom Metazoa; phylum Chordata; class Mammalia; order Diprotodontia; family Phascolarctidae; genus Phascolarctos; species Phascolarctos cinereus. The sequence continues at coordinate 79,964,399 of NW_027555847.1, read as the reverse complement.
ATTGTGATGATACTGCTCCTCTTTATGTATACAGGGACCAAGGGACTTTTGGTAAATAGAAAGTCACTTTTCTTAGTGGAAACATGAATTTTCTAGGAATTAGGAGTCTATACTGATGTTCATACTGTTTCTACAAAGTGATAAACTGAATAAAGATTACATTTATCTATCTATCTATTTATCTGTCTATATGTCTATCTATTAAAGGTACTATATATGTATGTATATATACATACATATATACACACATCATATTTATTGTTTTTGGACTATTTTTAATTGGACAGAATCTAAACTTTTAGGCTCCAGTAATACTTTATAGATAATTCACAAAATATTATCTGAGATATGCAAAAGCCCTCAGATGATGATTTTAGTATGTGTACACACACACACACACACATGCTTTCCAGGATGATGGGTGAGCACACTGGGCTGGAAGCATTGCTATTCCAATCACACATTTATGTGCAGCTAATTAATGTAAGGTCTCATGAAACATGCTTCAGTTATTTTTCAGTACACTTGCCTAAAATATTTTTCTGGAGAACTCACAGAAGGCAAGCACTCAGATGGTGGTTAGAAGAAGAGCTAAAAGGACACTTTCAAGGTCTCTCTGAAGAACTTTGGAATTGATTGTGTGACAGGGGAGACTGGCAAAAGTCCCCAGCATGGGGGACCTGCATCAAAGAAGGAACTGTGCTCTTTAAGCAAAGCAGAATCACAGTAGCTCAAAAGAAAGATGAAATGCGCAAATTTAGAGAATCTCCCCCAAAAGTTCCCGTGGACTATTTGTGCCTGACCTGTATTGGTCTCATCATATTGGTCCGATCAGCCACAGTTGAACACACTGTAACTTGACTCTAACATAGTGATGCCATTTTGGTCCTCTTTGAGAATGAAGGACAACAACCAATAATATCCTCATAAAAGATGTCATTGTCTCAAATCTCTCACTTCTGGAATCCATCTTCCATATAGGTATTAAAGGGATTTTCCTAAAGTGAAAGTGACTGTGGTCACTTCCATATTTAAGAAATTCCAATGGCTCCCTACAGCCTCTAGGACCAAATATAAGTTTCTCTTTTTAGCTTTTAAAGCCCTCCACAAACAGCCCATAGCCTACTTTCCCATGTGATTACATATTATTAAGACTCCCAGATTCTGTGATCCAGCCAATCAGGCCTTCTTGCTAGTCCTCACAGACCACCTTCTACCTTCAGTCTCTATTCCTTTGTACTGTCTATCTCCCATATCTAGACAGCACTCCTATCTTACCTCTGACTCTTAATATCTCTTCTTTTACTAAAAATTCTGCTCAAATAGCACTTTATTCATCAAGTCTTGCTTTATCTTCTCTTCTTCCTAGGGACTAGTGCTCTCCCTAAGAAATGATTTAACTTGTACTTATTTTCTATATATTTCATAAATACTAATTTATATACATGTTGTCTCCTTCAGTAGAATGTAAGCTCTTGAGGACAAGAACTAGTTAATTTTTGTATTTAAATTTCCAAAATTTGCCCCATTCTTGGCACATAATGTGCCCCTATGAAATGTTTATTAATTGATTATTTGATTAACACCTTCCTTCCTTCACCAGTCTAAACCTCCTGTTTATCTTTTGCAATAGCTCACTGATCCTTTGTAGATCCTAACTACTTTCCTGCCCAACTCTAATCTTTCTCTAATCATTGTCACGCTAATTTTCTCTTTGCACTCAAAAAGTTTACATTCTAATAGGGTAAGATAACACATATGAGGAGTAATGGGCAGGGAGGGGTGTTTTTCTCAGTGGCATGACAGGAATGGAGAATGGATCCGTAGGATAATCGATTGACATTTCCTTTCCAGGAATGATAGTGTTGATTTAATTACTGTTCCAGCATTAGTGGTGGAAAGTGAAAGGTGGGGGTAACACGTTCACCTAGAGGACATAAAGGTGGTTTGGAAGTAATGATAGATTTGAAACAAAAAGTTTTGTTATTAATGGTTCAATGTAAAACTTGCCTGGGGTCTCTGATGGAGTGCCCTGAGGCATTATGCTTTATCTTGTGCTATTTGATATTTTTGTCAATGATTTCAATAATGACATCAATGAAATATTTATCAATTTGTTAATGAAAAAGAAGTCAGGGAGTAGAGAAAATAAATACACTTGGCACAATTGAGATCCCAAGAATTTCAAAAGAGTAAAGCTATGGACTAACTCTGATAAGGTGAAGTCCATTATGCTTAGATTTAAAGTCTTATATCAGGTTAGAAATATCCACTTCACAAGTACAACATAAAGGAAGCACTGTTGGGCAGAAATTTATCTGAAAGACATTCGGGGCTTTTAGTTGATTGAAATCTTTATGTAATTCAGCAGTGTGATGTGGGAGCCCCAAAAGTTAATGCAATATAGGATTGCATTAGTTTCATGGGGTCATAAATTTAGATCTGAGAGAAACCTGAGAGGCAAACAGTTCAACTCCTCATTTTACAGTTGAGGAACTGAGACCTGTTGAGTCTAAAGTCACAGCAAGTAGCAGAACTGAGATAGCATCCAAGAAAAAGCAGGCAATAATTCCTGGATGAACCCACACTGGTCACATGACATCTGGAGAACTGACTTCTGTTTTAGGCTCCATGGTTTAAAAAGGATATTAATAAACTGAAAAATATCCAGAGATGGGCAGCAAGGATGGTGAGGGACTTTGAGTCATGTGGACTGGTTGACAGAACTAGGGGGCGTGTGGCCTGGGCAAGAGAAGATGGGGGTAGGGAAACATAATAACTATCTTCAATCAACAGAAGGGATCTCATGTAGAAAGAGAAATAGACTTGTTTTGTTTGGTTCCAGATTTCAGAGTCACTAGCAATGAGTGAAAGTTGCAAAGAGACAAATATAGAGTTGATATCAGGAAAACCTTCCAAAGAATTAGAGCTGTTAAAAAGGGAAATGGGCTGGCTTAGGATGGAGTAGTTTCTCCCTCATTGGAGGGTTTTAAGCAGAGTCTGAATGACCAGTTTTCAGACATGTTATGGTTTATGACTCTAAGTCCAATGCTTTGACTGGTGATGATCCTCAGAAGATTGATGGGAATACTCTAGCCATGAACACAAATCACAAACCATACACATGATCTTGCTACTTTGTTGTGGATAAAATTATTCATCACCTGGTGGTCAATATACTGTTAATGGACCCCTCTGAATTTAGCTCTCCTTTTCCTTTCTCCAAACCTAGGATTATACTAAATGGGTTTATATCTTGGGAGGAAGTACCAGGGTCTGCAGTCTATTGTCACAGGCATTGAAAATGCAGGGTCACTTGCAATTTGTAATAAGAAAACTGGAATACATATTAGTGAAGAACTATATTTGAGATATATACACATACACATGTATGTATGTGTGTATCTTCATACACACATGTGTGTACACGTGTGTATGTGTATATATACGTGTATACATATGTGCGTATGTGTAATACTTTTGGTATGGTGAATAGAGCACTGGATTTGGAATCTGGAAGACCTAAGTTCAAATCCAGCATCAGACACCTACTAATTGTGTGACCCTGGGGATGTCACTTATCCACTCTCTGCCTCAATTTTCCTCATTTGTAAAATAGGGATAATAAACAGCACTGTCCCCTAGGGTTGTTGTGAGGATCAAAGGAGATAATATCTGTAAAGTGCTTTGCAAACCTGAAAGTACTATATAAATGCTAGCTATCCTCATTTTGTTGCAACCAAATAGTACCTTACCTGTAAGTGTGTCCTTTGAGCAAAAATTCTGTTCTTTTCCTTGCTAGTCACAGAGTAAATTTCACAGTCTCAACACACAATAGACACACAAACATATCTATAACTACTGCAAAGCTTTATTCCAGGTATATTAATTTAGACTGGGTAGCAACAGTATTTTTAGCCTTCCAGTAGCAAGGAAACAATTGAATGTAGCATCTAATTAGAAAGAAGAATAATTTGTCAAAAATGGGAAAATGCAAGATGGCAGTTTCCCCTCCTGGGGTTGTAGCCCAGATGTGCCCTGACCCCATCATGCTTTTCTCATCCTACTATTATGGTATTCCCAGTAGTGGCCTCATATGGTCCAGATTGTCTGCTATGCCTGCCCCTAAATGAGTTGCAGTAACACTCTGTTCTGCTTGCCCTGGGTATGTTTTGTTCCTTTTTTCCTGAGTGCAAAAATTTCTAGCTATGGCTCTGAACTCAGTAATGGTTTAATTTAGCCCGTGCATTTATTTGTTTTTCCAAAACTTCTAAAACCATATCATTGGTTTTCTGAAAAAAAAATCACATTATTCCTTTAAGGAGCCAGTGCCATGATATCCAATTCAAACTGTCTATTTTAAGGTTATTATACTCTTCTAATTGTATTACAATGATCTAAATCCTTGTTTCACTTGAATGACTTCTAAGTGTGATTGATTATTAATATGGACAAGGTACTGTAGAATGTATTATTGTGTGTGTGTGTGTGTGTGTGCCTACCTGTGTGTATACAAGTAGTCTGATGAGGCCAGAGGGGCCTTGGGGTTTTGGAAGGCTTTATCTAGTAGAGTGAGAGAACATCATCAACAACAATAATAATAATAATAATAATAATAATAATAATGACAACAGTGAAAATGACTAAATATTTTAAATGGTTATAGGCAAAGACAAGGCTAAAAACTTATAAGTAGCAAAGAAAGGATGACTATAATAATACATACACATGTATAATATATGTGCATTATATCTATATAATAGATACATGTTATTCAGAATGTTTTAAAAACAATCTATGGAAGGAGAGCCTTTGAAGTGATTTTTAAGTCGTATGTGAATACTGTCCTATCTTATAAAAAGGTATGCCCTTGCTTTAAACAAAATTATTTTTAGAAAAAATAATAGTGGAAATTTTTAAGCTGAATCTTCTATATTTTCCAATTCTTTGAACTGCAGTTCACACTGGCAAGGATATGTTTTTTCTGGCCCTAGCCTGCACACATGCTTAGAGTTGATTTATCCTTTCGTCTATCCTGGTGAATTATTCAAATGAATATTCTTTAAGCATATGTGGCCTGTTCTGTGGGGACTGTTTGAGAGATGGGCTCCTACGGGAGCAGTCTGGATGTGAGGCCTTCCTTCCATTATGATCCAAAATTATGAGTCAAGCAAGCATACCCTCCAGAAGGTGGCATGATCATGGCATTTTGCAATAGTAGCATTGATACATTACAGTTGAAACCTCACCCTAAAATTGTGAAACCCCTCTCAGACAGGTTTAACCCACTATTAGCACTATTTCTGGATAGTTCATTATAACAATACATACTTAACTAAGTGACCTTCCATTGATGTTTATCTTCACCTATCTGCCAAAAGAATAAGTGAAGATAAGTTGCTCTATTGTTTTTGAATACCACATTATGCTATTCATTTTGTCTTTTCAATTTGTTATATTTGAAAGAAAGTTCTGCTTAAACCTCTGCTCCTCTCCATGATAAAAAGCGTAAGATATTCCAGAAGAAAAAAAGCTCTCATTTTGCAAGTGAAGATACTGAAGTCTAGCAAGGATGAGTGACTTACCTAAAGTCACATATTTAATATATGAAAGGTTCAGGATTGAAACCGAATTCCTCTGACTTTACATCCAGAACTTTTCCTACTGTACCCTTTCCTGACTCTTAGCTCTGTATTATTGCCACGGAATCTTCTTAATAGTACAGATTCACTCAATAATTTTTTTGAATGAATGACTGAAAAGGAAATTTGATCCATTGTACTGAAGAACAAAATTAGAGAAAAGCAAGGTACTACCAAGCCCATTGAAACACCACAGTTCAGCACCTCAATATTAAAACAAGCATACCAATCAGTTTAATGAACATTTATTAAATGCTTACCATTATTTTAAGCATTGAGGATACAAAAAGAGTCAAAACATAATCTCTGCTCTGAAGGAGCCCACACTCAAAGGGGGAAGGGACAATAAACAAATACATGTGTACAAACAAGCTATGTACGTAATATGAATAGGAAATAATCAAAAGAGAGAAGGTACTAGAATTAAGAGTAGATGGGAAAAGTTTCCTGTAGAAGATGGGATTTTAACTGAGATTTAAAGAAATCCAAAAAGGTCACTAGTCTAAGAGGAGAAGGAAGAACATTCCAAGCACAGGGGACAGCCAAAGAAAATGTCCAGACTGAGAGATGGAATGTCTTGTTCTTGGAACAAGTCAGAAAACCAGTGTCACTAGATTGAAGAGCGTGGTGGGGAGTAAGGTGTAAGAAGATGGAAGAGGTAGGAGGGAGTAGATTATGAAGAGCTTTGAATTTCAACCAGGATTTTATATTTGATCGTGGGAGCCACTGGAATTTATTAAGTAGAGGTGGTAACATGGTTGAATCTGTAATCTTGGAAAATCTCTTTGGTGGCTGAATGTATGATAGATTGTAGTGGGGGGAGATTTGAAGCAGGCAGACCCACCATTGGGCTATTGCAAAAGTTTAGGCATATGAAGTGATGAGGACCTGCACCACAGTGATATGAGTGTTAGAAGGGAGAAGGGAGTGCATTTATGAAATGTAACAAAGATGAAATTCACAGGTCTTGGCAACAGATTGGATATGGGGTGGGGTAAGTGAGAGATAGCCAAAGTCAAGAATGACACCTAGCTTGTGAACCTAGGGAAGGATGATGTTGTCCTCAACAGTGATAGAAAAGTTAGGAGAAGGAGAGAGTTTAGGAGAAAGATAATGAGTTCAGTTTTAGACATTTGGAGTTTAAGTTGTCTATTGAACACTTAGTTCAAGATGTCCAAAAGGTAGTTGGAGATGTGAGTTTCAAGGTCAGTGGAGAGATTTATCTGAGAACTATCAACATAAGGATTGTAATTAAATCCATGGGAACTGATAAGATCCCCAAATGAAATAGTGCAGAAGGAGAAAGGAGTCTAGAAAAGAACCCTAAGGTTAGAGAGTGATCTAAATATGGATTCAGCAAAGGAAACTGAGAAAGAGTTGGTCTGATATCATAGCTCTCTCCTTTTGACACATTTAATTTGAAATAGTCATTGATTACCAAAACACAGACTAATAAAATTTAATTTATATACGTGAAATAAGTACTTAAACATTTTCTAATATTTCATGAAAATGGAGACTGACACAATATTATGAATTCATGAGCTTATCATGCGAATGTTCCCTCAACCCACTGGGGCACATCTCAACCCAGTTATACCTTCTCATATTGTCCCCCATCTAAGTCGTTTTAATAAATTCTGTATTGAAGAGCTATCCAACATGATAAAGTCATCTGTTTGGATTTTTTTGGGGGGGGCTTGGGATAGTTAGGAATTAAGTTTCTAGTAATACTGATCATGACTTCATTTGTGTAGTTCCTATTTATTATCAGCCAATAGCCTTTATTAGATTTTAGAAAAGAGTATAATTATTGCAAAAATATCACAACAGTACTTAGAAAAACATCCTCCCCAAAAACCTAGAAATATACTCTCTTCCTACACACACACACACACACACACACACACACACACACACACACACACACACACACACACACACACATATACATACATACAATATACACATACACACAATGCCACTGTGGAGAGTGAGCTTAAATTCATAGCATGATTGTGGTAAGGTTTAGTGTAGGGGACACATCTGGCCAAAAAGTAATTGCACAACTTCTGGTTACTGGATGTAACTTTCTCCCTTTGTGGAGTCTTCATGAAGTTCCCCTTAGATGTAATACTGAGGATTGGTCTTTTATCACATCTATCTCAACATTGCTGCTCAGTTACCATCAGTCATTTATAGATACTGCAACAAGTTCTAATTGATCCTTTTATCAGCTATATAACTAGTGGGGCCTCTGATGAGACCTCAGACTCTCCTGACATCTTATATTATCTGAAGGAGGAGGGAGAGGAGGAGGAAGAGGAGAAGGATAATAGTACTGTACAAATTTGTCCTTTTGCTCCTTAGGTTATAAATGACTTGAGGGCAGGTCATGGGACTTCTCTTTGTATTCCCATAATCAGAGAATTTCTTATATAAAGCCTACCCTTAACCAATATTTATTGAATTCAAGTTAATTGACATGAAGACCGCTCTGCTTTACAATTTTAGTCAGATAATTTTCCTTGTTTGGCCCCAAAATAATCAAGGGGTATGTTTCTTTCTTTCAAATCTCTCTAGGTTTTATTATTACTATTATTATTTTACTATATAAAACTGTTCTATGAAACTTATAAAGAAAACTTTTGGTTAAAGGGTTGAACTTCCAGAGGAGGAGCAAAACTGTGAAGTAGATGAAACATTTAGTAGTGCTCTCCCAATATTCCCTTCCAAACAACTTTGAAATAATACCTCAACCTCAACTTGAATTTTTGAGTGGCAAAGCCAGTAAAAGGTCAGGGTTAGACATTCTTCTAGGCCAAGACAATGTAGGAGTTTGGAAAGAGAGATCTGTGACATGGTGGTGGAGGCTGGCCCAGAGCCCATGTGAATCAAACATCAGTAGTGGGACTAGGTGCTTGCAACAGAAATAGCAGCAGCTTTGGGACTTTCAAGCTAGAGACAGAGGACTTGGTAACTGGTCAGAAAAGAGATTGCAGGGGACCCCTGTGCTGGTACTGGAAACAAAACTAGATGTTGTTTGGCAGCTCCATTGCCTACACCGACTTCTAGGTCATGGATCAAGGGTGGAGAGGAGTACTTTCATTCAAGAGGCAGTGGAAGACCTGAAGAACAGTATTGCTTCTGGTTAAATGGGTCAGAAACTTTGAAGAGTATTACCATTTGAAATCCCACGGTAGCAAGGATTCTGAGGAGCAATATCACTTCCAGTCCTAAGGGATCAGGGGCCCTGAGTTACAAATAGTATCAATTGCAATCACAAGTGATTGGCCAGCCTTCCAAGGTAAAACCCTGAGTGCAGATGAGGAAAACAGAGATTACACTTCTCCCCACATCATACTGCCTTGGAAACACAGAGAACTTCCAACCCCCAGAAGTAACTATGAAAATGCCTGAAGCCTGAGGTAGTGTCCTCCTTCCCACCCATGCTGGGAACAGAGACCAACTTTAACATAAAATGCAACATCAAGAAAAGGTGGAAAAATGAATGAAATAAAACAAAAAGAACCTGATCATTAAAAGCTATTATGGTGACAGGGAAGATCAAGACATAAACTCAGAAGAAGATGATTTAAGGTAAAATTGCTACAAGCAAAGTCTCAAAGAAGAAGCATGAATTGGACAGAAGCCCAACAAGAACCTGAAAGAGATAAAAAAAAAACCAACCTATTTTTTCAGAACCAAGTAGGAGTGCTAAAAGTAAAATTGGATAAAGAAATGAGAATAAAGGAAAAAATTATGAAAAGAAAATAGCTTGGTAGAAGAGGCACAAAATATTGAAGAAAATAATACTTTAAAAAACAGAATTGTTTGAATAGAAAAAGAGGTACAAGAGCTCACTGAAGAAAATGATTCCTTAAAAATAAAAATTGGCCAAGTGGAAGCTAATGACTTCATGAGACATCAAGAAACAACAAAACACAGTCAAAAGAATGAAAAAAAAGAATATATGAAATATCTCATTCAAAAAACAACTTACCTGAAAAATAGATCAAGGAGAGATAATTTAAGAATTCATGGACTACCTGAAAGCCATGACCAAAGAAAAAGCATAGACATCATATTTAAAGAAATTATCAAGGAAAACTTCCCTGATGACCTAAAACCAGAAGGCATAGTAGAAGTTGAAAAAAAAATCCACTGATCACCACCTGAAAGAAACCTGAAAATGAAAACTCCTGGAAATATTATAGCCAAATATGAGAGCTCTCAGGCCAAAGAGAAAATACTTCAAGCTTCCAAAAAGAAACCATTCAAATGTTGTGGAGCCACAGTCAGGAGCACACAAAATTTAGTAGCTACTATGTTAAAGGAGCAGAAGATTTGGAATACAATATTCTGGAAAGCAAAACAGCTAGATTTACAATCAAGAATAACTTACTCATGAAATCTGAATATAACAAATTAAAAGGAGAGATTAATAAAACTGAAAATTAAAAAAATTACCTAATAATACTAAGATCTGGTTTTATGAAAAAAAAAGATAAAACATTGGTTAATTTTATTTATAAAAAAAGAAAATAAATTGCCAGTATCAAAAATCAAAAAGGCAAATTCACTACCAATGGAGAAAAAATTAAAGTGATTATTAGAAGTTATTTAGCCCAATTATATGCCAGTAAAACTGACAATCTAGGTGAAATGGATGAATAATCACAAAAAATATAAACTTCCTGGAATAAAAGAAGAAATAGAATACTTAAATAATTCCATCTTAGAAAAAGCAATTGAATAAACTCTCAATGAGCTTCCTAAGAAAAAAAATTCCCATGACTAGATGGATTTACAAATGAATTCTACTAAACATTTAAGGAATAATTAATCCCAGTACTATTTAAATGATTTGAAAAAAATAACTGCAGACAATATAAACTATTGGGGAGTCTACCTGCCAAGACAAACACAGGGACTTAAAAACACAATTATAAAACACTTTTCACACAAATAAAGACAGATCTAAACAACTGAGAAAAGATTAATAGGCCAAGCCATTATAATAAAAATGACAAGTCTACATAAGTTAATTTACTTATTCAGTGCCATACCAATCAAACTACCAAAGAATTATTTTATAGAGTTAGAAAAAAATAAAATCCATCGGAAGAACAAAAAATCAGGAAAATCAAGGGAATTAATGGAAAAAATGTGAAGAAAGGGGGTTTAGCACTAACAGATTTCAAACTATGCTACAAAGCAGTAATCATCAAAACAATCTGGTACTGCCTAAGAAATAAAGGAGTGCATCAGTAAAATAGATTAGATACACAATACACCGAAGTGAAAAATGACCATAGTAATCTAATGTTTGATCCAAGCTTTTGAGGTAAGAACTCACAATTTGGCAAAAATTGCAGTGAAAACTGGAAATCAGTTTGGTAGAAACTAGGTATAGGCCAACATCTCAAATTGTATATCACGACAAAGTCAAAATGAATGAATAACTTAGACATAAAATGTGAGATTATAAGTAAATTAGGAAAGCATTGAAAAATGTATGTGTGAGATCTATGGATAGGGAAAGAGTTTATAACCAAACAAGAGAGAGTATTAGAGGAAGTAAAATGGATAATTTTGATTACATGAAATTAAAAAGCTTTTGCAAAAAGAAAATTAATACAAACAAAATAGAAGGAAAACAGAAAACTGGGAAAAAGCAATTTTCTCTAATAAAGGCCTTGTTTCTTAAATATTGAGATAACTGGGCTAAAAATTTATAAATATAAAAGCCATTACCCACCTGACAAGCAGTCAAAATTATCTAGTCACATGAAAAAAATGCTCTAAATCCCTACCGATTAAAAAAAAATGCAAATTAAAACAACTCTGAGATACCACATCACACCTACCAAATTGGCCAACATGACAGAAAAGGAAAACAACAAATGCTGGAGGTGATGTGGAAAAATTGTGGCGCTAATATAATGTTGGTAGAGTTGTTAACTGGTCCCACCACTCTGGATAAACATTTGGAACTATGCCCAAAAGAATATAAAACTATGCAGATCCTTTAACATGTCAATAACACTCCTAGCTCTACATCAAAGAAAATGATCAGAAAAAGGGCAATGGACCTATTTGACAAAAATATTTTTGGAAGCTCTTTTTGTAGGGGCAAAGAATTGGAGATTGAGGGGATGTCCCTCAATTGTGAAATGGCTGAACATGTTGTGATAAATGATTGTGATGGAATACTATTGTGCCATAAGAAATGATGATAAGGATGATTTCAGGGAAAAAACCTTAGAAGACTTGCATGAAGTGACTCAAAGTGAAATGAGCAGAACCAGGAGAACATTGTATCCAAAACAACAATATTATAAGAATGATCAACTGTGAAAGACTTAGCTACTCTGATGAAAACAATGATCCAAGGAGGTTCCAAAGGATGCATGATGAAAATTGCTATCTACCTCTAGAGAGAGAACTGATGAACTCTGAATGAAGATAGAAGCATAATTTTTAAACTTTCTTTATTTTTCTTGTTTAATTTTTGTGGTTTCTTCTGCAATATGACTAATATGGAAATATATTTTTTCATAACTTCAGATGTATAATTGACATCAAATTGCTTGCTTTCTTGAAGTGTGGTAAGTAAAGATTGGGAAGAAGGGAGAGAATTTGGAAATCAAAATGATTAAAAAATGAATGTTAAAATTTTTACAAGCAATTGAGAAATATTTAACAATATAAAATATACTTAAAAGGAGAACATTTTTATTTGAATAGTTCATAATTCTTTCATTTCTTTCTAGTTGTTCCCAGCTATTCATAGTCTTATGATCTATTTTTTGCTCTACTATGACATTGAAACTGAAAGAAAGCAAAACATACTTTTTAGATAGTTAAACACCTTGTTAAGGAGAGCAACTGATATTATACCAGACTTTTAGTCCTTTTGATAAAATTGTAGTCACTCTGACTGTGAGATTCTATTCTTAGCTATTCAGTTGTCTGCTGATTTTTGAAGACTTCCCTCTAACTTCTGTTGGAGAAGATCTTGTTTCAAATTCATGTGATCAATTTGAAGTAGAAAGACTTCTCAGAAAAATCTTCAAAACTGTGCATTCCACTGGGAGGCAGTTTGTTGTTATGTTGCTGCCTTCTTTATAGAGCTACTAATCATGATGAAAATCTTACAATCTCAGAATCTAGAATGAACATTCACCAGAGTAGGTGACTTTAACCAGGCGTTTTAGACTTAGCTTAACACCTCAGGGCTATCATAAACCATACAGAGAAATGAGACATTCATTTTGTTATTCTTATCATTTGTATGTTAATGTATAAGGCAGCATGGTGCACAAAGTGCTGGTCAGATAGCTGAGAGACCTGGGTTCAAATCCCACCTACAATGATTACTAGCTTTAGAACCCTATACTAATCATTAACCTCAGTGTTCCACATAATTCAAATTATGTAAATTGGGGATATTCATACTTGACCCTCATGCTGGATGTGGTGAAAGCACTTTACAAACCTTAGCTTTTTATAGTATTTATTGTTATTGAGTCATTCGGTCATGTCCAAATTCTTTGTGACCCCATTTGGAGTTTACTTGGCAAAGATATTGGAGTGATTTGCCATTGCCTTCTCCAGCTCTTTTTACAGGTGAGGAATTGAGGCAAATAGGGTTAAGTGACTTGCCCAGGGTCAGTAAGTGTTTAAAGTGAGATTTGAATTGAAGGAAATGAGTCTTCTTGACTTCAGGGCTAGTACACTGTGCCACTAGAATAAAGTGCTATAAAAATGTGAATTGGTATTATCAGCATTAGGCATATATCTTCTATTCAGCCATGACCTAGAAAAGGAAGATGGGAATGATTGATTGTGTTCATCTCCTATATTTACTGTTTCCTATAGACAAGGCTAACCTACTGCAGTGGCTGAACAGACTAACAAATGCCTAGCATTATCAGGAATGGTTTTTGAAATGAAAAAAAAAATCTTGTCTTTCTTGTACATTTGTGTTTTTTTTTTTCACATCTGCAAGATTGTGTTCAATGCTGATTGTCATAACCAAGAAAAATGGAATGGAGCCAGAAAAGGATATAGTGTCATGACCACCAGATTGATGAGCTTGGTGGAGGGAGAACTGATTGTCACATGTAGGGGAAAAAAAAAACAGTGACAAAGACAAAACCTTGGGGCTCCCTGAATGTAAAAAGGATGGCTGAGAAGATATATGATCCAATAATCTAAAGGAATTAATGGAATGGGCAGGGTAAGCCTAGTCTTATTCACCACATTGTAGAATGCTAGAACAAATTTCCCTCTTTGAAGATTGAAGTTTAATAATAGTTTAATAATGAATTAAAGGAAGGTAGACCTTTTTACACAGGGTAATAAACTTATAGAATTCATTATCCCAAAGGGCAGCATAGTGTAGTGGAAAGAATACTCGATTTGGAATCAGGAGAGGCCTGGGCTCAAATCCTGCCTCTGACCTTTAATGTCTGGGTCCATGGACAAATCATTTCACTTTTTTCCAATCCTCAGTTGAAGTTACCAATCCCTGTATTATCTGACTGGTTTTTTTTTTGTTAAAACCAAGTGAAATAATTTATTTTTTAAAAAATCTTATTAACTTCAATGGACTGAAGACATGTCAGCTATTATTAAAATGTTAATACCCATTGTTTTTAGTTCTAAATGAAACTAGATGAATTCATGGCTTGTAAAGCACAAAAGGCCATTGGTAACATTGTTAGAGAATGGACGCTTAGGTGCATGAACTTGATTCGGGGCCTGAGACTATTTCTTACAGTCTTTCACTCTTAGATTTCTGGAGAAGTTATCTACGTTAGAGTTTGCTGTAGACTCTGTGTAAGAAATTACATATTTCTCATTCTTATTTCAAATTCTGGGTACAGTTAAAGTCCACTAGCCTTCACTTTCCCATGACTCCTTTTTCCCCATACTAGAAACAATGAGTAGCTGTAGGAAGGTCAGGATACAAAGATCCTCTATTTCATTTTACTTAAACTAAAAACTAGAATAACTCTGGGGGCTCTGAAAAACAGATCAAGCATGGTGGCTGTATGGTATAGGGTTTTTCTGGCGTATGCTAAGACATTCACATACTCTGAAGTGAGCAGGGTACAACATGATTTTTGAGCCACTTTACTTACTTTAATCAACTCATAAAAATATCCTTTATTTTCATTTCCATTTGGGGTGTAAACTTCACTTATTGGGTCTAAGTCCCTTTGAACCCTCTCATCCCTCCATCTTGTACAAGAAAATACATATTTACCAAAATTTTAGGCCATGGAGGTAATTTTTCTTTTGTTAGAGGATTCTTATTTCAATGATAGGAGAACCCATAGAAGAATATATAGATTCAGAATAAGAAGAACCCTTGGAAATCATCTAGTGCATGACCTCCTTTTAATTTAGAAAAATGAAGCACAGAAGGACTTATTTAAGGTCACACAGGGAATAAATGGAAGAGCTAGTCTTCAAACCCATATCCCATCTCTGAAATGAAAATACAAGTTAATGGAAAGATAAAATGTGGTTGAAAATTTTCCATTTAAGTGTCAGGAACACTTTGAGTGTGTGAAGAGACATAGGAAAAGAATTACACCTGAAGTAATAATGGAAATCTAATTCCCCTTCAGCTCTAAATCCCATGATCCAATCACGTTCTTAATTGATGAAAATGTAACTTAAGAGACACTGTAAATTTCCAAAATCATTTTCAAGATAAAATATTCCAGGCCTCCATCCATGCTTGAATCTTGCAGCCAAATACCCACTCAGCCAAAATTCTGCCTAGATGCCAATAAGAAGCTTAACTTGATTTGTTGGATGCTGAGGATTGAGATGCAGCCAATGTATGTGACTTGCCATAGAAAATGAGCCAGCATTTTTCCTAATAAATATGGTACTTTATCGTTTAGCACTATGTTAATACATTCTTTACTACTAATGCATTTCCAATACTTTTACCCAGTCTTCCTGAATTGTCAGAGTATTTTGGACAGATTTGTAGAATTCACAGTGGTCATTGGCTCTACATGAAGGTTTGAAATGATGCTATTCAAAAGTCAGACTTTAATCTCCCCAGTTCTTCTTCCAAAAACTGCTGCTATCATTCTGTGGCATGGGTAGTAAACAGATGTGATCATTAAAGAGGGACCAGGACAAGAAGTAATGTTTGCAATGACTCTAGAGAATACTGAAAGTCCAGGGAGACAAGGAATCAGATCTGTGGAATTCAGCTAGAGTGGGGTGATCAAGCAGGTCTCATTTTTAGGAAGGGTCCCATTTTCAGGAGTTTATAGATGGTGATCAAGAGCAGTATTAATGAAAAGAACTGATTTCCAGTCCTAAAGCTAGGTCTATCTTGTGTCTGCTCCATTTTTGCCATTGTCTTTATGTAGATTGCCTTGGATCTTAGGCAGCTGGAGTTCAGGATACCTGAAGATGAATCTAGTATCTGACTTCAAAAAAAAAGGACAAAGATCCCAGGACAAAGATTGCCAAAAAATCACTTGAACTATAATTTCTTTCTCTCTTGCAAAGTATGTTTCTTTTCTCATACTTTGGTTCCCCCTTCTCTTTCAAGTCATGGAAAGTAACATTCTCTTCCTTAATTTCATGATGTATTAAAATTGGGAACAAAATAACAACTGGAAATCCATCTGCATCATGTGTCAAGTGAAGCCTGATGAAATATTTAAGATAGGCAATTAAAAACATTTGGATAATATTGATTATGAAATACAGATCTTACAGCAACACCTTAGCTCAGAATAATGTATCATGTTATAAGAGTTCATTCAATCTGTAGTAGGTCCTTTTGGCAGCACTGCTGTTAATGGGTGTCCTAAGGTGATATGAGGCAGTAGGTAGATGCAGTGGAGAGAGTGCCAGACCTGAAGTCAGGAAGATTCACTGGCCTGAGTTCAAATCTGGCCTCAGACACTTATTAGCTGTGTGACCCTGGATATATCACTCAACCTTCTTTGCCTCAGTTCCTCATCTATAAAATGAGATGGAGAAGGAAATAGCAAACACTCCACTATCTTTTCTAAGAAAATCCCAAAACTGGGTCATGAAGAATCAGACACAACTGAAATGATCATGATTCATGCTTATTTACAAACATCAATGACTTTTTATGGAGTCTAAAATAATTCAATAATCAATAAATAAGATTAATCAACAATAATTTCCTTTATAAATAACATGATAAATTAACTAAAAAGGTTTTTTAAAATATCAATCTTTATTGAAATCAGCTATTAATTTTTTTTGCTAATTGTTTTCAAATGTAGGAAGAAAAGACATACAAAGTGTGATTCAAAGGAAAAGATAATGCAAATGGGTTAATATTCATCAGCTATTTAAGTTCAGCTGTTCTGAATTTGAATTGCTGGAATGAGGGAACAAATGATCTGTAGTCTTTTAAGTCTCAGATTTCAGCTTTGATTATACAAGGGAGCAACACAATATTTAAAAACATAAGAAGAAATATAGAACAGGAATTGAAGTTATATCCAGAAATATTTTAAATGACAGGCAGGACATTTTAAAAAAAGTTTTATTTGCATTTTTTTGCATCCTTCTCAGAATATACCCTTTCTTGCTTACTCAGTGATCTTCTTTTAGTAACAAAGATTTAAACAACAATAACAACAATTTAACAAAACCAACTGGCCCATCAACTATATCTCATGCATATAAAACATTTCATTTCACATAGTTCTTAGACTTGCCAAAGAAAAGAGGGAGGTGAATTTTCTCATCTCTTCTCTGGATCTAAGATTAGTCAATGTAACAAGATGGCATTCAGGATTTCCTTTTGTTAGTTTTTCTTTCCTTTTATGTCACCTTACTCATTGTTTAGATGGTTTTCTTAGTCCAGTTTACTTAATTCTGCATCAGTTCATATAAGTCTTCCTATGCTTCTCTGAATTCCTGATATTGGTCATTTTTAACAGTTCAATAATATTCCATTGCATTCATCTGTCCTAATTTATTTAGCCCTTTTCCAATCTCTAGATACCCAATATGTTTTTAGTTTGGTTTTTTTTATTACCACAAACATATTATTATAAATATATTGGTATATATAGGAGACCTTTGCTTCTTTCTCTGACCTCCTTGGGTATATGTTGTTAGCAGTGTTAAAGGGCATGCACGATGTAGTCAGTTTTTTCAGCATAATTCCAAATTGACTTCCAGAAAGTCTGTGACAATTCACAGCCCCACCGTGAGTAAATTATTGTCTATGTCTTCACCCCTTGCAACAAAGACATTTCCATTTTTTGTTATCTTTTCCAATTTTGGGGGTGGTAGGTGGAAGGCGAAACCTCAGAACTTTTGATTTGTGTTCCTTAGTTAGTGATTTGGAGCTGTGAGAGACTGCCATGTCCCTCTAGCCCCACGAAACATGTATGTTAAGATTTAATAAACCTAAAGTCTAGTCATTAACCACCCTTGCACAGCTGCTTGTTTGTGTAGCATTTAGAGTTTAGTTTCTTTCATCCCTGACCCTCATTCCTTATTAGGAAATTTGGAAAGCATCCTCATTTCAGTGGTCCAGATTAGACCCTGACCTTCAAGATGTGTGTGTAGGGGGGGAAGGTTATCCTATTAATGCTACACTGGCTCTTTGTCTAAAACCCTATGTAAATTTGAACCCTGAAGGGCTTTGAGCCGTTGATTTGAATGTGAATACTGTCCTACATCTGAAGCCATTTCGTTGTGTGCTGCCCACAGACTAAGGCCAATGAAGGCCACATATTGATGCTGTTCTCCATTGACAACTATTCTTTTCCTACCTTTGTGAGTAGCAACAAAGTTTTGTTAATTACTATCCTTGTGTGGCACTGTTGCTCCTCATCTGAACCACTCCCGATTCTTTTGAACTGCACTGTGGCAAGGGAAATCCTGTTAGACAATGACCCTATCACAACGATAATCTAAATGGTTGCTAATAGTTTGTGATGCTTTTTATTTTTCAAGAATGGGCAGGGTATTTTTCAAGGTATTACTATAATTTCACAAACTATCAGATGTGAGACCTGTGAGTTCAATGCCTATATTTGGCAGATGGGGAATGGCAGATGGCAGGTTCTCAGAGGAAGTCACATGACATAGGTAGAGTCATGGACAACTCCAAACACAAATCATTATAGGCGATTGCCAAGTCTATTATTATTTCCATAGTACCAGCCCACCTCAAATATTGTTCCTTTAGAGGGAGATTCATTTAGACAACTTTTTATTTTTTTTCTAAGAACAGTTAATATATTTATATACCAAGAAAAAAAAAGCATCTTAAAACTCCAGGGATTAACTAAGATGTTTAAGAGAATGAATAAACTACTCTTTAAAAGTTACATAAATAATATTTAAATTTATTCCTGTGTTAATTTTAGGTAGACAAAATATAAAATCGAGTCCAGTCAAATATTCAATATCATTTTTATAGAAGATGGCTCCTTTTACTCTCCAATGAATTTAAAGCAAATTTAAATAAGCAAATGTAATACCCAGGATGATGGTTAGAGGACCATTAATCAACTCAGATGAATTAGGAATGAGTGGGACCAAAGATTTCCAAAATCTACAAGGCCCACATTTCCCTGGTGGTTCAAATAGAACTTTTGCAGAGCTAGGGAAGATGAACATGCCTTCTATTTGCATTGAATCTCAATAATGAGGGAGTTCTTCTAGAAAAGAGTTCAGAGTTAGCCAAGATGTTTTAATAGCTAGCTGTGTTAACCAGACTAAGACTAGGAATGAACTTCTCTAAGAAGTTCTTTTCCTATAAAACATTCAGCTCATTAGTTTTGGGGAAGTCTAAACATCCCAGATCAAGGAAGCTTAGCCAGAGTAAGTATCTGAGTGTTTTGAGGTTCATCCATTGCTAACGAATAACTGAAAATGTAAGAGGGTGGAGTAGAGGTGTCTTGAATTCCACATTCTTTTGGTTTCACCAATATTTTCCCCTGGGAGTATAAACTGGAGTAACTCAAAATGCAAAGAAACTTTGGAATTGATATGGGTTTGGCCTCTCCAAAATACTAGTTGAATGACCAAAAAAAAAAATGGTAAGAGATTGCACATTTTTTTTTGTTAGTTCAACTGATTTAGTCCTGGAGCCATATAATTGCAAACTATAAACCCTTTTAGGATACAGTTTGGAAGAAATGTATAGGAGTATATACAAGTTTCTCTCTAAACAGAAGGGGATAAATTCATATATTTCAAAACCCTACTAATTCTAGTTAAATCAAGAAGCCTCTTAATTTTTTTTAAGAAGTCTGAATGTTAGAGCTAAGTTCATTCAGGCAGAGAAGGCAGATCTGTATCCACATGGCAGCTATAGAACAACTAGCATAGCTATAAGAATGGGACAGTGAAAACAAGTCACTTGGGCCAGAGGACCTGGGTTCAAATTCCACCTCAGATAATTATTCTCTGTGTGATATTGGGTAAGTTATTTAACTTCATTATCTTTAAAATGAGAAGTTAGAGTTAATTGGCTTCTGAGGTTTTTCCCCAAGTTCTTGTCCTATGATCTCATGAGATTCTTTTAACTCAAATTCCCATTACTGTCTCACAGTCATGGAACTTAGAACTGGAAGGGATTATCAATCTGATGTTATTTTTTTGGTCTCCCTATTCCTCACCTTTTCCATTTATAAATATGTTTGATGATGTATATTCATGCCAATCTTTTCCTGAAGCTCTTCATTGCTAATCTGCTGTGGCCTATCCATGCCTCTACTTCTTTCCACTGCATTATTGGTGATCCACAATTTTGATTCTTTGGGAATCATTATTCTAGGTTTTGCAAGCTTATAACATTGCTGAAATAATATTGGTGTCACAAAGGTGATTTCTTTTTCAGGGAAGAATTCTGAACTATTAAAAGCACTATGCAATTTCCCAAAAGCAACCCAACCCATTTACTTTCTTCCTTCTATTCAATCATGGCTATAGTTTATTGTCCAACCATATTGCCTTTTCAAGACATAAATGCTGGGTAAGTTCTGCAAAGCATGGGGTGCTGCTTCTTCCTTAAAAAGTCCATATCTACTCTGGGGAAAAAAACCAAAACTTCTTCCTGATGCAGTATGCTAATTTTTCAATTTATTCTTATTTATTTATTTTTTTTTAGCATTAATATGGCACTTTTAAAAATTGTTTTTAATTTGTGGAATAAAATAAGCATTCCCATTATGAAGTACAATAAAAAGATGATTGTACATGAAACTGCAAACCTACTATACACAACTTGCTATTCCTTTCAAATATACACAAAATTAAGAAAATTTCTCTTTTTCTTCTTTCCTTACCCTCAACCCTAGAGATGGCTACCATTACACACACAGACACAGACACAGACACACACACACACACACGTTGAATTATTCTGCACATTTTTCTATTCATCAGTTCTTTCTTTAGATGCAGATAGCATCTTTCTTCATATGTCTTTTATAGTTAATTTGGGTATTTATAATAGACAAAACAGTTTACTTGATCAAAGTTGTTCTTAAAACAACATTGCTATAACTGTATACAATGTTTTCTTGGTTCTGCTCATTTTGCTCTTCATTATTTCGTGCAAGTCTTTCCATTTTTTCTAAAATCATTGAGCTCATAATTTCTTATAGCACAGTAGTATTCTATCACAATCATATACTGCAACTTGTTAAGCCATTCTCCAATTTATTCTTATTAATTACACTATCACATGAATTCTTCCTCTGTGGAAATGTGAGAAGGAAAGCCAAGAGCATCTGCTTGGTCTAGTAAGTAGATTGAAAATAATAGCTAGTAATAATAATAATAACAATAAATTAGCATGGATATAGTACTTTAAAGTTAGAAAGCACTTTACATGTTTTATCTCATTTAATGGCCCTTCTTCTATAGCCATCTACTCAGTCTACTGATGGACCTAAAAGCCTGAACCCATTTTGAACTACAAATTGCTTAAAAAATGGCTGCTACTCTCCTTTACCTTTTTTTTTTTTTGGTGAGGCAATTGGGGTTAAGTGACTTGCCTAGAGTCACACAGCTAGTGAGTGTTATGTGTCTGAGGCCAGATTTGAACCCAGGTCCTCCTAACTTCAGGACTGGTGTTCTATCCACTACACCACCTAGCTGCCCCCTCTCCTTTACCTTTAATGTTCTTTGTTTCCCATTTTGTTGGTTTATTTCTCTGTGTTTACTCTGGCCCTTCCCTTCTAAGTCCTTTATGACCCTTGGCTGGTTCTATGCATACATTCATTTGGTTGTGTCCCAACTAACACATTACTGATCTCTCCCTTCCCCTTATGTAAGCTGCTGCCCCAGAACGATTCGCAGTCATTTTATCCCAAACTCAGGGTTCTGTTCACTGAGAAACTTTGTCCTATCTCTTCCTGATCTCTCAGTTAAAAAGTTTCCATCTGGGCAGGCGCCTGTTTCCTTATCAGAGGCTACTCCCATGGCTCCACTTGGAGCTGGCTCGGTGAGACAAAATTATTCTCTGCTTTCTCTTCCTTTTTACAATTTTTTCCACAGTCTCTTCTGCCATGTTAATTAGAAGTCAGTGAATCTCCAGGGCATAATAACATTCAACCCATAATTTTGAAGGCAATTAAGGATAAAATTAGAGAACTATTATCTAAAATATGTCATCGTTTCATATAGTCACTGTATGTCAGGACTACTTATTCCTTAGGAAAGTTCCATAGACATTCAAGATCAGTGGTCCATCATTACAGGTAAACAGGTAGGATCCATACTGGAGGGAAACAGTGGTGAACACTGAAACGCATATTACTCAGTGTATTAACGGGAAAACATTATTGTAAAGGGAAACCAGAAAATGAGTTGTCCTTGTACAAAATTATGGAACCTTCACAACTGAAGTAACATAGTAAAATTATGTTGCTAACTAGTACTGTCCTGAACTCTATTGATTTGCTGGAACATGAGACCACTTGGCTTCTCAGAAAGATGGTGTGGTAACTGCTGCTTACAGCTATTCTGTTTACCATAGCAGAAAGAAAAGAATTGAAGAGGAGCGGAAATTAATTTCATCCTTAAGTCCTTCTCATGACTTCTTTTTAGAGTGTTTTTAGCTGATTTCTTTCTCTTCACTGTGTCCTCCAATCCATTGACTTCTCATTTCTTTTCCAGGCCATCATCCTTGTTCTGGCTACAATCTTCCCCCTTCTTCATCTTCACTCACTCACTGGTGGACCAGTTCAACTCTATATTGTCTGCTTCTTTTTAGTACCTTGCCCCATTATCTTGTAGAAGATCTTGCCACTGCAAACCGCATCTTTGTATTATTCACACCCTTCTCTGCCTTTGTTCTTACTGAATGGCGCTGAAGAATATTAAAGTGTGCTGACTGGGACGCTACAAGTCTCTATTACACAATCTCAACAAGGTCTTCACTACAGCAAAGCAATTCTTTTACGTCTCCTTGATTCGCTGTCCCACTCAGCACAGTAGCTTTTCCAAAACTTTTCATTCCTCCTCAAGTCTCCCTTAACTTCTCTTCATCACTCCCCTCTAGGCTGATGAGTCTCCAATCTGTTTTGCTCTAACATCTCTGCTGACCTTCAGCCTGACATCTCCAACTACCTTTCAGGCATCTCAGAATGGCCAAAACTGAACTCATTCTCTTTTCCCCCCAAATCATCTTTTCTCCCTAACTTCTCTATTACTGTCAAAGACACCACCATCTTCCTAGACACCCAGGCTCTCTTTTGAGGCGTCATCCTCATTCTTTCTCATGCTTCATATTCAATTAATGGTCAAGTCATGTGATTTCTACCTTTGTAATCCCTGTTGTATATGCATACTTCTCTACTCTTACACTACCATCTTCCTGGTGCGGGCCTTCATCACTTTTCAGTAGCTCACTGGTTAATCTATCTTTTCATATCTAACTTCAGCTGTCAAATTGGTCTTCCTAAAATTTAAATATGACAATATCATTCCCCACCCCCAATTCAATGAACTCCAGTGGCTCCTTATCATCTGCAAGATAAATTATACAATCCTTTGTCTTTCAAAGCCCGTCATAACCTGGTTTCCTCCTGCCTTTCCCTTCTTGTTATACCTTATTCACCTCCATGTAATCTTCAATCCAGTGACACTCTCTTCTTTAGTGTTCTTTGCCCATAACCCTCTGTCTCTCATTCTAGATGTTTTCACTGGCTGTTCCTCATGCCTGGAACATTATTACCCATCTCCACCTCCTGGCCTCCCTGGCTTCCTTCAAGTCTCTGTTTAAACTCCATCTTCTACAAAAAAGCTTTATCTAGTCTTCCTTAATGTTAATGTTTTCCTTTTGAGACTAGTCCAATTTATTCATATATATCTTGCTTGTATGTAATTGTTTTTCTATTGTCTCCTCGATTAGACTGTGCACTTCTCAAGAGAGGGGACTGTTTGTTTATTTTTTCTTTTTTATTATCTTTTTTATCTCCCTAGCACTTAGCACAGTGTTTTAGAACATAGTAGGTAATAATAAATGCAAGCTGAGTGAATGAAATAAGAAGAAAAGATCAACGGTCCACTTGATGACTGTGTATTGTGAAACAAAATACTGAAAGAACTAACTGGAAATACATGCTAACAAACTAGAATAAAAAAAAAACTACAATATAATGAAGGAAACTTTGTGTACAAGCACTTAAACTCTTTGAAAAACCATTTGAAAACATTAACTCATTTTTCCAAAGCAGATAACTGAGTGTCATATGTGTCATTTGGCATTCAAGAAGCTCTGGCCAATTCTGAGCAAAGAAAGAAAGGAGAATGGAAAATACGTCAATCTTGAGTTGGGGCCAATGTAAAGATCAAACTAGGTTGACTGCACAACCAATGTGGGGGACTATGTATAGCCATGGACATAGTTTACTTTATTCAAAACTCAGAAAACAATGTTGTTTAGAGTTGGTTATTTCTTTTATTGGAAAGGAGGGTCGGGATTTTAAATTGAATGTGACTGATTCAATTTTGCAAAAATTTATTTACTGCTTACAAAGTCCCTGTTTCACATTGTGGAGATTACAAAGATAAATAGAACTTAAGTAGTTCTACTTTCAAGGAGTTTACAATTTATTTTAATGGTGGGTGGGTATGGTGATTCAGTCCAATTAAATAAACATTTAATATTTTTTTTCCTGTGTGTCAGATACTTTGTTAGGCTCTTGGGATCCCAAGACAAAAAAATTATAGAGTTCATCTCCCCATGGAGCTTACATTCTAATGGACATATGCACATGTGACAGAGTCAGCTGGACCTGTTAAGATTCCCACTATTAATAAACAGGGTAGAGAATTATTGTACCACTTCATTTAGTGGTACTTGCCATCTAACCTCTGGGAGACTCAGTTTGCTCAACTGTAAAATGACTGCATTTTATAGTTAACTAATTAATAATGTTTATATTACCTTCCTCACAGAGTTAAGAAATAGGAACAATAGCAACAGTAATAATAACTAATATTCATATAATACTTTGAGGTTTGTAAGATGTTTTACATTTTTATTATTACCTTGGATCCTCTCAACACCTCTGTGAAGTAGATGACATTATCCTCATTTTACAGAGGAAAAAAAATACTGAGGTCTAAGGTTAAGTGACTAAGACAAGGTCTTATCTTTGGTAAGTGACTGAAGCAAAATTTGAATTCAGGTCTCCCTAAGTCTAGTCCTCTATTTGCTATGCCTCTTAACTTTTATGTATGCAAATTTATACAAATGCAAGATAATATCTTAAATAATAAAATTAAGCATACTGCCTCTATGAGAAGCTAATTCCAGAACCATGCAGACATCACCAAATTCCAATAAAATTTTGAATGGATCCATGGGAATTTTCAAATCTGTGGAGCAGCTTTTCTGTGTTTGGTAATCTGTTCCGTGTACCAGCTTCAAAGTGACTTCTGTACAGAAAAATAATCAGCATTTATACTTGTGATAATATGAAAAGACAGAGAAGAATTATTAAAATTTCCTACATTTCATAAGAAGTGAAATTTAGAAGAGTTTTCACATTAGTTTAGCATTTTTTATTCCTATTTGTAACATACATTTTATCATACCAAATTCTGATTTTACTTAAGAAAGAAATGATGAATAATAAAATATTTAATCAACCATTTAAAGAAATGGATTCATTTGATCAATAATGTTTGCCCATGTTATTTTCTTGAGCTATATTTTGCATAATGAATGAATCTATGTTTTTTATTGTATACATGAGTACTTTACATTCAATGCAATTCAAGAAATATTTATTAAGTCCTTACTCATATTTAGAATTCAATTTAAATGTCACCAATTTAATGAAGAGTTTCTTAATCTTCCCCTAGTATTAATTACCCTCTCCCTTAGTCCTCACATACCTCACATAGCACTTTGCTTTGCACCTTTTTATATGCCTCAGTAAACATTGTGTATCAAAGGCATCTGTGTTTGTATCATCCCTCTAGAAGACTGTCAGCCTGATGAACCATACCTTTCTAAGTTCTGCATCTCTCCAAATATCTACCATGGGGCTTTGTATGTAATAGGTGTTAATAATGCTTTTTTTCACTTCAATATATTCAGTGAGAGATAGCAAATTTAGATGACATGATCCCTATCCCCATGGAGCTAACAATCTAGTATGGAGATATATACACAAATAACTACAAGACACAATATTATCTATCTACCTAATTCATTAGAAAAATTCAAGATGATGGTTTTTGATTTTGGCTTTTAAAGATGAGTAGAAATTCAACATAAGAAGAAGAGGAGAAAGAAATTTGGGGGTATATTGAACAACTTGTTTATTAATTACAGCATGAATATAATAAATAATTGATACTTTTATTGATGTTCTTGGCCCACTATCAATCAATAACTTTTTGGACACCCAGTAACAGTGGAATTACAAGGGAAATTTTAGACATATATTAAAGTGCTTATGACCTGCTTAAGAAGACACAACTTTGACAAACACACACACAAAGCAATTAGAAAACAACAAATAATTATATATAATAAAGAATTTTAGTCTTTTGTTCAAAGCCTAAGTACTTTGAGCAAAGAGAAAATGGAGAAATCATTATAGGTTGTAGTCATACATGACAATTTTTTTTTATTCTAGATTTTTTCTTTTATTAATTTATTTTGAATTATCAACAATCACACATGCTTTTGAGTTTTAAATTTTTCTCCCCCTCTCTCCCCACCTTCTTCCCCTAGATGGTGTGCAATCTGATATAGGCTATACATATACATTCCTATTAAGCAAATTTTCACATTAGTGATGTAAGTAATAGTTAGAACCAATAAGAGGAACTACCAGAAAGAGGAAACAAAACATAACAGAAGAAAAAAAAATAGCAAAGAGCATGCTTCGATCTGCATTCAAACTCCATAGTTCTTTCTTTGGATGTGGATAGCATTTGCCATCATGAGGCCCTTGGAAATGTCTTAGATCCTTGTATTGCTGGGAAGGGTTAAGTTTATCAATATTAGTCCTCGCACAATGTGGCTGTTATTGTGTACAACATTCGCCTGCATCAGACCATACAAGTCTTTCCAGGTTTTTCTGAAGTCAGCCTGTTCATCATTTCTTATAGCATAATAGTATTCCATTACATTCATATACTACAACTTGTTCAGCCATTCCCTAATTGATGGGCATCCTTTCAATTTCCAATTCTTTGCCACCGCAAAAAAAGCTGCTATAAATATTTTTGTACATGTGGGTCCTTTTCCCATTTGTATGATATCTCTGGGATATAGCCTTAGAAGTGCTATTGCTGGGTCAAAGGGTATGCACATTTTTATACCTCCTTGGGCATAGTTCCAAATTGTTCTCCAAAATGGTTGGGGTCATTTCACAACTCCACCAACAATGCATTAGTGTTCCAATTTTCCCATATCTTCTCCAACATTTATCATTTTCTTGTTTTGTTATGTTGGCCAATCTGATAGGTGTGATGTCATACCTCAGAATTGTTTTGATTTGCATTTCTCTAATCAATAGTGATTTAGAGCATTTTTTCACATGACTATAGATGGCTTTAATTTCTTCATCTGAGAACTGCCTGTTCATATATCAACTGGGGAACGACTTGTATTCTTATAAATTTGACTTAATTCTCTACATATTTTAGAAACGAGGCCTTTATCGGAGAGACTGTAAAAATTCTTTCCAATTTTCTACTTTCCTTCTAATCTTGGTTGCATTGGCTTTGTTTGTGCAAAAACTTTTCAATTTAATGTAATCAAAGTTATCCATTTTGCTTTTCATAATGTTCTCTATCTCCTGTTTGGTCATGAATTCTTCTGTTCTCCATAAATCTGATAAGTAAGCTATTCTTTGCTCTCTCTCAGTTTGCTTACAGTATCAGCCTTTATATCTAAATCATGAACCCATTTTGATTTTATTTTGGTATGTGGTGTGAGATTTTGGTCTATGCCTAGTTTCTGCCACACTCTTTTCCAGTTTTCCCAGCAGTTTTTTTCAAAGAGTAGGTTCTTATCCCAGATGCTGGGGTCTTTGAGTTTATCAAATAATAGATTGCTATAGTCATTGACTACTGTGTCTTGTGTAGCTAACCTATTCCACTGATCCACTACTCTATTTCTTAGCCAGTACCAAGCAGTTTTGATGATTGCTGCTTTATAATACAATTTAAGATCTGGAATTGCTAGGCCACATTCCCCTGCATTTCTTTTCATTAGTTCCCTTGATATTCTGGACCTTTTGTTCTTCCAAATGAATATTGTTATTATTTTTTCTAACTGTACAAAATCATTTTTTGGTAGTTTGATTGGTATGGCACTGAATAAGTAAATTAGCTTAGGTAGAATTGTCATTTTTATTATATTAGCTGGCCTACCCATGAGCAACTGATGTTTTTCCAATTATTTAGATCTGACTTTATTTGTGTGAAAAGTGTTTTGTAATTGTGTTCATATAGTTCCTCGGTGTGTTTCAGTAGGTAGACTCCTAAATATTTTATAATGTCTATGGTAAGTTTAAATGGAATTTCTCTTTCTATCTCTTGCTGTTGGGCTTTGTTGGTAATATATAAAAATGCCAATGATTCATGTGGGTTTATTTTATAGCCTGCAACTTTGCTAAAGTTGTTTATTATTTCAAGTAGTTTTTTACTTGATTCTCTAAGATTCTCTACGTATATCATCATATCATCTGCAAAGAGTGATAGCTTTGTTTCTTCTTTGCCTATTCTAATACCTTCAATTTCTTTTTCTACTCTTATTGCTAAAGCTGTTGTTTCCAGTATGATATTGAACAACGGTGGTGATAATGGACATCCTTATTTCACCTCTGATCTCATTAGAAATGCTTCTAGTTTGTCCCCATTACATATGATGCTCACTGAAGGTTTTAGGTAGATGCTATTTTTTATTTTAAGGCAGACTCCATTTATTCCTATGCTCTTTAATGTTTTTAATAGGAATGGGTGTTGTATTTTGTCAAAAGCTTTTTCTTTTTCTTTTTTGTCTAGGCAGTGCAGTCAAGTGATTTGCCCAGGGTCACACAGCTAATAAGTGTTACGTGTCTGAGGCCGGATTTGAACTCAGATCCTCCCAAATCTGCAGTGCTGTATCCACTGCGCTACCTAGCTGCCTCCAAAAGCTTTTTTCTGCATCTGTTGAGATGATCATGTGGTTTCTGTTAGTTTTGGTGTTGATATGATCAATTATGCTGATAGTTTTCCTAATATTGGACCAGCCCTGCATTCCTGGTATAAATCCTACCTGGTCATAGTGTATTATTCTTGTGATAAGTTGCTAATATTTTATTTAAAATTTTTGCATCTATATTCATTAGAGAAATTGGTCTATAATTTTCTTTCTCTGTTTTGACTTTTCCTGGTTTAGTGTCAGTACCATATTTGTATCATAAAAAGAATTTGGTAAGACTCCTTCTTCACCTATTTTCCCCCAAAATCTACATAGTATTGGAATTAGTTGTTCTTTAAATGTTTGATAGAATTCTCTTGTAAATCCATCTGGCCCTGGAGATTTATTTCTAGGGAGTTCGTCAATGGCTTTTTCAATTTCTTTTTCTGAGATGGGGTTATTTAAGTATTTTACTTCCTCTTCTGTTAATCTGGGCAATTTATGTTTTTGTAAAAATATATCCATTTCACTAAGATTGTCAAATTTTTTGGCATACAGTTGGGCAAAATAGTTCCTAATTATTATTTTAATTTCCTCTTCCTTTGTGGTGGATTCATCCTTTTCATTCTTGATACTGGTAATTTGGTTTTCTTCTTTTCTTTCTTTTTTTTTTTATTAAATTAACCAAAGGTTTATCTATTTTATTGTTTTTTTCATAAAATCAGCTCTTAGTTTTATTCATTGGTTCAACAGCTTTCTTAATTTCAATTTTATTAATTTTTCCTTTGGCTTTCAATATTTCTAATTTGGCATTTAATTGAGGATTTTTAATTTGTTCTTTTTCTAGTTTTTTTAGTTGTATGCCCAAGTCATTGTTGTCCTCTTTTTCTCTTTTATTTATGTAAGCATTTAGAGATATAAAACTCATATAGGGCGATTTTAATAGTGGATCTTTAGTGGAGTGGGGAAGTTAAGTCTGCAGAATGAGCAAAAGTTTGGATAGATGCAAATGAAAGATAAAAGATTCCAGATAAGGAGAAGTAAGTAGAACATTATGAGAAAGTGCAATACTCTAAACCTAGAAGTTGGCCTCTTTTGAAAAGATTTCTGCCAATATTCAGACCTTTCCTAAATATATGAAGGGTAAATGATTAAGTCATGCACATTGCTGAGGAAGCATGCAAAACGTCGGAGTGGCTTTAAGTGCAGCTCACATCAGTGAGATAGGAGAAGCTGATCCCTTACAAAATGGCAAGTGTCAATGTTCAGTACAGAGCCAAATACCCCTCAGGATCAAGTAAGCACCCCTTGCCTTGCTACTGTGGCCAATGACTGGGTAGGAAACATGAAAATCCACATGCCAAAGGGGTGTATGTGGGATGCCCATGGTACTTGTGGCTTTAGAGCTGGGGATACACAAAGGAGGGTGTTAACTGCCCTAGAGTAAGTGGAATATAGCACTGGATGCCAAACAGGGTAAGAAAGCCTAAAATTGAAAATACTGGGCTTCCAAAGTCTTTAAACATAATATACACATGGCTATGTAGTAAGACTGGCTGTTCCTCCATTTTCTATGACCCATCAAGAATTAGTCTCATGATTCAGGAGGTTTGTACCTGATGTTGAGAATGGCCATATTTTATCTACCCTGCAAACTCCAAAATGGAACCACAAAAGCTACCATTTTCCATCGGACAGATTTCAAACATCTGTTTTGACTTTTAATTTTATTTTCTTTTGAACTGTATTTTTAAAGAAATGTTCACTTTGAAGCTGCTGGAAAGCCATTCCAATGAAGGATCCTGGCGGTTTTCGATACCAGAACAAGTATCCCTTGAGAGAAAGGATTCATAATTCACTCCTAAGAAGTATGGAACCAACTCTTTACTGATGGATGAGTCAACATGGGCTGTTTTCTCCTTTAGCTTAATGGCGAGGAGGCAGGTAGCATGGTGGAACAAACAATGGGGTCAGAATACCTGAGTTACAGTCCTAGCTCTAGCTGTGTGGCATTGGATACTTGAACCCATCGCATTTAACTTCACTGGGCCTCAGTTTTCTTCATCTGTAAAAGATAGCAGGCTGGACTTGCTGACCTCAAAAATTTCTTAAAACTATATTCATACTCCTATGTTTTAGCTATGCTGATTTCTTTTCTGGATGTATTTTATGTATCATTTTTATTTCAAGGCTTATAAAATACCAACAACCAACTATTTTTAAAAGAGGTAGAAGGACATGAGCTTTATGAATCCTGTATCTGAATTAATTTCACATGTTTTCTTCAAATGTCAGGGCAATAATAACTTTGCCTTGGCCTTAGTTTATCTTTACTTTTTTTTGGAATTTACCTCATTAGTGATGACCTTTCCATACACTAATATATAGCACAACATACAAAGTTACCGGGACAACTGGGAAAGAAAACACTAGTGATATTAGAACTGACTTTAAAAAATGAAAAGCGAAGTTGAAGTCAGACATGGGTGGGCACTGAAATAGTTGACCTGTCTGGTAGCAAGCGTGGGTTGAGTGTTCCAGACCCAACATAGTCCTGCCTGTGACGGAGTAAGATCCTGTCATTCACTGTCAACAGTACACATAAATTCCAAATTCAGAAGCTTCTTCATGATAGAGCCCTCTATAACCAAAACATTTCTTTTCCAAATGTGATTTGTCATCATTGGTTCATTGCATTTTTTTTCCTGACAAATTAAAAAAAAAATTATTGTGTCTCTCATATATATGTGTGAAGCATTTAGCAAGGGGCCAGGAATATAAACATGGAAAAATAATATGGTCCCTGCCTTTGAAGAACTTACAGTTGAATAGGGGGCATAATACCCACACTCAAGTTTGAATGATAAAAGACTGTGTTGGACTCCATTTTAAACATAATACTGAAACTGGTCTCATTTTTGTAGGTAAGGCAACTGAGACCAAAAGAAAAAAAAAGTAACTGTTAATGTCATAAATCTCTAGTGGAGCAAGAGCAAGTCATAGAATTGGAGAAATAACATAGGATTTGGAGCCAGAAGATTTGAATTCAGTATCTACAATTTATGTATGACTTGTGTGATTTTGGGCATGTCATTGCATCTCCTAGAGATTCATTTTCCTCATCTACAAAGTAGGGAATGGGAATGTTGAATTAGATGATTTCTACTGTCCAACCATAAATTCATTCCAACATGCATCTGTAAGGGTGGAGGTGAGAAAGGGGAAGCTTTGGCCAGGAGGATTCCTTATAACCAGATTAAGCATCTTTCTTCATCTATGGGGACTTCAAGATGATTGGCTAGCTGGAACTCCAGAAAAACAAATGGGAAGGAGCTACACCACTGTAGGTCTAAAAAAATTCAACTCATCTTTTTGTCTTTTTCATTTTTTTTTCCATTATCTGGGAATGGGACAGAACATAACATAAAAGGCTTGTGTTGGAAGGAATATCTATGCAAGTATATTCTCTTTTCCACCCAGAGACCAGTAATCACTACCATGGCAAGAGCAAATGGGATCTATATGTGTTTGTTTTCTGAGTCTCAAGACTGTAGATCTGAGATCCTTTGGAAGCACCAGGCCAACTCAAAACAAGAGGGAAATTTATGGACAGTGTTTTTGAATAGCAAGTACCCTGCTTGAAGAAGGAAAGGAATATTCCATATAAGTTCCTGAATAGTGACCCCCTTGGTAGAGGCAGTGGCTCCTAAAGCTAGAGTAGCAGTGAAGAAGGATGTGATTTGGGAAAGCAAGGAAACTAAGCCTGGTCATCTCCTACTCTTATAGGGTATTATTTTGATAATACAGGTCTGATGAGAAGTGTTGCCATTTAGCATTTTTTAAAAAATGTGTTCTACTTCCAAGGCAATTTAAATCCTCAGAAGGTCTCCGTAGAGTGAAAGAACTCAGTGGAATATTAGGACAACTGTGATTGATTTATCTATCTCTGTATCTGTGGGCTCCTGAGAGTCCTTTATATCCTGTGTATTTTCTGTGGGGTAAAATAAAAGCTTTTGTATACAATAAAAAGTTATTATCTTGAGTACGTGGGGATGCTCTTAGCCACATTTGGGGAATATTTGTAAAGAACCATATATTAGCTATATTTGGGGACTATACCGGGTGGAGGCATCACAAAGAAAGAAAAATATCACTCTTGGAGTTGGACTCCAATGTCAAACCTGCTGTGGGGGATACTACATTATAGATTGTACATTTATTAGGCACCTATCATACGTAAGGCATTGTTCTAGGTCCTACAGAAGCAAAGCAGTTTCAATATTTTCCTGGAGCAGGGGCAGGCGGTTGTGAAAATGCCATGTCTACAGACACAAAATAATTTGAGGAGGGAGAGAGGGGGGAATTAAAAGAAGGGAATCAGAAAATATATTTGGTAGGAGGGAACACCTGAACCCAGTCCTAAAGGAAACAGGTGTTTGCAAGTGGTGGTGATGATGCTGAGGGGCTGCACTTCAGACATAGACTACATATTGCATAAATTGTACAAAGACATAAAGATGTGAGATGAAATATAACGGATAAGAAACAGGACAGAGTCCAGTTTGACTACAGTAGAAAGGCAGGTTGGAACTGAATATTTTTTTAAGTTTTATTTTTATTTTTTTTTTGGGGGGGCGAGGCAATTGGGATTGAGTGACTTGCCCAGAATCACGGAGCTAGTAAGTGTTATGTGTCTGAGGCCAGATTTGAACTCAGGTCCTCCTGACTCCAGGGCCGGTGCTCTATCTACTTGTTTTATTTTTAACTAAATTTTGTTTATGCAGACTTTGCAATAAGCAAGACCATGTACATGGTTATAGGGTTCTGTGAACTAGAGACAGGAATACTGAGTTAAAAACAAATTAATCTATCAGGTATAAATATAATGAGATTGTTTTTGTACATGGCATAGAAAACCAGTCTCATGATATTCAATCCTTTTCCAAGCAACTGTAGAAAGAATTTTGCTTGAGCACTATTCTTTTTGTTCCTTCCCTCTTCAGCTTAAAGGAAATACCCAGCCTAGATAAGAATAAGAAGTACA
The DNA here is from genome assembly GCF_003287225.1 of Phascolarctos cinereus. Lineage (NCBI taxonomy): Eukaryota > Metazoa > Chordata > Mammalia > Diprotodontia > Phascolarctidae > Phascolarctos > Phascolarctos cinereus. The sequence goes on along the minus strand of NW_027555847.1, from coordinate 79,930,057 downwards.
CTGGGAGCACCTAATAACCATAATTATGAGGGATTTTTCCTTAATCTTTATAGAGCAATCTGTCAAGAAGCATTAAAATAATGTATATAAATGACTTGCAAACCTCAAGGCACTTAATAAATTGTTGTTTTTATCCTGTTTCTCTCATCTTCTTTTAATGGCAATTTGATAAAAAAAAATTTTTCTGGGACAAGTCACTATCTACTATGTTTTTTATAGTTAACGTTCTGTGGACTATTGCATAGGTGGATAAAGTAACTGCCTTCTATAATTCACTAAGTATTGGAATTCAAGGGCATCATAGGCTCACTGAAAACATGAGCACGAACTTGCTCACTAAATAGTAGATATAATATGTGTCTTTTCTTGTTTCCACATGAGTTGGATTTCTTCTTCTAAGTTTATACATTTTGAAAGTTTTTCATTACATATGTCTTGGAGATGATGATTTCTTGGTATGCCTGCATTGATTTAAAATGCTAGTTTTTATATTTCTTTGGATTGATGTTATACCCAAACAATTGTCAGCCCAATCTATAGCAATCAGCCATAGAACTGCTTGGGCTGTCTGTCCGTCTGGCATTTTGGAAAGCCTAGCTCAGGATTATCCTTTCACAGTGACAGAATGGTACATAAAATGTAATTTACTATGAATTACTTAATAGCTTTGTTGCTGATTTGCATTAGTAAAGAAGTTTTCTTACCAGGAATTCCCCTTACCAATGAAATTTCCCGTCAGGAACAAATGACTAACTGTGTCTACCAGGCTAATTTCAGAAATGCACTCCCAGAATTCTGTGAAATCTTTGGATGCTTTTCTGAACAATTTGCTGTAGCAAGCAACTGATTTACATTTTTGGTTGACCATCACTGTCTTGTATCAGGATTGAGAGTGGAAAGAAAGTCCACACCTATTTGCCATTCTAGACTGCTGATTCTTTTCCTTCATATGTTAAAGAAAGGTTCAGCAAATTAAAGACCTTTCTTAAGTCAATCACATTTACACATTTTTTTAAATATCCACTGTGTGCCAGACATGATGTGAGGTAATGGGAATACAAAGAGGAAAAATGAAATACTCTTCAACTTCAAGGAAGGACCTTATATTCTGTACCCAGCATAGTTGGAAACAGAAAGTCCTTCAAGATTGTTTTCCACATATGTGTTTGGATCCAGGTTCTGTGTGCTCTGAGCTCATAATTTAATTAAAATTAGATTTATCAACCATCTACTATGTAGGTTCTGGAAATATAAAAACAAAAATGAAATAGCCTTTGGCCTTCAAGGAGCTTCTATTTTACTGTAGAAAAAAAATGCATCTACATGAGTAAACGTAGAGTATACCCCAAAATACACAGGGATTTCAGGCAGGCACTAAACACTGCAGAAGGTACTTGGCAAAGTTCTCTTGTAGGAGGTGAAGGCAGAGCCATTCAGAGTTTATTTTTCTTTCCTTTGCTCTCCTTCTTCTCCCACAAGAAGTGACCAAAGATACCAATGCCCAGCAGATGGAATAGAAATAGTTTAAGAGAGCATCATGTGGGTCCAGTCCCTTGGGGGTGAGGCCAGCTCATAAAATACAAGAAGATGATATTAATCTGGCAAATATGATTTGTGATTTCCTTTAACTGTGGATTACAAACCATCAGGAGCTGTGACTTACAGATTGCACCTTATTTATCTAATTCTAGAGCGTTTGATAAGTTATGTGAAGAGAGAATTCTTTAGAGCTTATTAGCTCAAAATTCTTTAGAATTTTTCTTCTTTTCCTCCCCCTGCTTCCAAGGAGATTTTTAATAATAATACTGCAACCTGTCTTTTAGTTAGTTTTCACTTTATCCTGGCCCAAAGGCTAAGAATTGGATGAGATGACCTTTGAGGTCCCTTTAAAATGGACATTTAATGAAAAAAAAAAATCAGAGTAGAGATACTTGGACAAACCCACACAAAGGAGATCATGATGGGCCAGTCTCTGGAATCCCAATTCCAGATAAACAAAAAATAATAATAGCCAGCCCCAATTATGACCTCCAGATTTTTAGATCAAGGAGACATGGGCATCCTTTTTATTAAGATCAGAACATGTTAGGAGGAAGTTAAATTGCTCTAAATTGTTTATCCTCCTGAGGTCCCAGTTGCCTGTAGCATAAATTACAAACTTGGATTCTCATTCATTGTCCTTCACAATCTAATATAAAACTCCCTTTGTTGCCTTATTCTACATTATTCCTTTTCATTCTAGGCAAGGTAGATTATTAGTTGTTCCATGATCTCCTCTACCCTGTTCTATTTCACTGCATTCATTCTGGAAGTTCACATGCCTAGAGAATTTTTGTTTCTTCTCTATCTCTTGAAGTCCATTAGTTTCAATGTGCGACTTCTTCCATGAAGTCTCTTTTGATTTCTATCATCCAATGTTTGAAAGCGTTTACCTTTCCTTAAATCTTCCAAGTGCAATTTCTAGATTTCTTCTTTGTTCCTAACACTCTTTGGATGACCTTGTACTTCTTTGTGAATATCATATCCATTCTAGCAGACTGCAAGCTTCTTGAGGACAGGGATTATATTACTTTTTATCTTTATTTTCCAATGGCCTCATGCGATAAAATTTTAATAATGATTGCTTAATTGATCTACCATCTCTTCAGTGTAGAAAAGTCTTCCTCTCACGGTCCAGGCCGTAACCATCTCATGACTTCTTATCTAATGTGATTCTTCTGAGTTTGTCCACAAGGAAGCCCCAATGCGCTATAATCCTCCTCTGATTTTGGTAATATTTTCTGTACATTGTTTAAACATTCAAGCTGTCCATTGGTTGTCCATTACTCTCTCTACGCTGCCTTATCTCCATAACTGTCTTTGATTGTTTTTTATTCCAACTTTTTCTTTTAAGTGCTAGTTGATAAACTACTATGCTCACTTACAAACAGTATGGGTTCTTCCATTCCTTTGGGTCACTTGTTATTTTTATTACCCTGAAATCAAGGTACATCATGTTTCATACTCAGCTTTGATGATAGGAGAATACTGTTTTTAAAATATCAATTTTTTGTGTCAGTAAGCACTTACAGGTCATAGGAAGCACTGCACAATTTCCTAAATGTGACTCATTTTGATCTCCTCTAAACAATGTTGAGACCAATTCAGTGTCCATCTGAATACAATGCCCATAGATACATACACACTATTCACCTATTGAATTACCCATTTAATTTCACAGCGTGATTTGGCCTATATACTTTCTTCAACTGTTTTCTTTTTCTTTAAACTTAGGATATTAAAATTTATCTTACAAACAAGAACTCTGCTAGGCACCCTTACAAGAACAGAGTATCTTTTAATCTTCCAAGGATGAAGGGAATATGGCATTATGGACATGGACTGAAGCTCATGTCCAAGGCTCCCTGGCATCAACTCTGACTTTATCTTCTTTCCCTCTTCCCAATTTTACTTTGGAGCTATCTATCCCAGAACCTGTGTGAAAGGGTTGATAAGCTGCCTAAGTTTGGTAGTATCAGTTGTCACTTCAATGAAAAGGGCTCATTGAACTGCCCTGATGCCATTCCCTAGTCACTCTCTTTCATTCCTGAGATTTCTGTCTCAGATAAGTCATATGACTTTCCATTTTTTTCCTTCCCTTAAAAAAATAATAAAAGTAATTAATGCTTTTTAGCATTGACTGACCTATCTCTCAGTTCTGTGAGTTGCAACAATGAACTTTGACCCCAGGTGACAAAACTGAGACCTAGAGAAGGGGATATAATTTACCCCAGGGCATGGAGCTTTCTTGACTAGAGAGCAGAATAAGAAGCTGATGGAAGGAAGTTATACAGAGGTGCATTTCAGTTGACTTGAATAATTAATAAAAAATTAAAATAATCTAAATTAGAACCTTGAGAGACAGTAGAAGTATTCCATTCACTGGAGGCTTTCAATAAAGGTTGGATCATTACTTGTCCAGCATGTTCTAGAGCAGATTCCTGTTCAGGTATAGTTTGACTACATGATCTCCTGGCTGCTCTATCTCTAAGATCATGTTTTTTGCCAAATATACCAGTTGGACTAGGTAATCTCCAAAGATCTCCAGCTTGGTCACTCTATGAAATTTCCTAGCCAGATAGACTATCTCTGATACATATCCTATATATATATATATATATATAAAAGTATATATATATGTATATATGTATATGTATGTATATGCATGTATGCATATAAACATATATACATATATAGATAGCTATAGATACATGTAGGTATATGCACATACATACATGTATTTATGTGTGCGTTTGTGTATGTACATATGTATATATGAATTAAAAATGATATTGCTTATTATTTTGAGTTTCATTCAAAGAAAACCCATACCACATTGCATTGAACATCTCCTTTGAAATTCTCTTTCTAGTGCTTCTCAGCTTCCATGTTTGAAGAGCTGCCTTTCCCAGAGAATTGTTCCAATTATTATGAAAATATAACTCAAAATTATTGAGTATATGACCTAAAAGCCTTTTGAAAATGTGCAGTGATGCATAATCACCAGTAATGAGCTTGAGCCTGCAGCATTAATAAACAAAGTCATAGTACTGGAGGCTAATTAAGTACCCAATGCTGAGAAGGTATAAGGAAGACATGCTTATGTGACAACAATATTCCCATGTCTTTTTGGAAGTGAAAACTTTTTCTTTTCTTACACTCATAGTGCCAAACATAAATCTCTGAAGAACTCCTTAAGAAACCTTCTTTCAAGCTTGCATCAAGCTATCCTTAATGTAGCCAGACTCCTCTTTGGTCCTGTTCATTCAACCAGTTCTGAAACCTCATAACTGTACTAGCATCTTACCCACAATTTTAGTCAATCAATAAGCATTTTTGTATGTATGTACTATGTTACAGTAATAGCACTAGGTTCCAGGGATACAATGATAAAAGCAAAATAGGTCTTTTGCTCAAGGAGCCTGTATTTCAGTTGGGAAGATATAATGTACGTGTGTGTGTGTGCGCGTGTGTGTGTACTATATGGGTGTGTGTATGACAGAGATAGAGAGGTTTTCTTTTCTCTAGAGGTATCTCTCTTCTACATATCTATCTATCTATCCATCCATCTATCTATCTATCTATCCATCCATCCATCTGTCTGTCTCTGTCTGTCTGTCTGTCTATCTATCTATCTATCTATCTATCTATCTATCTATCTATCTATCTATCATTTATCTATCCATCTGTCTCTGTCTATCTATCTATCTGTCTATCTATCTATCTATCTATCTATCTATCTATCTATCTATCTATCTATCTGTCTATCTATCTGTCCATCTGTCTGTCCACCCATCTGTCTGTCTCTGTTTGTCTATCTATCTATCCCTAAATATAACTTTATGTAGGAAGTGCTAATGACTCTGGAGACCAGGAAAGGGCTCCTGTGGAAGGTAGCATGAGCTGAGTCTTGAAGGAAACCAGAGAATTACAGAGGCCGAGAGGAAGAGAGACTGCAGTCCAACCATGGCGAATAGCCAACGCAAAAGCAGGGAGCTAGGACATTAAATATAACATGTAAGGAAGAACAAGTGGGTTAATTAGGCTAGAATGTAGAGGGTATTGAAGGAAGAAATGTGTAATAAAACAAGAAAGGTAGGATGAGGCTGGGTTGTGAAGATATTTAAATGTGAAACATAGGAATTTATATCTGATCTTAAAGGAAATAAGGAGTCTTTGAGATTTACTAAGTATATGTGTATGTGTGGGGTGGAGGTTTGGGAAGGACTTGATGTGGTCAAATATGCTCTTTAGAAAAATCACGATGAAGGGCAGCTAGGTGGTACAGTGGAGAGATCTCCGGCCTTAGAGTCAAGAGGACCTGAGTTCAAATCCAGCCTCAGATACTTGACACTTAATAGCTGTGTGACCCTAATCAAGTCACTTAACACCAATTGCCTCACCAAAAAGCAAAAAAAAAAAATCACTATGGCAGAAATGTGGAGGATAGACTGCTGTGTAGAGAGATTTGAGGGAGGGAAACCAGTCTCATCTACAAGAATAACACAAGAGCCTTTTTAAATACTTTGTTAAAATCAAAGTAAATGTACCCACAGCATCCGCCTTATCTATCACTCTAATAAACATATTAAAGAAAGAAAATGAAATTAATTTAGCATGACCTGTTTGGTTACTGACCATTAATATATTATGTTAAATTCTTTGGCCTATTGTTTACAGATTCCATCCTCTTCCTTTAAAAAATGATAAAGCATTTATTTGATCTTCTCTTCTCCTGCAGTAGCTCTCTAATATGTTTCCCATGTAATCAGGATTTGTCAGACCATGTCCAGACATGGAGGCCCATGAGGAGCCTTAAGAACATGTCCAGGTTGCCTATTATTGAGACCTCTGACTCCCCTATCATGTGGGTGGGGGGTAGTCTACTTTGATTGCCAGTCTGGTTTTTTTTTAATTGTTGAGACTGAGTCATTCACTCTCTTCTCTCTCTCTCTCTCTCAATCTCTCTCTCTCTGTCTCTCTCTCTGTCTCTCTCTCTCTCTGTCTCTCTCTGTCTCTTTCTCTCCCTTTCTCTCCTTTCTCTCCTGTATATTCCTTCCATATGTGAGGATGTCATGAACTGAACCAAAGAGAGGGAAGGACTTCCTTTCCTTGCTTTCACTCTTTTATCCAGTTATCCAGTTCCGAGAAATGTTCCTGGGGAGGTATTTTTTTCTCTTTGGTATTTTTTGTTCCAACTCTCAGGTGCCAGAGTTGATCCCCATGGACCTGGGAGTTCAAGCCATGGTGGTCTCTTAGATCCAGAATTGCTAGTGGGTTAGTCAAGCCTGCCTGCCCAGCATGAAAGTTCTCAGAAGCCTGGGTGCCTGAGACTCTATCCCAAGGAGGATTTTGGAGCTGGAATAGGGACTGTGCTCTGTAGGAACTAAGCGAAGCTATGAAGCTAAGCATCTCCCCAGAGAATGAGGTAGTATGGGAGATGACAAGGGAGGAGGATTATGTCTCCCATGTACTGGGAGAATAAGTTTGCATACTTGTATTTGTATTTGTGCTTTCCAAAGTAAATATTTCTTTGTAAGAGCTAATCTATTAGCTAATGGATGTAGGGAATCATCCCCTATGATCAATAGAATACCATTGACAGATGATGGAGCCAATGGCAGACCTTAGACCCCCCCCCCCATCATCTTAAGGATATCAGAGAATCTCTGGGGAAGGAGTGAAGTCTAACACCCTTGGCCTTTAAGGCAAGGAGTTCAGGGTGGGCTGAGTTACATCTATTCTCTCTGATTACTGATAGCAGCTCAGAAAAAAAAAATATCTGTAAGTTATGTCAGTATCCTGGGATGTGGTACATCTGGGTCTGATGGCTTGAACTCATTGATAGCATCTAGGACCTCTCAGTTACTATCTCTCTACTCATTTGGTATCATTTTCTTATTACCCATTTTCCTCTCTTCTTTCTAATCTAAAGATTTCTCCTTGGCATAGAAGACAGAAACAAAATGAGCATCAAGTTATTCCCCCCTTATTTGGCCACCCTAAGCAGTGGCCCAAAGGTATAACTAGATAACTGGCCTCTTTGCTGTTTCTTAAACAAGCTACTCACTCTCCGGACTCCAGACATTTTCAATGACTACCCTCATGCATGCAAGGTTCTCCTTCCTCATCTCAGCCTCCTGGCTTTTCAGGCTTCCTTTAAGACCCAATTAAAATCCTATCTTCTATAGGAAGCCTTTCCCAATCCTATGTAATGCTATTGCCTTCCCTCTGCTGATTATATCCAAATTATACTACATATATCTTATATGTACATATTTATATGTTGTCATCCCAACTAGACTATGAATAGAGACTATTTCCCCCCTTTTTTTGTATTTCCAGCACTTAACATAGTGCCTGGCACATATTAATTGCTTAATGTTTGTTGACTGACTGATGTTAGCAATATAGGTAGCTATATCTATTACATAGATAATATCTCTTGACTCATGAAGCCAAGTGATATATGAAGTTTGAGAGAGAGATTTATGTGGAGATCAGAGAATGTTTCTTGGAAGAGGTACAAAAATTTGAATGACAGTTATTCTAATATTAACTAATATTGAAAATCGAGGCTAGCCATTTCACTTTTCTAGGCCTCAGTTTATTCATCGGCAAAATTAAAGTTTCATGGGATGATCTCTCTAATGACCCTCATGCTCTATTTAAAATTTTCTTTTTGCTCAAACCATCTAGGCCTGTTAGCAAAGTGTTTTTGTTCTTACTCAAAATTCCTCTGAACCCATTCCCATAGTAGAAAGTAACATACATAGGTATTCAAAAATGTTTGAAAGAAGGAATGAGCAGTTAATCAGGCTGTGGGCTTCACGACCTCAGGACTCTGTAGAAATGCCAGCAGTGTTGTTCCTGACATTGTCACCACCTCTAATCCACCACCACAACTGCCAGTAGGGAAGCTACAAATGGAGAATCCTTATGTGTCATTTCCCTTCTTTGCCACCATCGGCCTTCTTCCCTCTCTCCTCAAAAAGCTTTTTGTTAGTTGCCAGTCTCTTTAGGATCATATTTACCCTCACATTAGATTAGCAGCTACAATTTTTCATGGTATCTACTTCAAGCTTATCAAACTACAAGTACAGCCCCCAAAAGCCACAACTTAAATTGAAAATGAAAAAAACCCAAAATTTAAAAAACCCTTTAAAATGTGAAAAATGATGCTGACCACTATACATAAAACACATACATACATACATACATACATACATACATACATACATACATAAATATCCTACCTACCTTATGCATCTGTGATCTCTTGGTGTGGGTGCTCCCTCCACCAATGTAGGTCACAGCCTTTCTTGGATATTGAGAATGTTCTTTGTAAATCATTGTGGCCAAAAATTCTACCTTTTGGTGATGAGTAACCTTTGTCTCTCTTCAATCTGTTTTCCAGGGCAGATATTTTTCCTATGAGACGCCTATGAGATAACTTGTTTTTTAATAGTTAAATTTTACTTTTTCTATCAACAAAAACCTAACATCCTCCCCTACTCCACAAGAGAGAAATAAAGGGAAAAAATCTATTGTTATAAATACATATAGTCAAGCAAAACAAATTCTTGTATTGGCTAATTCTAAAAAAACCTCACAATTTGCACTCTGAATTTATCAACTGTCTGTCAGGAGGTGGATTTCAACATGAGTCTTCTGGAATTGTAGTTTGTTCACTGCAATGAGCAGAATTCTTAAGTCTTTCAAAGCTGCTTGCCTTTACAATATTATTGTCACAGTATAAGTCATTCTCCCGTTTCTAACTGCCTTATTCTGCATCAGTTCATACAAGTCTTTTCAGGATTCTCTAAAAGCATCCCCTTCCTCACTCTCATAGCAAAAGTTTCCTATTACATTTATATACCACAATTTGTTCAGCCATTTCTTGATTAATGGGCACCCTCTCAGTTTGTAAAACTCTGTCACTGCAAAAAAGAGGTGTCATAAATATTTTTGTATATCCTTAGAACTTGTTTTACTTAGGAGTATCCCTCTCTCAAGTGGTACTTCCTCTAATTTCCTCTTCTCCTCTATCCCCTTTTCCTCTTATTTCCCTGCGGAATGAAATATATTTCTTCACCTAATTGTGTGTGTATTTTTTCCTCCTTTGACTAGTTCAGATGTGAGTAAATTTCAAGAGTCAACTGCTCCCTCTGACCCTTCCTTCTTGTCTGTATAGATTTCTACTTATGCACCCCAGTTATGTGAGAACATTTTCCTATTTTTTCCATTTCCTCCCTCCAAGTATATTCTTCTTCCCCAAACTTTCCATTCTTGTTTATGGTCATCAAAACATAACAAAATCACTTCTAGATCCTCTGTCTAATTATACTACTTCTATGACCCATGATGGTGATAGGGTTCAGATGAGAAAGAAATATCATCTACCCATGTGACAATGTAAATATTTTTATCTTTTTTAGTACCTTACGATCATCCACATTTATCTTTTTGTGATTCCTTTGACTCGTGTTTTCACTGAGACATTTCTAGGAAGATCTCGTCCTTTCCTCAGACATGTTGGAAGTCCTCTATTTCATGAAAAGTCCATTTTCTCTAGTAGGATCATGCTAAGTTTTACAGGGTAAGTTATTCTTGGTTGTATACCAATAACCTTTGCTTTTTCTAGAACATCACATTTTCAAGCTTTACTCTCCATTATAGTAGTTGCTACTAAGTCATCTGTAATTCTGACTGTGACTCCTTGGTACTTGAATTCTTTCAAAGCAGCTAGGTAGTACAGTGGAGCACTGTGGAGTCAGGAAGATCTGAGTTCATATTTGGCCTTAAACACTTTTGTACAGGAATGAAGAGAACTGAGGGAGGGAGACAAATCAAAAGGTTATTGCAAGAGTCCAAGACAATGGAGGCTTGAACAAAGATAGTTTCAGCATCAATCCAATGAAATTATCTCTCTTTTATTATCTATCTTATATTATCTATATATTAATATAATAATATATAATACAATAATATAATATATAATAATATGATATATGATATTATATATAATAACAATATATATTATCTCCTTGTTTCCTAGGGCAGATATTTTTGCTATGAGATACCTCACATTTTCTTATATTTTTTCAGTCCTTTAACTTTCTTTTAATATTTCTTGTTTTAGCATGGCATTATCACTTTCTTTTTGGAGTATTCAAATCTTCAGAGTTTATGACTCCCACAAGGTTTTGTCTCAAGCTGTTAATTCGTTTTCCATTTTTGTCTTCTATAGCCCTCATTTCTTTTACAGTTTTTTTCTCTAGTATAATTATTTAATTTATTAAAAATCATTTTAACTCTTAAAAACTACACCCTTGTTTCACTGTTTCCAGGAATTTTAGTTGAACTTGTACCCTAGCTGTGTTTTATTTTGAACCTTTACTTATAGATATTTTTGGGTCATTTTGTAGCTTGAGTGTCTTTGTCACCATAATGGCTTTATATGTTGGAATTAATTTTCTGTTTGTTTGCTCATTCTTCCACCCCAGTTTCTGACTTTAGACTTTATGTTAAGGCCACCTCTATACATTTCTGGTGACAATGTCTGGACTGGTCCTACTGTTGCTTCTTTGAGGTAATGTGTTGTGGCATTCCAATATCTCAGGGACAGCCCAGGCTGGAGACTTGCAAACTTTTTATTCTCCCAAAGTTATCTAATCAGGGACAAAATTTGTTGACTACCCTTGTGTTCTGAGCTCTGAAAGTTCCTGATTTTTTTTGGGTTGAAGCAAAGCACCTGTGGAATTGCCTCAGTTGGAGTTTCCGTAGAATGCTACTGGACTCACCCACTATCAGCCAGTTGGAAAGACCTGTTTGTTCAGAGTAACCTGTAGGCTCCCATTTGGTCTGAGATTTCTGCCCTGGTTTTTCAATTGCAAGCTTCAAACTTAGCTAAAAGATCCAGTTGAGACCCCATTATCAGCTTCTGGCATCAGAACTACATGGGCTGCTTGTTTCGGTGCTTGTTCCTTGCTGAATACGTAGCTGAGGGCCCATGACTACTCTTCACCAGGCACAAATCCTCTTATCAACCATTCCTGGAAATGTGACCTGGTATTAAGGAACCAAGCTTCCAGGTGGCACCTATTCCTGCCCCTTGCACAAGATTAGGCCCCTATCTGTCAAATTTAGGACCTTTTTTTGCCCTGGTCCACAGTCTCTCCCTATGTTACAATATCCCACATGGCCAGTCCGGCTAGATGCCTCTTGCTCTGTGTCTGAAGACCTCTCTGCTTCATTATGCTTACCTGGAATGGAGTCACTGTGATTTTTCCCCCTGGAATTTCCCATCAGGCCTTAGTCTGATGCATTTTCTAGCTCTGTTTGGAGGTGTTGTGGTGTGGAGCTAGGCTGCACTTCTTCCTGCTAATCTCCCATCTTTGTCTACCTTCCCCCCCTTTGAACTCCCAACCTTCTGTTGATTTTTCCAAAAGTACAAAATAGTCCAGAAGTTTCTAAGTCTATGGCAATGGAATTTTTGGCCATAACTTTCCAGTTTTAAGTTGTGATATGTAAATATGATAGAATACTATTGTATTATAATTTATTAGGGATATGAATACCAAGAAGCATGGAAAGACTTATATGAATTTATGCAGAGCAAGTAAGCAGAACCAAGAAAACAGGATTCAGCAGTATTACAGAAATGGAAATAGAAAGAACCTCAAAAAAAATAAAGTCATAGAAACTGAATGCTGTGAAATTATATTGCTCAAGACTTATCTCAAGGGAGAGGTATAAAAATGCATTTCTCTCTTCTCTTTGGAGAGGTGGGCGACTATGGGTGTGGGATATTTTCATACAATGTTGGGCTTAATTGACGTTTTGCTTAGTTTTGTTCCACAATTTTTCCTTCATTTAAAAAAAAAATTCTTCTTATAAGGGTTAACTTTCTGGGAGGTACGGGGGAGAAATAAAAAAAGGAAATATGTGATGTAAAAACAAAATACTTCAACTCAATTTTAAAATGTGAGAACACTGCTTTATCTACCTTACTCCTACAATGGACCTATTTTATGACCGAATTCTCCATTATTTGAGATAGATCATCTTTACTGATCTTCACCACCTTCATTCATTAATTTGCTGCATATTTGTTGAATACCTACAATTTTTAGAAGCTGTGAAGACAAAAAAGAAAATTAACATGGTTCTGTTCTCAAAGTAGCCTAGTATATGGCTTATAGCCATATTCACAAATAACTACAAAATAATGCAGTTTGTAATGAGTGCCATATAAGTGCTTCACAAAAATCCTACTGGATTTCAAAGGAAACAAAAAAAAAATCTGCCTGGAGTGATCAGGAAGAACTGTCATTTGAATAAGGTCTTAACTTAAAGAATGGGTAGGATTTCAACATATGGAGATAGAAGGGGAAGGCATTAAGGTTCCAATGAAATACTTCAAATTAGTGTTACTTACTTATAAGAGCTCAGGAGATCTCTTCCTTCTTCTAACCTCTGTGCAGTTAATGTCCACACTGACTACTTGGTGTTTATCATATACGATTGCTAGTTACCGTTTAGTGTCTATATGTCTAATTTCCTCTAACAGACTGGAAGCTCTTTAACACCAGGGATTATATATTCTCTCAGTGTTGTATTTCACAAAAAACCTAGAACAGTGCTCCTCAGTTAGCATATTCATTTTCTTATTTGAATCTCTCAATAACTTTATGAGTTTTGTACTCATCCATGTAATAGACTTGCCATTTTACAGATAAGGAATTAGATTACCTTGTAATTGGTCACAGAGCTAGGAAGTATTAGAGATGGGATATGAACCCAGGGCTTTCTAACTCCAAGTAAAACAGTCAGTTAGGTGCTCTGCACTTTTCATGAGCCATCTTTTGACAAATACATTTTACCAGTGGAGAAATGGAAAAATCATTAAAATTAAAGACTGCTTAACAAACACTATTCAGTTCAGCATAAATTTATTAAATCTCATTTAATTTTTTTAAAAGTGGAAGTAAAATAAAATGAAACCAAACAAGCAAATGATAATAAACACACCCCTAAGCTGCCTCTAGTTTAACTGCTAAAGTAAGTTTACAGAATCATATGGATTAAGGCCCTTTCTGATAGTACTCTGTACCCCTAAATTAACCAGCTTATCGCAGGAATCATTAACCAATATTTTATCTTTTCCTTTAATTATTTTAATCATCTTTGATACACAAATTTGACTAAATTTTTATAATTATTGTGTTCTTTTTAAAATACTCTACTGTAAATGAACACCAAACCTCCGACCACAGAGCACTTTTTGTTTACTTATGCTAATGATTTCTCCACAAAGGAAGTGTGACCACAGCATCTGGAGAGAGACAGACCCTTGGAGAGCGGAAACATAAAAGTGTCAGACAGAATCCCAAATCCAAGTCTTTTCTCAAGCTGGCAAGCTTTCTAATGATTTCTCAATTAGCATTTTGTTCACCCACGCCTGCATCCTTTACCTCATTCTCTGGTTTCTCTAAAGGCAAGTGGGATTTCTAATATTCTAAAACAGGGATTCTTGACCTTTTTTATGCTATGAAGTCCTTTGGCAGTCTAGTAATGCCTATGGACCTCTTCTCAGAATAATGCTTTTAAATGCACAAAATAAAATCATAAGGTTGCAAAGGAAGCAGATTTATATTGAAAACTAATTATCAAGGTTTTAAAAAAAAACAAATTCCAAAAACTCAGGTTAAGTACTCTTATAAATCTGAAGAAAAATGAAGTAGGTATTTTCATATTTCTGGCTTCTGAGTTCAGATTCTCCACTATTGTCATATGGACTATTGAAATGATATTCTAATAATTTCTCTGTATCAAGTTTACTTTTTATCTGAACCCTTTTCTGCATAGCTACCAACATCTTACTCTTAAAGCGCAGTTCTGACCCCATCACCTTTTTGCTCAAGAAGCTACAGGGCATCCTTATTGCCTTTAGGATAAAAGAAAAACCCTTCTGGCATTTAAAGACTGGCAACCTATTTTTTCCAACCTATCATTCTGAACATCTCATTTTATTCCCTGTTTCATACTCTACATTTCTGCCAACCTAACCTACTTATGATTTCCTCAGTCCCCACTGGGGCACTCCATCTGCTACAGCTGATCTTTACAAAGGCTTTTTCAGTAGCTGGAATATGGTTCGTCTTCACCTCACATCCTTGAATCCCAAGGCAAGGTTCCTTCACTATCATCATCATCATCATCACCATCTAACATTTATCTTTATTCACACACCTACTTTGTACCAGGCATTATTCTAAATCCTTCACAACAATCTTCATAACAATCCTTGGGAGGGGGGTAGGTACTACTTTTCCCATTTTACAGATGAGGAAACTGAAACAGAGGTTGACTTGCTCAGGGTCAAACAGCTAAGTGGATGAAGGGAGATCTGAACTCAGATCTTCCTGGGTGCTCTATCCACTGAACTACCCGGTTCACATCAGATGTCTCCCCAATATTCCCAAACATTACTTCTCTCAGAAATTATTTTGCATTAACTTTTTATATATTTTACTGACAATTGCATATATGTTTCCCTCCAAGGGAATATAAGGTCCTTGAAGGTAGAGACTATATAGGCTTTATGTTTGTATCTCAGCTCTTAGAACAGTGCCTTGCAAATAGAAAACATTTCAAAAGTGTTCAATGAAGAAACAATAAAATTTATAAATGTATAGAATCTCAGAGCTGGAATGATCTTTAGAGAACATTTCATTGAACCTATACCTGAATAGGAGTGCTGTCCTCTCTACAATATTCCCAGAAAGTGATCATACAGCCTCCCACAGAACTCAGTGGAGAGTAACCTACTACTGCATGAGGCAGAGTATTCCATTTCATTTTGTTTTTACAATTGCAGATAATTTACAATATCATTAAAAGAAGAAATTGTTGTAGCTGTCTTGATGGTTTAGGTCTCTGTAGAAGCCTCATAATAGTTTGTGTATTATTCCTTGAAATTTGGGAAATGTGTCTGCCAGGCCTCTTAATGCAATGGAGTTTGGGTTAATCCTGGTTTCTTTTTGGGGCTCAGTATTTTCAGTGTTTAAATTTTGGGAAAATTTAAAACACTTTTGGCTAGACCCTGTTTCCCCTGATTTTGATACCCCTGGGTATTGTGAGAGAAATGTGATCCATATGTTTCTGATTCATTTACACTTACTGCAACAGATTTCTATTTTGTAAGAGCTATTTGATGTCCACAAAGCCTTTGAATCCCTTCTCCACTCACCCCAGGACATAAAAGCCCCTTTTCTTAGAAATAGGAAGCTGTGTTTTGCCAAGAGTAAATTAGCTTGAACAACAAAACTTTTAGACAATGAACTCAGGCTTACACTGGGTCTTAAGTTGCTAAAGCAATTTTGCCCATCCCTGAGATGATTCCCTCAAACGCTCACCCTAGGGAGATTCTTTTTTTCTTCTAAATCGTAATGTAAAGGAAATAATAAAGGAATAATGGAATAAAGGAATAATCGGAATAATAAAGAATAAAGAACAAAAAAAATAAAGGGGAAAAAGGAAATTAAAAAACTAAAGAAAAAACTGAGAGTCTCTCATGCTTCTATTTTGAGATCACCTTAAAAGAAGGTGTAAAGGCTTGTCAATGCATACTGGAACAGAAGTCCTAGTCATAGTAGCTCCAGCCAGAAGAGACATGAAGAATATTCCATCCAATTGACTGATAAGGAGATTTAAAATTGGAAGTCTTAAGTGACTTACCCAGAATCACGATGCTAGTAAGGAGAAGAGTAGTTGAAATGTTGATCCCAGATCTAATTCCAAGTCCACTGCTTACTTTAGAGAAAGAAGAATCAGAAGCAATTCATTTAGACTTACTTTGCTGCTCTGAAACTGGATCTACCCCTAGTAAAAGAAAGGCACCTTGGAATGTATTCCCCATCACTATAGGATAAAGAATAAAATTTTTGCATATGAATGTTTAAAGAGCTCTTTTATTATCTAACTATAGTAAAAAATCAGGGATGCTAACAGAATGCTAACATCTTAGAACTTTGAAGTCATCTAATTCAGCCCCCTCTGCCTCCCAACTAATACATGAATTCTGTCAGTAGGTTCTCTTACAAATTGTCATCCTGTCTCTGCTCAGAACAATTCCAGTGGCAGAATACTCAAAGTATTTCTATAACATAGCAGAACAGAAAAAAAAGATGATTGTACATGAAACGGCAAATCTATTATGCACAACTGGCCATGACTTTTAAATTATGTGATAAAGTTATCAAGTAATTTTCTTTTCTTTTTCCTTTTTTTCTCCCTCCCTCCACAGATAGCTGCCATTAGGCACAAATTATGTATGTATGTATGTATGTATGTATGTATGTATGTATGTATGTGTATGTATGCGTGCATGCGTGTGTATGTATGTATGTATGTATACACACACATATATAAAGTCATTCTATACATACTTCTATTTATCAGTTCTTTCTCTGGATGAAAAATTCTTCATTACTACAAGTCAAAATTCTGCTTCCTTTTATTTTCCATTCTTTTAGTTCTGTTTCTAGTTTTTTTGTTTTTGCTTTTTTTTTTTTTTTGCCTCCACAAGTCTCACTCTTCTTCTCCTTGATGGACTTGTAGCTGTTTGAAAGCAGTAATCATGTTTTGTGTTTTTGAGTTTTACCTTCTCAGAGCTAATGCTTCCCCAGTTTTTTAATGGTCCTCAGATAAATGAGATTTCGAGTCTCCACCCCATTCTGGTCACCTTCCTTTGGATATTCCTCAGCTTGCCAGATCAAGATCACTCAGGTAGTGAGCATCGAGGAAGTATTTGAACACATACCCCTTTGTCTTCTTCACACTGTTTCACAATGCCTCCATACACTGAGTATGACTCATTTTCAATATTCAATGTATTTCCACAATGAATGTACTAATGGGCCAGGTTAATGGACTATCACTTGAACTGCATATCAGATTCTGGACCCTAATTCTAATGGATTTGGATGCTGAGTATGTCATTTGTAAGATTTGGTATAATATTCCTGGGCTTTATATACTCAGTATAGAAATATCTACAAACAGGAGTTGTTAGGGAGTTTTACCACTTACAAGGAATCATTCTGTCCTTTGGACTTTATTGGCTAGTCTCTATAACAGTGGGATTTCCATTAGCTTAAGCAAAGATTATGAACAAATAATTCTCAAAAGAAAAATGGAAGCTACAAAAACACACAAAAATGCCCCAAATCACTAGTAATAAGAAGTGTACCAATACAACCCTGAAATCACATCATGCATTCAGAAAATTGACAAACATTATGAAAGTCGGGAATAGACTATTTTGGAGGAGATGTGGCAATCTAATATATTTTTGCTGAGATGTGAGCTATGTAACCATTTTTAAAAGTAATTTGGATTTATGTTCAGAGAGATACTAATCTGTCCACATATTTTGTCTAGTAGAGATTCTACTGCTAGACAAATACTCAAAGATGCTCTTTGACAGAAAGAAAAATCCTACATAAACCAAACACTGAGAGCAACAGTTTTGGGTACAGTGAAAAGAAAAGGAAGCAAAACAGATGTTCATTGCGTGGGAATTGCTAAGCAGATTGTGGCACATGAGTAATGAAATAAGATTCTGTTATAAGAAAAGATGAACTGATGAATACAGAAAATCACATAAAGATTTACAGGAACTAATGAAAAGTAAAGTAACCAGAGCCAAGAAAATAGTATATACAATGGGAGGACAGCAAAGATGGCTGAGTAGGAGAAAGAATTATAGAGTCCCAGACTGAGCTGTGATTGGGAAATCTAAAGAAAAATCATAATGTCATGATTGCAGACTATTTCAGTATAAGGAGATAGACAGAAGTCTTTGAAATGTGGAGATAGAGATTAACCAGCAGTAAACCATATGGGATATTTAAGTTCATGGATTTAGCCAGGCCCTCTGACTTTGTACTAGAATAAAAGTTGGACCGAAATTGAGCAGAAAGGTCCTTGTGCAGGAGCCAACTGTTACTTATGCCCAAGAGCTGGGTCACAGACTCACCTTTTTCCAGCATCAAAACTGAAATAAGAGAGTGTTGATGTTAGGCCAGCCTACAACATCAAAGAAACTACATTATGCTGAAAGGAACCACAGAAAATAAATTACTATCAATATTTAGCATATATGCTCTAAATGGTATAACATCTAGATTCTTAAAGGAGAAGCTAAAGAAGTTAAATGGAGAAATGTACAGTAAAATTATATTACTGGGGGCATCTTAATGTACCCCTTTCAGACTCAGATGTATGTAATGGAAAAAAAAAGTTAAGGGTCCAAATAGTATTTTAGGAAAGGTAGGTATGATAGACCTCCACAATTACTGAATGGGAATAACAGAGCATACATATTTCTGAGCTGTGTATGAAGGCTTTACAAAAATTATCCTTGAATCAGGCCAAAAAACATTACAAACAAACACAGAAAAGTAGAAATATTAAACACCTCTTCTGCTGACCATTAGGCAGCAACACTGCATATTCAATAATAAGCCATTGAAGAAAGTATTAAAGAATAATTGTAAATGAAATAGCTTAATCCTAAAGAATTGATGGATGAAAGAGGAAACCATAGAAATAATTGATAATTTTATCAAAAATAATGAGAAAGAATTATTCATACAAATGAAGAAATAACAAAAAAGTGTTTTATCTCATGTTCTAAAATATTAAACAACTTCTAAAAGAAAGAAACGAGTATTTATAAAAAAATAAAGTATAATTTAAATAACCCAAAATAAAAACAAAGAAATTAAATAATCCATAAATGTATTGCAGAAGGGGGGAAAACCCACAAATGAATAGGCAATTCTACTAAATATTCAAAGAATAATCAATTCCAGTATTACATAAACTATTTGGAAATTTGGGGCAGCTATTTGGTGCAGCAAATAGAGTGATGGGCCTGGAGGCAGGAGGACCTTAGTTCAAATCCAGCCTTAGACATTAGCCGTGTGACCCTGGGCAAGTCACTTAACCCTGTTTGCCTCAGTTTCCTCATCTGTAAAATGAGCCAGAAAAGGAAATGGCAAAGAATTTCTGTATTTTTGTCAAGAAAACCCTAAATGAGGTCACAAACAGTCTGAAATGACTGAATAACAACAAGCACAATTTGGGAAAATGGGAAAAGTTCTCATAAGTTTCCTTTGATAAAATAAATGTGGTCTGATACATAAATCAGAGAGTCAAAAAAAGAGAAAGAAAATTATAAGGTAACATCTCTAGTGATCATTGATGTAGAAATTTTTAATAAAATATGAAGAGAATAGATATTCATATAATAATGGGTATACATTATGATAAACTCAGCTTTGCCAGTAATGCATGATTTGTTCAGTAAACTGAAAACTATTAATGTAATTATTACTATTAAAAGTAACAAAATCTATGAGATTAATGATTATAGAAAATATGTTGATGAGATATACTACCCATTCCTGTTAAAAACATTAGAAAATATAGAAACACATGGACCTTACCATAATATGATAGTGTCTATCTATAACAATGATCTTTCATTATCAGTAATAGAGATCCAGTAAATCCAGGAGTAAAGCAAGTGTCCACTATCAACATGGTTATTTGAAATAGTGCTAGAAATGCTACCTAGAGAAATAAGACCAAAAAAAAAAAGAGGGAATAATCATAAGCAAATAAAGGAAACAAAATTATTCCTTTTTTCAGATTCAATGTTGTTTTGCTTAGAGAAATCTAGAGATTAAGCTAAAATAATTCAAACAATAATTTCAGGACACATAATAAACCTACAAAAATCATCAGTATTTGAAACTGCGCAGGAGATTGAAATTTTCATTTTAAATAAGCACTCAATGTATATAATAGTTGATAGATTATATAGATACAAAGAGAAACTATGCATATCTAACTACCAAACTAATTTTATGGAAATAAATTATTAGAGAAATATTATTTTTTCATGCATATATTGACCAATATAAAAAAATAATACTAACTATATCGATTTACTTATTAAACCCCATACTAATCAATTTTCTAAAGGGTTATTTTGTAGAACTAGAAATAAATAGTAATAGAATTAACCTTGAGTGGATAAAATAAGTTTAAGATCTCAAGGATAATAACTTTTTAAGTGGGAAAGAAGGAGACTTAGGAACGCCAAGATCTCAAGCTGTGCTACAAATGATCAAAGCATCAAAATAATTCATACTGATTGAAAAAAAATCCAATTATTGGGACAGATTTGGAATACAGCATAAAGAACATAAGGAACAGAGTGGACTTGTGTTTGATCAATCCAAAGACCCTAGGAACTGGGATAAAGGCTCACTATTCAGCAAAATTTTATGGGAAAACTGGAAAGCAATGTTGCAGAAGTTAGGTAGAAATGAACACCTCAGACCATATGCCAAGATAAGCTCTAAATAGGTACATGATAAAAAAAAATGAAGAATAATATTATAAAGAAATAGAAGAACACAGAGGAAAAACTTGTGCCTAACTTTCAAATCTATTGGTAGGGGAAGAGATCATGACAAAATAAGTGAGAGAGAGAATCACAGAAAGTGAAGTGGGCCATTTTGATTTCATAATATTACCCACTTTATGACAGAGAAGTTATGAACTCAGCATTCTCTCTCTGTGTCTCTCTCTCTCTTCCCCCCTCACCTCAATTACTATACATATACACAAATTTACAAGCATACAGGTGTATGCATCAATGTCCATTCACACACACACACACACATATATCCATTTATACACACACACACACATATATCCATTTATACACACACACACATATATATATCCATGTATACACACACACACACAAACACTTACACACAATACATATGTGTATAGTGCCATTGTCAATGGAAGAATTTCTTTTGCTTAATGATGTGTTACATGTTTTGCTTTTCTTTTTTTTTCCAACAGAAAGGGTAGATGGAAAGGAGATAAAATGGATTTTTATTAAACTAAGAACAAATTAAATTAAGAAAACAAAAATACATATATACACAGTGACTACCAAAATGAAAGTGCCAAGAATCAGTACAACAAAATAATTGAAAATTAATATTGCAAAAGTAGAAACAAAGAGCTTGGCCCCAATGAATTGAGAAGAAACCCCCCCCCCCGGCACCACCATTCCTATGCAGAGGTAGAGAGTCCACAGTTGTGAAGTGTTACATATATTAACAGATTTTTATTGTAATGATCAATTTTGCTGATTTTCCTCTTCATGTATATACACATACCTACATCCACATCCACACATCCACATCCACATCCACATCCACATCCACATCCACATCCACATCCATATACATACACATACACATACACATACACATACACATATACATATACATATATATACATATACATATACATATACATATACATACACATATACATGTGATGGATATAAGGGAAAGACACAGGGAGAAGCAGTTATTGTAAAAAAAAAAGGTAAAAATATTTTTTAAAATCCTACTCAGAAAGTTTACAAGAAATGCATTATGTAACTAAACTAATAAGATGAAGTCATGAGGTAAAATCAATCTCACTATTTAAAGTTAGGGGTGTCTCTGATCATCTTCCTCTAATTTCATTGTTAATCATCCTTTTTAGTTTGTGGTTGATCCAAGACAACTTGAAACTGAATTTTCTCCTCATCTATTTTGTCAGAACAATAGTACTTTCTACCATAATCTGCAGTTTTATTTTAAATAGCAAAAGAAAACCTCACACATTATTTTTTAAACTTTATAGGGTATCAGTTGAGACTTTTTTTATGACTCACTGTAGCAGCCAAAATGGGAAAATAAGAAGTCTTTGACAGTGACTTTTAATAAAGACAAAAATCATTGCTTATAAAGATTGATAAAAAATGTACTTAAGGTATTTGGAGAGTTTGTATTCTAGTTTTACTATAAAGTCAGCATGGTGGAATTAATGTTCCATCCAAATTTTTTTCTTATAAATTTTCTGTAGTGGTCATGAACTTTGAAATCCCTGTTTTGTAATATAACAGCTAGTAAAGGGTAACCAGATCAGGGGACAGCTTTGACCAATAAAAATTGTCTTTGACATCCCAAGTTTGAGATTTAGAAAAATAAAAAGGTTACATGTGGGCCATTTTATATGTTTTAGTTTAACAGTATATGAAATTATGAACATTCATGCAAATATACATATATATGTATATATGCCATACATCTATCTCTTCATTTTGAATATTTTTATTTCATTCTCTAAAATGCAACAATGCCAGTTTCATTAATCTTTGTCTATTTATTAGGTGCTGGATTCCAGTATGCCATAAGTTGATTGTAGAGTGAAGTTTGGAATTTGTGGTCAGACAGATTCTGCTATTGCCTTCCAGCAATGTTGGCAATTCTTTGTAAGTACACGTTGGATTGGAATGAAAACCTACAGATGATGTAGTGATTTTCTTTGGAAGAACAAATGCTCACCTTTTAGTGAGCACATATTAGCCCTATTAGAAAAAGAACACATTTCTGTCTGTTCTCATATGCCGCTGAGAAACTTAAGAAGGTGAATGACTATTCCTAAGACAGGTCTACTCCTACCGCCAGGCCAGTATGTGCTATGTAGCGTACTAAGTAAATAGGGAAATGTTTGTTTAGACAGCTTAAGATACATTTAAGACGCCGTATCAACCATAACTTCTTCTCATTCCTTTGAGTTTGATTTTTCCAACCTTTTTCATTAGCCTACTACTTAAGATGTAAAAAATAAAAATTTTATAAAAGTTGTTGTTTTGGTTAAGTACTATCATATCTTCAAAACTGACATTTGGGTTTGTGACAAATTTTGAGAGAATTGATTTTTTTCTTTTAGCAAACTAAGATAAATTAATGAGTTGAGGACTCCACTTTGCTCTTTCTTATCTGAATGCTCAATTTATTCACCCATTGATAAATTAACTCCTTTATTCGATAGTGAAGCATGAAGTGTAGTAGAAAGAACCTTGGGTAAGGGGACTGCAGATCTGAGTACTAGTTTCATTTCTTTCCTGAACTGGCTTTGTAACCTTTAGGGAATTATTTCACGTTCTCTGAGTCTCAGTTTCCACATCTGTGATATAAGGGGATTAAACTAGATTATGTCTGAAATCTCTTTCAGCTGTAACCTTTTGACTCTCCTATTCTGTGTTCCTTGCAACAGGGACTTAAGTTCTAAACCTGCCTCAGCTATAGAATCTCTCCCCTTATACAGCTCTTTAACATCCCTGGGCCTCAGTTCCTCTGTTTTCTCATCTGGAAAATTAGCAGGTTGGACTAGATAGGGCTTTAAAATGCTTATCTATAGTTCTATAAATCCCTTCTTTATACAGCTTTTTTTTTTTGCCCCATTGTTCAGGTAATTACATAATCAGGTAAGTCTTTTTGAAGGAAACCAATCAAAGAATATTTGCACACGCTCCCAAGTCTTTCTAGGGCACTTTCATCTCATGTCATCACAGTTTTCTCAGAAACAAGTTCCCTGGGATCCTCCACATGGAAATTATATTAAAACCATTCTGCACATGATGACAAACATTGGACTTATCAACCAGTCCCCTATTAGGCTGCTGCTGCTGCTGTATTGGTTGTAGTACTACTACTATTGTTAGCCATACTGCTGATCCTACTGATAATAGTAGAACTAACCACCACCACAATTAGTAGTTAGTAGTAGTAGTAGTAGTAGTAGTAGTAGCAGTAGTAGTAATAGTAGTGAATAAGTGCATACATTTTTAATAAATTTTAATTTGTGGTTGATGGACAAAGCACTCTCTGAGGTCTTTTCTCTTGGCTACTCTCTATATAAATAACTCTTCATTCAGTACCTTCCATCTTCCATATAGATAATAAGAATGCCTGTGGTTGTCACAATTAATTTATGTCAAGAGTCCTAGTTAAGGAAACTGAGGCAGGTAAAGGTTACACATGACTTGCCCAGGATCTCACAGCTAGCAAATCCCTAAGGCCCAATTTGAACTTAAGTCTTCTTGTCTCCAGGCCCAACGCTTTATCCCTTACGTCTCCTAGATACCACTAGGTTAAAAATTCTGACCAAAAATGTACAGGGTGAGAAAAGTGAAGTGGTTGTAGTCTGTACTTGTGAAGGCAATGCCCATTATGTTGTGATCATGGATCCATTTAAGTACTGCACTGGAATGTTTAGTTAATCTCTGTGTTCAGTTGAATTGCCATAGTGCTAGCATGATCTCAGATAACCTTCATTATTATTGTCATTCAATCACTCTCTTCCAGATTTGGTGCAGGGTGGATAACAGAGGAGGCAGTCTGTTGGAGGAGTTGAGATTGAATAAGGTCACTTCAACAAGTAGTGGGGTTAGCTTTGGTAAAGGAATAAGGCTACTCAATCATGAGTAACCCGAGTGAAGGAGGAGAAAGTAGCAGAAGACACATGAGTGATAGATGACAAAGAGAGAAGAAGGAGTTCATGGCAAATGGCCTATTTTTTTTTCTGTCAAGTATGAGGGAAGGTTCTCAGGTGAGAGAGTAGGGGGAGAGGGAGGCATGGGAGATCTGCTCTGAAGGGGGATGAAAAGGTAGGGAACAGCTACCGTAGGGAGAGAGAGTGAGGGAGGTATAGTAAGATTACCTATAAACAGTGAGAACCCAGCTGAGACTATGTAACATAAATTTGTGGTCAGCCCAGTCAGAATGGTTGAATGATTTTCTCTGCTTTCATTCAGCAGCACATGTATAGGAGCAAAGGTACTGAATGATGGGAGATTCAGCAAGAGGCCTGGTTGAGCATAATCAGTGATATGATAAAGTTACCAGGCAGGGACTCAAGAGAAGAGAACAGTGTGGAGCTGAATTGGTTCTCCAAGGAGCTGTTTTGGGAAAAAAGGAGAAAGTGCTTTAGTGCGGGGGAGATGGCCTGGGAGAGAAATGAGGCCTTAAGAGACTGGAAGTTTTAGTGCAGATGAAGAGCAGTTTGTGATTTTACACTCACCATTTAGGGCAGCATGACCTCTGTGAAGGAGATAAAAGCTGCATGGCTTAGCTTCTCCAGGAAAATTCCCGTTTGGAAGGTGTGGCAGCATCAGGGCAACATGGTTGGTGTGAATCAAGGCTCTGGCTCTGGGGCTCACTTGGGGACTTGTTGATTTCACATATGAGGAAATATATTTCCCTAGGATTTCACTTTCCCTTCTGAAATGAGCACAAAACACACACACACATACACACACTTACACACACACAAACACACAAGAATGAGAAAGAGGACCATTTGTCCTGGAACAATTAGACATAATGTTCCGTCTCTGTCTAATTAGAACATTCAGTTCAAACAAGCTCATGCTGGGGCTAAGCACATCACTGCACATGCTGCTGCTGCTACGTTTGTTTTTTAATGAAGTTTAGCTTTGGCTTTTCTTTAGAGTTGCATTATTTTATATTGCCAACCTAACCACTAGTGTCCAGCTGAAATTTAAGCAGGAATAATTCATTTTAGTGGGATGTTCTAAACATGTTGTACTGGGATGTCTTTCTTGAATCCTAGGAGAATTTCTCTATGCTAGTGGCACTGTTATGCCTCTCTTCCCAGGCCAGGTTGTTTACCCAGTGTTTCATGCATCTTTTAGTCACCTACTGTCGAATTAAGATCTTCTCCCACACATTGCTTTGTATGTATATAGCTTGTCATCATTCCTCCTGATCAGCCCCACCACATACCCTCACCCTTCTACTACATTTCCTTGAAACTCTTTGGTAGAGTTTCCTACAGAAACATTAAAGAACTCAACCAGAAGGAGAATTGGAAAGGGGCTATAGTTATATTCAGCAACTTTCTTCACCTTTCCCCACCCAAAAAATGGAGCACCTGTTTTCATGGAGGCACTGTGGTAATATGGAAATAATAATGAAAATGAAGTCATGAGACTTGAATCTACATGCCAGCTCTGTCACATATTACTTAAATGACTTTGGGCAAGTAATTTAACCTTTATAAGCCTCAGCTTCTTCACCTCTAAAATGAGGGACTTGGACTATATAACTTCAGCTCTCAATATATAAACCATCACAATTGTGCTAAATGCTAAATCCTAGTGGTAAGAACCAAGCCTTTTGAAAGAGACTTTTGTGCCCATCCCCTGTTGATTTTGTAAAGAAACAACATTCTACATTGAAACTATAGCTCTTAACTAGATAATTTGGGTGCTGGACGTAATTCTGAAAAATTGGTCTTACTAGCTTTCGTATTTATAATGGGTATCATATTACTTATGATAGTGAGTAGAAGAGGGAATGGAGGGAAGAAGACAATTTAGAGTTCACAAATTAAGAAACAGATTAAATAAATGTATTAAAATTTTTTTTAAATTAAACTAACTTTAGATGATGCTTTTTTTGAGAAAATATTACATATATTTACAAATTATTGATATATAATATTGGAAATTAGATAAACATTGGATTTAGGAGTATAAAGGAAATTATAGATAGTCTAAGGCAATCCCCAATTGTTGTCTATAATTAAATAAAAAGTTTGGGTTTTAAGGTTATCTTCTACAGGCTAACTGAAAGCATCATTAATACAAAGGCAGTAGCATACAGTGTGATGAGAATCATATCATCCCACATGGCTTTAATTTCTTCTGCTATTTATTCAGAGCCTTTCATTTCATGTAGGCTGGAGGTTACAAATATTTGGTATATTGACACCCATTAAATATTTTTCTTAAATTTTATAGGTCAGTAACATGTCTAGTCTATTATTATCATTGTCATCATCATCATCATCTCTTCTCATCTATTTCAATGGGGTTTAAGTAGAAATAATCTGGAGATGAGTCACCATCCTATTATTGTTCAATGTTATGCATGATATTGCACAGTATGATAGGATAGATTTTTTTTATAATTAGATAAAGCTACTAGTTTTAAACTTATTCTCTGCAGGGTCAGTGAAAGCATCTTTGATGCAAATTCAGTAGCAGAGAAAACAACAAGAGATGTGCCCCATATCTTGTTCTCATATAAATATGATCTTAGCCAGCTCCTCGTGCTTTGAAAATTCTCATTCCACTTAGTTTTGAGATTATGAATATTTGGGATGGGAATATCTATTTAAAACATTATGCTTAAATTTTTTATATTAGTATTTTATCTCTGGCCAATTATGGACAACACTTCAGTCTGTAGTTGTGGTTTGATTCCAACACAGTATATTGGATGAGCTATCCAGGATATTTTGAAATCTGTATTTGTAATATGAGGAATTGTCATTTTTCAATCTATGAAAGGTAGATTTTTCCTGTTTTTGATGAGTAATTCTAGGCAGCATATTGTATCTTGCTAGGCATTCAATAGCTGTTAAATGTTTTAAGCCTGCAGTTATATTATATTGTGTCTCCTGTATCCTTACATAATCTATATCAATTACTAAGTCCAGGATGCATTTGTAGTTTCTGAAGGCAACAATCCAGTCCTGAATGGTCATCATAAACCCCTCATTTTCCACAAATTATTGTAACTGAACCATTTTCTTTTTTTCCCCTTTTTATTTATTTATTTTTAGGCAATTGAGGTTAAGTGACTTGCCCAGGGTCACACAGCTAGTAAATGTCAAGTGTTTGGTCTGAGGCCGGATTTGAACTCAGGTCCTCCTGACTTCAGGGCCAGTACTCTATCCACTCCATCACCTAGCTGCCCCTGAACCATTTTCTTAATACTTCTTTGTTGATACATTATTGACGGGGATCATGTGGATATCACCCATGGAGAGCCTTTGGATTACACTCCTTGATGTTGCTTTATAAAGCTCCATATATTCATATACTACTTGCAGTTATATTTCACAAATAAAGTTGCATGTACCTATGGTATTATTATTATTATCATTTATTACTCTAGGCTTAATGTTCCTTTTACCTTCTATCAGTCACCATCCAATAAGGACAAAGGGCTATGTTGCATGCATTGCATCTGCTTTCTATTCCTTGACAAGCCTAAAAGGAGACTTGATAAAGTTATAATCCTGGCTATAAGAGCTATCAGACCCTTTCCAAATGCAAACATATAAAACTATTAGTAAATACGTGAGGCATCACTTTTTAACATTGAGAGTGTGCGGCCAACATGTGAGGTTGGATGAATTTTTTTTGGCTTTGATTCAGGATACTTGCTTGAAAAAATAGGGGTTCTATTCTGGGATGTGTCCTGACATTGGACAAAAGGAGGGAAAAAAGTTTCCAGTAATAATTCTTCTATCTGACAAAGTGCCTAGGGGATTGTCATGAAGAACCAGTGAAACAATAGTGCCCCCAGAGTGCCAAAGTTTAGAAACAAAAAATGATAGTATGATAAGTTAATTTGTTCTTGAAACTCAAGAATTGTGAAAAGATGATGTTACTTTTGCTATTTGGGGAAGACCAGGCTGTGTCTCTCCTGCTATGCAGTGTGTATTCTAAAGTTGTTAAATTTTTCTAACGTAGGGAAACGATTCTGTGATGTATGTATCATTCCGTGGGAAAAGAATAAACCATATTAATGTGGAGAACTCATAGTAGAGTATTGCTAATATAAAAGAATTATGGTGACGAGAATATCTTCTTCCAAAAGGTGATAGAGATAACAGAGACTTAAGACTTTATGGAAGAATATTTGAGTGTTGATTATTTTAGGTGGTGAACACACATGTTTGGTTTCAGAAACAATCTAAAAACTGGCCCTTTGATTAGGCAAATGGGAAATTCCATTTAGATGGGCAAATGTGACTAGTTTAACCAAAATTGTCATTTTGTAGCAAAAATAGGGAGTTGATAGGTTTAGATTTTTGTTTCTGTAACTTTAAAAATCTTTATTTATTGTAAGCACATTTTATTTTAACTGAATTCCCTTCAAATGGAATTGAATAAAGACAACAACAAAAACAGGAATCTTGTTTCAGTTAAAGACCAGGGGAATGGTTGATGACCTCAATAAAAAGCAGCTTATAGGTAAGGGGGCACTAGTGAAGTAATGATGACAAGAACTCATATTCATATGATGTTTCCAGTTTACAAAATACTTTTTTTTTCTTCACAAAAACCTCTCAAGGTAAATAGTATGAGTTTGGGTTAGAATGCCAACTATCCATCATATTTCCTACATGGTGTTTCTACCTACGATTCAAAAACTCTCTGGTTCTTTTTTTCTCATCTAGAAAATGAATGTGTGGGCCAAGTTATGCATACAGCTTCATCAGGGTCATCCACTTGTTGTTGGCAGACAGTTACTAGCTATGTGACACTAGGCACAATTTTAACCTCTCACAGCCTCAATTACTTTATCTGCAAAATGGGGATAATAATATCACCTATCTCACAGGTTTGCATAAAGATCAAATGAGATATAATAAATTATTATTATTATTATTATTATTCCTAGCACAATGTTCATGTTACCAGCCCACTCTACTCTTTGTATCTTTAATTAGGTGTAATTCTTGTCTATAATGTCCTCAGAAACCTTTTTATCCTGAAATTAGCCTTAATACTCAGCCAGCTGCTTCTCATTGGAGGTAAGAGTGAAGAGTTCACTCCCAAAGCCTCCATTTAAGAATAGAGTGCAGGCCTGACATCTTTTCACTTCCCACCAGATATACTTTTTTGGACTTTTCCACCATGCCCCAGTGCCTTTCTGCCCCCCCCCCCCCATAGCTTCATGTGTTGCCTTCCCCCATCAGATTCTAAGCTCCTTGAAGGCAGGGCACTGTCTTTTTTTTTTTTTTTTGAGGGGGGGGGTTGTATTCCCAGCACTTAGCACAGTGTCTGGGAAATGGCAGGTGCTTAATAAATGTTTACTGACTCACTCTTTCAAGGCAAACCAAGAAGACTGAGTATCAATGCAGATTTGCTAAGCTTATAGGATTTTAAAAGGAGAATCATTTTTCAATCAATGTTTGGCAGAATGAACTTTTTTTTGTCACCAGAAATAGTGAACAGGTAGCCTAGGTAGGGAACTTCATTGGCTATCAAATATATTCTTTTCTCCACTAGCTTGCTTTCATGAAAGTTTTGGATATGGGTTTGTGATCCCGTTTCCACATGATGGATTTTCCTGAGTTAGTGTTAGGATCTCCATTTCATCCCAGCTTTGTGCTATATTATGGCATATCTCTGCTGGATAATCATAACAGCTTACATGACTAGAGCATTTGGCATTTATGAGGTAATTCCCATTCATTATCTCATTTAAATTCCACAACACCTCAGTAAGATAGGTGGGGCTCAAAAAAATTCAGTGATTTGCCCAAGGTTAACAAAACTAATATAAGTAGAGAGCCAGGTTTTAAACTCAAATCTTCTAATTTCAGCTCCAGTGTTTTTCTACTAGACAGCCATCGTAGAACCATTGAGCTTATTTCAACCACCTAGAGGCAGCCAGTTGGTACAAGGAATAGGGTATTGGACTTGGAGTTCAGAAGGTCTGAGTTCAAATCCTGCCATGAATACTTTCTTAGCTGAGTGACCGTAGACAAATCATCTAACTTCTCTCAACCTCTGTTTCTTCATCTGCTTATCTGTAAAATGGCAATGATAATAGCACTCAGCTCACAAGATTACCGTGAAGATCCAGTGGGCTGACATATGCAAACTGATTTATAAACTTTAAAGCACTCAATAAATGTGAGCAATTATTAGTAGCAGCTGCCCTCACCTGTCATGAAGTAACTGTTGTCTCTTCCTAGGACATTGTTAATGAGTGATTTCACAGGGAAACATTCCAAAACACTCTACTCAAAACTTATTTGGATGCAACTGGGAAATAAGATATACAGGCAAAGAGGTATAGAAATCTATCCTGCTCTACAGGAAAATAGAAGAGGAAGGGGATAAGAGAAGGGTAGGGAGATAGAAGGGAAGGCAGATTGGTGAAAGGGTATTCAGAATACATGCTGTCATGGGTTGAGGGAGAGACAAGACGGGGAGAAAATTTGGAACTCAAAATCTTGTGAAAGTGAATGTTGAAAACAAAAAATAAATAAATTAATGAATCTTAAAAAAAAACTTATTTGGCATGCTTATAATAACTGAACAATCACTTCATTTTATGAACTTTAGTTTCTCTCCCAAGAGACTCGCATACTTTTCATCAAGAAGAGAGGATATAATAGCTACATAGTTACTGTCAGAGAAGAAAGAAAACTATGCCTACTCCCATCCCCCCTTCTTGCCTTGTGTATTCACAGTATCACATTTTCAGGGGAAACGTAGGCATGAGCAGAATTGGCCCACAGTAGCACAACCAGAATGGAAGAGAATTTCCCACAAATCCTGCACTAACTGTGAAGCAAAGGAGCCACACCCAAAATTCCCTAAAAAACAGAGACATTTATCATCAGACATTGCTCAGAGCAAAAGACAGACAGATTTTTGCTGGCCAGATAGCCTTATCCTGGGGAAATTATTCTTATCCCAGGAAAGTATATTCTTTCCTCCCACAAGGAGGAATGCTCCCACTCAGCTCCAAAGATAAACAGAGACAGTTTAAGAGGAGGTTTGAGAAACTAGGGGAAAAATGGAAGGGGGGTGGGGGAACGAGGTGGGCAGTGCCAGCATAACAGACTCTTGTCTCAGAGGATTTGGTGGAAGGTGAAATCCACTAGAACATGAGAAGTGAAGCAAGTTACCTGAGAATCTCAGGAGGAAAAGTATGTGTGTAAATGTGTAAATATATATGTATGTGTGTATGTATGTATATATGTACTTATATACACAGATACATGTGTATATGTATATATATATATGTGTGTACATATATATACACATATACATGCAGCTTGGTGTCTCAGTGGATAGAATGCTGGGCCTAGAGTCAGAAAGCCCTGAGTTCAAATCAGACCACAGACACTTATTAGCTATGTGACCCTGGACAAGTCATTTAACCTATATTTGTCTTAATCCACCGGAGGAGAAAATAGCAACCCATTACATGGATCTTTGCCAACATGGACAATATGGTCAATGGGGTCATGAAGAGTTGGACATGACTGAAGAACAATAAATATTATATGTGTGTGTGTGTGTGTGTGTGTGTGTTGTGTGTATATGCATATATGTGTACATATGGGCTTTGGAGCCTAGGAAATCTTATTTAAAAGATAATGTCTGACAGCTGCTTTACCTATTTGTGAGGGTATAAATCTTTTGAACTTTTGCTATATTATATTAATCTACTCCCACAGACTTGATAGGAATTTGGAAAGGATTCTGACCCTAGAACTGCTTCCCTTAGTTGACTAATACAAATCATTACTTTCATGTTCTTGTTCTCAACAGCACACCAAAATGTAGTCTTTGGGGTTGTAAGAGCAAGGTATACAAGGTACATTTGGAATGTAATGGGACCTATTTACCAAAAGGCCAGAAGGGATGCATTTACTTTTAAATGTGGGTTATCAAAACAAGCTCTTTTGGGGTAATGAATGCATATATTAAAGAAGCTGCCATCATTCAAAAGAGATTTAGAAGTCCTTCTGTGGATTTCCTATAGAGACCACAGACCTTTCTCTGAGGCCCCTTCCTGATATTCTGGAGATTATGATTCAGTTTGTAGGGATATGTTTGTATCAAAGTTACCCTCCTAGTTCCCAGTTTAATTCGGCTCAGTCTGCCCCATGTGTCCATCATTGTGGGAGGATCACTGGCTTATTTGAAAGAGCTTCATTAGAACTTTTGGGACTCTTAAAAGATGCTTCAAAAGTCTGGGATAGTTAATGTCAAAATGCTTCCCAAATTCCCCAGGAAGTGACTGGTACTGGAAGAATCTAGTTCATCATGGTTTGATTAGTGCCTGAAGCTTTCCAGGCTCTGCTATGTATTTTGGAAGATGACCTCTAGTACCTAATGAAGTACAGTACTTGTGTCTAGAAATAGAAAGACAAATGCCAATCAGGCTATGTGCAAGGCATCACCACATTGAAAATATAGTAGATGATAATAATAACAATAGATTACATTTATACAGTGCTTCATGATTTACAAAGTGTTTTGAATACATTACCTCACCTGGCTCTCAATCCCATGGAGATAATTACAAGTATATTATGTCTGTTTTATAAATGAGGAAGATGGGGCTCAGATGAATTAAAGGACTTGCCCAAGGGTAAATGCAGATAATATGAGCAGAAACAGGACTCAAGAATAAGGCTTTGGAGTTCAAGTTCAGTCTTCTTTATCTGATCCTACTTTTCTCATAGTGTTAGAGTTGTGAAGTAGAATTATCGAATGTTGTGGAAAGGTAGAAGATGAGATTTAAGAGGTCAATAGATTGAAAATTAAAAGATCATTGATAATTTTGAAGAGAATAGTTCCAATTGAGTGATGAGTTTAGAAATTGTTGCAAAGGCTTGAGAAGTGAATAAGAGAAAAAGAAGTAGAAGAAAGGAAAAATAGAGAGCTTTTCCCTAGGAGTTTTATTACAAAAGGGAGGAGAGATAGAAGATGATAGCTTGAAGGAATGGTTAGGTTGAGTAGGGGTTTTTATTTGTTTGTTTGTTTTAGGATGGAGGTTACTTGGGAATACTTGTAGGCAGCAAGAGAGAAGCCAGCAAAATGAGGAGAGAAGGAAGATTAGAGGGGATGTAAGGGGGAAAAAAAGTTGGAGTAATCTGTCAGAAGAGACTGAAGGGAAGAAGACCAAGAATACAAGTCAAGGGATTGGCTTTGGTAGTGAAAAGGCCATCAAGTCATCAGAGAATTCAGTAAAGGAAGGAAGAATGGAAGATGATGTCATGTGGTTTTGAAATGTAAAGTAGGGGAAAAGAGAGAGCTCACAATATATGTATGAAATATATACACATACATACATACATTCACACATATATGTATGTGTGTACATATACATGCATACATACATGCATGCATGCATGCATACATATATATTCAGTCACTGTGAAGCAAGGGCCCCATCTGAGAGCATTGGGAGAGTGGGAAAGAGGCATCATGGAAAGTTTAAGAAGAAAAGATGAGTTTCATAACAGTCTCTGTGAGGAGAAGGATATAGAATCACTTGGGCAAGAGTAAAAGGATGTCCTGAGGTAGGGGCACAGCTGACATAAGATAGCATATTTGCAGTGGATTTGCATGGTTGCATGTCTTCCCCCAACATCATTTACCAGCAAGTCAGTAGGACTGGATGGCGGGAGTAATTCAGAGTCCTGGATATTTTAACTTCAATAAGTAAAAATAATTATTGAGTAACTACTATCTTCTGGGAACAGAAAGACCAAATTAAAACAATCTATGTACTCAGGAAGTTTGCATTCTTCTGAATGTCATTATTATATGCTTTTTTTTTTGTAGTGGGGATTGGGTAAATTAACTATGGATCTGTCTTTCTCTCTCTCTCTCTTTCTCCTTCTCTTTAGGACAAAATAAAAATAATGAACGCAAGAAGTTTGTGGGATGTATTTAGGATCAAGCTAACACATACCTATTGCTAAATCATGGTTTAAGGATTGGCAAATGTAAAAAACCATCAAAAAATTTCTTTCATTAAGAAAACCTTGAGCATTTGGCGCAGTTGCACATCAGATTAATATGTCATGTGCTTGAAGAACTACAGACTTTCTAACTGATGGGTTGGAATATCATGGCAGGTGAAGTCATAATCCTGATGATATAGATAGAATTTAAAGATCTAAAGCAATCCAGGTAATCCATCATATATGCGTACAACATTCAGCAGAATTAGTCATAGCCACTTAGGCAGAGAGAACAGCTGGAAAGTACCATCACTAAGGTGAATACACACATATGTATATATACACATATGTGTATGTATGCATGCATGCATGCACTTGACACCAGTTATTGGGTTCATTAAACATCAGTTGGCAATTTCCAGGTAAAGATTCTTAAAAAAATTCTCTCACAGATAGCAACTTGTGGGGGCCAAGGTTGTGGAGTAAGTCACTTCAAATTTACCTTCTAAAATAGTGCCCCCAAAACAAATCCTAGAACAGCAGAACCAGAAAAAATGGGGGGGGGCAATCTTTGAGTCCAAGAAACTTGGAAGATTGACAGGAAAAATCCATCTCATTCAAGTAAATGGGGAGCACAGTCCCAGACAAGAAGTGTCCTGGCAAACCATCAGTAAGCCTCACCTCAGCAAATGTATGGCAAATCCTGAGCCTAGCAGTGGAGCAGGCAAATGCCAACACCAGGACAAACCACATGCCTCAGCAAAGCCAGGGAAACTGGCAGCCTCCAGCTCTGAGAACCACCATGTGCTTCAGTTTAGCTCCAGGCAAACTGGCAAGTCCAGCAGCCAGATTTCCACATGCTTCAGTGTATCTTCAGGGAAATGCAGAAACACCCTATTGGCTTCAGCACAACCCAGTCACCAGCACGAGGGCCCTGGCTTAGCATCACGTAAGCTGCCAAACCTTCCATGGTCTCCAGCAGTGCCAGTCACACCCCACCTCCTCAGCACAGCACCAGACATGAGGGTCCCCCATGGGCCTCAGGGTAACATCAGTGTGGCACCAGGTAAAAAGGCAGGGTCTGAAGCCACTGGCACAAGAAGCCTGAGACAGTGCCTTTTCCACCCTGGGAAGAGAGATCAAATTTAAAAGAAAGGATAAAGGTCAAAAAAAAAAAGATGAGGGTAATAAAAGGAATCTAGCCATAGAAAGTTATTATGGTGACAGGGAAGATCAAGAACAAACTGAGAAAAGGACAACAATGTCAGAATACCTATGGGCAAAACCCCAAAGAAAAATGGGAAATGGTCTCAAGCACTAAAAAAATCTCATGAAATAACTAAAAAAAGATTAAAAATCACTTAAGAGAGGTTGAAGAAAAATTGGAAAAAGGAATGAGAGTGATGCAAGAGAACTATGAAAAAAAGAGTCAATAGTTTGGAAAAACAACTGCATAAAAAGTAGAATTGGCCAAATGGAAAAGCAAGTACAAAAGCTAATTGAGGAAAACAACTCCTTAAAAGTCAAAATTGGGCAAGTGGAAGCTAATGACTTTATGAAACATCAAGAATCAATTAAGCAAATTTGAAAGATTGGAAAAAAATGGAAAAAATGTAAAAACACCTCATAGGAAAAAGAACTGACCTGGAAAATAGATCTCAGACTGACAATATCAGAATCTCAGGTTATCTGAAAGCCATAATTAAAAGGAGGGCCTGAACAGCATCTTTCAACAAATTATCAAGGCATACTGTCCTGATATCCTGGAATCAGAGATCAAAATAGGCATTGAAAGAATCCACTGATCACCTCAGGAAAGAGATCCCCCCAAAAAACTCCAGGGAACATTTAAGAACTATCAGGTCAAGGAAAAATTACTGCAAGTAGCCAGGGAGAAACAATTCACTTTTTTTAAAAAAAATTCAATTTTATTATTTATTTATTTATTCTTCATCTTGTGAAAAATTGTATTTCCTTTTATCCTATCCCCCCCATTTATTCTATTCTCTCTTTTGACCCTGTCCCTCCTCAGAAGTGTTTGCTTCTAATTACCCCTTCCCTCAATATGCCCTCCCTTCTATCATGCCTCCTCTCTTATTCCTTTCCCCCTGTTTTCCTGGAGGGTAAGAGAGATTTACATACCCAATTGAGTGTGTATGTTATTTCCTCCTTAAGCCAAATTAGATGAGAATAAGATTCACTCATTCCCTCTCACCTTCCCCCACTTCCCATCAACTGTAAAAGCTTTTTCTTGTCTGTTTTATGTGAGATAATTTATCCCATTCTACCTCTCCCTTTCTCCTTCTCCCAGTATAATCCTCTCTCACCTTTTAATTTTATTTTTTAGATATCACCCCTTCATCTTCAACTCACCTCGTGCTCTCTATCCATCCATCCATCTATCTATTTATCTATCTCTATCTATCTATCTATCTATCTATCTATCTATCTATCTATCTTCTGGAATATTATATTCCAAGCCCTCTGGTCACTTAATGTAGAAGCTGCTAAATCTTGTGTTATCCTGTTTGTGTTTCCACAATACTTGAATTGTTTCTTTCTGGCTGCTTGCAATATTTTCTCCTTGACTAGGAACTCTGGAATTTGGCTATAATATTCCTAGGAATTTTCCTTTGGGGATCTCTTTCAGGAGATGATAGGTGGATTCTTTCAATTTCTGTTTTATCCTCTGGTTTGAGAGTATCAGGGCAGTTTTTCTTGATAATTTCTTGAAAGATGATGTCTAGGCTCTTTTTTTTTGTGGCTCTCAGATGGTCCAATATTTTTAAAATTATCTCTCTTGGATCTATTGTTTTTCCAGTGAGATATTTCACATTGTCTTCTATTTTTTCATTCATTTGGTTTTGCTTTATAATTTCTTGATTTCTTATGAAGTCACTAGCTTCCATTTGCTCCATTTTAATTTTTAAGGAATTTTTAATATTTTAAAATTTTTAATATTTATAAATTTTAATAAATCAACAAATTTATTATTTTAAATTATTCATTCATTAACAAACTTAATAAAATTTTGTTTATTTAATATTAATGAAAATTGTAATATTTTTAATATTTAATGTTTAGTAATTTTTAATATTTAATATTTAAGGAAGTATTTTCTTCAGTGAGCTTTTGGACTTCCTTTTCCATTTGGCCAATTCTGCTTTTGAAGGCATTGTTCTCCTTATTGGCTCTTTGGACCTCTTTTGTCATTTGGGTTAGGCTATTTTTAAGGTGTCATTTTCTTCAGTATTTTTTTGGGTCTCCTTTAGCAAGCTGTTGACTTGTTTTTCATGATTTTCTCGCATCACTCTCATTTCTCTTCCCAGTTTTTCCCTCTACTTCTCTTACTTGCTTCTCAAAATCCTTTTTGAGCTCTTCCATGGCCTGGGACCAATTCATATTTTTCTTGGAGGCTTTAGATGTATGAACTTTGACTTAACTTCTGGTTGTATATTTTGATCTTTGTCACCAAAGAAAGAATCCATGATCTGACTTTTTTGTGTGGTTTGCTCATGTTCCCAGCCAATTACTTGAGTTTTAAATTGCTTGTTAAGGTAGGGGTCTGCTTCCAGTGTGGAGAATGTACTGTCCCAAGCTTTGGGGGTTTTGTGCAGCAGTATTCAGAGATACTTCTAGGGACCAGTAAGTTTTCAGTTCTTCCAAGTTGGTACTATCAAGGGTGAGGTGTTTACTCCTTTCCTGGCCTGGGCTTTGGTCTATGAGTGACCAAAAGCACTCTTTTCTGCCTTGGAACTGTGAGGCAGATTCTCTCTGCACTGCCACTATGAGCTCCACCATGCCAGTGCTCCTCCTTGCCCTAGGACCACCACCTTGTATACTGCAACCCAGATCCAAGCATGATGGGCAAAGCAAGAGAATTCTGCCTCAGAACCAGCAAAGAGATCCCTGCAATCTCCTTCTGATCAGCCACTCAATTTCCCCTTAGTCTGTGGGCCGAGAACTCTGGAAGCAGCTGCCACCCTGGGGCTGTGCCAAGACTGGGGCTGGGACCAAGCTTCTCTTTCACCAAGGTCCAGCAGACTTTTGCTAGTGACCTTCTAAGTTGTCTTTGGCATTTGTAAGTTGAGAAGTCAGGAAACTACCATTGCTGCCTGTGATTCAGTCCCCTGAGGCCTGTTCCAGGTTTGCTGAGGCTTGGTCTTTGCCTGCACGCCCACGCTGAACTGTGTTCCTCTCCCAACCTGGCACAATTGACCTCTCTAATCAACCATCCAAGTTATCTTGGGCTGGAAATTTGTTTCACTCTGTCTTTTTGTAGGTTCTGCTGCTATATAATTTATTTAGAGACATTTTTTATAGGTATTTGGAGGGGCTTGGGTGAGAACTCAAGCAAATTACTGCTTTTACTCCACCATATTGGCTCTTCCCTCTCCCCAAGAAACAATTCAGATATTAGGGAGCCACAATCAGTTTACACAGGACTTAGCAGCTGCAACATTAAAAGGTCAGAGGTCAAGGAAATTCCAGAAGGCAAAGGAGGTACGACTACAACCAAGAATTACTTGCCTGGTGAATATAAGCATAATAGATTGAAGGGGGAAATGGTCATTTTAAGCTATCATAAGGAGAAGATCAGAATTTAACAAAAATATTTGTCTCCAATACCAAGACCAAGAGAAGCCTAAAAGGGGAAAAAGAGGAAAAAGGAGAAGAAAACATAAGGGATTCAATAGAGTTAAACTGGTTATATTACTGCATGGGAAGATAATACTTGTAAATCTTAAAAAAATTATGTCACTAATAGTACAGCTAGAAGGAATATACATGGACAGAGGGCATGGGTATAAGGCGAATTTGAGGAAATGACAAAAAATAAGTAAGAGATGAGAAAGAAAAGTACACTGGGTGCAGAAGAAAGGGAGAGGTAAGAATGGGGTAAATTATTTCCCATGAAGAGGTGCACAAGATCTATCATAGTAGAGGTGAAGATGGGAGGGTAGGCGATGGGCATTGCTTGAACCTTACTCTCATCAGTATTGGCTCAAAGAGGGAGTAATATACACAATTGGGTATAGAAATATATCTTACCCAACAGGAAGGTAGGAGGGGAGGAGATTAAGTGGGGCAGGGGGAAAGAGGAGAAGTGACAGAAGGGAAGGCAGATTGGGAGTGGTAGACAGAAGCAAACACTAATGAAGAGGGAAAATGTGAATGGAGAGAGAGGATAGATAAGAGGAAGAATAGGATAGAGGGAAATACACAAGTAGTAATCATAACTGCAATGTGAATGGGATGAACTCTCCCAAAAAATGGAAGTTGATAGCAGAGTGGATCAAAAACCAGAATCCTACAATATACTGTTTGCAAGAAACACACTTGAAGCAGAGAGACACACAGAGTAAAGGTAAGGGGCTAGAGCAGAATCTATTATGCTTCAGTAGAAGTAAAAAAAAAAAGAGCAATGGTAGCAATCCTGATCTTAGATGAAGTAAAAGCAAAAATAGACTTAATTAAAAGAGATAAGGAAGGGAACTACATCTTGCTAAAAGGGAAGCAATATCAATGAAGCAGTGAGTCAGTCAATGAAGCAATATCAATACTAAGCACTGAGTGGTATAGCATACAAATTTTTAAAGAAGAAGTTAAGTGAGTTATAGGCATTATGACATGTAAAATAGATAATTTTGATTAAATTAAATTAAAAAGCTTTTGTACAAACAAAGCCAATGCAACCAAGATTAGAAGGAAAGCAGAAATCTGGGAAACAATCTTTACAGCAAGTGTCTCTGATAAAGGCCTTATTGCTCAAACATATAGAGAACTGAGTCAAATTTATAAGAATACAATTAATTCTTCAATGGATAAATAGTCAAATAATATGAACAGGCAGATTTCAGAAAATACTGGAAAGACTTGTATAAACTGATGCAAAGTGAAATAAGCAGAACCAGGAAAACATTGTATACAATATCAGCAATACTGTGTGATAATCAACTCTGAATGACTCAGCTTTTCTCAGAAACACAATGATCCAAGACAAATACAAAGGACTCATAAAGGAAAATGCTATTCACATCCAGATAAAGAACTGATGGACTCTGAATGCAGATCAAAGCATATTTTTTTAACTTATTTTAATCTTTTCCATGATTTCTTTCCCCTTCTGATCTGTTTCTTCTTTCACAACTGTGACTGACATGGAATTATGTTTTACATGATAGCATATGTGTCACTTTTGTCAAACTGCCTACCATTTTCAGAAGGGGATTGGAGAGGGAGAAAAATTTGGAACTCAAAATCTTGTGAAAATGAATACTACAAATTGTCCTACATGTAACTGGAAAAAAATGAAATACTATTAAAAATTCTCTCACATGGCATTTAATCTCACTAAGGAGATAAGTCATTCATTCTGTATCACGTAAGTTAACAAACTGTGGATATACATATATAGGGCTTGGTACAGTGCTGGGTACATAATGGGTGCTTAATAAATGTTTATTGAATAATTAATATACATGAATATATTCTATCTATAATTTAATTCAATTCATTAAATATATATTTATAAAACATGTACTATTATATAGCACTGTGGTAGGCCTTGGGGGAGTTATTGATATAGATATATAATATATTATATGTTAATAATATATTTTATTAATATATTTTTAAGAGGGTTTGGGTAAAGCATCCTGTAAAAGATGAAACTTTAATTGGGATTAAAAGAAGCCAGGGAAGTCAGAAGAGTTGAGGAGGGAGAGTGTTCCAAGGATGGGGGACAGTCAGAGAAAATGTTTATAGCTAAGAGATGAAATTATTCTCTTATTCTTGAAACAGTAAGGAGGCCAGTGTCACTGGATCAAAGAGTACAAGGAAGGGGATAAGGGGTAAGAAGACTTGAAAAGTAAAAGAAAGCTAGGTTATAAAGGGCTCTGAAAGTCAAACATTGGCTCTTGTAATTGTTCCTGGAGATAATAAGGAATCACTGGAATGTGTGTGTGTGTGTGTGTGTGTGTGTGTGTGTGTGTGTTGGGAGGAAGGTAGTGACATGGTCAGACCTGTGCTTTAGGAAAATCACTTTGGTGATTAAATGGAGGATAGCATAGAGGGGGAGAGACTTGAAGAAGGAAGAGCCACCAGCAGGCTATTGCAATAGTCCTAATACAGAATGATGAGGGCTTGCACTAGGGTGCTTGCAGCGTCAAAGGAGAGAAGGGGGTGTATCTGAGAGACATTTCAAAGTTAAAATCAACAAGTCTTGTTAACAAATTGGTTATGGGGGGGTGAGAGATAGTGAAGAGTCTAGGGTGGCTTCTAGGTTTTGAGCTGAGGGACTAGGAGGGTAATATTGCTCTCTACAGTAATAGGGAAGGTGATGGGGAGAGAAGGGTTAGGGGAAAAGATGGGTTCAATTTTGGATATGTTGAGTTTAAGATGTCTATTGCATATCCAAATCAAGATTTGAAATACAGATAGAGATATGATATTAAAGGTCAGCAGAGAGAACGGGGCAGATTTGATAGATAGATTTGAAAATTATCAGCGCAGAAGTGACAATTAAATCCATGGGAGTAGATGAGATCATCAAGTGAGGTAGCATAGAGAAGGAAGAGAAGAGGGTCCAGGAAAGAACCCTGAGGGACACATGATTAGCAGGCATGATGTGGATGAGGATATGGAAAAGGAGAAGGAGGAGTGGTCAGAAATAGGTAGGAGGAGAACCAGGAGAGAGTGGTGTCCAGAAAACCTAGAGAGAAGAGAGTATCAGAAAGA
Source organism: Phascolarctos cinereus (assembly GCF_003287225.1). Classification (NCBI taxonomy): domain Eukaryota; kingdom Metazoa; phylum Chordata; class Mammalia; order Diprotodontia; family Phascolarctidae; genus Phascolarctos; species Phascolarctos cinereus. The sequence continues at coordinate 79,887,295 of NW_027555847.1, read as the reverse complement.
AGGTGATCAACAGTGTCACAGGCTGCAGAGATGTCAAGGGGAATAAGTACTGAGAAAAGGTCATTGGATTTGACAACTCAGAGATCTTTGATACCTTTAGAGAAAGTAGTTTCTTTGGAATGATAAGATCTGAAGCTGGATTGTAAAGGAATTGAGAAGAGTATGAGAGGAGAGAAAGAGAAGATACCTAGTGTAGATGGCTACATATTGCCATATATATATATATCTGCATATAGATATGTATATGTGTGTGTGTGTGTGTGTGTGTGTGTGTGTGTGTGTGTGTACCTGTTTCTTTGTCTATCTGTCTGGCTCTTTTTGTCTGAACACATACATGCATATGCTTGATAATGTAAAAAAAAAAAGATTTAGGGGGACCTGCTATTATCTTTCTTCCAGTATTTTACAAGCTGTCATTGGAAGGGTGTTTTGACTTGTTTTCGTCATCCCTAGAGAGCAAAATGAGGAGAAATGAGAAGTTTTAAAAAGGAAGATTTAGATTCCGTGTCAAGAAGTAGAGAGGCATATACAATAACTCAGAGAAAATCAAATAATTAAATTTAATGATTTATATAATGAACTCTGCAACATTTTATATTCAAAAAAATTTTTAATATGTAGCTATATTTTACTCCTTTTACTATAATCACTTATTTTACATGAGTTCATGAACTCATAAATATCCTTTTATCCTTTATCATGAAACTATATTTTTATTCTATTGGATACTAAATTTACTTTTGCTGAACAGTCCATTTCCCCAAATCTAGCCTTAATTATGGGTCAATACAACTAATGAGTCAGGAAAGAAAATACCATGTATGGATTGAAATCCAGTACTCAGCTGGCAGAGAATTAACTAAAGTAGGAAAACCAGCTCAATACAGTTTCATGTGGGCAAGGTCAGATGTTCTGACTCAGTCCAGTGTCACTAGAAACACACACATACACACAAATGTTGTTATAAAATGAAACCATGTCATAATGATTGCTCATCCCAAGTAATTTTTAACACTTCTGTATATTCTAAGAAGTAGAGTGGTCTAAAAGTGAAAGGAATCACCTTGTGAGGATGAGAGGAAAACCTTCCTGGAGTTCTTCAAGGAGACATGTGGTTATTTTTCAGATACACAGGATCATAGATGTAGAGCTCAAAATGACTTTAGATGCCATTTAGTATAACCCTCTCATTTTACTGATAATGAACTGATACTCAGACTGGCTGAGTGACTTGACCAAAATCATAGAGGCAGACTTTTCAGAGGCAGAATATACTTCCAGGCCTTTTGATTTCAAAGCCAAATATCTTTCCCCTGTACTGCCCTGTGTGTGGAAACATTATAAGCTCCCAGGAAAATGAAAAGTTCTTGAAGGCTGAGTTTTAAAAACTCTGTCTTTGTAGTCCAGTGCACAGTTCTCTGCATATAGTAGGCGCTTAATAAATGCTTCTTGGACATTGTACAGGGAATTCCTGTTTAGGAATGAGTTGGTCTATAGAGCCATTGCTGCATCTTCAAATGGTGAACTCCTTTGATTCCATAATGTCATTCCTTCACTAGAAAAACAATAATTATATCCTATAGATATTGAGCTATCACACTTTTCACATATGTTTAGAAGCACAAAAGACATGAAGATTTGAGTAAGATCATTGGATGGTATTACTCTATCCCCTCATGGACATGATGTTGTGTTAGGTAGTGGATACAATCCTACTCAGCTAACATTTATCTAACACTTACTAAAAGCAAGGTATTGTGTTCTATACTGGGGCTAAAAAGCCAAAATAAAATCCAGCCTCTACTCTCAATGAGCTTATAGTATGTATATGTACATTATATATGTATGTGTGTGTGTGTGTGTGTGTGTGTGTATGATAACTTGAGTAGTGAAAGAACATTAATAAATAGGGGGATTAGATATGGCCTCATGTAGAAAGTAGAATATAAGCTAAGTCTAGGAAGACCCAAGGTAAGGTGAAGGGGGTGTCCATTCCAACTACCAGAGACAACTTATTGAAAAGCAAGGAGACAGAAGAGGTAGAATGATATATGCCTGGAACAGTGAATAGGTCAAAATAGATAGTCATGGTTTCCATCTCTCATAATTTAAAAATGTTATAACGGTATAAACAGGAAGCATTGTATGCTGGGTAAAAGATTGTCCTTAAAGGTGGGAAGACTGATATTTAATTTTTGTTTTTCAGGGGCTAGTCATGTGACCACAGATAATTAACCTTCTTGTCCCCAGAAAACTCTCTAAGACTGTAAGTAACAGATGAATTGCTGGTCTCCATTGATTAGAGGTTTACTGATTTCATGAGCCACATGAAAGAAAAAAATGCAATAATATTAATTTGTCATTAAAATTTGTCACCATTTTAGGAAAAGGGAAAGATGAAAGAGGAAGCTAAGCTTTTGTCTCTAAGCCTTAAAATTTTTTCTTTCCTAGCAATAATATGGCTATTGGACCAAATTTGATTGTTTCTATAAGGTTTCTCAATATTTTAAAGATTCATAAAGTTTTTACTAAAACATCAATTTCATGATGATGCATTTCAGACATATTTTTTCTTTTCTGTAAGTCATTAATTTTTGCCTGTTTGGGAAGTCAGATGGTTCACTGCTTTGGCAGTTGAAAACCAGTCCAAGTGAATACATATACAATTAATCAGCTGCATGCCAATCCTGGTTCTCAAGGCTGACATTACAGAACTTTTCAGAAAGACATGCCTTACTGAGCAATCTTCATGTCCTTATTCATTTTAAAATTGGAAAGGAAGGGGGAGAGTACACCATGAAACTAGATTTTGGTTTAATTTAATTTTTATGACTTCAAATCTAAATGTAGTAGGAAGGCCAGAAAAGTTGGCAGAAAAGTGATTGGAAAAGCAGCAAAACAATAGGGGGAAATGGCCCCTAAAAATGTCTGAGTTCTTTAGGAAGAATCTTGAGTCTGTGTCTAGAAAGCAATCAGTCAACAAACATTTGTCAAGTATATGCCAGGCATTATGCTGGGTACTAATGATACCAACAGAAAGAACGCAACAATACCTACACTCAAGGAGTTTGCATTCTAAAAAGCCACCAGCAACTAGTTGAAATATAAAAAAGTCAAGGTCTAAATTGTACATGAAGATTTCCTGACACCCCACAATGCACTGCCTTCCCTTACCAAAATACTATTTTTTAATTTAATACATATAGGGAGTTCACAAATGAGAAAACTCTACCAATGGAGGTTGGTATTTTCTCTGCTACTTACAGTCTTAGTGAATTGTCCAGAGAATTGAGAAGTTATGGGACTGAGGGACACACAGCTAGCTTGTCAGAGGTGGGACTTTGCCCAGTTTTCTTGGGTTTGAGGCAATCTCTTTGTACACTATCTTTAACCTCTCAGATCTCTGGGAAACTTTCTCAACAAGAAGTCCTTCTACCATTAAAATCAAAGGGCCAGTCTTCAGCAGTGGTATTTTAAAAAATTTGCATATATATATATATATATATATATATATGTATATATATATATATATATACACACACACACACACACACACACACACACACACACACATATATACATGTGTGTGTGTGTGTGTGTGTGTGTGTGTATGTATAAATTTTTCCAATAAATGCAAGCTCTTTGTGGGCAAGGACTTTTTTTCCCCCAATTTTGAATAGCACGGTGTAGGAGCTTTACAAATGTTTTCTGATTGATTAAATGGATAAAAGTGGGTTGAAATCAAAGTATAGAATACTTCATGCTGTTAACCTTCCCAGCAATACCACTCATTCCCATTTCTACCCATTTGAAGCTTTCTCCCCACTCCTCTTTGCAACTTCTCTGTACCTTTCTGGGGCCATTGAAAGGTTAAATGACTTGATGATATCAGTAAGACCTGAGTTCAAATCGTACCTCAAACACTTTATCAAATGTATGAACCGGGGCAAGTCACTTAACCTCTCTTTGCCTCAGTGTCCTCAACTGTAAAATGAGGGTAATAATAACACCTACCTCCCAGGATTGTTGTGAGGATCAAATGAGATAATTTTATAAAGCACTTAGCACAGTATTTTGCACATAGTAGGCCCTTAATAAATGCTTATTGCCTCTCTTTTTTAAATTTCTTTTTTTAAATTAATTTCTTTTGATTTATCAACAATCACTTCCATATGCTTTTGAGTTTAAAATTTTTCTCCCCTTTCCTCCCCACCACCCTACCCAAGATGGTGCACAATCCAATACAGGCTATACATTTACATTCATATTAAGCATATTTTCACATTAGTGAAGTTGTAAGTAATAATTAAAACCAATAGAAGGAATCATCAGAAAGAGGAAACAAAACTCAACAGAAGAGGAAAAAAAAAGAAAGTGATTCAACTTTCACAGTTTCTGTGTCTTTTTCTCCATCCTTTCCCCCATTTATGCTTTTCTTTCTCCTTTCTCCTTTTCCCTCCTTACTAGTGTTTTGCTTTTGACCACTGCCTCCTTCAGTCTCTCCTCCTTTCTATTATCCCTTTCCCTTTTCTTCCCCTTTGCCCTTACTGCTTCTTCCCTCCCTTCTATCCCCCTCCTTTTCTTCCCCTTCCCTCCACTGCCATAGGGCAAGTTAGATTTCTATGCTCAACTGACTATGTTATGCCCTTCTTGAGCCAAATCTGATGAGAGTAAGGTTCAAATAATGCTCACCCCCCCTTCCTTCTTTCCTTCTGCTGTAATAGGATTTTCTGTCTTCTCCTGTAATGTAATTTATCTTTGTCTGCCTCCTCCTTTCTCAGTACATTTTCTAAGATCAGACTAATCCACTTACTTGGATCCATTTAACCCACTTGATTAGATTTTTTTTTATCATTACATCAAAGTCAACTCATATCCACCCCCTTTATGCATGCTTCTTTAACATGGTGTAATAACAATACAGTTCTCAAGAATTGTAAGTGTCATCCTTCCTTGTAGGGATGTAAACAGTCCGCCCTTATTAACAACATTTTGTATCTTTCTGTTCCATTTACCTTTTTATGTCTTTCTTGAATCTTGTACTTGAAGATCAAATTTTTTTGTTGAGCTCTGGTCTTTTTATGAGGAAGATTTGGAAGTCCCCTATTTTGTTGAATATCCATCTCCTCCCTTGAAAAGTCATGCTCATTTTTGCAGGGTAGTTGATCCTTGGCTGCGATCTAAGCTCCTTTAGCTTACAGAATATCATGTCCTATGCCCTGAGGTCTTTTAATGTAAAAGCTGCAAGGTGCTGTGTAATCCTGACTGTGGTTCCCCGATATTTAAATTGTTTCTTTCTGGCTGCTTGCAGCACCTTCTCTTTCATCCGGTAATTTTGGAATTTTGCTATTATATTCCCTGGCATTGTCGATTTATGATCTCTTTCAGGAGGTGATTGGTGGATTCTTTCTATGGTTACCTTACCCTCTGGTTCTAGGACTTCTGGGCAGTTTTCCTTTATGCTTTCCTGAAAGATATTGTCCAGGCTCTTTTTTTCATCATGATTTTCGGATAGTCCAGTGATTTTTAAATTGTTTCTCCTGGAGTGATTTTCCAGGTTGGTTATTTTACCAATGAGCTATTTTATGTTTTCATCTATTTTTTCATTTTTTTGTTTCTGTTTGACTGATTCTTGCTCTCTCATAGAGTCATTAGTTTCCATTTGTCCAATTCTAGTTTTTAACAGATTGTTTTCTTCTGTTAGTTTCTGTACTTCTTCAATTGGCCAATTGTATTTTTAAGGGATTTGTTTTCTTCAGTGTACTTTTTTTTTTCCAATTGACCAATTGTATTTTTTAAGGAGTCTTCTACCTCTCTCATTAGACTTTTAAAATCCTTCTTGAGCTCTTCTAAGAAGGCTTTTTGGGCTTACCAGTTCATATTCCCTTTTGATGTTGCAGATGTGGGTTTGTTGACAATGTTGTCCTCTTCAGAATTTCTGTCTTGATCTTCACTCTTCTCATAATATGAATCTATGGTACGTTTCTTTTTACTCATGGTTTCTTTATTCCCTGGCCTTTAAAGAGATTGAGCTCTCCTGCTGGGGAACAGAGGGCACTGACCCAAGCTTCTTGTGTTGGGAGCCTAGGTCTTGGTCACTGGCTTTGTGTGCTGGGGCCTCTTATGTTGGCAATTGGAGGCTGTAGGGTTTTGGCAGCTTACCTGGTGTTGGGCTGGAATCAGCAAGGCTGGAACTTTCAGGCAATTCTAGGTTGCCTGCTTTTCCTTTCCTTTAGCTTTCTTCAGCTCCTTTTAGATGGGTGCTGAAGGGTGTTTATATGCCTGAGGCCCGTGGCAATGCTGCCTCTCTCATTTCTGCTAATGCACTGGGAAATTCCTTTGCGGGAGAGTGCCAAGGTACCTGGTGGTTTTCTGAGCTGGTTTCCACCAGTTCCCTTGCCCTCACTGAGGCACTCAGAGGTCCAGGTGTTGGTGTTTGCCTGCTCTACCACCTGGGCTTCAGGATCTCTTCCTGGTTGACAGTTGGAGGCTGTAGGGTTCTGACAGCTTACCTGGTGTTGGGTTGGAATCAGCAAGGCTGGGACTTTAGGAAGACTCTAGGTTGCTTTCTTCAGCTCCTTTCAGATGAATGCTGCAGGGTGCTTATCGCCTGGGGTCATTTGTAGTGCAGCTTTCCTTATTTTTGCTGAGGCACTGGGAGACATGTTTGCTGGGCTGCTGTGCTGCTGTTCCCTGTCTTTCTTCTAGTTCAGCTGTTCCAGGGTTTTTTTTTTCTGGGGTGATATTTTCTGGGTTTTCAGAGGTTGATAAGGGAGGGTGAGCCCCTCTCTTCTTTTTTAATGGTCATAGCACTAGTATATGCCAGAGGCAAGACTTTTCTCCAGAGTTTTCCAACTACAAGGCTGGTCCTCTATCCACAATCTCATCTATACTGAGTCCTTTTATTGCCTTTCACTGGAACTATTGAAATAGCCTACTAATTGGTCTTTCCACTCCAATTCTCTACTCAAATAGCACTACTAATATGTTTTTTCCTAAAGCACGAGTTTGATTATGTCATTCCTTTACTCCATAAACTTCAATGGCTCACTATTGTCTCTGTGGTTAAATATAAAGTCCTCCATAAGTTTCTTGAGACCAGGGACTGTCTTTTACCTTGCTTTGTATCTACAGTGTTTAGCAAAATACCTGGCACATAGAAGACAACAAATACTTATTGTCTGACTAACTGATTGGCTTTGACACTAGAAATAAACTAAATCTGCAGGCTTTTGATACCTTCCATTCCTTCCTAAACTTTACTGTATGACCAATCTGACCTTCTTGCCTAGCCTCCTACATGATAACGCCATCTTCCATTTCCATAATTTGACCTGTCTCCCATACTCAACATGCATTCCTTTCAATCAATACTGTAATCTCTCTCTCTCTCTCTGGTCCTATTCGTCCATTGATGAATTTCTCCCAAAAGACCTCTCATGCTTCATTGTCTGGATTTTATTACTATGCTCCCTACCTGCTACTTACTGTACACCTCAGGTTTACAGTTCCTATTTTATGAGTTCAGTGATTTTCTTTTTGTTTATATTTGTAACCCTCATGTTCAGCACATAATAATAAATCATTGACTTAGAATTCATTGCTTTCTTCAAACATCAGCTCAAATGCCTCCTACCTGTGGTCTTTCCTGTTTCCCCAGCTTCTAATAACTTCCCTCACAAAGAACAAAACAAAACAAAAACACACTTTGTTTTTGTTACATGTAGATTCTAGATATAGTTATTTGTGTATATATTCTCTCCTCTGATAGAATGTAAACTCCTTGAGGACAGGAATTGTTGAAGTTTTATCTTTGTATTCCTGACACTTACATTAGTGCCACAGTGGGCACACAGTACTTTTTAATTAAAGTTAAATCAGACAAATTAAAAAAAAACAACCTTTTGATGACTATTTGACTTAGTTGAGTGGTCACCATAAAGGCCAAAGTATACACATTCAGACCATGGAGTATGTAACAGTAATAAGGGCATCATTCAGTCAACACACTGGCCATTTTTTTTTTGCCCCTAAGAAGTCCTAGGTGGTCAAGTTTAATTTATAGAGGTAGGGACGATGGACCAAAAAGCTCGTTTTCCAACATTCTTAGAAGGACTGTAATTTTTGTGAAGGCATTTTACTATCCTGTCTTCTTTGTAAGATTCATAGCATCTTGTAATCTGACTTATTCACATTCAATAGATGGTTGTAAGGTCAATAAATGGAAGACATATTGCTATAGCATATCTGAATATAAGGCATAATTTGAGCAAAATGTTATGTCAGATTCCTCCTCTCTTCCTTATTTGATTATTTCATCAGAATTTTTTTTTGTTTGATCAGAGCCCAAATACAGTTAATGTCCTACTCAGCATTTACTACTATGAAATTTGAAAATGTGAAATAATTTCAGATCCTCAATGTTGCTAAATTTGAGATAGATGACATATGGGACTGAAATGCAACTTATTTCTCCATTGCTTTTTCCCACCTTTCTCCATCATCCCCCCTCCCCCACATCCTTGCTTTATCATTGAAAGAAATAATACATGGAAAGTGTACAAAGTGTAAACATTTACAAAGGGAAATTATGACACTTGCTAAATGCGAAGCCGTTTAGTTTTGAACTTTATTTTGTTTAAATAATGGTACCTAGCAATTATGATTAGAGAATTCATCTTTGAGAATAGGAAGGCCCACTGAAATCTACAGTAGACAGCCTTCTTGTAAGGATAAGACCTTGTGTCTTAAAACACTTTTTTCCTGACAATCTTTCAAAGCCCAAGATAACCTTCGACTCTCTCTGTCTCTAAGTACAGACCAATTAATTCTCATCTGCATTTACCTAGCTGGGAATGTATAATCAAGGTAAAAAACAACAAGTCTGAGTCTTCAGATCATGATCAAGGTAACCCTTCTGGACTGCAGGAATGGACTTGCTCAATGCTGAATGCTTCTGCAGTTCTGTTCCTTGTACTCATGTGATTCTTCTTGAACCTTTTCTGTTTCTATGATAAATCTAGACTCAGAAAATTACCTTATGTCCTGGGATCAAAGAACTTTCATTCTTTTCATTCTGATTTCTAACCTCTTCAAGCTCTAAAACACCATGTCATAATGAAGGTATTACAAGTGGGACTTTTGGATTACAGCATTTATTTGAAATGATATATTCAGGAAGTTTTAGGGGCAGAGCCAAGACGACAAAGTAGAGAATGCAGTCAGCTGAGCTCCCCCAACATTCCCTTCCAAACAACTTTAAAATAACACCTCAAATAGAATCCTAGAGTGACAGCACCAACAAATTTCAGAATGAGACATTTTTACAGCTCAAGACAACTTAGGTGATTAAAAATAGAGATTGTGACATGAAGTAGAAGGTAATCGAAAGCCCACATTCATGAATGATCATTGGTTAGACCAAGAGGTGATGATAGAAGTAGCAATAGAGAGGGTGAGGGGATCTAGCAACTGGTCAGAAAGAGATTACAGATGACTTCTGTGCTAGGTCTGGATGCAGGAACAGATGCTGTTCGGCATCTCCATTGCCTATACCCACTTTTGGGTCATAGCTCAAGGGCATAGAAGAGCATTGTCAGGCAAGAAGCAGCAGAAACCCTGTGGGGCAGTATTGCTTTTGACCAAAAGAGATCAAGGACCCTAAAGAACGGTATCATTTATGGTTCCAGGACATCCAAAACTCTCAAGAACAGTATCATTTCCAGTCCAAAAGAAGAAGGGGAACATCCTAAGTTAACACCAGAGCACAGACCACAAGAATAGTGACCATACCTCTCCCCAGATCATCACACTACCTTGAAAGCTCTGAAAAATTCCAGACCCCTAGAACTGGCTCTGAAAATAGCAGTGCCAAAAAAACCCAAAAACAAAAACAAAAAACCTAGAGATTTATACAGTGCCTCTGCCCCCCTCTCACTCTACCAGCCTAACGTTAATATAAAGTTCCAAATCCAGAAATAGGTGGAAAAAGGAGCAAACAACAATATAGAATCTGACCATAAAAAGCTACCATGGTAACAGGGAAGATCAAGACACAGACTCAGAGGACAATGAAGTAAAAACAGCTATAAACAAAGCTGCAAAAAAGTGAATTGGACACAAGCCCAACAAAAATTTCTAGAAGAACTAAAAAAAAAATATTCAAAATCAAATAAGAGTGATAGAAGAAAAGTTAATTAAAGAAATTAATCCAAAGGTAAAAATAAGAAAATAAAATTAATAGCTTGGTAAAAGAGGCACAAAAATACTGAAGAAAATAACACCTTAAAAAAACAGAATTGGCCAAAAGGGGGGAAAAAAAGGTAAAAAACTTCACTGAAGAAAATAATAACCCCCAAATTATAATCGGGTAAGTGGAAACTAATGACTCTATCTGACATCAAGAAACAATCAAACAAAGTAAAAAAAAAAAAGAAAATATAAAAGAATATATGAAATATCTCACAGGAAAAACAACTGACTTGAGAATTTAAGAATTATTGGACTACCTGAAAGCCATGATCAAAGAAAAAGACTAGTCATCATATTTCAAGAAATTATCAATGAAAAATGTCCCAAAATTGTTAAGCCACAGGGTAAAATAGAAAATGAGAGAATATACCAATCACCACCTGAAAGAGACCACAAAATGAAAACTCCTAGGAATATCATGGTTAAATTCCAGAGTTCCCATGTCAAAGAGAAAATACTTCAACTATGCAGAATGAATCTATTCAAATACAGTCAATATCATATAAGGTTAGGGAGTTTTCACCTTAAAGAAGCAAAGGTTTTGGAAAATAGTGTTCTGGAAGTCAAAAGAGCTGGGATTACAACACAGAATCACTTACTAAGCAAAACTGAGTATAATCCTTCAAGGGAAAAAATGGAAATTCAGTGAAATAGAGGTGGTCTTAAAAATATAACTGATGGAAAGGCCAGAGCTGAATAGAAAATTTGACTTTCAAATACAAGACTCAAGAGAAGCATAAAAAGGCAAGCATGAAAGAGAAATCATAAAGTATTCAATAAGGCTAACCTGTTTACCTTTCTATATAGGAAGATAATGCAAATAATTTCAAAGAACTTTATCATTGTTAGTGCAATTAGAAGGATTTTACAAAGAAAGAGGCCGTGAGAGTTAGACAATTATATTGGGATCATGTTAAAAAATGGATAGGCAAGAAAAAGGGATGCCCTCTAAGAAGGGGGAAGGGATAGAGAAAATTATTTCACATAAAGGAGGCATGCAAGGAAAAGCTTTTATAGTAGAGGTGAAAATGGTGGGGATGAGACAGGCAAAGCTTTAACTTCACTCATGTCTAAATTGGATCAAAGATGGAAATATTTTATATAATATATATATATATATATATATATATACACACACACACACACACACACACATACATACTTGTGTATTCAATTGATAATAGAAATCTTACTTAACAGGGAAGTAAGAGGGTAAGGGGATAAAAGAAAAGGAGATGATAAAAAAAAAGAGTGAATAAAAAAAGCAGTGGGCAAAAGTAAAACAGACTTTAGAGGAGGGAGAGGATAAAAAGTGAGGAAGAAGGATAAATAGAAGAAAATAGGATGGAGGAAAACGCACAATTAGTAATCATAACTGTAGATGTTGGATGAACTTGCCCATAAAATGAAAGAGCATAGCAGAATGGATTAGAAACTAGAACCCAACAATATTTGTTTATAATAAGCACACTTGAAGCAGACACGCAGACACACAGACACACACACACAGAGTTAAAATAAGGGACTAGAACAAAATTTATTATGCTTTAGTTGAAGTAAAAAAAAAAGGCAGGAGTAACAATCATGATCTCAGACAAAGCAAAAGCAAAAATAGATCTATTTAAATGGAATAAACAGGGAAGCTATGTCTTGCTAAAAATGAAACACAAAATGAAGTAATATCAATGCTAAATGTATGCCGGCCAAATGTTGTAGCATCCAAATTCTTAAAGGAAATGTTGAATGAATTATGGGAAGAAATATAGAGAATAAAACTATAGTAGTGGGGGACCTCAACTTTCCCTTTTCAGAGTTAAATAAATCTAACCATAAAATAAATTAGAAAGAAGTCAAGAGGATGAATAGAATCTAAAAGGAGTATAGGATTTTCTCATCTTTGCATAGAACCTCCACAAAAACTGACCGTGTATTGGAGCATAAATACCTCACAACCTAATGCAGAATATTCAGAAATATTGAACACACCCATTTCAGACCATAATGAATTAAAATTACATTTAATAAAGGGCTGTGGAAGCATAGATTAAACATTAATTGGAAACTAAATAATCTATTCCTAAAGAATAAGCAGGTCCAAGAATAAATCATAGAATAATAGAATAGAATTACAGAATCATAGATGAAGAGTTACATTAATATAAACTGCCCAGATTAAAAGACTAGGAAGTAGAATACTTAATGGAATTAACAAGTCCTTATTCTAGGAATAATGAGAAAAGTGCTGCCATTGGAGTTAGGAACACTACTGATACACACTGGCTGTGCGACCCTAGACAGATCAGTTAAGGTCACAGTACCCTAGGTAATTCTCTTAGAGTAATAAATGCAAAGTAGATGTGTTGGGGATCTATAAGGATGTAGAGGGCCACAGGCCGTTCAAGAGGTCTCACTGATGGGTGGAGGCCCCTGTCAGGTGCTGATCTTCGAGCAAAGGTCGCCTGCAGTGCTCCATTGTATGGATCTGTAACAATCTTTAACTCCCCTAGTTATTGTATGGTTATTAGCAGTTTATCTGTATTTGGAGTCAGATATGTGCACAAGATGTGCATGCACTGTCCTTAGCACAGCATGAGCTCTATGTCATTGTAACTTGATAAGAAGTTCCTGTTACTTTACTACTTAAGTGAATGCTTTGCAAAAATTAAAGGGAGTTGCTTCCATCTTGTCTCCTGCCTCATCAATGCGCATTCGAGATAGAAGGTTAAGCTGGTCTTATCCCTTCAAAATTAGTATAGGATCCTTGCTCTAGTGGTGAGCTGAGTTAGCTGTGCACAGTATAGATGCGCATCCATATTGGGAGAGAATTTTCTCATCAAGATATCACTATGGTATTGACATCACTAGTCAGTGGAAAACACAATGCTTCTCTTAAAGAAGAATAGAGTTTTTGCTTGCCTTATCCTGTTGTTGATTAATAGAGAGGTCACAAGAAAATAAACCCTCATATATTTTATTTTTCTTTTAGTTTAACCACTCTAACCATGCTTACCCCCTTTTATACTTTCTTGTGATTTTTGAAAATTTCTCAGTTGTACCTATGAAATTTTATCTTCTAGTGTTCTTCTCTATGATTGAGCCAGTCAAGATACATACTCACACACCCACATACCCCCCACCCCCCCCCCACAAATACACACACACACAAATTATATGCATATAATTTATGGCTCATTATGTCTCCAGAGGCTAGATTTCTGGGAGCTGTCAGAAGTATTTTTATGAAATACATTTTGGCTATTTTCTCCTCATGGTTATATTTTCTGTGAACTCCAGCTATCTACAAAATAGCAAACCTGCAGAAGAAAAGGGGGAAATGCTTCAGTTATATAGATATTTCCACATATCCAGATGTCTGACACCATGTAGCCAAAGCTTAAAGATATTTAATCAATTTTTCACTTTTCATCTTGAATGCTTTATCATTTCATAGAAAAAGCCACTATGTCTCAAAGTCTGTTTGCTCTTAATATTCCAAGTCTCTGAACTTACGAGAGATTTTCTTGAAGTACTATACTGTGTTCCTCCTCCTCAAAAACACACTTTCTTTGTGGTCCCTCTGGAGATGCCTCTTTTCAAGACATAACCATACCTTTTTTGATCACCATGCCTAACACTGACAAGACTCCCACATTCACAACAATTTGAAATCTTGATTTATAGTCATTCTTAGAAGCTCATTTTTCCTAAAATGTAATTTCCTGTTCTTGCATAAAGCTCTAGGATACCTTCAAAGGGATTTTGACACTTGAAGAGGTACATTCACAACCACTAAACCTGCTGGGCCAAACAGCACTGGAACTTGAGAGCTCAGTTTGCATCTCTTCTTCCTCCAGAAGGGCAAGAACAATTGAGAATACATACTTTATGGTCTTGTGGATGGTAAACTGGAAGCTTTGCGTTACCCTCACCTCATATGATTTAGGTTGCAGAAGCCCACTGGAATGCTTCTCCCCCACGCTTCTCAACAATATTGCATAGATGACGGAGATGTTTTGAGACATGTGGTTTGTTAGGGGTAAGCTCTCTATGGAGCAACAGGACACCCTGAGGGAGGGATGGGTGACATATGCCAGGAAAGTCAAATCACCACATCTCAATCAACTACCACCTTCCTTCAGACCCAGATGGACACAGCCAGGAACTTGAATCCAAGACTCCTGGATATAGCAATACTCCCTTAACTACTCCTCCTGCTTCCAGCCTGGTTCCCTCACTGATTACTGAAGACACAAATCTGATGGAGAATGACTCTGCCGTCCTTTCCACCATCACCACCAACTGTTGACCAACTGTTATCAACAGGCAGATTAGACCAAAAACTCTGGGAAAAGTAGCACCCCCAAGACCATTGGTCCTGCTTTCAGCTCAGCCACTATATGCACTATGTAGGAGAGAAACTTCTGTGGAGAAAGACAGCCATATCCATCATCTCCTGACCAATTAATACCCACAGGACAGTCAAACTGGCCAACAGAAGCAACAAGGCACCCTGGAGATGAGTTAGAAAGTGGTAAGACAAGAAAAAGCACGGCCACCATCTTGACAATCTTTTCTTCACAGACCAGGATGGAGACAATCTAAAACCCAGAGTCCAAGAACCCCCCAAATAACAGATAGTATTCCTCATTCCCACACCACTGACCCAATTCCAATGCAGACCCTGAGGCCATAATTTAGAGAAGCAATCCTAAGGGAAACTTGGTCTGGCAATTTCCTCTACAGGTACTGGATCCACTCCTTCCTCAGCAGCAGCAGGTATAAAAGACCAAGAAAAAGAAAGTTCTTCTGCCAAAGTCCTCAGCATTGTCAAATAACATAGATTTGATGGGTGGAAATGACATTTGAAGAGATGCGTTACCATCAGCTTTGCTGATGATGTCTAGGGACAATGGAAATTTTCCATTTGACATGTAATAGAAACTTCCTATATCCATTGTCTCCCCCTACTAAAATGTGAATTCTTTGAGGGCAGTGGCTCTCATGCTTTTCTGTTTGTGTCCTTAGTAGTAATAGAGTGCTTTGCGGATGAGTACTTAATAAATATTCTCATTCATGATATTTTAAGT
Organism: Phascolarctos cinereus; assembly: GCF_003287225.1. Lineage (NCBI taxonomy): Eukaryota > Metazoa > Chordata > Mammalia > Diprotodontia > Phascolarctidae > Phascolarctos > Phascolarctos cinereus. Next base: position 79,871,957 of record NW_027555847.1, on the reverse strand, counting down.
AAGGTCTTAGGAAAGACTTCTTGTTTAAGTTCTCTTGCATTACACAAGTGATGCCCCTTATCTTTAATGCACTCCCTCCTAATGCCTGCAAAGTACACATTCAACACAAGGCCTTTATTTATTGGGGCAGTTAGGTAGTACAATGGCTAGAGAACTGGAAGTCAGGAAGTCAGGAAGACAAGTTCAAATTTGACCTAAGAACTTTACTAGCTGTGCGAAATCGGTGAGCAAGTCACTTATATGCTGCCTGCCTCAATTTCCTGACCTATAAAACGCAGATAATAATAACAATTATAGCTCAAGGTTGTTGTGAGGATCAAACGGGATAATTTTGTCAAGAGTTTTGCAAATCTTAAAGTGCTATGTCAAGTTCCAGTTATTTGCACTTTCTCATTCTTAGAATTACTTTTGTATCATAGTATCATAGATGTAGAGGTTGAAGTGATCTTAACAGTTAATTAGTCCAAATTTATCCATTTTTATGGATGGCAAAACTAAGAACCAGAAAGATTAAGTGAATTGTCCAAAGTCATGCAGATGGTGAGGAGGAGGGATTTAAACCCAGGTCCTCTGAATTCAAATATAGTTCTTTTTCTGTGCCACACTAATATATTTTATATATAATTTATATGTATTTACTTATACATATTAATATCCTTTTTTTATTGCTAATATGTAGCAACATGTACTTAGTACACACAATAAATGGTGAATTTAATTGAGGAAAATTATGTGCACATATATATGTATAAATACATATGTAATTGTATGTATATATGCATACATATATATGTGCACATGTGTGTGTTATATGTGTGTGGGAGAAAGAAAGAGAAAGAGAGACAGAGACAGAGAGCTACATGTAATCTGTGGGCCAGAGAAAAATTTTCAACAGTATTTTCTTTATAGGCATGAGTATATGCATGAAGATCTATAATGATTCATGATAACAGCAAAGAATCAGATGATTTGATACACTGATCTCAGAAAAAAAAAAGAATGCCTCAAATGTTCCCCATGTGGCCAATAATGTGTTTTTCAATTCTGCTACATAATTTAGTTTCATTTTTTCCACATTATCATGTAGTCTGCCTATCTGAAAGATAATTAAATATTAGACACAAAGTAAACTTGGTATTTGAATTTTTGGAGCATGGCTTGAAATAGAATAATAAAAGGGATGGAATGCATCTCGCAAGAGCTGGTAAAAATGCCTTTGTCTGATGTCTTGCAAATCTAATTTAGAAAAAAAAATGCATTAAACTGTTAAGAGAAAACCTTGTTTCAGGCCTTGGCCTAGTCAGTAAGGCTAACTCAGGAAATAAGGCAAAGGAGTTTATTAGCACACCAAGACAGCAAGCAGTTGGAGTGTGGCTTGTCCCTGACTCAAACTGCACAGGGCCTTTTTATAGACAGGAATAAAACCTTCCACGTAAGGACAAAAGTGTCTTGATGTACATGCCGTCAAGGAGGAGATGGGATTAATGCAACCTCAGCTCCTCCTTCTCTGCTTCATTTCTTACCTAGCCTTAATGACTGAATGGGCATTGCCTCAATCAGTCTGAAACCTGTTAAAGACCGTAGCTTAAAAAGGCCAAGGTCTCCCACTTCATCCAGGTCATCTCCAGTCACCCCAATCTGTATCTTGCCTCTGAACTCAGATGGCTCAGGAGGAGAGAAGGAGGCTGGTGATTTTGCAGGGTCCTCCCTCATTTAAATACAATTCACTAGCATATCATGACATCACCTCCCTGATGTCACAGTCCTCTTCTAGAAAGAAGGACAAACAATAAAAAACAATAGAATGATGGGATTAGTGCTCATGCTTAATGCTATTTTCTGAAGGCTGGCTGGGTGGGAACCCAAAGTCTAAACAAGTTTTAAAATGGAGTCACTCAGATTGTCCCTGCACAAATAACTGACTTTGTGTAAAACTAAAAAAGGATTGGAAAGGGAAAAACTTGGCTATGCATATTGAGCAAGCCATGTACCACAAAATAGTTATGACATAGGAAGAAGAATTGAAATTGAGCCACATAGAAGTTCATAGGAGGAAAAAAAGCAAACCAAAACCAAACTAAAACAAAAGCAAAAACTAAGAATAGACCTAGTAGTAAAACCCAAGACCTCCAATTTAGCTAACAGGTAAGATGAAGTCAAAGGTTCATATATGGAAGGAAATTTGACCTCCGTTACCACTGAGACTTGGTGCAATGAGACAGTTTGTGAGGATATAATGTGATAGGAAGAGGAATGTCACAATGTTATAAATTGCCCATACATACCTACACATATGTGTAGGTATGTATATACACACGTATACATACATATATGTGTATATGTACATCTATATATTATGCATATATGCTCAGCAGAAGTCTATATATGTACATACACAAATACATATGTTTGAGTATATGTGGGTTTGTATATGTGTATATATGTGTGTTTGCGTATACACACACATATATGTGTACATTTACTCATGGGAGAGAATTTGAGAACTAGAGAAAGGAAGCAAAGTAGAGAGAAGTGCAGAGTATTGGAGTAAAGATCCATAGAAGCAAAAAGAGAAGTCATTTTGTTGTTTGAGTACAGTAGAGACCACGTAAGAAGATAATATAAATGGAGAGTTCAAAAAACACAAGTCTGACACACTGCAGCATGATAGAAAATATAAGTAATATGATCATTGATAGAAATCTGATTTTGAAAGGTTCCAATACAGGTTTTATGAAAAATGAAGTTTAATACAGAGATAAATCTGATTTAGGGAATCTAAAATTACATGAGTACAGAATGATAAGGACCTCACTTAGCAGCAGTTAACAAGTAAAAATAAAATAAAATTGAGAACTTTAGTTGACTACAGAGAGACCAACAAAGAGGCTATTGGAAGAGTCCAAGCTAGAAGTTGAACCAACAATGGTGGCTGTGTGAGTCTCAGGATGAAGAAGGATGCATATGTTGTGAAACAGAAAGGCTAAAGTTGTCATTGTTGTTGCTATTTTTTTTTGACTAGGCAATAAGGTTAAGTGACTTGCTAGTAAGTGTTGAGTGTCTGAGGCCACATTTGAACTCAGGTCCTTCTGACTCCAGAGCTAGCACTCTATCCACTGTGCTACTTAGCTGCCCCAATAAAGTTTGATAATAGATTGGATATGTGGGGAGAGAATGACCAGTAAAAGATGACACCAAGGCTTTGAAGCTGGATAATTGGAAGAATGGAGCTGTCCTTGACAATAATAGGGACATTTTAAGAAGGGGTGTGTTTTTGGGACAAAGAGAGTAATTTCTGTTTTGAATATGTTGAATTTGAAAATCTTATGGGACATCCATTTTGAAATGCCCCAAAGGTGGTTGGTGACTCATAACAGCTTAAAAGAGAGGTTAAGATTAGATAAGAGATAAGACAGGTGAGAGGTTAAGATAAGTGAGCCAGTCATCTGCCTAGAGATGATGATGAAACTCCTGGGGGATGATGAGATCAGCAATGAATGAATGCATAAATAAATGAAATGAAAAGCACTTATTAATTATTTGCCATATGCAAAGTACCCTGTTAAATACTTAGTATACAAATAGAAAAGCATGGACAGTCCCTTCTCTCAGTGAGCTCCCATATGTGAGTCAACAAAAATTGAAGGATTTAGCTGCATATGGAAAGTTCCCATGGCCCTTTGGGCTCAGCAGTAAAATATATGACTTTTCTCTAATGTTATTTCCACTGATAAAACCATATTCATTTTGACAATGCCAAGGCTTCTTTGGGTGTTAAAAAAAATTCATTTTCAGGTCTTCAGTAGTTTTGCCTGCTGAGAAGAGAGGTGCTACAGCACCTGAAGAGGAAATTGCCTGGTTACATCTCCCTGCATGACAACTGAGGCTAAAAGTAGGACCTGTGGTCTCAAGATCATTGCTATTCTAAGAGTTCTTGGACTTACCTGTCTTTACAGCGTTTGTGAAAGAGTATAGAGAAAAAACAATAGAGGACCTAGAACAGAGCCTCGGGGACATCCACAGTTATTGGTTGTGACAGAGATCATGATTCAGCAAAGGATACTGAAACAGTCTTATCAGAGAAGAGAAGGAACTGGAAAGGAGAGAGTGTCAAAAAGAATGGAGGTGTCCAACAGTGTTAAGTGTTTCACAATAATGAAGAAGGATGAGGACAAAGCAAAGGTTATAGATCTGGCGATCATTGGTACCTTTAGAGGGAATAGTTTCGGCTGAATAAGGTTAAAAGTAGGAATGCAGAGGCTTTAGAAGAGTGAGAAAAGGACATGGAGGTACTGTTTTAACTGGCTTTTTAAGGAGATTAGCTGAGAAGGGGAAGAGAGCTATAGGACAGTAGCTGAGGGGATGAATGGATCTAGTGAGAAGTAATTAAGACAGTGGGGGAAATCTACTAGGGAAGGTAGGAAGTAGTGATATAAATGTTATATGGAAAAATATTGGTTTTAGCAAGAAGAAATGTCACCTCTTGATCAGAGACTTGAGTGAAGAAAGAGGTAGTGAGAGATGTTGCCAGGGAGATGTGAGGTGAGGAGAAGGGGAGAAAAAGGAATTCATAGAGGATAGCCTCATTTTTTTTTTCAATGAAGTATTAGTTAAGATTTTCAACTGAGAATTTTGGGGAAGGGGATGTGATAAGAGGTTCAAGGAGAGAAAAGAAAGTATGAAGTAGCTTCTGTGATGGGTATAAGAGAAAATTGATTAGGGGGATGTAGAAAGATTGCCTTGCTGCTATGAGGCTTGTCATTAAATAATGTAAATTGTTAGTATATCTCATCAGTCAGTGTGGTATCATGACTTTGTCCAGCTATGTTCAACTTCAGATGAGCTGAAACAACAAAAAAACTGGGAGTAATCTAAGTTTGTGGTTTAGTAAGGCATGATTGATGATTGGTTGAGAAAACAAGGGATTCAAGAGATAGGAGAGTATAAATTTGAACTGGTTCACCAAAGCATAGGGATTGGGAATAGAGGAGAATATAATTAGAGCAGGGGTGATGACATGGGAAAGTATAGAAATGTAGAGGGATTAGGGATCATTTCGAAGTTGAGAAAAGATTTAGACATTCTAAGACAGGGGAAGATGGAATGATAAAAGATAATTATCAAGATAAAGGAAGTTTGGAGTTCTTTATTATGGAATTTGGACACTTGGAGGTAATGTCAAGATTAAAGATATGGTCATCCCTATGTGTAACTGATTTGGAATGGAGAAATATCTTATGTAAATTGAGTTGATGGAGAAAATGGGAAGTTAGGGTATTTGACATAACATCAACATTGATGTTACAATGCTGTATTATGAGAACAGGAATCATGATGGTAAGGTAATGAGTTCCTCGTCAATGAAAATACTCAGAGGTTGGATGATGACCAATAAGAAGTGTTATAGACATAATTCCTACATGGGAAGGGATGTTGGACAAGATAAATTCTGAGATCCTTTATAGTCCTAAGAATGCATCTCTCTGTGATCTATCAAATCCTTTTTCTATATAGGCTTCATAATTTTCAAACACTTAATTGTTTTAGGTCAGAAACCTTGACTTTGTACCTTCCCTCACCTCTCCCCTATACAAACAATCTTCAGTCTTGACAATTCTGCCTCAACAATATCTCCTGCAACCACTCCCTTCTGTCCTCACAAGAGGTCCTCATCTCCTCTCACCTGGACTATTGAAGCATCCTTCTAAATTGTCTTCCTGCCTTTATTCATTTACTTATTTACATATCCATTTATCTATCTATCTATCTGTTTGTTTATTCATTAATTCATTAATTCATTTATTTATGTATTTATTTATCTGTTTATTTGTTTATTCATGCATTCATTTGTTTGTCCCTTTGTTCATTTATTTATTTGTTTGTTTGTTTAACCTCTTATCTAGCCCTAATCACTGAATGGGTGTTGTCTCAGTCAAACTGAGACCTGTTAAAGATCTTAGCTTAAAAAGGACAGGGTCTCCCACTTCATCCAGTGCCATCTCCAGTCATCCTGATCTATATCTTACCACTTGACCTAGATGGCTCCAGAGGAGAAAGTGAGACTGGTGATTTTACACAGCTCTCTCTCACTTAAATCCATTTCACTTGCATGCCATGAAAGCACATGCCTGATATCATGGTCCTCTTCTAGAAAGAAGGACAAGTGACAAAAACAACAATGACAACCCTTTTCAATCCATCATCCAAAAAGCTGATATATTGAAATTGCTGTATCTGACAATGCCATTATCTTGCTCATAAAACTTCAATGGGTCTCTCCTGATTCTAGGATAAAATATAAATATTTCTGACATTTAAATACCTTTACAATTAAGGCTTGAAATTCTAATCACCTTTGAATCTTCCCTTTCTTTTATCCCCACTCTCACAAATAATCATGTGCTAATTCTTTTCATTTCCACCTCTGCATTTGCCCCTTTACATTTAAATGAAACCATGCTTACTTAAGTCTCTTGTTTCTTCTTTTCTGAATCACTCCAAGTCTTCTAAGGGGTCTCTCTGCCTGTCATCTCTCCCACCCTCCAAGACATGTGTCTCACAGATGCAACATCAATCTTTCTTAATGCACAGCTCTGATTTTGTCATTCCCTCCCATCCCCCAAAATCTTAATTTTAAGTGATTACTTATTCCATAATAAAAACTCTTTAGATTAGTGTTATTGGACTAATATCTGCCAGCTTTTCCTACCGCATGAATTAAATCCATGTCTTCCTCTTTCCCCTTCAATATGGGATGACCCCACTCCTCCCCCTTCCTACTGTGATAGGGACAGTTTTCCTCCTTAAAAACAGACAAGGTGGTATTGACCCCACTTGGCCCCTGCTTCCATAATGCATCTTTCAGGTCACATAAGGTAAAACTCCTCCCACCTTAATTGTTTTGGGGTCCCGATAACTTCATAGACATCTGAAATACATTGGAATAACCAGAACCTGCCATGCTGAACAGATACATTTCTATTTTCATATAGATACTTGGGGAGCTAAGTCATATGGTACCCTTGTTATATATCCTTGCTATGTTAGGACAAAGTAAATCTTCTTTTGTTGACTTTTCAATAACTTGTGAGCACCTCCTTTCATTCCAACATCAAACCTGAACTAAAAGTGTGACCTCTAACATTAGACCTCTAACAGCTGCCATTTAGGTCCATAGATATTACCAGTGTAGGGTGGCTGGGTATCTATCCTTAAGATGCCTATCGCATTCATGGCACAGGTAGAAACAATGAACAGTAACATTAAATTAGCAAGAATTTTTTCCCCCCATTTCTTTCCAGGACCTATGAATTTCATTGGTATAAGGAAACTCTCAGGGAGGAAATTCCCCCTATCAATGCAAATTGGCAACTTTATCTTTGAGAGGTGTTTATGGCACCCAGAGGCTAATGCCTTTTAGTGTCCAAGTATGTGTCAGTATGCGTCAAAGGCAGACTTTGACTCAAGTTCTCCTGATTCCAAGGCGTGCTTTATATCCTCTGTGTATCACTGTCTCTCAATTAGCAAAAAAATAATTATTCAAAATAGGAAGCTACCAGACTGTGCATTTCCTTCTCATTCCCACTGTTTTGTGAGGGACTGTCCAACATAGTCTTACCAGGTCCAAGCGTCTCTGTGTTCTCCGATGGGGATTGTTATTTGTCCACCCACTCAATGCCACTAAAAGGACATCATCATAATGGGATGCTACCATTGAATCCTAGAAAGTAAGATTTCCATAAAACATCAGGAAATACCCAGGCCAACAGAGATTCTGAACAAAGCTATTTTATGAGGGTTAATTGTGTGAGAAGCTATAGTGGTAGGTAGAATTTAAATAAAATCAAAAGTATTAAGTAAAAAAGAGAGTGCATAGACTTATAGCTATAAGGGAATTTATAGTACATGAGTTCTTAACCTTTTTTTTTTTAATTTCATGGACTCCTTGGCAGTCTGGTGAAACATATGGATCTATTCTCAGAAAAACAAATATATATTTTAAGTGTATAAAATAAAATAAAAATACATTGAGAGAGATGCCAAGGAAACCATTTATACTAAAATACAGTTAGCACAATATATAAAAAAAGTCCACAAACCCCAAGTTAAAAGCACTTATGTGGTCCAATCTTAATATTTGAAAGAGGGCTAGTAAATGTACTTGATTTAATCAAGATCAAGAACTGAAATTCAAACCTAGATTGTCTGGCTGTAATCTCATATTCTTGCTATTACACAATGCTGCCTTTTATAAACTGTAAAATCTGGATATGAGCTGCTTGAGTGCATTCTTACTAGTGTCAGCTTCCACAAACCTTCTTATTTCCAGTAGAACTGGTTTACATGTGCCAATATTTAGAGACACCTTTCATTATATGCTCAAGTTGTTTCAGCCTCTCTCCTTAAAGCAAGTGTTTAATTCATAAAGAAACTGGTTATATGGCTGGATCCATAAGATATGATGTTGACTTCCCTTTGCAAATCCCCATCCCAAGGAGATCTCCCTGGGGAATATGTTTGCAATGACAACTTCCTATAGAGAAGCCTTATTTTCACACACACACACACACACACACACACACACACACACACACACACACACACACACAAATGGGGATTTCTGCTACTTCTCTGTTGGCGATGAATGGAAGCATCTTCCAGAGAGAAATTTTGCCTATGATTACCCGTTTTCAGTTTTCTTCTTTCTTGACATTTCGCACTGCTGATTCCTCTCTTATCCTATATGCTCTCTACTCGTTGCATTTTTGTGACACTGTTCTCTTCTTGTACTCCTACTAGCTTTATGACTTCTCAATCTCCTTTCTTGGATCGTTATACCTGTTCATCCAGGTAGGCGTTAATACCTTCCTCTTTCCTTGAGGGCTCTGTCTTCAGACTTCTAATCTCTCTCTTCAGACTCTCTTTCTGTGATTTCAGCAATTGTCATGCCTATTTAGATGACTCCTACCTAGTCCTAATCTCTTTTGAGCTCTCACAGTCTATATCACAAACTGCCTGGTGGAACTTCAGTTGAATGCTCCCCACTCAACTCAAACTCAACATGTACAAGATGAACCATATCATCTCTTGCACTATTCTGCCCCTCCCCTCCACCCATTCTCCTTTCTCTATGTTGAGGGTATCAGCACTTTGTCAGTCACCCAGCTTCACAATATTGAGGTTGTCATCGCTGTTGTTATCACTTCTTCATCCCGACACATATCCTATCAATGATTGTGTCTTCTAGATTCTTTGTCCATGACACATCTTGTATCTATCCCCTTTTTTCCACCCCCATGGCTACCACTGTTGATCAGGACCTCGTTTCTTCCCATCTGTACCATTTTAATAGTCTCTCAATTGCAATTGATTTCCTGACTTCTAGTCTCCCTCCTGTGCATTCTATCCTCCACACAACAACCTAGATAATTGTTATAAATCATGTTGGATCTTGCTACTGCCATGTTCAAGAAACTTCCATATTTTTTTCTCTTACCTCTAACATAAAATAAGTGCTCCTCAGATTGAGCTTTAAAGGCTTTTACAATCTGGGTCCTGCCAACCTTTCCAGTCTTATATCATCTTCTTAGACTTTGTTCCAGCCAAAGTAGCCTTATTCCTGCTGCCTGAACTCAGCCTTCTATTGTCAACTTTTGGGCACTCTCACCTTACCTCTACCTTTTAGAATCCCTAGCTTCCTTCCATTCCTGGGGAGCAGAGACTTAGTATCCCTGGTACATAGCTCATTGTCTAGAATATAAGTGTTTGTCAACTATGTACAGTGGGAAGTCTTCCTGATTTCCCCTTATTTTAGTATTGTCTCATCTTGCAAATTATATTCATATAGGACCATAGATTAGGATCACATGAATATTGATTGAGAGAGTAATACTTATCTGTTTAGGATTGTATTCTCTCACCATATAGTAAGTTTCTGGCACTGCTTTTGCCTTATCTTTCAATCACCAGTACCTACCTGCCCCTAATACAGTGATTTGCATATAATAGGCACTTAATAAGTGCTTTGGGGATTATTGGATTCACAGTCCAGTAATGGCAATGGATGATCATTATAATCTGGAAGAATTCACATATTTCTCATGACAGCTTTGTCAATGGCCCTACTGGGAAAACATTGTGCCTTATTGACAAACTAGAGCTTGAATCAATTCCTATCTTTCATTCACAACAAATTCTAACAATGGATGCATAGTCTTTATATACGTTATCTTATTTGATCTTCATAGAAATCATATAAAGGTACTCAATTTATTGAATTAGCATTAATGATCAATTCAACAAGCATTTATTAACTGTTTACAATGTATCAGGCATTAGGAATACAAAGAAAAAAAGTGCAAACAGGCTTTGACCTCAAGAAGTTTGCTTTCTAACTCATGAAAACACCATGTTCAGAGATAGGCTAATACAAATACATACATCTGGACACATGTAAACACACATATAAAAGAAGCACACATAATTTCAGGTTATAAACTATAATTTCACATAGCCATCAATACTAAAATTTGTGTTCTCACAGATATATATGTTTTACTGTTGTTTGGAAGTTGAAGAGGAAGCTCCTTATTGGAGAAATTGGGGAGTTTTTTACAGAGATAGGTGGTGACATTTTCACTAGACTTTGAAGAATGGGTGGAGTTAAATGTGAGGATAAAGAAGAATATACATAACTTGTGGATAATTTTTTAAATTAAGTTTCAGTCATCAAGTAACAAGCATTCATTTTCTTTCCCTTTCAACCTCATCCCTCTGCTACTTGGGGCAAAACAAAACAAAAGAAAAACAAAAACAAGCAAAAAACAAAACAAAACTATAAAACCTTTGTAACAAATATAGAGTGAAGCAAGGTGGCACGCACCTGTGGTCCCAGCTACTGGGGGAGGCTGAGGCTGGTGGATCACTTGAGATTGGGAGTTCTGAGCTGCAGAGGGCTAAAGCAAATTGGAGGTCTAGCCAATATTGCTATTCCTGTGTTGAGTAATCAATCACCAGGTTGCTTAAAGAAAGGTGAGCTGGCCCAGACCAGAAACAGAGCTAGTCGGTTTCCAAGCTAATTGGGCCCCTCAGTGGCCTCTGCATTTCTTTCAGTAAAGAGAGACCCAGTCTCAAAACAAACAAAAAGACCCAAATATGGATAGTCAAGTAAAACAAATCCCCACAGATATCATTTTTGAAAAGCTAACTTGAAGTGCCTCAGTACCTTATTCTCCCAGGTTTTACTCTTTGTTCTCACCGCTGCATGTAACAACTTTGGTTACCTGTTGCAAAATGACCTTGTACTAAATGTTCTTGTCTAAGACAATCTCAGTTTTAAAGAATGCAGTGTCCTTTCCTCAACGAACTTCCCTCCCCCAACTCCCTTATCCCCAACCAGCAGCTGCTTGTGTTGACTCAGAAATTACAGATGAGAGTGTGCAGCAACGGTGCCTCAGGGTAAAACCAAGCTAAACAGTGTTCAGTTCAAAGTTCCAGCATGTCAAACTAATTTTGTCAATGTGTAGTCATACTCTGCAGTGACAGGGGGTGGGGAAAGGGTTGGGAGGAGGAAAGGGGAGAGGCAAGCAGAGGGGTGATAGTATCCAGGGAGAACCCCATTCCCACAGTGAACAAAAGGTTAGTTGAATCATCTGGTTTCTATCGGATACATCACTTTTTGCAGGAATCATGTAAGAGTTCATCAGCTAAATGTTGGTATGGAGAGAAATCAAGTACTTGAATGACAGAGCTCCCCAAAGCCCTCTTAAGGGTACTGAAAGGATAAGAAGTTTGGATTCTGTAGTCAGAATTGAAAAGAACCTCTTAGGAAGGTTGTAAAAATTGCAAAGCTTGTCTTTTATTTTCATAAAGAAATGATGCACTGTGCCCTAACCCAGGGAGTTAATTTCCATCCAATTTCTTTATCCATATTTCAATTTCATATCAATATGCAATTTCAATGCATACAATTTATTTAAGGAGGCAGAGGAAGGGAAGTCAGCAAACGTTTATTAAATGTCTACTCCATGCCAGGCACTGTGTGAACTACTCTACACATATTATCTCATTTGATCCTCACAACAGCCCTGATTCATGAACCATGATTTACTTTGAGTCTTACCCTAAACTGACAAGTTATCTTGTAGAATCCTGGTAATAGTCTGCAAATATTGGTGTCAACCATGTAACATTCATTGAAACTTGGCATAAATAGGAAGAAAAAAGAAAACATTTAATTTATCATTAATCTTTTCAATGTTGATATTCAATAATGTGAAATCACTAGGATTGTGTATTTCTGGACATATAAGGGAGAAATATCTCTTTTCATTCCAAGCCCTACTGGTCTCTCAAAGTCTACACATTTCCCCCTCCCTCTCCCTTCTCTACTCTGTCTGTCTCTCTCTCTCTGTGTCTCTGTCTCTGTCTCTGTCTGTCTTTGTCTGTCTCTGTCTCTGTCTCTCTTTCTCCTCTCCCTTTCTTCCTGCCTCTCTTGCTCTCTCTCTGTCTCTGTTGACCTGTCTGTCTCTCACACACAGTCATAGAGCATAAAACCCCTATTTTGTGCAAAGCATTATGCAAAGCAATTATCATTCAAAAGGCTGTTATGGGGAATAACAAACAGGTTTGATCTGTGCAGTTTCATAGGACACACAGTCAGGATGCCATTGACATCCAGGAAGCAAAGAGTTAAGAGTCATGCTACTGAGGCTGATCTCTAAGGTTAGAGTCTTTGTGGGAACCTAGCATCAGAGTCAAAGGATAAAAGCAAATAATTCTCTAAAAAGCAATACAGCCTAGTAACAACCATATTTTGAAAAGGCTTCCATTACTAAAATGAGAGAAAAATCAAAACAACTCTTACTTTTTACCTCATATCCAAAAAATTGACAAAGATGAAAAAGATATGAACATTAAATCGTGAAGAGATTATAGAATGACAGGCACACTCATTTATTTTTTTATTTAAAATATTATTTATTTATAATATTGTTTTAAAAATTTAGTTCAAAATTTTCTCCCTCCATCTAGCCCCTTCTCTCCCCATTGAGAAGGCAAGCAATATGATATCTATTATAGATGTGAAATCATGTAAACCATATTTCCATATTAGCCATGTTGTAAAAAAAAAGCAAGAAAAATAAAATGAAAGAATTATACTTCAATTTTCTCTCAGGAGATGGGTAGCATTTTTCGTTATGTGTCTTTTGGTATTATCTTGCATCATTTTACTGATCAGAGTAGCTAAATCTTTTACAATTGATCATCATTACAATATTGTGGCACTGTGTACAATGACCCCCTGAATTTTTTCACTTCACTCTGCATCAATTGATATAGATCTTCCCAGGTTTTTCTGAAACTAACCCCCCATCATCTCTCATAGCACAACAGTTGTCCATCACAAGCATATACCACAACCTGTTTATCCATTCTGCAATTGATAGGCATCTTTTTCAATTTCCATGAAAAGAGCTGCTATTTTTGTAATATATGTAATATATATTATATTTTCGCTAATATTTGTGTACCTATAGGTCCTTTCAATTATTTATTTATTTATTTTTGATCTCTTTGGGATACAGACCTAGTGGTGGTTTTGCTGGGTTAAAGGGTATGCATAGTTTTATCTCTTTTTATCTATAGTTCCAAACTGTTCTCCAGAATAGACTGGTTCATAACTCCACCACCAACAAATTATATTAATGTATTGTTGGTGGAGTTGTAAAGTATAATCGTTCTGAAAAGCAGTTTTGAATTATGCAAACAGATCAATTAATTAATCAGCCAATAATTATCTATGACATGCTATGTGCCAGCCACAGTACTAGGTATTAGGAATGTAAAGACAAAGAATGAAACAATCCCTACTTATAGTGCACTTATCTTCTAATGGCTGAGAAAACAAGTACACATAAAAATTAAACAGACCCCCCCCACAAAGTTGATAGATGCAAATATATACTAATAACCAATGGGTGATGAAGAAATTATTCATGCCAAAGATGGTGCATGAGCTGCAACCTAAAGGTTAGATACTTGGGCTATCTTATAGATCTGAGAAACAACTTTGTAGATAGCATAGTCAAACCCTTGGGATTTTATGAAATTATTAAGAGAGAGGGAAAAGAAAATATATCCTAGATCAGAATCTTGGGGAATAACCACAGTTAACATATGTGATATGCATGATAAGTCAGCAAAAGACACTGAGAAATGATCAGACAGGTAGGGCACATACAAGAAGAGAATAGTGACATGGAAACCCAGAGATTTGAGTTTCTAGGTAAAAGTGGTCAACAATGGGAAATACAATAGAGAGGCTGAGAAAGATTAGGAGGCAAAACCATTTGATTCATCAGTTAAAAGATCATTGGTAGCTTTGGAAAGACTAGTTTCAGTTGAATGATGAAGATGGAAGTCAGATTCCAAAGGATGAGGGAGTAAAAAGAAAAGTAAAGGCAGTGAGAATAGGCAAGTATCTATATATCCATAACTTTTGATTCAGAGATTCCAGTATATGGCATATAACCTTTAAGGTGATTATTGATTTAAAAAAAGGCTCTATGCATACCAAAATATTTATTTATAACAATACTTTTTGTGATAGTAAAGAAGTAGAAACAAAACATATGCCAGTTGATTGGGGAATGGCCAAACAAATTGAAGTACATAATTTTAATGCTTTTTTTAAATTTTTCAGTAACAATGAACATGGCAAATATCAAAATGCATTGAAAGACTTACATGTAATGATGCCTCCTAAAATTAGCAGATGCAGGAAAACAATATACATAATGACTATAACAATCTACGTATATGGAATGTCAATTATAAAACAGCAAAAATTAATGTTATGAGATTATATAAAACATGTTTAGCCCCTAGAAAATTCTAAGAAAACTCCCACTCCCTTGGAGAGGAGGAGGAAAGTGTTCACAGGTGGCAAATATCGCATATAATTTATTTTTTAATATATTGATCAGTTTTCCTCTTTTTTTTCCTTTTCAAAACTGTTTGTTATATGAGAGAGTTTTCTGGAAGGGGGCAGGAGAAAGGATGGAGGAAATGTAGGTGATACAAAAAAGAATATAAATTAAATCTAATCAAATGTCAAATTAAATTTATATTTGATTCTGGAGTTAATAGAGAGGGAGCCAAGTGGAGTCTATTGGCTGAATGAGGATGAAGCAAGTGACAAGATAAGATCTACACTTTAGAAAAATCACTTGGGCAGCTAAATGGAGCATGGTTTTCAGATGGTGAAGACTTGAGTAGGGAGACCAAATAGGAGACTAGTTCAATAGTCCAAGCTAGAAATAAGTGATGGAGGCCAAAACTAGTGCCATAGCCATAAGGATGAAGGAAGTGGAAAGGGAATTATATCAGAAATGTTGTGGAGATAGGAAAGAACCATGAATGAGCATAACAGATCACAGATTTGAGTAAAATATACAGGTACATTTAAAGCTGCTGATCAGTGGACAGACCTGCTTGACAAACTACTGGACTATTTGTCACTGGAAGTGTTCAAATAGGGCTAAGAGAAATACTTGTCTGGGATTCTCTAAAAGTTAGCATGATGTAGCACTTAATTTTTCGGTCTGAAAATATGATTTGATTCATGGCTCTGATACCTATTAGCTATGTAATGATGGGAGATTTCTCTCAGAGCTTTACCTCATCTGTAAAATGGAGGTCTTAATACTTGTATTACTTACAACTTGTAAAGAAAGAATTTCATATACATCAAAACAGTTATTTTTGGAAAGAATTATCATGTTGGGCAGGAAGTTAGATTATGTAAATTTTGAGATCCTTCCGACTCTAAGAGTAGAATCTTAGTTAATCCTATTTAGTTATGCTCCTTTAGACTTAAGATGTCGCCAGAATTGATAATTCTGCAAGATCACTTCAACTTTGATACTCACAAGTCATCAATTCCCTCTGCTCCTAGGACCCTTCCCGAATGGAGAGTAGAGTGGAGAACTCCCCAAATAGCCTAGGTCAGCCATCTTTTCATTTCTCATCTAGCTGTACTCCTTTGGACTTTTTTCAGCATGCCCCCAGGCTGAGTACCTTTCCTCCCCCTCTTTCAGCTTCCTTTTATGAGTTGTCTTCCCTCATTAGATTGTAAGCTCTTTAAGGGTAGGAACTGTCTTTCATATTTATATCCCCAGTGCTTAGCCCATACAGTACCTGGAACATAGTTGGCACTTAGTAAATGTTTATTAACTGACTGACTTTTTTTTTTATGAATGTAGATGAGCCTTTAGTCATCACAACACCATAACAAATCATTACAAGCAGCATTTATCATAAGAGACATAAACTTCATGTTCCCCAGACCCTTGATAGTCTTCACTGGAGTTTTTATACTTGACTAGAGTTCAGCTTCTGGTTAATTGTCCATTCTAGTTGTTCTTACCAATTTAATGATGCACAGAGCTGTAACAAATGCAGGGTCACTGGGGTTTTACCCAGTGGCACCTGAAAACGCTTCACAATTTTCTTCAGCACCATAGGAACAACTATTTTTTTTTTACCTAGTTATTAGGAACATTAGTTAAAACAAGAAGTCATTAGAGAGGCCATGCCATGTGAGCTCTTCAACAGACTACTTTCAGAATCTTGTTCTTCCTCATCTCTGATAGTCTCATCAACAACAGTAATCTTACTATGTCCCAGAGTCCCTGAACTGAATTAAGAGTGGGCTTTATTCTGTTTGTCCTAGGAAAAGATCTAGTTATAGTTCTGCTAATAACAGCTATTCATAATATTCTTAAGAATTACCCAGCATGCATATCAACAACAAAGGAGAGGGCTTATTTATCAAAACAAAACAAAACTCGTGTTTCATCCCCATCCTTCTAACCAACACTCTTTCTACTGCATGCAAAAAATGATACAAGGTTTTTCCCCATTTGCTTCTTGATATAAATGTGGGAGTCCTTAGATTTTCCTTTAATGGATTTTGTTTGGTATAATCACTTCAAGGGGTCATATTTTAGTATGCTGAAGAATTGTGCCATTTTTACGATAGGTATTCTTTTCACCAGTACAGAATGAAGCCCCTCGGTGTTCTTAGTTAATGATCTCTGTGAGCATAGCAACAACAGTAACAAACAACAAAATTACCTCCTAGAGGCCGACTGTCTGGAGGTAAGTGTTTCCAGCCTTTGCCAGGCTGATCCTTGGAGGTCAAATAGAGCATCTGTTACTAGGCCTGTACTCAAAATCATTCCAACTCAGTAGGATTTGCTCAAACTTATGTTCATCTGGCATAGGCTTTGAGAACAGCTCACCTTCATGCCACAATGGAGCTTTAGAGTGGGGATTTAGCAGAGGTAATAAAAGAGAGGGGCCGTAAAAAGAAGGACAGATTATGAAGTGAGAAAGTCATTTCACCTTCTTAGGCCTCAGTTTCCTGAACTTATAACATGAGATTTTAGAACTTTATGATATCGAAGATCTCTTCTACCTCTAAGTCCTATAAATCAATGATGATAAATCTGAAAGTTAGGTCTGTTAATAGACAGGGAACTAAAACCTAAATCTTTCTTTGTCGTCCTCTCCAAGACCAAAAAACAAAAACGAAACAACACAAAACCCTTCATTCTGACTACAGGCTATTATTGTAAGTTATAAGTAACATCCTTACCTCACAGGATTGCTGAGAGGAAAGCTTTGTGTAACCCTTAAAAAAGTTAAAGGTATCATTTCTATCATTATTAACATGACTGATTATGTGGTATATTATAAATAACACTTAGCTAAGAATCAGGAGCCTTGATTTCTAATTTTAGATAGTTACATGAACTTTGACCTGGGCGCTTCTAATCTTTGAGACACAGTTTCCTCATCTATTAAATTAGGATATTGGACTAGATGACTCTTCTGGTCCCTATTCCAATTCATCCTTTGCTAAGTTGCCAATGTACTTTTTTTTGGGGGGGGGAGGCAATTGAGGTTAAGCAACTTGCCCAGAGCCACACAGCTAGGAAGTAGTATGTATCTGAGGCTGGGTTTGAACTCAGGTCCTCCTAACTCCTTTGCCGATACACTATCCACTGTGCCACCTAGCTGCTCCTAATGAGCTTTTCCTAAAGCATAGCATTAACCAAGCCAACCCATCTTTTGTAAACTCAGGTGGCATCTTATTATCTTCAGAATCAAATGGAAAGTCTCTTGGGAATCAAAGATCTTCACAACATTGGGTATTCCTACCTTTCTGGTCTTATGATTTTTTCTCTTCTACCCTTTGTATTATCTAGCCACGTTAGCCTCAAATATGAAATTCCATTGCCTAATCCCATGCCTTTGAATTGGCTCTGACCCATGCTTGGCATGTTCTTCCCTTTACCTCTATCTTTTAGTTTTCCTGGCTTCCTTTAAGACTCAACTCAAATTCTGCCTTTAGTAAGAGGCTTTCCCCAATCTCAGCTGCTAATGCATTTCCTCCCCCCTTTCTCTCTCTCTTTCTCTCTCTCAATTGATGATACAGAGAATGTATACATATAAATCTATATCATCTATCTATATACTCTATCTGCATCATTTAGCTATATAGATATGTTATATACATTTATGTTTCTTTTCTATAGTCTATACATGTACACATGTATATATCTATATGTGTGTGTGCACATATAGATAGATTATAGATAGATAATTTCTAGTATTTACTAGGTTTCTGGCACTACGCTAAGAATTGGGGATACAAATAAGAGAAAGGCAGTCCACTTCGTACAAAGCTTACATTCTAATTGGAAAAGACAACACATGGGGGGAGGGTAAAAACAGGGAAGGTATCCACGGTGGCATAGTGTGAAAATAACTAGGAATTCTGCTGGAGACCTGGAATTTGGCAAGATAAGGCAAAAAAGCTCACCTGTAAGAGCTTAGCATCCTAGGAGATGGAGTCAGATATTTGTGAGGTTGTGAGGAGGAGATGAGGATGATTTCTGGAGAGTAGTTGGCATGCTGGGTAGGGCAGTGGATAGAGCGCCAGACCTGGAATCAAGAACTCATTTTTATCAAATCTGGCCTTAGACATGTCTTAGCTGTGTGACCCTGGGAAAGTCAGTTTACCCTGTTTTCCTCATTTTCCTCGTCTATAAAATGAGCTGGAGAAGGAAATGACAAACTGCTCCAGTATCTTTGAAGAAAACCCCAAACCGAGGTCTCAAAGAGACAGACAAGACTGAAAAACAAGTTGCCGCGCTTTGGAGATGGATAGGAAGTATATAATGACCAAAAAGATGAAGGTCAAGGATAGAACCTTGATGACTTCCAACATATAGCTTATTAAAGGACATACAGGTAAAAAATGCAGAAGGGACAGTTACAAATCAAGTGAATAAAATTTAAGTGCAGAGAAATTATCAAACTGAATGAACACGAAGAAGAGGAGATGATTGAAGAAAGTGCAAGTTCTAGAAGCCAATGGAGGAAAAAGTTGCAAAAAGGAATGATCCACAGGGTGGTTCAAGTAGAGAGGTCAAAGAGATGGGAAAATAAGAATAGAACAGGAGTGGGGAACCTGTGGCCTTAAGACCACATGTAGCTCTCTAGGTCAAGTGTGGCCCTTTGACTGAATCCAAATTTTACTCCTTAATAAAAGGATTTGTTCTGTAAAACTTGGACTCAGTCAAAAAGCCACACCCAAACATCTAGAAGACCACATGTGGCCTCAAGACCACAGGTTCCCTCACGCCTGGAATAGACCATTGGATTCTGTGTGTAATAAGAGGTCATTGGAGACCTTTCCAAGAAGGAAGTAGAAAATAAAGTGAACATGTCTGGGTTTTGGAAATTATTATTGGAAAAAAAAAGATAAGACTGATTCCACCATTTCTGGTACAAATTTTCTTGTCCATTGCTTATATGTGAATCCCATTAGCAGGTTGGGTGGTCCCTTTGATCATGCCTTTTTTTATGGCTTTATGGAACAATAGGAAGAACTTAGTCAGGTGGTGGCTCATCTATGTCATTACAGGAAAAAAAAAGCTTGGAAAAGGTCAATATAGGATTAATTTATAGTCTAAAATTTTTGCTTTTCAAAATTAAGAAGACAGAAGTTGAAAACTGAGGAGACAAGTTTCAAGTACCAATCTTAGATGACTAGTGAAAATGGAAGGCACTACAGAAAGGATTTTCAAAAATGGAAAGGAACAATCTACAGGGAAAATTATGGCCCAGTAAAGTAGGAAATAAGATCAAGAAAGTGATGTATATAATGATGTACCAAGGTCTATCTGTATTCAAAATACAGACTGATGGACTTGAGGATTGTATATGGACACGTAATCTGTGTTCCTGAGAAAATATTATGTAATTTAAAATCAATTAAATATAAAGCAGAATGCCAAAGCCTTAGTCATACCATACCACATGTCTATAAATGCAGTAGGGCAACTCAAATCTGTGCAGCTGGAGGATCGACAGTAATCAACATTATCATCTAATAATCATATAGTGCTTTAAGGTTTTCAGCAAACTTTTTTTTCATAACAACCTTATGTAGGAGTTTTTGGAAACAATTTATAATTTATTTCTTAATTCACAGATCAGGCAACAAAGGCTCTCTAAGACTATGACTTTTCCTTTATCACATGATTATTGAGTGTCTGAGATGGGAATAGAATTCAGCTCTCCCCATAACTGCATTATTGAAATATACCACAGAGTTATGTTCCCATTTAATTAATTCCTGAGACATGCATATTTAAAGTTTCTTCTTGGTCATATGGCTAGCAAAATATGCAGCTGGGTCATTGTGATATTAGGAGCTACATTGAAATTTTTTTTTTAATAGAAAGAAATTTAACTAGCAAGATATGTTGTCCATTTCCATTTAAAAAGCTATTTTATCAAATTCCCTAAGTTTTTTTGTAAAATGATTATTAGAGACTCTAAATAACTCATGAAATCTCTCCCTCTCTCTCTCTCACACATACCACTTCTCCTCTCTTCCTTTCTTTCCTATGCTCTTCCCCCTCTCTTCCCTCCCCCACCTCAACATCATCTATATAGACATTTATCTATATAGATTACATATATATATGCATCCCTATATCATACACATAGATATCATCATGATATACATATATATGTATGTCATGCATATATATATATATATATATATATATATATATATATATATAGAGAGAGAGAGAGAGAGAGAGAGAGAGAGAGAGAGAGAGAGAGAGAGAGAGAGAAAGTTAGGATGAGTTTTGATATGAGCTCAGATACATGCAATTTTTATTCTGATGCATTCTATTTTTTAAGGGAAGAGTGTTTATTATGCAGATTATGTTGAAAAGTTAAGAATTTGCATTCACGATGGGTGATTTCATTATTGTGAGATCTCCTTGCACTGAAAAACCACAGCCCATCTAAAATGTAGCAGATAGTCTTAATGTGTTGTCTCAGGCTCAGAAAGGTTAAGGGACTTGACTACTATGGTCATATACTATCAGAGGTTGTATGTGAGCCCAGATCTTCCTCATTGTACTACTCTATCCCATATGTTTCTCTCTCTCTCTCTCTCTCACACACACACACACACACACACAAATACACATATACATATACACACTCGGCTAATGTTTATACAAAGAACCTTGTTTTCTAGAAGTGAATGTTGTTTTCTGAAGTTATTTTATGAGGTCCATTGTGTTTTACACATACCATTACAATTAAATTACTCATTGATTAGTAGATTTTCTCAGTTTCTTAGAAATAATAAATCTTGATATGTAGTTGAAAATAAAAAAAATAACAACAAATTTTGTGGAATAATTTCTGGGTATTTGACTTTTTTATGAATTATTTTTATTTCATTAACTGCTTCCCAATGACATGTAAAAATCATTGTTAAAAATTTTGAGTTCCAAATTCTTTCTCTCCCTCCTTCCTCTCCTTTGCTTGAGAAGGCAAATAATTTGATATTGATTATACATGTGAAGTCATATAAACATTTACATATATTGCAAAAGAAAAAAAACAAACAAAATAAAATAATAAAAATAATAGAGCTTTTAAAACATGCTTCAATCTTCTTTCAGATCAGTTTTCTCTCTGAAGGGAGATGGCATTTTTCATGCTGAGTCATTTGGAATTATCTTGAATCATTGTCTTGACCAGAATATCTAAGTTTTTTCCATAGTTGATCATCCTTACAAGGAAGCTGTTACTGTATACACTGTTCTCCTGGTTCTGCTCACTTCAGTTCATGTGAGTTCTCACAAGTCTTTCAAGGTTTTTCTGAAACCATTGTAATCATAATTTTTTTTTCGGCCAAAGACAAGGTTTATTAGAACATCAGTCTGGGGTGGATGAGATTTAAAGAATCTGCCATATAAGCCAGACTCTTAAGGAATCTAAAGATTTGTATCGTTAAGATAAGTGGGCCAGATCTTAAGGATCTGATGTATTTTTTTTTTAGGCAATTGGGGTTAAGTGACTTGCCCAGGGTCACACAGCTAGTAAGTTTCAAGTGTTTAATCTGAGGCCAGATTTGAACTCAGGTCCTCCTGACTTCAGGTCTGGTGCTCTATCCACTGCACCATCTAGCTGCCCCTCATAACTTCTTATAGCACAATACTATTCCATCACAATCATATACCACAACTTGTTCAGCCATTTCGCAGTTGATGGGTATCCCTGCAAATGAAGCTTACTGATGGTTTTAGATAAGTTATTTTTATCAATTTAAAGAAAAAAACATTTATAGAACACTTTAAATAGAAATGAGTATTGAACTTTATCAAAAGCTTTTTCTGCATCTATTTGTATAATCATATTTTTAAACTTTTGTTATTAATGTAATCAATTATGTTAATAGTTTTTCTTATGTTAAACCATCCCCTCATTCCTGGTATAAATCCTCCCTTGATCACAATGTATATCTTTGTAATATATTGTAATCTTTTAGCTAGTGTTTTATTTAGGATTTTTGTATTCACATTCACATTGATGAAATTAGTATATAATTCTCTTTTTCTGTTTTTATTTTCCTGGTTTAGGTATCAGTATCATATTTGTTTTATAAAGGGAGTTTGGTAGAATCCCTCCTTTACCTATTATTCCAAATAATTTATTTAATATTGGAATTAGTTGATCTTTAAATGTTTGATAGAATTCACTTGTAAATCCATCTGGCCCTGGTGCTTTCCCCTTAGGAAGCTCATTTATGGCCTATTCAATTTCTTTTTCTAAAATACATCTATTTAAATAGATCTAATAGATCTAAAATAGATCTTCTGCTGCTAATATAAGCAATTTGTATTTTTTTGTAAATATTCTTCCATTTCTCTTAAATTGTTAAATTTATTGGCACATAATTGGGCAAAATAACTCCATATAATTGCCTTAATTTCATTTTCATTGGTGATGTATTTACCCTTTTCATTTTTAATACTAGTGATTTGATTTTCTTTCTTTGTTAATCAAATTAACCAATTGTTATCTGTTTTTTCATACAATGAATTCCTAGTTTTATTTATTAATTCAATTGTACTTTTTTACTCTTAATTTTATTAATTTCACCTTTAATTTTTAGTGTTTATTATTTAGTATTTAACTGGGGATTTTCATTTTGTTCTTTTTCTAGTTTTTTAATTGCATATCAAATTCATTAGTCTGCTCTTTCCCTATTTTACTGATGTAAGTATTTAGAGATATAAATTTTCCTCTAATCACTGCTTTTGCTGTATTCCATAGGTCTTGATATATTATCTCACTGTTGTCATTTTCTTTAATGAAATTGTTTCTATGATTTGTTCTTCAACCCATTCATTCTTTAAGATTAAGTTGTTTAATCCCCAGTTAGTTTTTGATATATGTTTCTTTGGTCCTTTATTAAATATGATTTTTATTGCTTTATGATCTGAAAATGATACTTTTAATATTTTTGCTTTTCTGCTTTTAACTATAACATTTTTAATGTACAAATATGTGGTCAATCTTTATAAAGGTACCATAAACTACTGCAAAAAAAGGTTTATTTCTTTCTATTTCCATTCTGTTATCTCCAGATATCTGTCATGTCTATTTTATCTAAAATTCTTTTCATTTCCTTGACTTCTTTATTATTTATTTTTTGGTTAGACTTATATAGTTCTGAGAGGGAAAGATTAAAATCCCCTACTATTATAGTATTATTATCTATGCCCACCTGTAATCTATTTAACTTTTCTTTTAAAAAATTAGAATCTGTAGTATTTTGTACATATAGGTCTAGTATTAATATTGTTTCATTGTCTATGGTATCTTTTATCAAAATGTAGTTACACTCTTTGTCTCTTTTAATTATATCTATTTTAGCCGTAACTTTATCTGCGATCATAATTGTTACCCCTGCCTTTTTGCGTCAGCTGAAAAATAATAAATTCTTCTCCAATTCTCCATTTTAATTCTGTGTGTATTGCTCAGTTTTAAATGTATTTCTTGTAAACAACATATTGTTGGATTCTGCTTTTTAGTCCATTCTGCTCTCTGTTTCCATTTTATGGGTGAATTCATCTCATTCACATAATTACTATTTGTAAATTTTCCTCCAGCCCATTTTTACTCACTATTTTCCTCGTTAGCCTCTTTTTACTTTATTTCCATTACTTTGTCTTCTCCCCTTACCCTTGTATTTCTTATTTTATGCTCCCTTCTAAAAGTCCCTTCCTTATCTCTTCACCCCATCCCATCTTCCTAATCTTAATCAATATATCCTTCTAATATATCAACAATCAATATATCCTTCTAAAATTCTCTCCTCCACACTAACCCACAGTTTTCTCACCTATCAGAAATTCAGAATCTTTCAGATGCATGCATTGTTTCCTCTTCAACCTAGATGAGACTAAGATTCCAATATTACTAGTCTTCCACCCCACCTGCTTCCTCTGTATTAGTTCTTCCTCTTATGCCTTATTTTTATGAGATAATTTCTCCTTTTAATCTTTTCCTACCCAATTTTGTTTCTTAGAAGAATACATAATTCATACATAACTCAGCTCCAACATTTCTTTCAAACTATGCTAGTAATAACAGTTTTAAGAATACTATTACTGGGGCAGCTAGGGAGTGGTGCAGTGGGTTAGGAGGATCTGAGTTCAAATCCAGCCTCAGACACTTGACACTAGCTGTGTGACCTTGGGCAAGGCACTTTAAACCCATTGCCTAGCAAAAAAAATACTATTACTACTAATAATTACTAATATTAATAACATTTTCATATTGCATAAGTAAACAATTTGATCTTAGTTATCTTCTGGATATTTTATATTGAATTTTTCCATAGAGTTCTGGTCTTTTGTTACAAATACCTGAAAGTCTTTCAGTTCACCAAATATCCCTTTTTTTTGTTTCCATTCGGGATTATACTCAACTTTGCTGGAGAAGTTATACTTGGATGCAACCAACTCCTTTTCTCTTTAAAATATAATGTTCTAAAATCTATGTTCTTTTACTGTAGAAGCTGCTAGTTCTTGTGAAATCCTGATTGTTTTTCTGTAGCATTTAATTTTTTTTTGGTTGCTTGCAATATTTTCTCTTTAACCTGGGAATTTTGAAACTTAGCTATGACATTCCTATAAGTTTTCTTTCTAGGATCTCTTTCAAGTGATGATCAGTGGATTTGTTCTACTTCTACTTCACCTTCTTGTTCTAGAACTTCATGGACATTTTCCTTAATAATTTCTTGTAATATTGTATCCAGATTCTTTTGTTGATCATCACTATCAGGTAATTTTACAATTCTATTTTTGTCTTTAATCCATCTGTTCTCCAGATGAGTTGTTTTTCTAATGAGATATTTTAGATTCTCTTCTATTTTTTTTTTAGTTTTATTATAACTTGGTCTATTATAATGTCTTTTGGTTCTACTTGCCCAATTCTAGTTTTCAAAAGTCATTCTCTTCCTTAAGATTTTGCTTCTCTTTTTTTCTAATTGGCTAACTTTCTTTTCATAATTTTCTTGGATTGCTTTTTTCCCCTAATTTTCCTTGTTATTTATTTGATTTTTGAATTCTTTTTTTTAAATTTTCTTCCTCAAGATTTTGTATCTCTTTCCAATTTGATGACTATCTTTCCATTGTTTTCTTGAATTGGTTTTATTTTTTTTTCTAATTTTTCCTTATTCTCTCTTATTTGATTTTTGAATTCCTTTTTAAGTTCTTCTAAGATTTCTTTTTGGGCTTATGACCATTTGATATTACTTTTTCTGATAGTAGTGTCTTTTATTTTACCTCACTATCTTCCTTTGAATATGAACCCAGATCTACTTTTAAACCGAAGTAGTGATCAACGGTCAGGTCCTTTTTTTTTTCCTTTTGCTTACTCATTTTTTAAAATTTGTTCTATTTAATTTTTAGCACCTTAATATCATTATTATTAAGTTTTAATGCTGAGTTGTGGGTAATGTTATCCTAGGGCTTAGGTCCTTTTTACTGTTGTTTTTTGAATTCTGTCTGGAAGCTTAAGGACAGGGACTTTTCTTTTCTTTCCCTAACCCAGTCACAATGTCCTAAAAATGTTCTTGTTCCTTGCATACCACATTCACTAGGTTATGTTTGCTCCTTCTAGACCACAGCCACAGCCATACTGGGGATTACATCTGATCAGCACTGCTAGGCCTAACTTCCTAAAACATCAGGAAGTCCTTCAATCTTCCCTCATGTCAGCCATCTGCTGTTCTTTAGAAGAAAGTTTGTAAAGTAAAAATTCCCAAGGTAAAAGTTCCTGAGGTGAAATTTCTTGAGGCCTGGTCTGCTTCCCTCAGGGCCCATTGTTTGTTGATTTAGTGGAGTTGACCTGGAGGTGTTTACACCTTACTCAGACCAAACCTCAGCCCCTGGAGTCTTCTTAGTTGTCTCAAGATATCTTAGGAGGGCAACTGCTTTACCCCTTTATTTTTGCAGCTCTATGTTCATTTTGTGGTGATTTTCTGTCTGTTTGTAGAGGAAATCTGGAGAACCTGGAAATTTCTGAGCTACTCTGCCATCTTCCCATGATACAATCAGATCCCCCACTAATATAGTTTTATTGTCTATTTCCTCCTATAAATTCATTTAACTTTTTCCTTTAAGAATTTGAACGCTATATCATTTCGTGCATTTGTATTTAATGCTGGTATGACTTCATTGCTAGGGTTCCTTTTAGCAACATGTAGTTTCCTTGCTTATCTTTTTAAATTAGGTACATTTTTGCTTTTGCATTGTTTAAGATTATGATTGCTATCCCTTCTTTTTTTTTTTACTTCAGTTAAAGCATAATAGATTCTGTTCTACCCTTTTATTTTAACTCTGTATATTTCTGTTTCAAGTGTGTTTCTTATAAACAATATATTGTTGAATTCTGGTTTCTAATCCATTCTGCCCTCCTCTTCCTTTTTTATGAGTAAATTAATCCCATTCACATTCACAGTTATGATTACTAACTGTGCCTTTCCCTCCATCCTATTTTCTGATCTGTGCTCTGATCCTTACTCAAGAAGGGCCCTGATCCCTTGTGAGTGGAAGTGATGCTGTTCTTCAGGGCTTCCCTTCCCTCTTGACCAAAAGTGTCCCTCTCTGTCCTTGAACTATGACCCAGAAGTGGGTATAAGGAATGGAGTTACCAAACAGCATCTGGTCCTGTATCCAGTACTAACACTGGGGTACCTTGTAATTTCTTTCTGACCAGTTGCCAAGTCTCCTTATTGTCTGTGGCCTGAGAGCTCCCAAAGTTGGTGCTGCTTCTGTTACCAACACCTGGTCCCACCATTAGTGTTTCATACACATGGGCTTCAGGCCAGCTTCCACTTCTATGTCACAGATCTTTCTTTAGAAACCCCTAAGTTGTCTTGGGTAGGGACCATGTGGCCCATCCACTCCAGAATTTGATTTGAGGCATTATTTTGAAGTTGTTCGGAGGGGAATGTTGGGAGAGCTCATCTGAGTGCCTTCTGTACTCTGCCATTTCAGCACTAGTTCCCCAAATGCCAATATTTACCTTTTAAAAGTACATAAGATGTTTATATCCTACTGGAAATGCAGATGCCAGCCATGGAGCAACACGCATATAGTGAGTGAACACAATGAAAATGCTGATTTGGAGAGTGAAATGTTACTATGCTCTCATTAAGAATAAGTATGAGATAATGCCACTCAATGATAACTGAAACAGAATCATGGGTTAATTATGATGATCTGATATGAAGGATAGGAGATGTAGCTTGATTTAAAGCACTTATCATTTAATTCCACTCCTCAGGTACAGCAAGAAACATTTAATAGTAATTAACATTTACATAGCATATTAACATTTGCATAGTACTATATGCGTGTTTGTGTGTGTTTGTGAGTGTGTGTGTGTGTGTGTGTGTGTGTGTGTGTGTGCATGGCACAGTGAATAGACTATTAGGTCTGAAGTTAGGAAGACTGGTCTTCGTGAGTTCAAATCTGACCTCAGACACTTACTAGCTATGTGACCTTGGGTAATTCACTTAACCTTGTTTGCCTCAGTTTCTTCATGTGTAAAATGAGCTGAGGAGGAAATGACAAACAGCTCCGGTATCTTTGCTAAGAAAATCACAAATGTGGTTACAAAGAGTCAGACACAACTGAAAAAACAACTCAACAACAACGTACACGTATTATCTCCTTTGATATTCACAACAACCCTATGAATTTTGTACTATAGGTGTGATTATGCCCTTTTTGTAAATGAGGGAAACTGAGACTCTGAGAAATTGAGATTTGCCCTGTGTCACAGAAATAATGTGTAAGAGCTGTGATTTCCTAATGATCCCAAGTCTAAATATTTTCCCACTATTCTTTGCTTATCTTTATGAAGTGCAAGGTATTATGTTGATTGAGATGAAAATGATACAGTTAGTTTCTCCCAGAGAATTATGTTGTACTGGGGGCATAAATTCATTAGAATTTGTTGAGAGAGAGAGAGAGAGAGAGAGAGAGAGAGAGAGAGACAGAGAGACAGAGAGACAGAGAGACAGAGAGACAGAGAGAGGAAGCGAGTGCTCTAGTTGGGGGCTAGGGAATCAGTGCAAGTTGGAAAATAGGTTATTCAAGCCATTTTATTTTCATTTCATTTAGAATTAAATGAAATTTTAAGCTTGACCCTAGTCTAAAAATACCTCTATTTTTAGATCACAAAATGAACATTCGAATAAGATATAATTTTAAAGCTTTCATTGGAAAATTTTCTTTGACACTAGGAATTTAATAATATTTCTTTACCCATAAAATGCTTCAATTTGTTTGTGAATAGGAGCAACTCATGACATGAAAGTAGTCCATTCCGTCAATCCCCTTAACAACCAAGTGAACTAAAGGAGGGAGCTCCTGAGCTAAATTGTGTTTATATGTAATAGTAGTGGATAAAGAAGTAAATAGTTACTATGGAGTTTGAGGAGGAAGATTTGTTAGGGTGAAAGAGTAGTGGAATTTTAAAATTAAAATGCTTCAACACTGGTAGTAATTCCTTTTCCTTCTCAGTATTGAGATATAGAAAGCTATACATCCATGAAAAACATCAACCATTTTAAGTGAACTAAGTCAAATGATCCAGAATTGCAATGATTGGAACAGAGAGATGATATAATACCTTGCCTTGTCTCTTAGATGCTGTGAAGATAGATGAGCCTTAGCAGTCCCAAAAGATAAATTAATACTGGATAATTTTGGGTAAAAAACAAAGTAATAACAACTATGGGAATTAGGATAGACTTCTCACAGGAGATGTCATATGAAATTGAACTTTGAAGGAAGCTTGGTTATTCTGACAGCCTGAGATGAATGGAAAGTAAATTTCAAGAATATAGAACAGTCAGTATGTGGTAGACACTGACATGGGAGATGGAATTCCAAGTTTGGGAAACAGTAATTAGGGTAGTTTGTCCTAATTAGGGTAGAGGGTAGGAAGGGAAATATGAAATAAATCTGGAAATGTAGATCAGAGCCAGACTGAAAACATATTTCAATGCCAACCTAAGGTGTTTATTTTATTCACCAGGAGTATGAGGGAGCCCCTCATGACTTTTGAGAAGGGGAACTACATGATTAGACTTGTGATTAGCAAGATTATTTTGGTATTTTATTTACAGGAAGAGCAAGAAAGTGTTTGTTAAATGCTTTGCTGAAATATATTATGTTCCTCTAATCTACGTAATCAATAAGTCAATCAAGTGGGAATTGTTCAATTTGCACAAAATCTTCCAAACAAACAAAATCTCTGACAGTTTCTCATAGGTAAGGCATATCTCCCCTACTCTTTTTTGCTAGCAGTATTCTTGTTGACAGCGCTCACATTTTACACAAGCTAGATTTAGGACAAAATGTGCGGCCTTAACTTGGACCATGGTGATTGCACGACATTATCAGAATTTCATTAAAATGTTCCTCAGTCATCCATTGGAAAGTTTCTATGTGTACTGCTAACTACTTACCAACACATAGTGCTTTTTGTTGGATACATACGTTATAAATGAGATCATTTAATTTTGTTTGCAGAAGACTATAAGGAATTGTGATGGGAGAAGTGCTTTCAACTGTCACCCGACAATGTGCAGAATTTTCCATGATGCAAATGTACTTCATTCATGATTCTCTGCTTCTGTGGATAGTAATTTTGCTACTCCCTGTAATTTAACTATATGGACATCTATGGGGCATAATGGGTGGCCTGATTAATAATTTGATTGTGATCAACCTTAGATTACAAATCTTAATGAATGTGAGGATGGCACTCCATTAAATGTGTCTGAATAAAAACAAACAATTGTAATAGATGATTCTGTCTGTGAATACAAAGAATCCATTCTTTCTGACTGAGTTGTTACAGATCTCATGTCTCTAAGGGAAAAACAAGACTTTCCTAGAACACGATTATCTGCAGATACCAAATTTAAAAAGCAAACTATTTTTTTTTTTGGTCACAGTACCCACTAGGGACTGTTCTCTAATCATCAATCATTGATAGAGTGCTTTTCAAACAGCTGGACTATGGCATGATTGAAAACATTATTAATAAAGGATTTAATGTCTGTATTGGCAAGGCTTGTATAGATCTAGAAATCACCCATTATAATCCCTTCATTTTACAGATGAGGAAACTGTCCAATCAATTAAAATCACTTTCCCAGAGTCACACAGATAATATTAAAGCTAGCATTTGAAGCCATATCCTCTGACTGCAGAGAGTGGTATTTTCTTCATCTACTGAGATGGCTGTTTTTGTGAGAGAATGAAGCCAATCCATGAAAATAGGCTGTGTTTATGTCTCTGTATAAAAGGAAAAAGAAAATGATCAAAGAATGAACAGTGGTTTGGCTATGAGAGGTTTTAGGTTCAAATTCCATTTCTGCCACTATCTACATTTGTGACTGTGGGCAATCATTAAACTTTTGAGGTTTCCATGTACAAAATTAAGTTTGGACAAACTAGATGACTTCTAAGGCTTTCAGCTCAAAATTCTAGGATCCTATATAGATATAGGTAGGAGTATCTTAAGTATTCAATTTAATCAAATCCAAACAGAATTAAAGAGGCAGCTAGATGGCTCAGTGGATGAAATGCTGGGACTGGACTCAGGAGGACCTGAGTTCAAATCCAGCCTCAGTCACTTGCTAGTTGTGTGACCCTGGCCAAGTCACTTAATCTTTGTTTGCCTTAATCCACCAGAGAAGGAAACTATTCTGGTACCTTTAACATGAAAACCCCATTTACAGAATGGTCCAAAGGCTCATGAAGAGTCAGACATGACTGAATAACAACAACAACAGAGACAAACAGAATTAAATAAGTATCTGCTGTGTACCAGTCACTGTGCTACAAAGATAAAAAAAAAATTAAAATAGTCTTTGCCCTGAATCTGTTTGCATTCTATTGATGGCAGGGATGACAGAATGATTTTTAGCAGTCAACATGTTTTATTATAGAAGTTAAAATGGGGTGGTATGCTAGAGTCCTTTGAATACAACCCACTTTCTTAGCAAGAAATCCCTTCTATAGCATCTTTGGTTGCACAGGGAGCTCATCACATCTTGAGGTAGCCCATTCAGATCACGGTTAGCTCAAATCATTATGCTGACTAGAAATCTGCCTTCCTGACATTGCTCTCCTTTAGTGCTAGTATTTTCTTTCTTCTTTCTTTTTTCTTTTTTTTATATATATATTATATATATTTTTTAATATAAATTTATTTTTAGTTTTCAACATTCACTCCCACTTTTCCAATTCCAAATTTTCACCCCATCTCCCCTCTCCCCCCACCCCAAGATGGCATGCATTCTGAATATCCCTTCCCCTAGTCTGTCCTCTCTTCTCTCTCCCCTTCTCTTATCCCCTTCCCCTTCTATTTTCCTATATGACAGGATAGACTTTTGTACCCCATTTCCTGTATTTCTTATTTCCCAGTAAGTGCTAGTATTTTCTATAGCTTCTACCAAGCCTCCTCTACCAAACAGGAGGATACCACCTGTCACCCTAGCTCTCTCCTATACTAAATTTTTATGTGGATGGCAGGCTTGCTCTAGCATATAGTAAATATTTCTACTCAGAAAAGTAGTCCACCAGTAATCTGGACTCCACCTCTAAATCCTTGCTTTCAAAGAGGTCAGCTTTTGCCTTATCTTGCCAGGGCTCTTCCAGCTGGCTCCACCCTATGCCCTATATGTTCTTTCCTCTTTCAGCCATACTTTATTTATTACATTAGAATACATATTCCTTAAAGCATGGAACATTTCTTTGAGTTTTTATTTTTATTCCTACTACTTAGCATAGTGCCTGACATAAGTGCATAATAAATTATATCTATCTATTATCAATCTATCTATCTATGTATCTATCTATCCTCTATCTTCTATCTTCTATATTACTTTCTCTTATTTCTGTCTTAGTATCAGGGAAGATTTTCAGTCAGATTAATGAATTATTTCTAAGATATTTATTTATTAGGCAGAAACACAAAAATCACAGAATGTCAAAGTTGAAGGGGATTTCAGAGGCCATCTAGCTCAACCTAATTCAATACAATAAACATTTATTAAGCACCTATAATGTCTTAGGCACTGTGCTAAAAACTGGGGATAAAATAAATGCCCTTGCACTTGATAAGTCTGCAACCTAAAGGGGGAGACGTGACAAAAAGAGGCTGGAAAGTAGGGGTGAAGTTGGGGAGGGGCTGGATAAGGGAGAATGAAGGGATTCTGAAATCTGCACTCCCAATGGCCTTAGAGACTTTGCTTGAACACCACTAGTGAAGGGGAATCTATCTCCCATACCACTTTTGGAAAGCTTAAATTATTAGGAAGTTGTCCTTATTTTCCAAGATGCTTCTCAAGACTATACCTGGTAAAGGCATAATATACATAAAGCAAATGTCCCCCGTATTCTCTAGCTCTTTTAAGACTCAAGATGACTGCCAAAATAGATCTTTCTATTATTTTTTGTATGAGAATTTAGTGTGACTGAGATAGGACTACAGAGAATTCTAATTACTTAGATCTTACTTTTTAAATTTTAATTAGACATGTTAGGTCATGCAAAACTAGATCTTACTTTGTTGGAAAAAGCATTGGATTAGAATTTCTGATAATCCCAAAATTGAATTTTAATCTGGTCCTACTGTTGACTACTCTGTTACTACAAAGGGAAAGCTTTCTTTGTCAGTGCTGTTCTATAAAAAAATAATAATAATAACTAGGGAGCCTCAGGGATATGCTCTTAGAAAAAGAGCTTATTTAGTTAAGTCTGGAGAATAATTTTAATTACCTAAGTCTTCCCCTAACTATCTGAACATTTCTAGCCAGGTTCCTAACTCCTTCTGTCTACATAGATTAGCAGAAGCCCTACTCAGGTTCCCTTGCTCTCTCTGGACCATAGTCAGGAAACAGCTCCCTGAGCCAATGCTGACTGGACAAATTCAAAATAAGGCCCATACATGGCTCTCAAAACTCACAGGCAAGGCGCTTGGTATTGAGACAAGACATAAAGAAAATTCTACCACTGATATGACCTTTCTCAGACTGCCTAACGTTAGCGGTAATATAGCAACAGCTCACTTTTACATAGCAATTTAAAATTCACAATTCAAGTCAACAAGCGTTTATTAAATGCTTACTATATACCAGATACTGTGCCAAATGTTTCAGAAAGCACTTTACAAGCATTTTGTACTTTAAAATTTTCAAAGTGCTTTAATGTTTCATTTTATTTGCCTACACAGTGAGGTAGCTATTACAGCTCTTGTGATTCACATTTTACATTTTAGGAAATGCGTCCACAGAGAAGTTGAGTGGCTAGCTCTTGACCACAGACTGGTAAGTGTCAGGGGTGGGTGTTGAATGCAGGAATCCTGACTCCATCTGGTGTCACTATATCTTACTGCTTAGATTCTCGAGCTGCAGTAATTTATTTCAGCTACAATTGAGGCCAATAGTCATATCGGTTTCTCGGTTCTGAAAAGAATCTCTGCTTCTGGTTCTTATAGTAATTGCGTCTGATTAGACTATCTCTTTGCCATGATACTTGCTCCCTAGCTTCTACCTCTGTCCCTAAATCAAGCCGGTACCCATGGGACCAGGAGATTAGATTGGTGAACATGTTACTTTTTCTAGTCTCTGGCTCACTTGTCATCTCCATGTCATACTACCATCATCACCACCATCACTACCATCACCACCACTACTACCACCAAACACACACACACACACACACACACACACACACACACACACACACACCCCGACAGCTATACAACTCTGTCTCTGAGAACAATCATTTGTTTTAGGACTCCATTTCCCATTCTATCTTACTTCCTTTTCCAAAACACTCCTCTCTGACCACCTCTTCTCCATATGGTTTATCTTGATATGTTAGAATGTAAGCTCCTCAAGGGTAAGGACTGTCTTCTTTGCTAGTATTTTCATCCCTAAATATTTAACACAGTGCCTGGTACACTGTAAACACTTAATAAATGTTTTTCTCGTTCATTAATTTGTGTATTCATTCGAGATGGCTCGTTTGCATTGCTTGAGTGACACATGTCTGCATGCTAATGTTCTCCATCCATAAGCATTTATGAAGTACCTACTGTGTGCCAGCCCCTGGGATAAGCACTAGGGATATAAAAAGAAGACAAAATATAATCCCTGCCCTTAAAAAGCTCACAGCCTAAATAAGCCTATATCCTGAATATTGTTATTCCTAACATCATCATCTTCATTATCATCAAGTTATATTCCTATAGAGCTGTGATTGCTACAATTCTAAGTTTTGGCTGGGGTGATATTTAGACAGCGTGAATGGTGTGATTCACATTACAGAGAGGTCGAAAGAGAGACAGAAACACTGATTTCCAGTGGGAACAAACGTGGGGCTCACTCTGCGCAAACCTTAATTTTTATATTGAACCATTCTTTCAGAAAAATAAAATTAAAGCAAAGGACTAGGGTTTTGGTGGTGATGGCGCTGTGGATGCTTCTGATCTTATGGACTGCATTTATATAGTGCTTTAATGCTTTCAAGTCCATATATCAATATTGACATCTATCTATATCTATATCTATATATCTCTATCTCTATCTATCTACCTAATTATCATGTCTTTTCGGCCCCAAGAACTCTAGGAGAGATTTTACTATAGACATTATTATCCTCATTTTACAGATAAGGAAAGTAAGGTACATAGAAATGAAGTGGATTTTCAGGTCTCACAGATAAGTAAGCATCAGAGGAGGAATTTGAAGTCAGATTGCCCTAAGTCCTCATTCCATGCACTACGGTATAAACTATGTTTGCTTGCTTTCCTATCTCCCAATTATATAGAAAGGTATAGTGTGTAGAACTCTCAAACTACTTGGTCCTCAATTATAATGTAATTAGGAAAAAATAAAAACTTGCATAAGGTGAGTGTACTTCCCATATAAGATACGTATGTCCACATGAGTTGTCTATGTGTGGCTTTTGAAAAGTGCTATCAATGAACTGAGGTCTGGACCACTGGAGTATAAGAGGAGAGCTGGCTTGGTAGCTGAGGATGGGTCAGGCATGTTTCCAGAGCATTTGCCAGACTAGGCACTCTTTCCTCCAGGGGTACCACATAGAATTATATTTAGTTGCCTTCTCCCTTAAATATTGCTTGCCTAGGAGTACAATAGCTTTGAAATAAAAATGGTTCCTGGTTGCTCTTAGGGAGAGAAGGTTCCCTCAAGCTAAAAACCACAGGCTTAACTCCCTGGGGTTAGTTACACAAAAGACTCAGAAACAATGAGTAGTAAGTGAGTCAAGCCACTTATGTTAACAGCAAACAAAAGCAAAAGACATTATGCAAATTAGAATTTGCCAGAAAATACAGAGTGCATGAACTCTTGAGGTGGAAGGGAGTTGAGATGTCAGCTCGACCAAGGGAGAAACTCCAATCTCACTCCAGGGAAATGCCCCTACTTTTCTAGGGAGGCAAGCTGGAAATTAGGGATGTCAAGGAGCCTGCTTCCTTGATATAACTTGTCATTTCCCAAGTCTTTTTCTGTCTTCGTATGTCTCTCCTTGAACTACATGCATTGTATCTCAAACGAAGAACGTCTTTCTTCTAAAAAAGTTCTTGCACTGACTCGCTGGCAACATTTAGGTGTAATTTCAGCATCTTCTACTAATTTGGAATATGCAAAACATACCAGGCTTAGTTGGAAACCTGGGTTGCATTTACATTGTACAGATATATTCCTTGTCTCTATTAGTGTACCTATTTCCTAAAAGAATGGAAGGTCTGACTCATTGTATTCACATGTTTACTATCTGATTTTCTAATTTCTTCCTTCTTATGGTTCTGTACGCCTAGTTTGAATTTCTTACAGCAGACTATGCTTCTGGCTGTTATTATTAGATAAGTCTTCACTAAATTGGGATCAATTTTCTATTTTTTTTCTGCCCTTGATTCTGAAATCCCTTCTCTGTCCTTTTTTTCTTTTTTTTGAATCACATTATTGTTAAATCAAGGAAAAACTTTGATCCTTCTTCAGGAGTCTGCATAGGGCCTTTACTGGCTATCTTCCCAGTGCCTAGAATGCTCTCTCCTCACCTTTGGGCTTCTCTGGCCTCCTTCAAGTTTCAACTCTGATCTTTTGTAAGGAGTCTTTCCTGGTTAATGCCTTCCCTCAGATTAACTGCTATTTATATGGAACTTGTATGGAAATAGTTGTTTTTTAGTTTTGTCTCCCCCCACTCCCCAGTGAAAATGTGAGATCCTCGAAGAGAGGAAATTTGTTTTTGCCTTTTTATTTTATCCCATGCATTTAGCACAGTGCCTGGCACATAAGTGCTTACTTAATATTACAGGCTCTGCAATGAGAACATTACTTCAATACCTTCAATTTTCATGGGAAAACTGAGAAGTAAATTCATGACCAAAATATACTCTTTCACCAGTCATCCCACCCCTATATAAATGATGAGATGAGAGAAAGAATGTCAGAACTAAAAAGGAACTTTCCAGATTGTGTTATCTAACCATCATTTTACTGCTGAAGAAACTGAGGGTTACATTGTCTCATAAGGCTCAAAAGAAGAGAAGACATATATTCATTTCTCAGGTAGATGAATGCATATTTTACTCAGGTAGAGAATATTATAGGCAA
Organism: Phascolarctos cinereus; assembly: GCF_003287225.1. Classification (NCBI taxonomy): domain Eukaryota; kingdom Metazoa; phylum Chordata; class Mammalia; order Diprotodontia; family Phascolarctidae; genus Phascolarctos; species Phascolarctos cinereus. The sequence continues at coordinate 79,834,324 of NW_027555847.1, read as the reverse complement.
GATATATACCCAATGTCAATGAGTATCTTAACAAAAGACATTCATTTAGAAAGGAGGAAACCTTTTTTTTTGTAAGTACTTCATCTAATAACATTCTTTTATCTTCTGATATGTTCTTCTTTCCTTCCTTCCCTCCTTCCCTCCTTCCCTCCCTCCTTCCTTCCTTCCTTCCTTCGTTCCTTCCTTCCTTCCTTCCTTCCTTCCTTCCTTCCTTCCTTCCTTCCTTCTTTCTTTCCTTTTCCTTCATATCTTCCTCCCTCTCTTTCTCTCTCCCTTCTATTACCTCCTTCCTTCACTCCCTTCTTCTCTTCATTTCTTCCTTCCATATTTTCTCCTTCCCTTCCTTCTTCCTTCCTTTTTTCCTTCCCCTCCTGCCTTCTTAAGCACTCCAGAATAAATACAAACACATATTCTGTGCTATGTAAGATCCTCAAAATGCAGTTGCTAACCTGTAGACTACATGTGCCACGGTTGGGACACTGTGTCCTTGTCAGAACATTATCTGTGTTTTATCAGTCACTCCCAGTGCAAGGCGACTTGGCCTTTTACCAACAGAGGAGGCAATAAGGGACATCAAAGCATCTTTGAAACTGGGTGAGAACGAACATGTTAATTCAATTATCACCCAGCCTGGCACCAGTAGTACTACAGATGTGTCTACTTTAATTTCAATGGTGGGGTCTGTCCAAGATAAATTTGTACCAGTTGCTTTGAAGAAACACTGAATGATGCAAGCATATCGATAATTGCCAGATGCATTACTGATAGTTCAAGAGTTAAGTAGACAGGAAAAATATATTATATTATATTAAATGTAACTTAGTCACATACATGGATAACTGAAAACAGACCAGAAGCATATGAGTGTGTGTGTGTGTGTGTGTGTGTGTGTGTGTGTGTGTGTGTGTGTGAGTATGTGTATGGAGAGGGGGAGGGACGAAAGGGGAGAAGGAAGAGAGAATTTTCAAATGGTTTTGCCACATAGAAATTACCTATTAAAAATAAATTTCTACTTCTTGGGGAAAGGTAGAGGGAGGAGGAGGAAAGTTAGACCTCTAATCAGTGGGAGGAACAGCCAGTATGTGAATTTCCTCCACATATGTAGATTAAGAATGCTTCTCTCTATAAACCATGATTTATGATAGTCCCATGGGTGTGTTATGCACATATAAGAGGAAGAGCTTGAACCCAGGTCCTCCCAACCACAAAGTGAGCCCTTTAGCCACTATACCTTATCATGATGCCTCCCCTAAATCTAAATGTTAGGAGGTTTTCCCTATTAAAATGTAAGCTTCTAGAATGAGATGTAAGGCACTAGGAGAACAATTCATAAAATAACAATATCGTAAAGGCTAATAACTTGGAAAGACTTGTAAACCCTGATGAATACAATGACCAATCACAATTCCAGAAGACACATGATAAAACATGCTACCCACCTCCATCTAGATAGAGTTGATGGATGCAGAGTGCAGATTGGGAGAGGCTTTTTTGGACATGGCCAACGCAGGAATTTGTTTTGCTTGATTATATATATTGCTAACAATGTTGTTATTGTTTTGCTTTTTCAATTGGGGAGGGAAGAGGAAGGAAATAAGGGGAATCTTCATTTTAAAATAAAATTTAATTTAATTAAAAATAATACGAGCTCATTGTGCGCAGGAGTTATTTATTTTTCTTTGCTTCTGCTTTGTATTCCCAATACTTAATACAATTGTTGACAGACAGTATTTATAGTTATTGACTTATTGATTACATTAAAACTACATTTTTCTCTTTTCATGTCCACTAGTTGTTCTATAGGAAGTCAAGCAAAAAAAGGCTAATCTCTTTTCTTTGTGACAACTCAGTGTTCTTGATGTCATATTGCTTATGTTGCGTAGATTCAAGATCTTTAACCACTGTGGTTGTTCTCCTTTGGAAGCTCTCTAAATTATTAGAGACTATCTCATTCTGTGGCCCCTAGGAATGAATAAACTATTTCAAATAAATTTTGATCAGGTCAGAGTTCTACAGGATTATAAAATTCCTAGGGGCCTAGACACTTGCTCTCTTTATGCAGTCCATGATTACATTAACTTTGTTGGCTGCTATATTATGCTGTTGACATATTAAGCATGAGGCCAAGGAAAATGCCAATTTCATTCATTTCAGTTTTCAATGTCATCTTTTCAGATGTTCTTTAGCTATTTTTCCTCCATCTTGGATTTGCAACATTGATTTTTGAAGTCAAATTTAGTGTTTTATTGTATCCATTATTACACTTCATCTTCTTAAATTTGATCCATTTTCCTAGTCTGCCAAGGTCTTCTCCCCATTTAATCTTGATTCTATTATCCAATATGTTACCTATACCTCCTAGGTATATGGCATCTGCAAATTTGATAGGTATGATAATGTAGTCTGGGTGCAGACTATTTACTAACATTCTCTCAATCTACATATATATGTGTGTATATACACATAAATATACGTACAAATAGAAATCCATACAGATACACACATGTGTATATATGCAAAACAAAAAAAAAGTGCTGCTGCTATGATTTTTTTAAAATTCATAATTGGTTCTAAAAAATGATGAGTAATTGGACCAAAAGCATTTTGTTAATTACCATTAAAGGGTCATATATTTAAAATTTCTGCCCAGTAATTTATGGTGCTCAAGGGCATTTTAAGCCCTACTTGTGTAGACTACTGAATTCCAATAGGGAAAGGTGATATGTGAATGCTAATGATTACAAATGAATTAAAATGTGCATACTAGTTGTAAATGTGTACTCTGAGAAATTAATATACCTTAGTGAAGTAAATAAAAGATCATTGGAAGAGGGAGAATAGCACTAATTAAACTACCTCCACTGGTATAGATCATTTTTCAGTCAAACTTCATTCAGGATAATTCTTGTTTGTTCTCTACAAATCCTCTGTAGAGGGTCTTTGACATAGAATCATAGAGCTATAAGGGATCTTAGAGACCATCAAATTCAAACCTCTGATTTTGCATATGAGGAAATTAATACTCATAGTCTTAGTGGTTTATCCAAGGTTACTTAGCTAGTCAGTGAGGCTAGAATGGAATCCAGCTCTTCCTGGTTCCAAGCCCAGGCATTCAGCCCATAAGCATTTATTAAGTATTTAACTATGTGTCAGGGACTGTGCTAAGCACTGAAAATACAAATAAATGTAAAAACACTGCCCCAGCCTTAAAGAAACTCAGTTTTTTTTTGTTTTTGCTTTTTGGTGAGGCAATCGGGGTTAAATGACTTTCCCAGGGTCACACAGCTATTAAGCAATAGGTGTCTGAAGCCGGATTTGAACCCAGGTCCTTCTGATTCCAAGGCCAGAGCTCTATCCACTGCACCACCTAGCTGCCCTGAGAAGCTCAGAATTTAATGGGGGAAGATATTAAGTAAATAACATCATGTAAATAACTATGTGGGTACTAACTATATATCTAGAAGACACATGATGAAACATGCTGCCCACCTCCAGATAGAGTTAGTGAATGCAGAGTGCAGATTGGGAGAGACTTTTTTGGACATGGCCAACACAGGAATTTGTTTTGGTTGATTATATATTTCCAACAGTGTTGTTTTGCTTTCTCAATGAGGAGGGAACAGGAAGGGAAATAAGAGGAGTAGAGTATAAGAGCATAAGGGGAGTATTAGAGAGTAAATAGAAGGTAATCTCAGAGGGAATGCACTATTGAAAATACCTCCTGAAACAGGTGGGATTTTAGCTGAGTCTTGTAAGAATGCAGGAGAGCTGAGAGATGGAGGTAAAGAGAGAAAAAATGTCAGGCATAGACAGCTAGGGAAAAGTTGTTAAATCAGGAAACAAAGTGATATGTTTGAGGAGCAGCAAGTAGTCCAGGGAAACTAGATCAGAGACAATGAAGAGAAGAACAAAGCACTGAAATGGTAGGACGGGGTAAGTTGAAAAGGATTTTAAATAACAATCATAGAAATTTATATTTGACCTTGAACATGACAGGGAACAAGTAGAGTTTGAGGTTATGTGTTTGTATGTGGGGACAGTCATGTGATCAGAACTATCCTTTAGATAAATCACTTAGACAGCTGAGTAGATAATGGATTTGAGTTTCCAGAGACTTCCTTGAAGGCAGGGACACTAATTAGAATGTGATTGTAATGGTCCATTTGAGAGGTAATAAGGAGCTATATCAAGGTGATGGCTGTTGAGTGGAGAGAAGGGAATTCTCTGCAAGAGAAGATGTTGATAAAGAGATGCTCTGAAGTTGGAGAGGACATGATTCAGCAACAGATTGGGTGTGGGGGGTGAGTGTCGGTGAATAATTAATGAGGACACTAACATTATGAGCTAGGGTGATTGGGATCCTGATAGTAGCATCAATAGTAATAGTAAAGTTAAGAAGAGGGGAAGTTTGGTGAAAAGAAAAAGAGTTCTATTTTGGATATGGTGAGATTGAAATGCCAATGGGTTATCCAATTTTAGAGGGTTTAGGAAAAAGCCTTAAGGGGAACAGTTAGTAGGTATAATACAAGTGAAGATCTATCAACAAAGACTAAGGATGAGTTGGTTGGACAGTTAGGAAGAGAACCAGGGAAGAGGAGAGGCTTAACATAGACAAGATAATCCAGGAGGAATTGGTGATTAAGTGTCAAATGCTAAAGAAGATAAGATGGATGAGGATTGAGAAAAAGACATTAGAGGTAGCAATGATCAAATCATCGTTAAATCTAAGAAAGGTCAATTTCAATTGAATATTGAAGTTGAAATCCCAAATCCATAGAGAGTGTTTAGTAGAGAGGAAGTAGAGGGACTTAGTTTAGATGGCTTTCTCAAATTGTTTAGCCAATAAAGAGAGGAGAAATATAGGACAATAGAGAGGATGGTCAGATAAAGTAGGAATTTTTAAAAACTCCAGTGCCATATCCCATTATGCCATGCTGCCTCTCAGAGTAGAGAGCTTTCTTGGAGTCTTTAAATATTTAACTGATAGCAATACAGCATCTCGGTTGTCCACCCAAGGACATTAAAATGCAATAAAAAAAACCCAGGCTTTGTCATTTCCATTATTTTAATCCTATTGAAGATTTTGGAAAGTACAAGTTGGTATACTTTTTGGTCAATGGATATCTGTGGCAAAATATTATGTGAGATGTGTTTTACATACGTATTGATAATGTTATTATAATTATCATTGATGTGGTATCTTTTGAGCAGAAATATCTCTCAGAATTTATAATCCTAGTAATAAGAGTTTCTAAGAAAACTCAGGACAATTAGTGCTGGTCTGAATGTTACACACCCATTTTTTTAAGTACACACCATTCAAACATGCAAATGTTTCCACTTATATCCCTAACAACGTCTCATGAGCTTGGTCTTTACACACCATTTATTGTACCCAGAGGAAGAGCCCTTCAGCAATGATTCAGAGTCTTTATCATATGTGTTCTGTCTGGTTGCATGGTCTATTTTGGCAAATAGCTCACATGAATTTTTCATCTCTTTGTTTGGATTTTGACATTTCAGAATTGCTCGTAAATTTTTTCCAACACTAGATGAACAGATAATATGAAACTTCCTGTGGTGTCTGCCTCAATAGAAGAATGGAAAACGTCACTTATTAAGTAGAACATAAGCTTGCAAACACATGCACTATTGACAGATTATCTTAATAGTCCTTTTGATAAGGCTTATACTAGCTGCCTTATAAGAGTCCTAAGCTACTATATCTACAACAGAAAAAGTAATGAAGTTTGCTGTTAGTCAGCTCAGGGAGTCATCCACACAATAGTCATCAAATTGACAGCTGCAAAACTCAAAAGTGTAGCTAAACCAAATTAAAATGTAATTGCTAAATGTTTAACAAAATAAAATGCAATACAACAAAGATAATTTTAATTCATGGTTTTCAAAAAAAAAAACCTTGGTACAACACACAATGTCTTCAATGCCATGGTCTTGTAAATTGCTACGCACAGACATGGGCTCAGTGGACTTCACATGTCTTAGATTCCTTTTTATAGGGAAGTTTATTAAAACTTGGAAAATTGAGGGTACTGGGTCAGGGATGGATTTCATAGGAAAGGGGCATTAACCTCATTTATGCTAAAGGTATTTTCCAAGTGCCTCTTCAGCATCTTCAACAACAAGGTATTCCTATATTGGTTTAGCTCTTTGCATAATAGAAAGGCCAGTAAAGAAACCAAGGCAAATAAGACTTAAAATTTTAAAAAAACCCTTTTTTTAGTCATTATTGTTTCCTCACTGTGGATCTACATTCCTCCAATACAGATCAAAACCTCTCCACATTTTAGTTCATAAATACGTTTGACTTGCTGTGGCCAAAAATAAGTTATCATTACCAAGTGATCAGCTTTTAAATGATGTGTCTTTCCTACTTAGCTAAGCAAACCACATTATCCTAGCAAACATCAGGTCAATATTTCATAGTGGACACTCAAAAGAATTTGGTCTGACTACCAATACAGGAAAAACCACGTGAAAGAAGAATATTTTTTTTTTGTCCAGATTGTAACATGCAGTTTGGTTATCAAAGCCATCCCAGCTTAGTAAGACCTGCCAAAACTTATGTTCCATTGGCGTTACCTTATAGAACCCAGTGTCACTTCCAAATCATGATTAGATATCACAGTTGTACTTTAGTTGAGTTCTTTTCCAATCAGAAAATTCAAATATGTTCAAATTAGTGACATTGATCAAGCTCCTGCGTATCAGACAATCTTCCATTCCTGCTCAATCAGTCAGTTCTTGTTTTGATCTAGACTCAACAGCAGGAAGGGTAGACGGCCATATAGATCGGATCACATAGAAGAGCACAAAAAAGAAAACTTTCTCACCAAGTTATGTTCCAATGTCTCATCATCACACAGAGGTGACCTTGGATCCTTTAAGGGTGTGCACACAAATTCAAGCATTCTACCACCGTAAAAACAAACAAACAAGCAAAACTTGCATTATGGTCCCAGTCACAGACTAAACATGCTCTGTGAGGGCCAGGCTAGCTTTGTATGTAGAGGCTCATTGACAATAGCACGACTACTAAATTGTTTGGCTCTGTCAAAGAGAAAACAAAATATCCTGTGATTCTTTGTGATTTTCTTCCTTTTTTGCAGTGATGATGGCTAATTAATGGTAAAAAAAAAAAGAATGAACAATACTAAAAATCATGAACTTTTAAATCTTCTAAAATTTTAACTTACCTTTTTCCAATCAAAATGTATGATTTTGTTTAAAAAAATAGACACAAGACTGGAGGAATTGAATCATAACACCATCAAGTTTCTCGCTGTAAATAAAACCAGAAGTTTTATTAAAACTAGAAGGAAGTAGAAACATGATGGAAGGAAGGCTCATACCTTTGTCTTGGAATGGCAAATAAAGGAGTTGATTTTATTGAATATCCAAAGACAATAAAAAAAATAGCATTTCATCCAATATTTGGTAATTTCATGGTTCCTCAATCTTTATATATACGTAGGGATAGGTGTCTTCTCATCTCATCTTTGGGGCTAAATTTGAATTCTGTAATTTTGTAGTATTCAGTTTTTTAATTTCATGTGTTGTTTATTCCATTTATACTGCTGTAGTTATTATATATATATTGTTTACCAGGTTCTGCTTACTTCACTTGACATCAGTTCAGATAAATGATTCTCTGCATTCATCATACTCATGTTTCTCACTGCACATTAATATACAATTAAATTCATGTTACCACAGTTTATATAGTCATGACCTACTTGATAGGCATCTACTTTATTTCCAGTTCTTTGTTCATGTTATAAATAAGGGGTTTTTTTTGCATATGAGACTTTTCTTTGTAATTGGCCTTCTTTAGGTATATACCTAGCACTGGGATCTCTGGGTCAAAGGATATAGATATTTTAGCCTTTTAATTTTCATAATTTTGAATTGCCATAATTTTAAAGTGTTTTTCAGAATGACTGTACTTATTCACAGCTCCACTAACAATGCGTTAAGTTGATATGTCATTCCACAATCCCTCCAACCCCGACTATTCCTATGTTTTGTCAACTTTTTCAATTTGTTGCATGTGAGGTAAAATTTTAGAATTGTTTTGATTTGCATTCCTCTTATAATTAGCAATTTATACCATTCTCTTATAAGGTTGTTAAGAATTTGCAATTTCACTTTTGATAATTTTTTGGTTTTCCACACCTAATCATGTAGTCTTAGATGTTTTTGTTTTAATATGATTACTTATGTTGGTTGTTTTTGAAAGGCTTGTTGACTGTTGATTGGCTGAAGGTCCATAGTTTTTAATGCCTAGGTGTAGAGTTGTGAGATATATCTCAAATAAGCCTGCATTACAGAGACATAATCCAGAAAATATAGTTTTGTTTTGTTTCAGACCTGTGAATTAGTGTTGTCATATGGCTACAAGTCATGGAAACCTATAGTATCAGCAGCCAATAGAAAGCCCTATAGTGGTTGAAGCAGGGTGAAGCACATAGAAAACAGAAACTATACATGGGAACTGGAATAAAAAAACATTATCAAAGAAAAACATGACCAAAGAGGAACTAGTCACATGGCAAGATCTAGGGATGACCAGTGGATAACTTGTTTGCTTTATTGTTATCTACCCAATGTCATGGGAAATTCAGAATTGTCCCTAGCACATTAGTTGCAATACTTTTGGTGAACTAGTGGGGAGATATGGGTTGGAGCTGCATATGATAAGCAGGGATATATTAGTTGTGATCTTCAGTCTGTTGAAGAACATATCTTTATCAATGAAATTACAGATTCATTTGAATATTTTGAATATATATAAAGGTACCTGATTGTATTCTGGAAAACTCCACCCTCCATGGCATGTAGATTTTTATGTTTTCATAGATAAATTGAATTTACTAGTTAAGATTTGAATCCACACTTGGCCATTAGTGGATAGTAGTTATAATTCTCAGAATTTGCCTCACTCCTGTGCAAACTATGGGTCCAGTTTTATACTAGGCAATGCATGGATATAAAATGCGTTCAAGGAAAGGTCATTGTTCTGAAGGGCTTGCAATCTAATGGGGAGACAAAGCATAAGCTTCTGCATCAACCTGAATATGTAATATAATTGGAAGAGCTTGGTAAAGGGAGTTAGAAGACATAGCTTCTGATGACATACAAAAAGAAAAAAAAGACATTTGTATGAACTGGATCTTAATGTCTTCACTTTTAAAATGAAGGTAACGATTTAATGATTCTACGCACGTTCACCGTTATTAGTGTTTTTCTCCATTTGCCCCTATTTTAAAATAAGCACTATTCCTTTCTGCATCTTTATACATACACACACACACACACACACACACACACACACACACACACACACATATAAAACATCTATAAAGCCTGAAGTTTTTAATTGCTTCTATAAAACACGTCTTTGGTGAAAACAACCTGGAGTTGCAGTTAACTCCCTAACGACATTTTTAAAAGATGATGCGTTCCCTCGGCAAGCAGACTTGAGGAGACAAAAGCTTAAAACTGGTCTCACAAAGACCTGAGATCGTATCAGGGCCGCGTAGGGCTGTTCGGATAACTTTTCTACAACTTTCTTGTGAATGTATGTCATACCAGGTTATCAAACAGATCCTTGTCATTTGTGATGCACATTATATGTTTGTCCTTCCGTTAGAATGTAAGTGTTTTGAGGGTAAGAACTGACATTCTTTTTCCTTTTATTTTTATTACTAGCACTTAGCACATTCAATAAGCATGAAGTAAGTGCTTAATAAATATTTCTCTCTGTCTCTCTCTGTCTCTCTGCCTCTGTCTCTGTCTCTCTCTGTCTCTTTCTCCGTCTCTATTTTTCTCTCTGTCTCTCTCTCTGTCTCTCTCTCTTTTTCTCTCTGTCTGTCTGTCTCTCTCCTTTGCCTCTCTGTCTGTCTCTGTCTCTGTCTGTCTCAGCTGATTAGTATCCCCAACTCAAGTCTCAACTCACTCTAATCCATCCTTCACTCAACTGATACATTGATCTTCTAAAATCTCAGGTTTCAATTCCAAAGGCTCGTCATGAAAAATGCTTTCTACCTCCAGATGGGGAACTTATGAAGTCTAAATGCAGATTGAAACATCGTTTTTTTTCACTTTTTTTGTTTTCCTTGCTTTTTTTTTTTAACAACTTGTCTAATATAGAACTGTGTTTTGCATAATTTGCTTAATTTCATTGATATATTGCTTTCCTTTTCAATGGGTGAAGGAGGGGTGAAGGGAAAGAGAGAATTTAGAATTCAAATTAAAAAAAGAAAAGAATGTTAAAAAAAACCAAACAAACACAGATCTAATCCCATCAGCCTTCATCTCTTCCCTCTCCCATTCAGTCAACTCCAGTGACTCCTATTACCTCCAGGATCAAATATAAAATCATCTGTTTGGTTTTTGAAGTTCTTCATAAGCTGGCCCCTTCCTAACTTTCAGTCTTCTCATGCCTTCCTTATTCAGCTCTATATCCTCAGTGATGCAGGGACATCGCCTCCTTGCTGTTTCTCATGTAGGACACTCCATCTAAAAACTCTGGGCATTTTCATGGACTCTCTCCCATGAGTAAAATGTTCACCATCCTCATCTTTCCCTCCTTGTTTCTCTGGCTTCCTTCAAGTCTTATCTAAGATCTCACCTTTTGCCAGAGCCCTTTCTCAGTCCTTAATTTTAGTGTCTTTCCTCAGAGACTACCCTCCCACAATTTACCCAGTATATATAATTGTTTACATGTTGTCTCCCCTCAGAGAAAAGGTTTTTTTGTTTAATATTTTCTCTTCCTTCCTAATGATACCCTATTTGTTTAGTACTTTGTGATTAACAAAACATTTCAGTTAGTGGTAGGGCCAGGACAAAAAAAAAATCTAGTCTCCCAATTGTTGGCTTAGCACTATTCCTACTATGTTCTAAAGACCTGGACCAAATGTAAATAAGCACATTAGCATTTTCTGTGTTCATTTTCCTACTCTAGTCTATTCAAATAATCATAATATTTGAGAACTAGACAGAACTTTAGAGATCATTGAGTCTAAATACATACCCCATTTTACAAGGGAAGAAAATGTGCCATGAAACATAAATAGATTTGTTCACAGGTAGGAGGTGAGAAACTCCCAACCACACCTTCTCTTCCTATGGAATTCAAGCCTAATTATTCCCAAAATTCCTCTAGAGAAGTATAGATAGGTTGTGATCTGCATTATTGGAGGGGATTTTCTTCTAGACTAGATTGAAGACCCATTCAAATATTGAAAAGTTGAAGTAATTGTCAGTGCTGGGATTTGAATCTAATTCTTCTATTCTCCAAGTTCACTGTTCTTTTCCACCATGCTGTGTGCTCAAGGACTCTGGAGATAATGGACATAGGCAGTTGTTCCCAAAGGATGAGAAATTTGAATTTGTTTTCTAGACATTTTTAGGCAATTTTTCCTAATAATGCCCCTGTACGAGATTGGGCAGAATGAAATCATACAAATAACAGGCATTCTAAACTAGATAAATGCATTTTGAAATTTGGATATGGAATATTTGTTGAAGACATGGCATTGTTAATTCTTGTATTAATGGAGTGCTAATTATTTTTTTTTGATCCTAGAGACTATTAAAAATATCAAAATTATGGAGAAGGAGCCTGCCTGGTACAGTGGAGAGAATGAAACCATTGGTTTAAGTCCTTCCTATAACACATAGTGACTGTGTGTATGGCCCTGTCCCTTCTCAAACCTCCATGACTCTTCTTCCTCCAACTCTTTCAATGGAGATCCTTGTCTCATATTTTACAGGAAAAAAAAAATGAGACCATTTGCCATGAGTTTTCTCTTCTCCCCTTTTCTTCATCTCCTGTCACTCAGGTGTCTTCTGCCATTTTTCCTCCCTCACTTCTGTCTCACATGATGAGGTAGCCTTACTCCTTTTCAAGGTGAACCCCTCTTGGGGGCAGCTAGGTGGCGCAGTGGATAGAGCACTGGCCTTGGATGCAGGAGGACCTGAGTTCAAATCTGTCCTCAGACACATAACACTTATTAGCTACGTGACCCTGGGCAAGTCACTTAATGCCATTGCCTAGCAAAAAAAAAAAAAAAGGTGAACCCCTCTATCTGCTCAAGTCATCCCATTCCACCCCATTTTCCCTAAAAGATTGTCCTTTGTGTCATCCCCGCTCAGTTATTTTCAATCTTTCCCTCTTTACTAGTTCATTTTCTACTGCCTACCAACATGCCCATGTCTCCCATCCTAAAAAAAAAAAACTCTTACTTGATCATTCCATCCCTGCTAACTATTATCCTATATCTTGTCTACCTTTTGCAACTAAACTCCTCACAAAGGCCATCTACAATAACTGCCTTCACTTTCTGTCCTGTAGCTCTCTTTGTAGCCTTTTATAGTGTGGTTTCAGGCTTTATCATCCCACTGAAACTGTTTTCTCCAAAATTATTAATGATCTGTTAGTTCCCAGACACAATGACCTTTTCTTAGTCTTCATCCACTGCACCACCTAGCTTCATTAAACTCATGTGACTAGCACATAGTAGGTGTGATATATTACATATAAATCCAGCCTTCTCCTCCCAACCAAAAAGCAAAATTGCTAAATATACTCTATTCAGTAAATACCCAAATAACGTATGACTTCTATTTCTTCTCACTACTTAGATGGACTATAGTGAGAGCTAGCATGGAGTGGAATGGAGAATAGAGTACTGGCCTTGGAGTCTCTAAGATGTGAGTTCTGGTCTTGTCTTTTGTATGCACTAACTCTCAGTGACCCAGGTAGCATTGCCAGTTAATAAAGGTGTAACCAATCCACAGCAGAGTAAGAGATTTCTCTACTGTGAATTACTACCCTGATGAAATCACAGAAATGGCTTAAAATGCATGGAATAAAATTATTAAATCTGCATTGTTATATCCTTTCTAAACAAATATATCAGCATTCTCAGAGAAACAGAAATTCTGTAAATGGACTCCATAGAAATGGATAAATTATGATAGTGGCAGACTAATATAAGACTGAGGTAAAAGTTGGATATAGTATTAAATCAAACAGCTATTTAAACAAACAAAAAAGTTTAATGTGGAAAATCCTCATTTGCTTAATTTTTTTTTCTTCTCCAGTCATTAGGCTGTTCTAAGTCTCTTGATTATGTTTGACATATGCTGAAGTTTGAGCTTGCCATGTTAAAGAATAACGGTTCTGCTCTGTGGGAATACGGCTGTCGCAGCCTCCTTGTCTTTAGCTAAAAATACCACAACAAAGGGCTGCCTGGCAACATGTTCAGTCGAAACACCACAAAAATGTTCCTTTCTGTGGTAATTCAGTTTATGTGGTAGTTGTATGTGATCAGAATGGTCTACTTTTGGAGAGAAAGAGTTCATGCTCATCTAAGCCATTGAAGGCCCCTTCAAAAGTTAGCATTGTGTATGTCACAATTTAATCATTGCAATTATTTTAAAGTCATGCTTTATTTTATACTTCTTCAAACACATTTGCAAAGCTGAAGACTTTTGGCTTCCAATTAGTCTATAAATTAAAAAAAATACAAATTTGAGATGTTTCAAAAAGCCTTAAGCCATTTTAAATAGGAAGAATGCAAGTTTTTGGATATGTCAGAATTGTTAATGGGGGTACTTCCTCTGCCAAGATCTATTCCAGCTCACTCGGGATTTCTGATATCCTGTACAATTTTTGTTATTTCCGCTCATAAATTCTGCAGTAAAGATCATCATAGTTGATATTACATAGCATTTAAAAATTTTAAGACATTTTTATAGCTTTTATCTCATTTAATTTTTACTACCACCCAGTGAGGATACTTTTGTGTTATTAATTATAATTTGCAGATGAGGAAAATTTGGCTTAGTGAGTTTGAGAGTCAGTAGAGATAAGCAGTTTTAAGAAGTGGGATTTGAACTCTCCTTTTCTTGATTCCAAGGTAAACAAGCTATCTGCTCTACCCTAGTACTTCTCAGCTCTACCCACAGCCACAGAGGCCTTCTTCTAGATCTTTTAATATTTTATGGTTAACAATATGATGCTCATGGTGGCCATCTGGACTCCCTCACTTTCTCTATGGGACCAACCCATGGTCTTTTGTAGCCATGCATATCTTTAAGGAGGTCTTATATACCACTTATTACTACGCTGGTCATATGTTGCAGTCTTCTTATTGTCGCCATGTGTCTCTTTGTTGTTCTTTGAGTCCGCAGCGATTTTTATTCTTCTGAGATCAGGGGCTTCCATGACTGGCGGCAGTATAATATCCCACCATGAACACTTAGTAGATCATGGGCAAGTCACTTAACACCTGGGAGCCTCAGTTTTCTCATCTGGAAAATAGAGATATTATACCTAATAAAATCAACCACAGAGAATTATTTCCTGTTTCAAATAGAATATCGTACTGCAATTCCAAAACTTCACAGCGCAATGAAGCGGACAGAGAGGCAGTCTGAGATTCAGGAATACCTAGAATCAAGGCCAGCCTTTGACACGCAGGAGCTATGTGACTGGGCAAATCATTTCGCTTTAATGTATGGCCAGGCAACTCTCTAAGACTACATTTCAAAGCAGGTACTGATCAGCTCTGGTAGAGAGACTTTCCTCACTGGAATTCACATTGGCATTCACATGGCAAGTCTGAGCCCAATCTTGCCCCCATCTCTCTTTCTCTGTCTCTTCCTGTCTCTCTTTTTCTTTCCTTCTCTCTGTGTATTTGTACATAAGTGCATATTTAACATTATATATGAATGCATTTGTATATATACATGCACACATATATGTATATTTACATATATAAATACATATATACATACATATACATATATATATTATATATATACATATATATACATATATATACATACATATTATATATATATACACATATATATATATACATACATATATATGTATGTATATATATATATACATACATATATATATACATACATATATATATGTATGTATATATATATGTGTGTGTATATATATATAATATGTATGTATATATATATGTATATATATATGTATATATATAATATGTATATATATATATATACACATACATACACATATGAATTGTGGAAGAGGACATTTTGATTGTTGAAAGTGCTAAACAATTTTCCAAATGCAGAACGGTCTGCTCTTTTTTCTCTAATCAATTCTGGACCAAAACAGCTATTATTCATCTGTAGTGCCTGCCCAAGGTATGCACGTTGGTAGTTTAATTCAATTGACTAGAGACAATAACAGAGTGATTTCAGTGGTATGAGGAATTAACAGTGTGAAGACTCCTTTTACCTGATGGATCTCATTCACTCAGTCAGTCAATAAACATTCATTAAGAGACTTGTACTCACATATTCTTGACACCAAAGGTGTTCCTCTGTCCAATACTCTGTGGTGGCAGTGTTTATCCAATAGCATCAATAGACATGTTGGTAAAATGATTAAATATTTTTGTTCCAAAATTCAGGGCACAATGGAGTTGTGCTTATTCATATCCTTGCTATGTTAACTTATTGAATGTTGACATTTACTATAGCCAAGAGAACTTATATTACCATTTGTAGAATCTATCTACAGGGAAAAGGGAAGGGGAATAAGTATTTATATAGTACTTACTATATGCCAGGCATTGTGCTAAGTGTTTTTTACAAATAGGATATTATTTGGTCGTCGCAACAACCCTGCAAGGTCGGTGCTATTATCATCCCTATTTTAAAGTTGAAGAAATGGAGGCAAACAGAAGTTAAGTGACTTGCCCAAGGTCACAAGCTGATGTGTCTGAAGTCATATTACAGCTCAGATCTTTTCTGACTCCAGGACCAGTGCTCTATCACTATGGCAAGGTCATCTGACCTTGGAGAGAATAATTTTAGTGGATTGGTATGAATGGAAACCAGATGTCAAGGGCTTACCCAAGGAGTAGATAGTATGGAAAATTTGTTGCTTAGCCATAGAAGTATAGGTTTAGAGCTAGAAGGAACCTTTAGAAGTCGCTTCCTGTTGGAGGTACCCACCTCAATTATAAGCCATCCTTGGTGATCTACTCACTTGTGACATTTGCTCTTACCCCTTGTGCTTTTACCTCCAGAACTATCACTGAATAGTTTCTATGATACAAGACTATTGCTGAATCAAATATAATGAATCCATTTCATGGGCTCATTAGGCATCCTCCCTCTACGTGGCTATTGTGCTAGGGATTCCAAAATACAAGACCTCCTTACTCATAGATCAATTTTCACCATCAGCAGGGCCTGAGTGAGCCCAGTCATATTGTAGAATAGTAGAGGTCATTTCATCCGAACTCTCATACTCACTAGGTCCTTTACGACAGTGCTGTCAGACACAAGGCCTGCAGTACTTCCAAATGTGGTCCAAACCTGATTAAAATGTAATTGGGAAATGTTTAACAAAGTAAATAAAAATACAATAAAACATAGAGATAATATTACATTTTGAAACAAAGTCCCCGTTTCTATTTGAATCTGACATTGCTTCTTTATAACATCCCATATACGTAATGATCTGGTTCTCTGTTGAAAGTATTTTAAAGGTATCCATTTCAATTTTGAATAGCTTATGATTTGTAACAATAGTAATAGCTGATATTTATATAGTGTTTTAAGGTACACAAAATGAGGCACTATGCTAAAACAGGGGATACAAAGAAAAAATTTAAAAAATACTCACTGATCTCAAAGTACTTCCATTCTGTTAGGGTAAAGTGACATATACCTATAAATACAATGTACTTACAACTGGAGTAATTAGGAAAGGTCTTTTGTAAGAAGTGGCTTTGGAGCTGAGCATTAAAGAAAGTTCAGGGTTCTAAGATTCAAAGGTGAGCAGGGAAAGCATTCTAAGCATGGAAGGTGGCCTGTGCAATCGCACAGAAGATAACACATGCATGAATGGTAACAAATATGTTAGTTTGGTTGGGGCATAGGGTGGAGGAAGAGGGACAATGTGTAAAATCAGCCTGGAAAGACAAGTTTGAGACAGATAGTGGAAGGTGTTAAATGTCCAAGAGAGAAATGGCTAATGGTTATCATCATTTTACCATGATTAATCTTTTGAAAATTTAAAAAAAAAATCTGAACTTAAGAAATAAAATAAGTATTTCTGTAACAAAGTGAAATAGAAAAAAGAGTATTTCACCTGAAATACCACGATAAATTTAAAGCTGAGAAAGATTGTGATGTGTCCATTGTCATACCACTAATAAGTTTCTGAGGTGGGCTTTGAATCCAGGTACTGTTGACTCCAAGCCTTAGCCATCCACCATGGTATGTTGCCTCTATTGACCTTAGGTTCACTCAAAATGACTTCACTGTAACAGAAGCATGGAGTTGGAAGGGATTTCAGTGACCATTTAGTTTGAACCATACTTGAACAAGAAATGCTTCTCTATCATACCTGTTAAGCATTCTCTTTGATTTAACTTGAAGTTTTCCAGGAAGATGTAATTAAGAATAGAATTTTTGTTTGTTTGTTTTGGTGGGGGGTGGGACAGCAGAAGGAAGGAAAGCTCTAGATATAGAGAAATCAGGAAACTCTTCAGGGAAAGAGTAATCTACAATGAAAAATGTTACATAGAAGGCCAGGAGGATGAGGAATGGAAAGAGACCATTGGATTTGGCAATAAGAGGTCATTAGTGACCTTGGAGAGAACAATTTTAGTGGATTGGTATGAATGGAAACCAGATGTCAAGGGCTTACAAAATGGGTAGATAGTATGGAAAAGTCGTTGCTTGACCACAGAAGCATAGATTTAGAGTTGGAAAGGGACCTTTAGAAATAACTTACTGTTAGAGGTAGCCAACTCAATTATAAATTATCTTCAATGCTCCACTCCCTTGTAACAGCAATGTGCTATTACCATTCATGCTGTGCCAAATCCTAACTCTGGATTACGTGATTATGATTGATTTGCATGTGATCAAATAGTGTATATCAGAGGTAGAATTTTAACTCAAGCCATTGGACCCCCTTTTTTTAAAGTTTTAAAACCTTGGTGCCTTTTTGTTTTTGCTGTTGCTGTAGCTGCTTCTGCTGTTGTCATCGTTATTGAATCATTTCAGTTTTGATCCTCTCTTTAGGACTCCATTTGGGGTTTTCTTGGCCAAGATACTAGAGTGGTTTGCCATTTCCTTCTCTAGCTCATTTTACTTTTACATTACCTTTATGTCCAAATATCATCCTCCCTCCCCCCTATCCTGTGATCTTTCTCGTATAACAAAGAATAAAATAAGAAAAAAAAACTTTCAGCAAAGCAAAAAATCACACCACAGCAACCATGACTGATGATGTATGCAATATTCCACACCTCCACACCTATAGTCCCTCATCTCTCCATTGAAGGGGAGGGAAGTCTGGAGCTCCTTTCACCACACTGCCTTTAGTGGTATAGATAATAAATTCTAAAAGGCTCAAGGAAGTGGACGAGAACAAGCATGTATTCAGCACTTACAATATTCCAGGCATCGTGCTAAGGACTTTACAAATATCTCATTTGATCCTTATAACAAACTTCAAAGATAGGTGCTATTGTGATCATAATTTTGGAGTTGAGGAAACAGGGGCCAAGGTTAAGTGGCTTGCCCAGAGTCACACAACTAGTAAATGTCTGAGACTAAATTCTCTATACATTGTATCATCTAGTGGAGATCAAAGAAAACTTCCTAAATAAAGCACGAGCTGAGATGTGCCTTGATGTAGTGGCAAATTTTGAATTGGTGGAGATTTGAATCTTTGGACATTTTGGCCAGAGAGAGATACTGTACAAAGTTCCAGATATAAGAATGTGAAAGATTTTTGGAAAATAGCATGTAGATCAGCATAACTTGGCTATCTTAGTGAAATAAATAAAGCTTTGTAAGTTCTTTTTATTATAAATTAATAAGCGAGTCAACCCTTAAAAGTTGAATATGGTTCAATATGTAATTCTGTAAGGAGGTGGGAGAATTAAGGGAATTATCCATATAGTATGATCTTCATGAAATATCTAATTGGCCCAAGTAAACTTTTTTGTTTGACATTTTATGATTGCTTCAATTTTTAATTAACTTTATATACATGAATAGCTTAATGATCTGTTTACCTATTTTTATATTTTTATATATTTGTAGTAAGTATATGTTTAAAATTTTCACTATACTTTATGTGATAATGTATAGGTAACAATGGCTGTTTTTAAGTCTGTTTATGCTTTGTCTTCTCTTATTTAAATATCTTTGTGTCACAGAAGCCTTGAATACTATGCTTGTGATTGGCACATGTTTGAATATAGAATCTTGCTTAAAATAGCCTGGATTTTTAAAAAATTGGTAGTATAATATGAAGACTTCTTATACAAAATTTCTCCATTTCCCACAGTCCCAGACTTGTAATATTTGCTTGAAGAACTAAATACACAACCTATCTTTTGATGAGCACTCTATTAATTGTATTAAATACTTACAGTATTTTTCTCCACTGAATCTGTCAGGTAAACACAGGAAATATTTAGATTTCTAGTTGTAATCATATTCCAATTTGGCAAGAATTCCATTTCCCTCCTGAATTTGCTTTCTTTTCCTTGGTCCCAATGAAGACTTTTTCCAAGGAACATAGTTATGTGTTCAGTTGACAGCTAGGTTGATGGATAGTGTGGCTAATGGCACCATCCTCTCAATCACCCAGGGTCACAACTGAAGTGTCATCCTTGACTCCTTACTCTTTTTTTTCACCCTGCTTCCATATTCAAGCTTCTGCCAACTCAAGTTGATTTGAGTTTTATAACATCTTTCGTAAATGTCCCTTCTCTCTTTTGACACTGCCATCACTCTGATGCAGGTCCTAATCACCTCATGCCTGAACTGTTGCAAGAGCCTTCTGATTGGTCTGCCTACTGTAAGTCTGTCCCCCCCCCCCATAGTACATAGATTCAGTGTCAAAATAGTCTTCCTGAAGTACAGGTCTGAGAATGTATACCTTCATACTCAATAAACTCCAGTGGTTTCCAGTTATCTACAGGATCAAATGTAAAATCCTCTTTTTGGAATTCAAAGCTCTTACTAAGCTATTCTCCTCTAACTTTTCCCATTTTCTGACGTATTACTTGTGATTTAGGCTATGATTCAGTCATATTGGCCTCCTTATTGTTTCTAATATACAGCACTCCATCTCTGGACTCTTGGCATTTTCATTGGCTCTCTCTCAAAACCTGAAATTCTCTTCCCCCTTATTTCCATCTCCTGGTATGCCTGCTTTATTCAAGTTCTAGATAAAGTTCTACCCTCTATGTGGAGCCATTTCTGATCCCTATTAATGCTAGTGGCTTCACTCTGTTGATTTTCTCCAGTTGATCATGTATATAGATTGTTCGTACCTAGTTATTTTCACATTGTCTTGCCCCAGTAGACTGTGTTCTTGGAATGAGATATTGTAACTTCTTTTTCTTTGAATCCCCAGCAGTTAGCAGAGTGTATGGCACACAGAAGGCACTTAATAAATGTTTAATGACGGATTGATAGTCTGGGCGGAACTGAATCTCTTGATATTGCTGTAATAGGTACAGTGAGAAACATACTATTGGAGAGCAGTAGGATGCTTTTTGAAGCTGAAATCCATAGTTCAGTGCACTGAATGCAAATACAGGATTATGCAAAGCTTTCCTTGAATTGACTCTGTGAACGGGAAATGATTACATTAGTCTTAATTTCCAGGTCATTCTCATTACCTTTGCAAAATCTGCTTTCTCCACACGCCCTGATTTCAGCCAAACTCCTTTTTGTGATTTTGCTTTTTCCCACATAGGTTACAATAAGTGGAAGTTCCCTTGAATTCTTCAGGATATCCTTTGTCCTCTTGTGCTATGGCTTTCCTTGGAATCTAGAAGGAAACTGACCATCCTGTTCTCTCTCTCTCTTTTTTTTTTTTGCAGTACAGCTGGCTCAAGCTGCATTTTTCACCTAAAAAGTCACAGATCTTGCATCATTTTTCCTTTATTTCTCTTAAATGCCTTAGTGGTTTTCTAGTACCGGGTTTGGCCCCTCTGGTTTCCCTTTAGCACAGATCTTCTTAATCTTTTTTATTTTTGTGTTGTAGACTTTGGCATTCCGGTGAAGTCTTATTATTTTCTTAGAGTAATATTTTTAAATAATTGGAAGAAATTCTAAATTTAAGTTAGTGAAATTAGAGTTAGTTAGAAGTTAGTGGAAATAGAGATATATTTCCCATGTAAGTTCATATATCCCCCAAGATCTCTCAGTGCACACCATATTAAAAATCTTAACTTCAGCAGAAGGGTTCAAAGTTTAGATGAAATCAGTTCTGCTCGTGTTTTTGCCCTGTCAAATTCAAAGAATATGTTATTTCATCCTAATCATTATCATTTCTTTATTTTTTTCTCTTCCATACTCTTGGCACCACTGTGATTACTGATGGCTTCTAGAGTGCACCTCACCTATCCTGAGCTCCACAATTATTCATGCGTGGCTCATAAGAGTGTTTCCAATGGGAAATTCTCTCTCCATCCTGAAATTTTCTAATGACACTTTGTTCTTGTCATAACCTACTTTATACCATATTTATTTGTGTCCATATTCCACATGCCCTCTCCCTTCAAGGTCAGAGGATATGTCATTTTTCATCTTTGTATCTCTAGTATGTAGTATAGTGCCTTCCATATAACAATCCCTTCTTGAATATAACTGAATCAGAAGGACCCCTGGATATCTAAATCCAACACCTTCATCTTAGAGCCAAGAAAACCAAGCTCCCAGAAAGACTTTGTCATTTAGCAAATGGAGATCACTTTTGGGGAATTCGTTAGGTTCATAGATTTAGAGTTTGAAGGGTCGTCTAAGATCATTTTATAGATGAAAAAACTGAAACCTTCCTTGGGCATATTAAGTGAATTCCTGAGTTCACACCATCAAGAAACAGTGAAGCCATCATTTTAACCCAGGTCCTCGAACTCTAAATCTGAGACTTTTTCACTAGAGTATGCTGTTCCTTCCTTCCCAGACCATGAGATGATGAAATCCCCAATACTTACCTCTGTACCTTAAAACATTCATGATTTCATCCCTGAGAAAACTTTAGCTCTAACTCAGATGGTAATTACTTCACTTCTTACTAGAATGTTTTCATGGATTTCTATATTACAAAACCATGAATGAATGAATGAATGAATGAAGTAAATTCTTTCCTGATTGACCAATCTTCTAGTGATGGTCTTTACTAGCCTGGAACTTTATGACAACAACGTAGTTTACCATTGGTTCCATATGACCCTGAGTAAGTCATTTAACCTCTCTACCTAAGCTTCTTTATCAGTCAAATGGGGATAAAAGAAGCTGTAGTATTTGCCTCATAGGATTGTTGTGAGGATCAAAGGATATGTGTAAAAAACTCTGAAAATGTTTAAGGACTAAATGCCTGTTGTTCTTGATGTACCAACAAAACATTGTTTTCCACTTGCATAGTCCTTAGGAATCCTCCCATGACCTCCACTCCATGTTGAAACAATGGAATAAGAATTCAGAGGAGTATCACCATTGCGCTATTTTTTAGAGCCAAAAAGCTTGTTAAAATATTTTAATTTACCTCCAACTATAGCTATCACAAAGAGGCATATCAGAATTCACTCTGGAAAATGTTATTACTTTGGACTCATAAAAATGCTTTCTTTGACAGAACACTTACCCCATTTTATTCATGTTCTGGAATAGTGTATACATTTAATATCTACTTTATATAAATTATAATCTATGGCCCAGAGCACAAACTCTGGGTTTATATAGAGAGTTTAATGTTAGGGGCTTTGCACAAATTATTTTTTATCATGTCACCGCCAGGGTTTCATATCCAAGTCTTCAAAACTAAGCAAAATGACTCTCAACTTCCATGCAAATATTCAGGTTAATAGTATATCAAATATGACATGCTTAATTTAACACAAATGTGAAAAAGCGGATGAGAAAAATCCTATCTCTAGTCCATACACAGTTAAAACTTTTCTTCTTCCTCCAAGGGCCTCCAAGTATACCTTGGAATAAATTACCTACTATTGAGTGCCTCCCACACAAAACATATAGTAAAAGGGATAGTACATTCAATGTTCAGTGTTTAATGAATTCTTGTGCAGATACATACCTAATCTATATTATCTTATTTCATTTTTTATAAAAACCCTGTGAAGAAAGGGCCATTATTACCATCCTTATTTTACAGAAGAGGAAACACAAATGCAGAATGATTTAAGTGACTTGCCCATATTCACACAACTAGTAAGCATCACAGATAAGATATGAACTCAGTTCATCTTCCTGATTCTAACTCTTCCACTGCCACTTTAGATGGAGAATCCCCATCTAAAGATTGATTAGACTGATACACATTTTCATCTTGATTCATATTAAATAGTCATGATAAATGCATGAATACACGTATACACATTCAATGGAAAAACATGGTCTAGTGAAAAGAGATCAGGATATGGAATCCAAAGACTTGAGTTGGAATGCAAATCATTTAATCTCTAAGAATCTTGATTCCCTAATGAGCAAAATAGAAGCATTACTATTTGGACTCTGTACTCATGGAGTTGTTATGGAGAAAGTACTTTGTAAATCTTCAAAGTTCTATAGAAAGTTACTGTTAAAATCAAGAAACACATAAATGTAAGTATGTCTGATGTAATATCTGTCACGAGAACCATGCTAGCTTTTTGCTTTCATAATTTTCATAAATATGTTGATTTCAGTTGTCTAAATGCTTTTGTGAATGATAAGGCTTATTTTTCCTCAGTAAGTAGGGCTTATCATTATCTGCCAGAACACCTACTCTGCTGTGGCAAAGTGAAATATTAGCAGTAGTTTCAACATAAAACTACAAAGGGAAATTCAATTGTATTGTTTCATGTTTTTCTCTTTTTTTCTTAAAACCACTTCAAACATGTCAGTATGTAGTAGGTTCACCAAGTAGTAATAAATAAAAGATACTCTTGGTAATACAGTTTGAGGTAAAGGAAAGTTTATTTGATGGGGGTGGAGGACAGGGGGATGGGAAGTTCCTGTCTCATATTCTATTCCCTTTCTTAACTCTTGGCATCCCTTTGCACGCATCCCCCTTTGCACCATTCTCTCCTGACACGCCCTGAGTTGCAAGTGACCTTAAAATATTTCTGACTCTGAGCACTACACCACCCCTTGCATTAAAATGGTCTTGGAGCTCCTGAACTCCACTTGACTTTAAGGCCAGAAATCTAACTAAATTGTGGATGGGTGAAAGCTTTCCACAAGCTATTTGAATTTTAAAAGAAGGATTTCTCTACCCAATGCATAACTAAATAGTGGAATTTCAGGCAGCATGTCAAAATAAAGTGAAGTATTTCAAGTATATTTAAAGCATGTGTGTGCATGTGTATACACATACACACATATATATATACACACATGCATGTATATGCATGCATATGTGTGTATATATGCGTATACATATATATACACATATATTGGGGTGTTGTCATGGCAAACCACTTGGTTTACGTAATTTAAATCATACCTCACAGCAATGATTCTCAAAGTATGGTCTGGGTGTCCCTGGGAGCTGTCAAGAGCCTTTCAGAGGATCCATGAGGTCTAAATAATGATAATAATTAACAATAGTAATAACAATAATAGCTAGCATTTATATAGTACCTACTGTGTGCCAGGTACCATGCTAAGCACTTTGCAAATGTCTCATTTGATCCTTATGACATCCCATGGAGATAGGTGCAATTATCATCTCAATTTTACAATTGAGGAAACTGAGGCAAACAGAGGTTAAGTAACATGCCCATGGTCACACAGCTAAGTTAGAGTAATCTGTGACTGGATTTAAACTCAGGTATTCCTGACTCCAGACCCAGAGCTCTATTCACTATTCCACCCAGCTGCCTATTTTCATAATAATTACTAAGATATTTAAATTTCTAATATAATAAATATTTTAAGATATGTATAAACAAAAGCTCTTTGAGAGGAATATTTAGGAATATAAAGGAATCCAGAGATAAAAAGTTTGAGAACTTTTTTAGAACTTACATACCTACAGATTGCTTGACAGTGGACAAAACGCTGAAGCATTTAATTATATGTTACAGTTCCGTAGGATGAACAAATGGCATTTCTCTGGAAGTTTCATTAGATTATTCCATTTATACATATGGTAACAATTGATTAGAAGTCCTATACCTCTTATAAATTTAAATCTGGGGGCAATTTTTAAAACCAAACTTGTAATTTTTCTGCTTTAGGGAACTAACTTCCTTTTTCATAAACTCTATTAATGCATGTCAGATTGGACTCTTTATTACTTCTCTAACTTATTTGGTAATAATGTGTCATATGTTAGAACTGTGAGCTTTTAAAGATTTTTTTTGTACAAACATCAGTAAAAGGGGAAAATTAGCATTTAAATCCACTGCCAAATATTTGAAAAGATGTTTATACACACAAAAAAATGTTCAAGGTAAATTGTCCTTTTGAAATCAATTTAGGAGGAATGTAGAATAAACATTAATATAGCATCTACTATGTGGCAGACACTTTGCTAAGTATTTTTTTTTACAAACCCTGAAATTGAAAATCAACTGAAAAACTAGTTGAAACAATTAACAATTTTAGCAAAGTTGTAGGATATAGAATAAACCCACATAAATCATCAGAATTTTTATATATTATCAACAAAACTTAAGAGATATCAAGAGGTAGAGAAATTCCTCTTAAAATAATTACAGACAATATAAAATACTTGGGATTCTACCTGCCCATATGAATTCAGCAATTATGTGAACAAAATTATGAAACACTTTTCATACAATTAAAGACAGAACTAAGCAATTAGAGAAATATTCATTGCTCATGAATGGGCTGAGCCAATATAATAAAATGACAATTCTACTAAATTATCGTACTCATGCAGTACCTCCGAGGTCCCTTATAACTCTAGCTCTATGAGTTATGACTGTATGACAGTGTCATAAATGAAATTTAACAGAAGATATACTGAGGCACATTTTCTCCAAGCAATATAATAGTTCAGGCAGCCTAAATGTTCCACTGATAACCATTTAATGTCATGAGAATATGTCAGTGTGGGATCTGGACCATTGGAAGGAATAATCTCATTGACAAAGTCACGTATACACTGGAGTATTTTGAGCTGCTGTCTGCATTTGGAATAGTAGAATGTCATTTCCTTATAATTCTTTCTCCCTTTTGGTTTGAATTAGCTGTTTTAACTATATTTGGTATTGCTTCCTTTTCCTGTTCTCTTTTTCAATGGATCTTAGGATTAGACTTCACCAACTTCCACTTGTGTCACTCTAAAGCATTATTATCCCCTTTCCTTGATATTTGCATTTTTAAATTCTCTTTCTTTTGAATTGCCATGCCTGACCATTCCTCCCCCTCTCATACGATTGTTGAAGTGAGGCTTGAGGAAAGAAAGGTGTTATCAATATGATTGGACACACACAGAGACACACACACACATATGTGTACATATACATATGCATATGTGTACACACATACATATATACACATATCTATGTGTCAGTATATATGTGTATATATGCATATTTATGCATCTTCATGTGTCATGCCTTTCTGTCTTTTAGTTTCTTTTCTAACAATAATCCATTTCAATCTGTATCTTCACACAAATAAACAATCCCCAAGTTATGGAATTTGCCAGTGCAATCAATCCTTAGAATCAAAAATCTACAACACTGCCTTTTGTCACGTAAAATTGCAGCATGTATTGGCCTAATCTACATTCACGTTTTTCCTCTGTGCAGATTTTAACATTTCCTCTATTAAAAAAATAGACATTCCCCCCCAATATTACTACCACCGTCTCTTCCCTTCCATGTACTCAGTCTCTGAAAGAGTAATCTCTGTTTAAAATTTTTGCCGCCTTTTTTTTAATCTAACTGCAATAAACTGACTGATTTCTATGTCCTTGCAGCTGTTCTTGCAGTAAATGTGCATCAATTTCTTATGACCTGCCCATTTTAGTAAAATGTCCACCTGCCTTTTTCTCTAATGCATGATATGAAAGCTGAGATAATGAAGATATGAATATGTCCAACAGCATAACAGATGTTCTTGATATTGTCTAGCAAATAATTAGCACCAAGGTAACAGAAACACACACAGAAGGCTTCTTATGTAACTCCTCATGCTTTAAGCAGTCATAGCACCTTAGGCTATGGACTCATCAGATTTCACCAATTAAAAAGGGCTGGGCTGTAGCAAATTGTGTAAAGGAGATTTCCAAGTTAAACCCTAAGTGGCTTCCAAATGCACACAGACTGAATTAAATGACCAAAAAAAGTTGTGATATCTGCATTGTGGGTAATGACCTATTCAGATGTGATACTTTACAGAACACTTTATCGTTCCATTTGTTCAGTAAACAGTTATCAGACTACTCACTGTAAAAGACACTGGACAGACTCTAGAGATACAAGGACCTACAGGGCACAAACCCTGCCCTCAGGGAGCTTTCAGCTTGGTAAGGGGAAACATATAAATATAAAAACTTTGACGTGAGGTTTAGGGAGATGAGTGCAAAGAGTTACCAGAAACTTGAGGTAGAGGGGATGAAGTGGCAAGAAAGTACTTTTAGCTGGGGGCTACAATAAGAAAAAGTGGCCTGTGAGTTACAACTTGGAGGAAGGCATATTTTAACAAATATGGGAGGAGGGAGGAGGTGCAGATCCACTTCAACCATTGAAGGTAAAGGCATGGAAGTAAGAGAGGACAGGATAAGAAGGGAGGACAGAGAGTAGTTTAGTTTGATGGGAACATAAAGCATATGGAAAGAATGAATGAGATAAATCTACAAATGTAAGTTGGAAGCAAAATGTCCTCCTATAAATCTTCCCTTCACAGGAGGTTCAGTTGATGTGTTGGAGAACTCCATGTAGGTCTTTTAACATCCTCTGTGTACTGGTGAAAAACTTTGGTAAATGTCCATTGGTTATCACTTAACTCTGGCCACATGATCAGCCCCCTTCCTTGCCTAATCATATATTTCCTAGGTGATATCCTTTAAGACACTCCTTGTGCACTAGTCGCCATTGCTGCCTTCAAATATTTGAAGTTGTACCAGGTGGAAGACACATTGGACTCTGTGTAGGAGGGCAGAAGTAGAAGAAATGGGTGGAAGATTCTGCAGAAAGCTGAGTGTAAGGAAGAACTTTCTAATGGTTGGAAGCATTTGTAAGTGGAAGTGTTCCATTGGAATGTGGTGCAGTGGAAAGAGTGCTGAGTCAGAGAATCTAGGTTTGAATCCCAGCTCTGCCACTTACTTCTTTTGTGAAAGTAAATAAGTCATACTAGATGGTGCCTTGAGTCAGGAAGACCTGAGTTCAAATCTAGCCTCAGACAATTAGTAGCTGTGTGACCCTGGCCAAACCACTTGTCTCTGTGTCAGTTTCCTCATTTCTAAAATGAAGTGGAAAGGGAAATGGCAAACCACTTCACTATCTTTGCCAAGAAAACCCAAAATGGAATCAAGAAGAGTCTGACACAAATGAAACAACAACATTGTTTGAGTTTTGCTTTTGTTTTCTGAGGGAGCTGTGCTAACTGATCTTTTAGGTCCTTTCCATCTCTAAACTCGTAACTTTTTTTCACAGTAGTAAACTCTTTGGCACTGGAATCATTTGAAGAAAGAGTAATCCTATCTTGGGTAAGAGGCTGTTCTAAAAAAAATCCTAATTCCCCTTTCAACTCAAGGATTCTATCAGTCTATGAAATCAAGGCCTGCGATGCTTAGAAATACAAAAATTTGTTTGTAGATAAAATAATCCTCTGCTTTTTGCTATAAAAATCCTTTCATCTTCTCCCTTTTTAAAAGAAATATTTTGAAGATATTTTCAGTGAGTGAAAAAAAAACTCTTGAAAACTTTCTAGATTTCTAGGTAAAAGTTGTAACTGTATTGTCTTTCAAACTGCTGAAATGAGAATCAATTCTGGCTGTCTGGTAAAAAAAAATGAGCTCTTTCACAAGCCACATGTGTCAACTGTAATCTAAGTAGGCTAATTTGCAAATGTTTTGACCTCCTAGGAATGCATGCACAAGATACCAGCCTGAACCGACTCAAATCAGTTATTCATAAGTGGTTGTCAAATGTAGCATTATAGCACTGAACCATTTTGGCTTACTCTTCCTTTCGCATTTAGGGGGAAAGAAATGTGGTCTGCCTCATTCAATAGGGAACAACCGTAATGTTTACATTTCGACTTTTGAAAATCGCTATCATAAACAAATAACTAGACGATGATTATGGGCCGGGTTTCTGTGGCCACGGAAAGTGGACTCCTGGGGCTCGTAAGACTAGCATTAGACTGGGAGAGACGATTGCTTAAGATTTGCAGCTGTGTAGGACAAAGCTTTTGTCAGACCCCACAGTTTTATAACTTCATTATAAACTCCCCTCCAGGAAGTCTGTGGGCCAAAATATGATTCCTGAAATTTATGAGAGGGAGCACCTGCAGCTTCTAAGTCTGCTGAAAACAGGTGGAGCAAGGGCTGAAATCCTCGGCTCACTTTCTCATCAGAAACAGCTGCTTCAGATTATGGTTTGGCTGTAGTGTGCACAGGTGCTCAAGCTCATGTTATCTGCTTATCTAATGTTAGAAAACATGGATTATTGATGAGAGAATCTGTTGGTTAGATTAATTTTTAAAATATTATAATTACTGATGGCAGTGAATACAGTTTAGACTGTGATTCATAGGATCCCTTAACACAAATATTTGCTAATTGCTAGTTGAGTACAAAGAGTAATTGATCAGGTCATTAAAACACTCCATTTTTATTGTTCCTGTTGCTAGTTCTCTTCAAAATAAAAAAAAAAGAGAGCTAGCTATACCAATGGGTAAAATACATTTTTTTTAAAGACACAAGACAGAGATACACCACAGTTTTCCTGATTTGGACACTGAATTATAATACAAATAAAGATTTGCCAAATAACTTTGTTTATAAGTTAAAAGAATTAAGATTAAAAAGACATAGTGTTGCTTGTATCTTAAGGTCTAGATTTTAGATGATCACCAGTCATAGAATCATAGATTTAGAGCTTGAAGCCATCTTGTGGATTATCTTGTTCAATGTTTTCATTTATGGATAAGGAAATCGAGGCCTAGAAAAGTTAAGTGCCTTGGTCAAGGTTATATAGGCAAGGAAGTAGCGGAACTTGAATTAGGTGTCAGGTTCTCTGGCTCTCTGAATCTAATGTTCTCTACCTCACCCCTTTTCCATACTAATGAGAGTTGAAACAACTAAATCTGAGCAAAAGGATTGTTGAATCAAAAGGCATAGATAGACTAGGTCTTACTTTTCCATTCGAGAATCTAGTTTTACGCCTGACACACAATAAATCTTCATGGACTGATTGAATCATTTATTAAGTGCCTTCTATATGAACATAGTGTATTAGTATGTAGCATTTTATTCCCAACAGCTCTATGAAAATAGACCATACAAGTATTAGCATTTCTGATTTACTGAAAAAGGATCAGGAACTCATGGTAGTAAGTTGACCTTACACAAGATCATAAAACTCATAAGTAACAGAAGCAAGAATGGAAAGTAGCCTCTTAACACCAAATCTAGTGGTCTTTCCTTAGCACCACACTGCCTCTCTACATGTTCGTCGCCATGCGAGATGCTGTCAGAGGTATCAGAGAATTAGAAAATATATGCTCCACCCTATGGAGCTAACAATTACATTAAGATAGGCATACAACTTGAAAAAAATCCAAGATAATTTCAGTATGACGACTTTATAATTAGGAGGCAGATAAAATTACATTACAAAAAAAAACTTTAATGGAAACAGTTACATAAATTCCATAAATTCCATATTCCCTACGTGTCCCACTCTTTCCTGACTCTACATCTTTGCTTTTGTGGTTCCAAATGTAGGAACCACAAGATGTCCTGCGCTTTAGTTCGTTTCCACTAATTGAAATTGTATCTAACCTCCTCCATATGACCTTCCCGATCTCTTGTATGGTAAAAATGATTTTTCTTCCTTTATTTTCCTAGTTACTTTAAACTTTATGCCCTTATAATGTTCTAGTTTGTATTCTATTTAGTTATGGAGTAACAATTCCCCCATCAGGCAGTAAATTTTTTGAGTACAGGGATTCTGTTATATAAATCTTTGTAATTCCCCTAGTATTTAGTATCATACTTGGTACATGAAAATCACTTAATGAACATCTGTTGAATCACTACCTGTGGGGGAAAAATTGTTATGTTCATTAAGTAATATCTAATGACATGTTGAGTAAAGAGTGGCAGTGCCCATAAGTGCTGAAAACATTAAAGCAATGCTTCTTTTTCTTCACAATGGCTAGAGCTGAGATTCTCTAGAAAAATAATGCCATAGTATGTCTCATACTTTCTTGAAAGTTTCTACTTTAATTTAGCTGTTAAATAATTTTTCTTCCTTTTTTTTTAAAATTTGGAACATGGTAATCTTTTCATCATTTTTTCTGTTTTCTTTTTGGGTAAACACTTTGAGTTCAACAGAGCATAATACTAGAAAATAAATATCAATTGTTTCAACTGATGTATGAAGACCTGAAATTTTCTGGACTGCTTTAATACTTTTATTCTCAATATGATCATTGTCCCCTTTCCCATAATTTCTACAATAATTCTTATTTAGATTGGAAATCCTGAAACCATCAAATCACAAGATTGGACAAGTCATAGAATTTTAAGCTTTCTATCCTTGGCTATACATTCTTTCTGTGGTTTGCTCTAATGAAACATATCAGCATTGGGTTAATTTTGAGGGAAGCTGTGTCATTTCTAAAAACAATTAACATCCTGGAAGTTGCATATAAAATTTTGGATTGTATAATTTTAGGCACATAGATACCACCTAGTCTATCACCTACCTTATTTTACAATGGAAGAAACTGAGGCTCAAAAACTATACATGTATTGCCCAGCTAACGTTATTGTTCATTTTTCTTACTTGAAAAGGACCGTTGACATCAAGATGTTGAGGTCAAGGTACAATATGTTTGACTGTGGCTGATCAGTCCAATATGATTCAGAAAGCTCTATCATAGGTCAGGCACAAATAGTCTATTTGAATATTTGGGATGGAGATGTTTCTAGATTTGCACACCTGACATTTCTTTTAAACTGCTGCAATTCTGCTTTGCTCATAGAGCACAGCACCTTCTTTGATGTGGGCATGCCATGTTAGGTGGTCCTGTGCCAGCATCACCCATGTTTCACAATTGATACTAAAGTTCTTCAGAGAGATCTTGAGATTATCTTTGACTACTTCATCTGACCTCCATGTGAGCACTTGCCCCTTTTGAGTTCTCTGTAAAATAGTCTTTTAGATAAACACACATTTGGCATTTGAATGATGTGGCTAGTCCACTGGTGTTGTACTCTCTGTGGTAGGGTGTGAGTGCTTGGCAGCTCATCTCAAGAGAGGACCTCAGAGGCCCATACTTCATCTTGCCAGGTTATCTTCAGAATCTTCCTAAGACAATTCAAATGGAAGTGATTCAGATTCTTGGCATGGTGCTGGTATAATATCTAGGTTTCGTAGGCATCCAACAATGAGGTTAGCAGTGGCCCTTAGACCTTCATTTTGGTATGCAGCCCAATACCTCTCTTCTCTCACACTTTTTTCAGAGCCTCCCAAATGCTGAGCTAGCTCTGACAGTGTCTGTGTCAACCACATCATCTATGTGGACATCCCTGGAAAGTATACTGCCAAGGAAGTGAATTTACCCACAGCATTCACAATTTCTCCATTTACTGCCAACAAGCGTAGGGTGTTCAGGGAGGACTAGTGCCTCTGTCATGAAGGCTTCCCAAGCCCTTTTCAGGGCTGCTCATACATCTTTGGTGCCCACCTGTCACCTGATCTGTGGCTCCAAGAAGATGTAGCATGCACAAAGGCCATACCCCAAAAAAGCAAGTCTCATCAAATGGGCTAAACCAGGTTGGGGGTACATGATGGGCCTCAAAGCCATTGGTGCTTTAATGGGATGTTTCCTGTAAGTACGTGAAGATTTCCCCCAACATGGGCAGATGACAGCAATTTGTTCCAGTTAACTAGAAGGCATCATATCTGTGATTCAAGCCCACATCCTCAGACTGCAAACCCAGGCAATCTTTCAACTCTGCCATAGTGCCTCTACTGGTTAAGAGGAAAACAAATACATGTTTTTGGAGAGACTGGGATGATACATTGCTGTTTTCTTAACCTTAAAGTCAGGAAGACTCTGGGAAAGTCACTAATCTCTCAGTGCTCTAGGCAATTTTCTAAGACTATAGTTTATAGAAAAGGTCCAACTCCACTGGCTGAGGGAGCTCTCTCTAAAGCTCTCTACACAAAGGAAATCACAGGTCCAGTCCTTATCCCTTCCTAGGTCAAAGTAGGATATGCTATCAAAGGGAAGGGAAAGGTGGGAGGAAATCTATTTTTGTGTTCAAATTATACATGGACAATCATTCTTTGGCCAGAGTTATAAAGGATGAAAAGGGATTGGATGGGTTTATCATTTGAATGCATTCAGGGATTGCACATCCATTAACATAATAAAGAGAAAGTACTGGAGGAAAAAAAGAAGACCCAGAAGTACCTCATGTCTTTACTTCTCTATGGCCCTAAAGACCTGGTTTCTTAATGTGATCCTTCCAAATGATAATCTATTTAAGTAAACAAAATAAAAATATCTGGAATTCTGACCTTTAGAGTCAGAAGACTCATTTATTTTTTGAAATAGGAATCATTATAGTGCAATGAGTTTCAAGCATGGAGTTGGGAGACCTAGATTCAAGCACTGTAATTATATACTAATTGTGTAACCTTGAACAAGTCTGGGTATCTTCAATTTTCTGATCTTCAGTGTCCTCACATGTAGTATTCGTAATAGTTGTACTTCTCACCTCATAAGGTATTAAGAGGAAAGCATTTAATAGACTTTAGAGTGCTTTAGCAACTTGGTATATTCTTATGCACAAGTTATCTCTGCCAACTAAATTACGAACACTTGGTAAATGAGAACTCTCCCTTCTGCATCCTCTCCCCAGTGCTTAGCACTGTACCTGGCATATAACAGGCATATAATCAATCAATCACAAAGCATCTATTAAGTATTTGGTATTCACCAAGCTTAAGTCCAGTCCCTATCATCATCCTATATGAATTGCAATCAGAGTAGATAGAAGAGAATCTTAGAGAAGAAGGCACTAGAAGCTGGATGCACCAGGAAAGTTCTTTTGCAAAAGGTAGCATTTGAGCTAAGTCTTAGAGGAGGCCAGGTATTATTATAAGAGGCAGGGGTGAGGAGATGGATTATTCCATACAAAAGGGACACACAGTGGAAAGGTATGAAGTTTGGAGATGGAGTATCATGTGTGCAGAACACAGCAAGGGGAACAATATGTTTGGATAGTGGAGTATGTGGAAGAAAGGTCCATAGAAGAAGAAAGGGTAGATTAGAAAGGACTTGGTTGTGATGAGTTTTAAATGCCAAATAAGAGACTAACCAGAAGTAACATGGAACCACTAGAATTTAATGAGCATGGAGGTGAAATGTTCAGTTCTATAACTAAGAAAATCACTTTAGGAGATACAGGGAGGCTAGATTGGAACGGGGAAAGGCTAGAGTCAAAGTGTCCAATTAGATGGTCATTTCAGGAATCCAGATGAAAGGGGATGAAGGGACCGAAGTAGAGTGGTTACTATGCTACAGGAGGAAAAGGAACACATGACTGAAACGTGAATAAAGCAAGGATTGGATAAATGATCTGAGAGTGGGGAGCAGAAGATGATCTGGGTTATCAAAAAGATGGCGTTGCCCTGAAAAGCAATAGAAAAGTTCAGAAGAAGAGTGAGTTTTTTGGAGAAAGATAATTGATTTTTGCAAACAATGCCTTGCTGACTGATTGATCTTTTCATCTAGAAATGTAAAGTATTATCAAATGGTATGCATACAAAATGAGATATGTGTGATATTATTTACATACTTTCAGCATTAAATGAATATCTTATTTTTTGTTATTACTTTATTGGTACAAATATGGAAGAAACATCAGAAATTTATCTTGAAAAGACATAGGGATTTTGGTAGAGCTCCATATGTGCCAACATTATCATAAAGTAACCGAAAAAACTCACGCAGTCTTTGGATGCATAAGAAACAGCTTCCAGGAATTTAAAGCAGCAACAAAAAAGTAACAGTCTTGCTGTGTACCATCCCAGACAGACTGCACGTGGAGTTTTGTGTTCAATTCTGGGCTCTGAATTTTATTAAGGACATTGAGAACTTGGAAAATAGCAAGGTGAGGACAATGCAAACACTGAAAGGAACTTGAGTTCATGCCATAAAAGCATTGGGGTATTAGCATCTACCTCGAAGAGTTACTGTGAGGACTGAACGAGACAATATTTGTAAAAAAGCACTTAGCACATAGGAAGTGCTACATAAATGTTTATTCCTTCTCCTTCTGTTCCCATCAGTTGAAGAGATTAGGTATATATGGCCTATGAAGCAGACTTGCGATGCAGCATTGTAATGATTTTTAATTCTTTGGAGGGCCTTAAGTAGGGGAGACATTGCTATTCAGTCATTTTCAGTCATGTCTGACTCTTTGTGACCCCATTTGGGGTTTTCTTGGCCGAGATTCTAGAGTGGTTTGCCATTTCTTTCTCTGGCTCATTTTAGAGATGAGGAAACTGAGGCAAATAGGGTTACATGACTTGCTCAAGGTCACACAGTAAGTGTCTGAGGCTAGATTTGAACTCAGGAAGATGAATCTTCTTGACTCTGGTGGCACTCTATGCACTTTGCTACCAAGATGCTCCAAAAAGAGGGATTAGGTTTGTTTTATTGAGTCCCAGATGACAGAATGATGGGCAAAGGAGTGAAAATTATAAAGAGGAAAATGTAGCCTTGATGGAAGGAAGAACTTGTGAACAATTAGAGCTGTCCCCAAAGTGGATTGGGCAGCCTCTGAAGTTGTAGGCTTTCCCCCTACTGAAAGTCTTCAAACAGAAGCCGTATGACCAGTACTTTGTTGTGTGGTCATAGGGTTTCTTGTTCATATTTGAGATGGATTAAATTGCCACTGAGATTTGATCAGATTCTGAAATTGTCTGATCCTATGCCTTTGTAAAGATAGTTTTTACTTTTTCTGAAAGTTTGCCTTTTAAAACCTGAGCATGGCCTCCATTCTATGTTGTTTGTTCAATGTATATGCATGTATGTACACATATGCATACATATACATATATACACATATAAGAATAATAACAGATCTTAACTATCAGTTTTGATTTGATGATCAAAGGAGGTAATGTTTGTAAATCACTTGGAAAACCTTCAATTGAAGTATCAGCTATTCGTAATTGGTGTTTTGAAAAGAAAAAGCAACTTAGAAAATCATGGTATTCAGAGAAAATTACTCAGAGAAAAATCAGTGGCATCATTTATTTACTCCTATACTTCACTCAGGACTGATTTAGGGCATCCAAAGTTCATGAATATTACTGTATGTATATATATATATATATGTGTGTGTGTGTGTGTGTGTGTGTGTATATATGTTTGTGTGTATGTATGTATGCATGCATGTATGTGTGTATATACATACATATATAGTGTATATATACACACATACATGCATACATGCATACATACATACAAACATATATATGTATATATATATATATATATATATATATATATTATGCATACACACATAAATAGGCACATACATATACACACACATCACAGAGTTGGAAAGGGACCTTGAAGGCCCACTAGTCCAATTCATACCTGAACCTTATGCCGTATACCTGTCCAGTGATCACCTAGCCTTTGCTTGAAGACCTCCAATAAGTAAAAATCCACTCTTTGAGGCAGCCCATTTGATGTTGGGGTGGCTCTAATTGTTAGGAAGCTTTCCTTATATTAACCTTCAATTTTCTTTTTTCATTATTTCCATATATTACCCTATATCTGAACTGTGAGACCAAACAAGTCTAATCACTCCTTCACATGGAAGCCTGCCAAGTGTCGCAACAAAA
The DNA here is from genome assembly GCF_003287225.1 of Phascolarctos cinereus. NCBI lineage: Eukaryota > Metazoa > Chordata > Mammalia > Diprotodontia > Phascolarctidae > Phascolarctos > Phascolarctos cinereus. The sequence continues at coordinate 79,797,170 of NW_027555847.1, read as the reverse complement.
CAACAAAAATAATAATAAATTTGCATAGTGCTTTAAGGTTTTTAAAGCACTTTATATGTATTGTATCATTTACCACAATCCTGTGTCAACTGCTATTATTATCCCTACGTTGCAGATACCTGATGATAGCTATTATTATTTCCCTACATCTTCCCACCTCCAAGCTATCTCCATTTTCTTCAAATACTACTCATATAATCTTGAGGCCCTTCACTAACCTCCTTACTCTTATCTGTAAGCACTCTCTAGCTCTTCTCCATCATACTGAAACAGAACTGAACACAGTATTAAAAATGTAATCTGTCCAGGTAAAGTAGATGGTGACTTTTCCTAGACGTGGACACCACTCTTTTAATGGTCTTGCCATTACCCATAAGCATTCACTTCCCCAGATAGAATTTCTGATATTCTTCTGCTTGACCATATTCTCCCATTGTTCCATTTCTCTCTTTGTTTCATCCGTCTTACTCCTATACTTAATGTCACCAAAGAAGACATCAATTTTCTTGTCTGCCATAGCATACTATTGACTCATATGGAACTTTCTGTACAAAAAACACCCTCTATAGTTTTTAAATGAATTTCTGTCAACTTGCAGCTTCCCCACATCGAAGTTTCAGACTTACATTAATTATCTTTAAAGCTAATAATTCATGTTTCTATAGAATTTTAATGTTTTTAAAGAGTTTTCCTCACAGGAACTGTGTGTGGTAAATAAAACCAGTATCTTTATATAACAAATGGGGAAACTGAAGGTCAGAGAAGTAATGTGAGTTGCCCAGGGTTATACCACTAGGAAGTATCAGGCCTAGAATTTGAACTGAAGTCTCTCAACTTCAAATCTTTCTAAAGTGCCTCAAAAAATATCCTTTGTCTGTCCGTGCATGTTCTATGGAAAAAAAAATTTGTTCTAAGAAACAAATGGTAAATGTGTTGCCTTTGAGTTCTCTAGGTTGATGGAATGTTCCAGTGACCAAAAGAAGCCTACAGAATCAGTTATTTAATTCATTGGCAATTGGGTGGAATTGGACATAGCTTCATTTTACTGTCCTCCATACAGCTCTACTCCTGTCATTTAAAGACACAAATAGTAATGGGACTAGACTAGTGTTAGGTCAAGGAATTTTGCTAGTCAGGTATGGTCACATAAGTTGGTCAGATAAGAGGTCCAGTACCTAAACTACATAGAATAAAAAGGTCAGACATACCAGAGGTAATGCAGGCAAGTAGCCAAGTCCAGGGAAGTCAGCTGAGGCAGGAGAGAACAGGCAAGCAGGTGTCATAGGAAGTGTGACTGTGTAAGTGATGTGACTGACTTTTAACAAATCTTCTCAATAGACTTGGCTCTGAATGATGGTTAGTTCCTTCCAAAAATCAAATCATCTCTCAAAGAGTGAAGATGTGGAAGAATAGAGGAAATTCAAAAAAATGTCCTAATGCCTTTTAAGGCAATACCCCAAAAGGAGTTCCAAACATAGCTGAGTCAATGCTGACATCGTTGGAATAGGTGCATGGCCTTCCAAAGGGACTATATTCAAGGATTATACTCATTTGCATGAATGAATTATAACAAGCCTGCTTAAAATCAGCAAATGCTTCATAGTCAGAACACAGGCTGAATATCCTGGACCTCCTGTGCTATACTCTGGTAGGTAAGAGTCAAGAGTGATTAGATGATGTCCTATGAAGCTAAGTGTTAGAATGTTTGCCCCTTCACTGAACACCACTAGACTACTGTTGTCAGAATGAAGGCATGATAAATAGCTATTTGGGGATTTAGAACAAGAAGTTTGGGCTGGGAAAGGTCAGGGTACATCAAGTGCAGGGACATGGTACATGATGGCAAACTAGGAGATGATGATGATGATGATGATGATGATGATGTTAGTGACTAACATTTATATGGAACTTTAAGGTTTATGAAGGATTTTCAGTATATTACCTCATTTCATCTTCACATCAACACTATGGATGTAAGTACTATTTTTATCTCCATTTTAGACAAGGAAATTGAGACAGAGAGCTTAGGTGACTTGCCTAGTGACACAGCTAGTACATTTCTAAGGCAGGTTTTGAACTCCAATCAAAGGAAGAAAATAAAGCCAAAATAGTCCAGAACCTGCTCTCCATTCTAGTCATATTTCCCATGACTAAGGCCCTATAAAATTTCATATCTTTTGTATGAGCTGCGTGCACTCTCTAGCTCTTCTCCATCATACCTAAAATTTGTCTGCCAGAACTGAACACGGTATTAAAAATGTAATCTGTCCAGGTAAAGTAGATGGTGACTACTCCTAGACTTGGACACCACCTCTTTTAATGGTCTTGCCTGAATAAATTTTTTTAGTATTGTGCCACCAAATCAATTTTCACATAAGTCCTGTGGTGTTTATTGGAGAATTTTGCATAGAGAGATGTTTTTATGGGAACACATATGTCACATTATAACAGAACCAACAGTACTCTCTATTAGATTACAAGTCCCTTGAAGACAAGGGTAATAACTTTATTTATCTTTGTGTCTCCTGGAGGAATAACCATGATACTTTCCACATTGTAAAAATTTTGTGTATGTTTTTAAAATATAATTGCATCAACAACTGAATGAATGGTACTGGATCAGAATGAATACATGAATCAGAATAAGTTAGGAGTAAAAAAGAATAGGGAAAGAAGAAGCTGGAAACCGGGGGGCTAATAAATTAGAACCCACTTCTGCTGAAGCCCAGATTGAAGTCTGAGGCAAGTGGACAGCAACTGAAGTGTCAGAATTAGTTATAGGATAGCAACAAACAGAAGAATACAGAAGCCTACTTCCATTAAAAGCCTAAATATTCCATTAAGTAACACCTATTCTCATTAGATTCTATCTTTCCTAAGCCGGGGAAAAAATCCTGTAATTGTTTTTCTAAATTTTTAGGCACAGAAGTCAAACTATTGTAAGGGGTAGACTAGGGGGCTCATTACAATTGATAAGCTATCCCAGCTTCTAGACTTCTGGAGAATAGAAGCCCCATATGGTGATGAATCTTTTGTTTCAGTCCTATCTCATCAGCTTGCTCATTTATCCTTCTCTATTTCCATATGTCCTTTATATAGAATATTTTTTGGTAGAATTTCATAGAATAGTCACAACTGATGATAGCACAGCCTACCCTGAAGAAAACAAATGATTTAAGTCTCTTGCTGACAGAAAGATTGGAGAAGATGAGCAATTCTTTGACCACAGAGGAATAGTCCTGGAAGACAGACCTCCAAGGAAGTGATCAGTTATTAGGCAAGCTTATAAACTGTGCCACATTTAGCTGTTTTAATTATCCAAGAATGCAATGCAAGCCTTCAAACTCTTGGGCTCCTGCAACATCTGTCAGACATTGTCCATCCAAATCCAGAAGGACAGAGAGGATCAAATCAAGACAATAATTAGTCTCTGACAGGATCATGAACATAAGCCTTTGTTGTTCAGTTGTTTTTCAGTCGTTTCAGACTCTTTGTGACCCTATTTAGGATTTTGTTGGTAAAGACACTAGAATGGTTTGCTATTTCCTTCTCCGACTCATTTTACAAATGTGGAAACTGAGGCAAATAGGGTCAAGTGTTTTTGCCCATGAGTCACTCAGCTAGTAAGTGTCTGAGGCCAGATCTGAACTCAGGAAGATGAGTCTTACTGATTCTATGTCCAGCACAGCATTCACTGTGTCACCTAGCTGCCACCAGTCTTAAGCCTTCTGGGTTTATGTAGACCTACTCATTTGATCAAACTGGCATCATTGCTTTTGTTCACATCTAATAGATATTCCATTTCTCATTTCTGTGCCTCTTACAATGCTCACTTTCCTTTAAAGGTCAACTTATGTCCTAGCTCCTATGTGAAGCCTTTTCTGCTCCCCCAGGTGGTAGTTCTTTCCCAATCAAATTACCTTTCATTGATTTTAAAATATAGTTTGTATATACTTGTTGGTGCGCTTGTTGGTGTCTTGTTCCCAAACCCATAGAGCTTCTTGAATAATATAAATAAATAAACTTCTTGAAAGCAGAAACTCTCTAATTTTTTATTTTTGCATGTCCCTCACCTAGCAGAGTTCCTGGTACAAGTTGGTACTTAATTTACTGCTTGTTTGATTAATTTAGGCCCTCAGATCCTGGGTCCTATCCCTGAACCAGAGAATCAGTGTTATGAAGTTGGAAGGGAACTCCATGACTATGTAGTACAGTGTTTGAGAGAGAGAGAGAGAGAGAGAGAGAGAGAGAGAGAGAGAGAGAGAGAGAGAGAGAGAGAGAATCACCACTACAATGTTCCTAACAAGGGGATTGTTCAGCCTCAGTCTGAAGAACTCTAGTGAGTAGGGAAACTCCTTTCCGCCTCCTACCTTCAGCTATTTCCTACAAATGACTCTTTGCATGTATAGAATCTTGAAACAACCCACAATATACATGCATAATTCCACTGCTATGTCTATTTCTTGCCCTGATTCTTCTAGGCTCCACCCTAATAACCATTCAAGACTGGACACTGTCAGCAGGTGTCTAAAACTATCAGACCAGATAGATGAATAATTATAATGATAATAACAACAGTAACAAATCATCTTCATGGTATTTTACCCCCCTCCCTTTTTAAATCTAAGGCATTTATTTTAGAGTGACCACAATCCAAATTCTGACTTACTTTATAAATATTTCATCGAGTCTAGTGAATGATCAAAGGTAGACTGTAGCCCCTTCTGGCCTGTACTTCAAATTTTGAAAGGCAGTATAATAAAAAGGAAGTAAGAAACATAAGGATGAGGAGGGGGTAAACTCCCCACATCATCAGAGTTTAAGCTGTGGATATATATCTCCCAAATTTAGGATCTGTGCTGGAGAGATATCAAGTCTGCAAAAACCAAGTTGGAAAAGTAATGAAAACAGAATTTCTCATGGGATTTCTGGCAAATTAAGTCCAAATCACAGCCAAATATGCTATGAGAACAGCTTGTCTGGAGGAATTTTGACATTTCCGGTTCCTCTCCTGGCCGGAAACCAGAAGTGGGAAAAAAAAGTTTCTGAAATGTTTAGATAAACAATTGGTCTATTCACCTTTGGTTTTTGACATGGGCAAATGTTTGGAAAACTTTTTTTTTTTCTGAATCAGTTTTACCATACTTAGAAGTGAAGAAAACTTAATATCATGAAGCTGCTTGTTTACTCTTTTTCCAGGCTGTAGACATACAGATGTTGGAAAACAGTAAAAGAATTTTATGTTTCCACCCAATAGATTTTCAGCTCTGACTTCAAACCTGCTTAGATTAAGGATGGGGTTGGGCAAGTGAAGTGAAGTGATTAATTAGGTTTTTACTCCATTTTCATGGATGTGGAAGATACTTGATTTCAATAGCTGTTTTTTCCTCAATGTATAATGAGAAATTAGAGTGGCAAGAGAATTCACTAAAATGTAAAAGGATACAACCCAAACTTCATAGACGTCTAAACAATATACCATGAGAAGGTTATGACAAATGTATTGAAAGTACTTGGGAAAAGCTCATTTTCCAAGAAAGTTGTCACAGAAAAAAATCCATTTCCTAGAAAGTTCAGATCTGGCAGCTATATTTATTATCCACACATGTTGTTCCGCACAAGGGCCTCAAGTGTTCTTGGACTGAACTTCTTTAGTGGGGGTACCCTCTAGAGCAATTCTCCCTTTAAAATGTGTAACAACAGAAATGTAGGTCAAGGAATAAATCCAGTAAAGCTCAATGGAGGCTACGTAGATTGTTTTGGAATATTTTACATGTCCCTTAGCTCATCCTCTGCTACAAAATTGCTCAGTTTTCAGCCCAGTATTTCTTAGCAAAGCATTCTTTTGAGAAAATGGTGGTGAGAATTAATACCCCACAGCAAGTACAGAGGATCTGAATAGAACTGTGAAAATTCCCTTTAGCAACAATGGTAACAATAACAACCTTCTCTCGTGGAATTTATCTAATTGAAAAGAGAAGCTCAAATGTGCTTAGGTCTACCTATCCCCTACATCATTTGGGAATTTGACTGCTCTTTGCATAGGATTACAGAACCTGGATTTAGAACTAGATTGACCGGTCAAGTCTCCTACTCCCCAGATGCAAAAACTGGGGGAGGGTTGGAGAAGGAAAGTGAATTGTCCAAAGTCTCGTGAGTGGCTAATGGAAGAATCAAGATCTCCTGATTGCTACTGGTCTAGTGTTCTTCTATACCACAATGCCACGCTTCTGAGAAGACCTAATTAAATGTGCATTTTCTTTTTATAGATTGTCTTCTTGAGTGACCTTAAATTATTAAGGACCAGAGTAGAAATGGTATAAGGTATGATAAAAATAATAATGATAATGATAATTTTAGACAAACATCCCACAACTTATATATCTGAATAGATGTTTTTCTTCAAAGAAGTCACCTTGGTATATTGAGAGTCCTACGATGCTTCCAATGCTCAAAATTTGTTTCCTAATACTCACTTATTTTTATAATGATAATTCCTTTACTTCTTCAACTAGAAAGCAAGTTCTTTGACTGTAGAGATTGTGTCTTTTTGTCTTTCTATCTCTGGTACTTATCATAAAGCCTTGCAAGCAGAAGTCAAGGATTGTTTAATTGAAATTGTCTGTGTACATATAAAATGTTGGCTGTGTGCATATGCGTTAAAAGTTCGTATCTATGTAGCATTTTTTAGTTCTGATACTGCTGTATTTTTTTAAATTCTTATTTTATTTTTAATTTATGAAATGAAAAAATCATTTCCATAACAGTAGAATTAAAAAAAAGACATCTGCACATGAAACTGCAAATCTATTATATACAACTTGCTACAGTTATCATGGAACTCTTTTTTTCTTTTTCTTCCCTCCACTGCCCTAGAGATAGCTAGCATCAGACACAGATTCAAACCCAGAGATCCCAATTTCGGATCTAATACTCTTTCATCTTGCATTATATCATACCCTATTTCCTATCCACTGTCTTGAAGGTGAGTGAGACTACTGGTCAAGGTAAGGAGGGATTTTAACACGAAATTTCTGCTCAATTAACATGTTGATAATAATAATAATTTGAAATTATACTTGAAGGTTATTCACAATGAATAACCCTATTAGTGATAATCTTAATTATATTATTAACATGCTGTCTAAGTTTCTGAGTGCTTTCAGTTTGATTCAAAGGTAAAACCTGGAATCAAACAAAACTAACATTACATACCTTCTCTTCATTTTTCTGATACAAGGCGAAAATGAACTGTATGAATTGATAAATATACCAGCATAATGTAATAAGGAGGAACACCTTAGAGTTACGGATAGAAAGCCTGCCTTTGAGTCAAAAAGAACTCAGTTCAAGCTCAGCTTCTAACAAATCCTGGCCCTGAGACCCTGGACAAGTTACCTAACATTGTAGCACCCCTAGGCAAATCTCTAAGACTGTAAATTGTAGAGTAGTTGCTGATCTGCAGTGATATAGCTCAACAAAATTCTTTCTTCTGAGGAAATCACAGGTCTGACACTCCTCCCTGCTCTCCCCCACCCCACAAAAAAAAGACAATTAGAAGTGTAGAACTTGTCCTGGATGAGTCCCTAACTATCTTATCTTAAGCCCTTATGCTTCTTAGGAAACTCTATGGAGCTATCATTGACCCATTTTACTATGGCCCATCCTATTCACTTCTAGACACCTTCCTCTCTACCTCAACACATAAGATTAGCTCCAAGAAAAGAATGTCTTTCCCTCACAAAACAAATAGAAATTAGGGGGAGAATTAGATTTGTTTACTTCACCATAGAAAGCAGGACCATGCACTATGGAAAAAAGGGTCAGAGAGACAGATTTACATTTAATGTAAGTAAAAACTCATAATTAGAATTATGCAAAAGTGAAATGGGATGTTGTTGGATATAGCAGAGGTTTTCTAATGCACACTGGATGATTGTTGGTAAGGAGGTAGGAGAGATTCTTGTTCCAGGTGTAGGTTGCACTAGACAGCTTTTGAGGTTTCTTACAACTGAGATCTATACGCTGAATTGTTGTTTTTCTCTTTGGAGGAATCATCATCCTGGATGGTATCCTCAATGCATCACATTCTTTGGAATTCTTAATATTTTCATAAAATCTTCCATTAGATGATCACTAGAGCCCTTAAAATTACCATCATACCATCTGTGTTTCCCCTTTAGTGGATTACAATCTCAGTAAATGACCAGCATGTCTACTTTTCTGGTTTCATGAAGGATTATTAATCTAGAGCCAAAAAGGACCACAAAAGCTATCTTTTCTAACTGTTTCATTTAAAGATGAGTATACTGGGGCCCAGAGAGGTTAAACAATTTACTCAAGGTCACAAAGACAGTGTGAGAAGTGGATTTCAATCCAGGTCCTCTGACCTCAGAAATAGTGTCTTTTTCAGTTATTTTTCATAGAGTCTTTTATGCAACCTCTGTCACATAAATCATGACTAGCAACATGTTGTGGTCTGCTTATGCTAATCAGGGGTCTTTCCATTGCCCTTTGGATTAGCATTAGTACCTTTAATTGGTATGAGGTCATGCTGTTTTGAAGCCACAAGGCATCACCAGGAGAAAACTGGTGTTAAAATTCTATTTGATTTTTAAAAGCTGTGAGCTGGGAAGACTACATATTGTTATAATTAGTTAATCTAATCACTCATCTTCTTACTCAATTCCAGGCTAAATTCATTAACCATTTTTAGATGAGGTTCAACAAACATACATTTATGATCTAATTCAATGGGTTCTTTGTCCAATTTTCAGCTAAGCAATATACATTTTTTGCAACCATTTAATTTTCTCTTTGTGGACGATTGAATTTATCTCCCTCACACTAGTGTGGATTTCACTGAGAAGGAGTTTTTTCAGCACTCTGGATCTGATTTCCCAAAAGTCTCTAATGAGGCTCTACAACAAAGACTATTCAATAAAAATACCAATTAATAATAATAATAATAATAATAATAATAAATAGAATTGGGAAGAGGTAGTTAGAACTTCACATATTTAGAGTTTTGAAGAATATTAGAGTTCACTTAGACCATCCCTTTCATTTTGTACTTGAGGAATGAGGCCTAGAAATGTTAGATAACTTGCCTAAGGTTGTTCTGGTAATAAGTGGAAGGAGTAGGATGTAAACTTAGGTCATAGGGTCATAGTATGACAGACCTAGAGCTGTAAAAGACCTCAGATGTCATTTGATACATTTTTGCAATTAAAAAAAATGAAGAAACTGGTGCTGAGAGTGATTAAGTGATTTGCCAAAGGTCTCAGGGTTACTAAATGGTAGAGGTAGGGCTTGAACTCAAGTCTCCTGACTCTGAATACAGTCCCCCTTCCCCTAAATTACAGTATAGAACCTGCCATAGACATCGTAGATTTAGAGCTGCAAGAGCCTCTCAAGGCCAACCATCTAGGTTTACAGATAGATGAAATGACTTCCCCAGGGGCACACAGCTATGAAATGCCTGAGGTAGCATTCAAACTCAGGTCTTCTTGATTCACAAAATTAAAGAATTACAGCAGCTAGCTTGCCCAATCTATACATAGAGGAATCTTTACTCAACATAGCAAACAAGTGGTTGTTCTGCCTCTGATGGAAGTCCTCCAAAGAGGGGGAGCCCACTACCTCTTGAGGCAGTTTATTCCACTTCCAGACAGCTCTATTTGTTGGGAAATATTTCTTGGCATCTATCCCCCTTAATTTGCCTCATTGCAACTTCTATCCAGTACTCCCAATTCTGCCTTCTGATGCCAAGTAGAGGAGGTCTAGTTCCTGATTCATATGTCATCTTTTCAAATATTTGAAGGTAGTCATTGTGCCCCCTCTTGATTCTTCTCTTCTTTAGGATAGACATGCCTGGATACTTCAACCAAATCTCACATAATATGGACTGAAGGATCTTCCCTATCCTTCCTATGAACACTCTTCAGCTTTTCTCTCCATACCTGGAAGGTACACCTTTCTTCATGCAGCCTAATATCGTATTTGCTTTTTTGGCTTCTATATTACATTGATGACTCCTCAGATTGCAATCCACTAACATTCCTCCATCTCTTTTTCAGAACCATTGACATCCATCCTTCTTAGAGTTATGAAATGTTTCTTTTTGTATGCAAGTATGTGATTTTACATTTATCTTTACTGAGTTTTACCTTATTAGATTCATCCCAATGCCCCAGCCTGACAAGATATTTTTTGGACTCTTGTCATTTGCTGCATTAACTATACTTCCTAGCTTTGTGTCTTAGATAAATTTGATGAGCATAGTATCTGCAACTTTAAAAATGTCAGTAATGGAAATGAAGTTATTTTGTCATGAACTATTCTGAATGAAGACATGCTAACCCCTTGAAATAACCACTTGCCCTTTCAGACTCTAAATCTAATGCTCCGACCACTGCAGCATGTTACCATATGTTATGGAGTAGTTGTAGAATATCGATTAATGAACAAGAGTATAAGTGCCTCCTGTGTGATGGGCATTATACAGGGCACTAGATATGAAAATGTCCTTGAACCTTCAACTTGGGTCTAGAGGTGAAAAGGATCAAATGAGATACATTTGTATAGCACTTAGCACAGTGCCTGGCACAGAGCAGGTGCCTAATCATTGCTTCTTATCTTTCCTTTCCTTGCCTTGTCTTCCCTTACTAATTTCCCTGAGCATCTGACACACCTTATCTATTTATAACTATACTGATGGCATGGTGAGATTTTTTGTCCCATTGACCATTTCATTTTACAGGTTTGTTTCACATGTGTACTGTGCTGTATTTGAAAAAATGGTGAAATGAATGGAATTTTAGGGTTATAATCAGTACTGGGAAGTCACCTTCCATTTTATATTTTTAAAGGACTCTAGAAATTATTATCACAATGCTTACCTTGTATGAAGTGACTTCCTGGGCATGATTATTTGCATCCTTAAATTTGGGTGCCTGTAAATTTGCTCTGAGATGGCCAGACTCCTGTTCAGGTCTATTTCATCTTTTGCAAGAGCCCTTGTGTTATTTCTGTCTTTCCTGTTTATACAATGATAACATCCAAAATTAATTTGTCAAAATTTGAAAATATTGACAAAAGCATATCAGAGATGAGATTGATGATATAGGAGGAAGGGAGACTCTGCTCCTTTTTGGAGACATCAGACATTTGTGAGGCATGTTAAAAATTATCTAAAGAAATCCAGCCATTGTGTTTATTTCCACTTTTTTGTTGACAGTTACTAAATTTATAATAAAGAATTGCTTTTTTTAAAAAAGGAAAGCTTTCAAGGGAAGCAATAAACCCGAAGGCTCTAAGGAACAAAAGACATATTCACATCTGTAGACATAATTAACCAGAGTACATTCTCCCACTCACACACATGCATGTACCACACAAAGCTGAAAAAAAAAATGGAAGCATAAAAAGTCAAAATCAAAGACTAAATTAGTGAAGTCCACTTAATGGTAAAAGTGTTGAGGATAAAGAAATGATATTCATCAATCTCCTTTACCTCCCTTATCTTCCTGGAAGATTTGCTCTGGGTTCCAGACAAACTGTTCCTCATATTTGGCATTCTGTTTTGTTTTTGCCTCTCAGAAGTCATATCTTCCTTTTGGGCTTAGCTCAGGTACCATCTCTTCCATGAATTCTTCATGGAACCTTTCTTGTTGAATGATCTTGAATTTACTTATGTGTGTTCATATTGGGTCCCTGTATACATGTTGAATGTAAGCTCTGTGAAATCATGAACTTTTTTTTGTATTCTAGGCACATAGCAGGTAGTTAATGAATATTTTTTGAACTGAATTGAAGTGAATTAACAGTATATTATTCTATTATAGTCTCTTTATCATCTACTTCCTGAACTATTCCATCTTCTATTTTCTACCTACACTAATACATCCATACTACTGCCAGAGTAATTTTTTTACACATAAATCTGGTCCTATTACTCCTCTTTTTAAAGATGTTCAGTAGTACCCCACTGCCTTCCATGTAAACCTCAAATTTTTTTGCCCAACACTCAATGTAATCTGTCACTACCCTACCTTTCCCGATTTACCTCATTTTATTCTCCTCCATGTACGTTATACCCCAGGCAAATTGGAGCGCCTTTTTGTCTCCAGGCAGGCCTCCTGCTACCCTCTCTCTGTTGCTTCTTATGCTTGTAATGTCTTCTTTCTTCATCTTCATTTGTTGAATTCCTATCTCTTTTTAGATCTCAAATCAAATGACTACAACCTTTGTGAAACCTTCCTGGTCTCTCCTGGACCACATGAGCACTTTGTTCAGGTATTGTATCTAGGGCTAACAAGACAACACTTTTGTGATCAGTGTCAGACTTGGAGTCAGGAAGAACTGAATGTGAATCCAGACTAAGACACTTAGTAGCTGTGTGACCCAGGGGAAAGGCATTTAACTTTTCAGCTTCAGTTTCCTCATCTGTAACATGGGAATATCATTATCCCCACAAAGTTTTGAGGATTAAATGAAGACACATATGTAAAGTGTTTTGTAATCTTAAATAGCTTAAAGTGCTGTAGAAATGGTATTATATTCTGTCCTAGTCATACCATAGCAGGAGTATTATGTCCATTTAGGGACAATGCACTTTAGGAAGGACACTGATTAGCTGGAGGGTATCCAGGCTACGGTAATGAAACTATTGAAGGTCCTTAAAATCATGGCCTATGAGAATGGGTTGAAGTAACAGAGGATATTTAACTTGGGAGACACGATGGGGTGGGGCAATGCATAATAGCTGTCCTCAAGTATTTAAAGACATGTCACATGGACAACAAATTAGATTAATTCTTCTTGGGCACAGAAGGAAAAACCAGAAACAATGGGCGAAGTTGTGAAGGGAAAGATTTATGCTTAATGTCAATTGGAAAACAAAAACAAAAATAAAAACAAAAACTTTAAAAAATAATTAGAGCCATTCAAGAATAAAATAGGCTCCTTTGAGAGATGGAAAATCCCTCCCTTCCCCCTACAAGAGGTCTTCATGTAGAAAACAAAATAACAACAACAACAACAACTGCTACTGCTATTCAGATGCACAGTACATAAAATTCTTGTTCAGTTATGTGGTCAATTAGATGACCTCTGAGATCCCTTCCAACTATCAGATATATGATTTTGATTCTGATTTATTTATCAATAAATATCAATTTATGCTAATTAGCTAATCAGATAATGCATGCATGATGTTTTATCATGCTTTGTATTTATCTGCATTTGTAACTCAACCCCTTATTGTTAATTTCAAAAATTCCATAGGATGGGAAGATGTCCAGTCTAAACTTTATATTTCCATCTTTAGTCTTGTCCCCAGCACCGAGAACAATACTTTTCCCATAGTAGGCATTTAATAGGACTATGAGGTAATTGACTGAATAAAGAAGTCAAGGAGGAATAAGGGGATTGCTATATGTATCCTAAGGTATGCAAGAAGGGGAGAAAGTGGAACCTAAAGGAAAAAAAAAGTCAGTCAAGAGGCATTTATTTAAAGACTTACTATATGCCAGACTTTGTACTATGTACTAGGAATACAAAGAAAGGGAAAATCAGTCCCTGTCCTCAGGGAACTCACATTCAAATGGGAGAGTTAGCAGGCACACAATTGTGTACATACAAAAGAAATGAAAAATAATCTCAGAAGAAAGACATTTTAGTTTGAGGAAGACTAGGGAAGGCCTCTTGTAGGACAGCGGAATTTGAGGTAAGCCTTGAAGGAAAGCAGGGAATCCAGGAAGTGAAAGTGAGAAGGAAAAACCCTCTAGACATGGGATACAGCCAGTGGAAAGGCATGGAATCAGGAGATGACTACCTTCTTTGATCAACAAAAAGGAGGCCAGTTTCACTGGATCATAGAGAATATAGAGAGTAATGAACTATGAGAAGACTGGAAAGATAAAAAGGGGCAAGAACATAAAGGACTTTAAAATCCATGAAGGATTTTATATTTGATCTTGGAGGTGGTGGGGATTAGGGTGAGGTAAAGTCAGACACAGGCTTTTTCAAAATCAATTTGACAATTGAATTGAAGATATTTTAGAGTGGGGGCGGTGCTTTGAATCAGGGAGACCAACCAAAAAGATGTTGCAATAGTACAGGTGTGATAAGATGATGCCCTGCAACAGGCTAATGGCAGTGTCAGAGGAAAAAAAGAGGCACAGGAGACATGCTATGAAAGTGAAGTTGATAGGACTTGGCAACAAATTCTGCATGAGATAGAGGAAGAGGGAAAGAAAGTTAGAAGGGGGGAGAAAAAAGAGAGAGAAGTAAGGAGAGAGGAGAAAGGAGAGAGATGGATGAAGGATGATACCAAGCTGGTGAGAGCCTAGGTGATTAGAAGGATGATGATGTCTTCTACAAGAAATTTGAATGAGTGGAGATTTAGGAGGGAGGGGAAACATAATGAGTTCAGCTTTGGAAATGTTGAGTTTAAGATGTCTGTGAACATCCAGATGCCTAAGAGGTAGGAAGGTACAAATGTGAGGCTGGAGATCAAGAGAAAGGTTAGGGTTTTGCATAATGAAGAAAGAGTAGACTAAATGAGGGAGCCTTGAAGCAGACAAACAAAGGATGCTTATCTAAGGATGAAGAAAGAAATAATTTAGTAAAGACATCACTGCTTGAGGTTGATCATCAAGTGGTTGAGGAAAGGGCTTTGGGTTTGGAGTTCCCTCAAACATTTTATAACAATTTGAATAAACTTTTGGCTTTTGTTCTCAATGACTTTGGGAGAGAAGAAAAGTGTCAAGCATTGTAAAGCATGGATTATTAACAATGTGAGGAAGCCAACATGTGGTGGATAGAGTGAATAATAAAATACCAACTCTTGAATGAAGCCTTCATTAAATTAAGTGAGAAGGATATTAGACAATAATACAGAAATTGAGATTGTTGGTGAGTTTATAGGCTTGTCTGAGTAACGTAACTACGAAACATAGGGCTAAGCTACCATGGTGCAGAAAATCATCTAGTGATGGATGAGTTTTAGAAAAGGTACAGACTATTCAAAAAGGAAAGGAGAAGGAGGTCTATTTTTTTTTTAAATTTTCATGTTAGTTATGTTGTGAAAGAAAACACAGACCAAAAAAAAAAAACCAAAAAAAAAAATTTAAAAAAAATGTTTAAATCTGCATTCTGATTCCATCATTTCATTCTCTGGAGATGGGTTGCGTTTTTCTTTTTTTTCATTGTAAGTCTTTCAGAATTGTCTTGGATCATTTTATTATTGACAATACCTAAGTCATTCACAGATGATCATCATAAAATATTGCCATTACTGTATACAATGCTATATTAATTCTGCTCATTTCACTTTGCATCAGGTCATGTAAGTCTTTCCAAGATATTCTGAGAGCATCCTGCTCTTCATTTCTCATAACACAATAGTATTCTATCACAAGCATATACAACAACTTGTTTAGCCATTCCCCAATTAATAGACATCCACTCAATTTCCCATTCTTTGCCACCACTAAAAGAGCTGCTATAAATATTTTTCTACATATAGGTCTTTTTCCTTTTAGTTTTTTTTATTCCTTTAGGATATAGATCAAGGAATGATATTGTTTGGTCAAAGAGTATGCATGGTTTTATAAACCTTTTGTCATAGTTTCAAATTGTTCTGCAGAATGATTGATTCTGTACATAACTTTACTAATGGTGTATTAATATTTCAATTTTCCCACATTCTCTCCAACATTTGTCATTTTCCTTTCTATCGCATTAACCAATCTGATAGGTGTGGAGTGGTAGCTCAGAATTGTTTTAATTTGCATTTTTCCAGTCAATAGTATTTTAAAGCATTTTTAATGTAATTATAGATAGCTTTGATTACGTTGTCTGAAAACTGTCAGTCCATATTCTTTAATTATCAATTGAGGAGCGTTTTTTATTTCTATAAATTTGACTCTGTTCTCTACACATTTGAGAAATGATGTCTTTATCAGAGAAATTTGCTGTAAATTTTTTTACAGTTATGATTATGATATATTTCCCTCCATTCTATTTTCCCCCAGTTTATCCTACTCTCTTTATTTTCACCCTGTCCATTTTTTATGTCAGATGATTTATCCCATTTTTACCCCATTCTACCTCTCCCTTTCCCCTTTTCCCAGTGCATTCCTCTTTCTCACCATTTAATTTTATTGTTTTAGATAATTATCCCATCATATTCAACTCACATCCATGACCTCTATGTATACTCCTTATAACTGTCCTAATAATGAGAAGGTTTTAAGAATTACAAGTATCATTTTCCCATGTAGAAGTTTAAACAATTGAATCCCTTATGATTTCTCTTTCCTGTTTAACTTTTTATGCTTCTCTCAATTCTTGTATTTGAAAGTCAAATTTTCTATTTAGTTCTGTTTTTATTTTTTCATCAGGAATACTTGAAAGTCCTCTATTTCATTGAATTATTCATTTTTTTTCCTTTGAAGGATTATGCTCAAGTTTTGCTGGGTAGGTGATTCTTGGTTGTAATCCTAGCTCTTTTGCCTTCCAGAAAATCATATTCCAAGGCATCCAATCTTTTTATGTAGAAACTGCTAAAACTTGTGTTATCCTGTAGTTTCATGATATTTGAATTGTTTATTTTTGGCTGCTTGACCTGGGAGCTCTAGAGTTTGGCTATGATATTCCTGGGAGTTATCACTTTGGGATCTCTTTGAGGAATTGATCAATGGATTCTTTCAATTTCTATTTTACCCTTTGGCTCTAGAATATTGGAATAGTTTTCCTGGATAATTTCTTGAAAATGATGTCTGGGCTTTTTTTTTTTTAATCATGGCTTTCAGGTAGTCCAATAATTCTTAAATTATCTCTCCTAGATCTATTTTCCAGGTCAGTTGCTTTTCCAATGTAATATTTAACATTTTCTGCTTTTTTTTCTTCATTTATTTGATTTCGTTTTATTGTTTTCTGATGTCTCATAAAGTCATTAGCTTCCACTTGCCCAATTCTAATCTTTAAGGAATGATTTTCTTCAGGGAGCTTTTGTACGTCCTTTTTCATGTGGCCAATTCTACTAGTCATTTTCTATACTTAAGATCTTTCTCTGCTGTTTGCTCACTTTCCAGCCTATGTCTTGACTTTTAACTATATGTTTAAGTGGGGCTCTGCTTCCATAGTGAAGAGCTGTTCCAAGCCTCAGATTTTTTTGTGCAGCTGCTTTCAGAGATAATTCTGGGAACCTCTAAGTTTTCAGATATTGCGTGATGGCATGATCTAGAGGGAGGTGTGTTTACTACTCTCCTTGCCTATACTTTGGTGTGTGAGTGACCACAAACACTCTTTTTAACCTTGGAACTATGATCAGGATTCCAGTTTCCCTGTGGCCACAGGCTCTATAGTACTGGTGCTCCTCCTTGCCCTGAAATTGAGACTAAGGACTAAGACCCAGATTCAAGAATGGACAATGTAACAGAGTCCTGTTCCTGGTGCCAGCAAAGGAATCCTTTTAGTCTTCTTCTGACCAGGTGTTTGATATCCTTACCCTCTGTGGGCTAAGATGTCTAGAAATGACCATTGCCACCGCTGATTCAATCACTTCTAATTCCAATTCCTGCTGTTTTGCTGGGGCACAGCCTGTGCTAGACTTCACTCCACTCTCAGTCTGGTGAAACCGACCTTTCCTGCTGAACTTCTAAGTTGTATTGGACTGGAAATTTGTTCCACCCCATCCTTTTGTAAGTTCTGCCATTCCAGAATTTGTTTTGAGGCATTATTGGAAGTTGTTTGGAAGGATTTGGGGGAAAATTGAGGTGACTTCCCGCCTTTTCTCTGCCATGTCTACTCTACCTCACCCCTGTCTATTATTTTTAAATCAAGAAAAGCTTTTTATAAAACCAGTCATGACTGTCTCTTCTAGACTATTCAAATGTAGTCTGTCAAATAAGCTGGTGAGACCGGTGACATTGTTGTATGACAATATGACTAACATCTCTTCACTTGATGGGTATGTAGGAAATAAATTAAAAATGCCAAGGGGAATCAGACAGGAATAAGATGCAAGAGCTAGAA
Organism: Phascolarctos cinereus; assembly: GCF_003287225.1. Taxonomy (NCBI): domain Eukaryota; kingdom Metazoa; phylum Chordata; class Mammalia; order Diprotodontia; family Phascolarctidae; genus Phascolarctos; species Phascolarctos cinereus. The sequence goes on along the minus strand of NW_027555847.1, from coordinate 79,779,125 downwards.
GGGGCCTAGACAATCATCTTGGAAGTCCCTGTATACTGTAAAACTGGCATCCAGAGAGGGGAAGTAATTAACTTGAAGGTATTCACTTCAAGTGGATGTGGGAGATAGTTCTCCTGATTTCTAGTATTAGGTGGTCCATTTAGCTTCTTATTCTATGTGCAATCTTTTAACTCTCTGGTTAAAAATAAAAATTCCCCCCCACCACCACATTTTCATTTACACTGTAAAAATTCTTCCTTGTGTACATCTTTTACGTGAGAAAAAATTCCCCATTCTACCTCTCCCTTCCCCTCTTTCCCAAAGCATCATTATTTCTCACTCCTTCATTTTTAGGGGAAATCATTTCAACATATTCTACTCACATCTATGCCCTCTGTCTGTGTAAAAAAATTTAAACTGCCCTAATAATGATATCGTTCTTAGGAGTTATGTGAATCATATTCTTATGTAGGAATGTTTGATTTTCTTGAGTTCCTTATGACTCTTTTATGTCTAGCTTTTAATGCTTCTTTTGAGTCTTTTGTTTTAATGTAAAATTTTCTATTTGTTTTTTGACCACCTTACCATCTCTGGACTAAGAGCTCCTGAACTGGCTACTGGTGCTGTGACTGCTATTGCTGCTATCATATGTGTGGGCTCCAGACACACCTCCATTCTGGTATCACAAACTTCTCCTGCCAATCCCCTAAGTTTTCTTAGGAAAGAAAAATGTCTCACCTTGACCTTGTGTTGTCTCTGCCACTCTAAAATTTGATTTGAGGTGTTGTTGTAAAGTTGTTTGGAGGAGAATGTTGAGAGAGTTCAGCTAGGTTACCTCTAATTTGGCATCTTAGCTCCAGGACCAGGCTAGATTGATGGATAATTGTTGTATAGCTTAAGACCTTGCATTTCAATGCAAAGAAGAGAGATGGTGATCACTGGGAGACACAGGCATCAGATTGTAATGGCTGGTGCTAAATGGTAGGAAGGGAGTACTTTATGAAAGAGAGATGTTTAAAAAATCAGTAAGGGCACCTTACAAAAGTGTCATGAGAAAGAACATAGTGGAGTGGAGCACAAAGGCTAAGCACACAAAAAAGACAGAACTTGGAATTCTACTAACAAAGAAATATCAGAGGAGGTCTATAACCATAAAATAGAAATTGATGGAAGGAGGGTATTAAAGCAATCTTTAAGAGACTACAGAAAAATAGAAATAGAACAAAGCAGAGGAGTCACGAGGAATGCTCCACATAATAAATGGTTTGGTCTAAGTCAGCATAAAGTTTTAGATCAAGGAAAAAAGGATGTGAGGAGAAGGCCTAGCAAACACCTCCTCTCTGAATGCACCATAGTAAAAGACTTTTGGAACCAGCTGGCCAGAACTGTGGGAAAAAAGAAAAGTGAAAATCTATAGTTTACAAAGAAAGAGTTTATAGGGACTTGTTTAAAGGAAAGGGGAATAGGGAAGGACAAAGAATGTTGCTGATAAAGACTCTTTGGTATACCAGAAAGACGGTAGCCTATAAATGTGTGAAAGGATTCGAAGAATATTCTAAGAAGGCAAAAACACAGTTTAGAAAAGAAGAGGGTAAAATAGGAGTGGGAAGAGAAGGTAAATGTCAAATGAATTATGTTTGTAAAAAAAAAAGAAGGCAATATTTCCAAAGATTATGTTGATTTGGTGGTGGGAAAGGAATTTTGAATTCAGACTGTATGGAAGCATTGCTTGTATTTATTCTTGGGATCATAGGGTCAATCAGCCAATAAGAATTGATTTAGTTCTTACTATGTGGCAAAGTTGGAAGGGGCCTTAGAAATAATGCATTCTACCCCCTACACTGCACAGAATAAGAAACAGATTCCTCTTTTGTAAATCTTACCTAATGATTTTAAATCATTTATAATTTTTGATCGCTTTGACAGTCTCTACATCATTTTATATTTATTATAATCAAAACAAAACATGATAATCAGTGAGGATAGTGTGGTAAATAGTTTTGTATCCTCAGTACTTAATATAATGCCTACATCTAGTAGGAATTTAGAAAATACTTGTTAGTTGATATTTGAAATTTTTAAAAAATAAATTTTAAAATTAAAATTTTAGAATTTAAAATAATTTTCAAAGTCCATATAAATGTATGATACTGGACCATTTCCCCCCCAACTCTCTCATATGCATTTCCTCTCAATATATTTGTATTTATATTATTAATTATTTTTCAATTACATGCAAAACATTTTTTTAAGGGCAATTGCAGTTAAGTGACTTGCCCAGGGTCACACAGCAAGTAAGTGTCAAGTGTTTGGTCTGAGGCTAGATTTGAACTCAGGTCCTCCTGACTTCAGGGCTGGTGCTCTATTCACTGCACCACCTAGCTGCCCCCATGCAAAACATTTTAACATTCATTTTTTTTTTAATTTTGAGTTTCAAATTCTCTCTCTGTCTCATTTTTTTTTAATTTTGAGTTTCAAATTCTCTCTCTGTCTCTCCTCCCTACTCCTTGAAAGGGTAAGCAATTTGATATAGATTATATGTGTTAAGTCATGCAAAACATGTTTCCATATTTGTTGTTCAGTCACTTCAGTCATGTCTAACTCTTTGTGACTCCATTTGGAGTTTTCTAGGTAAAGATACTGGAGTGGTTCACTATTTCTTTCTCCAAATCATTTTGCAGATGAGTACTCTGAGGCAAACAGGGTTAAGTGACTTGCCCAGGTTCTCACACAGCTAGTAAGTGTCATAAGTCTGGATTTGAACTCAGGTCTTCCTGACTCCAGGCCCAGAGGTCCTATCTAGTTGCTGTTTCCATATTAGCCATGTTGCAAAACAGAGGCAGAAAAAGGAAGAAAGGAAGAAAAGAAACAAGAAAAATGAAATAAAGTAAGTATGATTTTGTCTGCATTCAGACTTCATCAGTTCCTTCTCTGAAAGTAGATAGTATTTTTCATCATAAGTACTTCAGAATTGTCTTGGATCATAGTATTGACTAGAATAGCTGAATCATTCACAATTGATCATTGTACAATATTGTGTTACTGTAAGCAATATTCTCCTGGTTCTGCTCACTTCACTTTGCATGAGTTCGTTGTTTTAACTTTATCTTTAATAGTGTGTTTCATGCTTTTTCATTTTTGATGCTTGTTTTGACGTCAAATTTTCTAATCAACTATGGGATGTTTAGGAATGTTTGAAAATCCTCTATTTCATTAAATATCTATTTTTCCTTGAAGCATTATACTCAGTTTTTCTGGGTAGGCTCTTCTTGGTTATAGTCCTAGCTCCTTTTCCAGAATATCAGATCCCAAGCCCTTCAGTCTTTTAATGTGGAAGATGCTAAATTTTGTGTGATCCTAAGTATGGCTCGACAATATCTGAATTGTTTCTTTCTGGCAAATTGAAGTATTTTCTTCTTGAACTGAAAAATTTTGAATTTGGCTATAGTATTTCTGGGAGTTTTTATTTTAGGCTCTTGTAGGAACTTTCAATTTCTATTTGACCCACTGGTTCTAGGATATTAGGGCTGTTTTCCTTAATAATTTCTTGAAGTATGAGTTCTAGGTTCTTTTTTTATCATTAAATTCAGGTGGTCCAAAAATTCTTAAATTATTTCTATTTGATCTATTTTTCAAGTCAGTTTTTCTGATAATATTTCATATTTTCTTCTATTTTTCATTCTTTTGACATTACCTTATTATTTCTTGGTGTTAGTTAATAGCTTCCACTTGCCCAATTCTAATTTTTTATGAATTGTTTTCTTTGGTGAGCCTTTGTACATTTTTCCATTTAGTCAATCGTTTTTTAAGGTGGCATTTTCTTATCAGTATTGTTTGAGCTTCTTTTACCAAGTTGTTGATTCTGTTTTCATAATTTTCTTGTACCAATTTCATTTTTCCCCAGTTCTCCTTCTACTCTCTTATTTGATTTTTAAAATCCTTTTTGAGCTCTTCCTGGAATTCTTGATAAACTTGTGTCCAATTCACTTATTTTTTCCTTTGCAGCTTTGTTTCTAGCTGTTTTGACATCATTGTCTTTCCAGTTTGTGTCTTCATCTTCCCTGTTACCAGAGTAACTTTTTTTAATGTTCAGATTTTTTTTTTTACTGTTTATTCATTTCTCTAATCTGTTTATTGACTTTTAACTTTATGTTATATTTGGACTTTGCTCCCTGGGTGAAGGAGGCACTGCCCAAAGCTTCAGGTTATTTTGTGCTGCTATTTTTAGAACTACTTCTGGGGGTCTGTAAGTTTTTAGCACTTCTAAAGTAATATGATCTAAGGAGAGGTGTGGTCACTACACTCCTGGCCCATGCTCTTATTTTTATAAAGTTAGGGACATTGTTTCCCTGTAGACACAAATGCTAGATCTCTTCTTAGCCCTGGAACTGTGATCAGGGCACCTGCTACCCTATAGCTATAAGCTCTAGTGCTCCTTTCTTCCTTGGAACTAAGACTATGGCTCCTACTCCCTTGTAAGTATCCACAAAAAATTCTTCTTTGCCCTGGAACTGTGACCAGGGCCTTTGCTATCCTATATCTGCAAGCCTTAGGGCTCCTTTTCACCTTGGAACTGCATATGGGCAATGCAAAAGATTCCTAAGCCCAGTATCAGCAAAAGGTCCCCTGCAATCTCTTTCTGACCGGTTGTCTGACCCCCTTACCACCTATAGGCTTAGATCCCCCTAAGGAACTGCTGCCTCTAAGCTGCATCTGCCTATGAGGCCTGCTGTTGGTGGTATGGTCTGTGCTGCACTCTGGGCCCAACCACCATCCCAGTATGACACACCTTTTCTGTTGACCTCTTAAGTTGTCTTGGGTTAGAAAACTTTCATCCCAACCTTTTGTTGCTTCTGCTATTCCAGAATTTGATTTGAGAAATTATTTTAAAGTTATTTGGAGGGAATGTTGAGAGCATTCAGGAAAATTCCTGCCTTTGCTATCTTGGCTCTGCCTCCCTCATATGCATTTAAAATGTAAATTTTTATTTACCTTTTTTTTTTTTTCACATTCAAGGCAGTATACTCTAGAGGAGAGACCATTGGAAAAGGAATCAGTAGACCTGAATTCTAGTCTCTAGTTTATCAGTGAATATTTACATATATGGCTTTGAGCAAATCACCTTCCAGGGACTAGGTGACCTCTGAGGGTCCTTCAAAGTCTAATATTTTATAAGTATCTGTTAAAAGTATATGTTACAATCACCTTCCCCAAGGATTTTTAAAATGAGGATAATGAGACACCATCTGTCCAGTATGGTTAGCATTGGTGATAATGGACGCTGGCAGCTACCCTCAGGCATCTTCAATGATTAAAAGATTTATGGAGCTATGGAATCTCAATTAAAAATTAGAAGGCACTGATGTTCCAGAAGTGTTTTCTAATATGTGGCACGTCCCTTGTCAGAACTTGTGGGCTCTACTTGGGCCTCTGTTAGCTCTGCAAAACGTGTTCTTGCTTATGGCTCCAGGCAATGAGTCTATTGCTAGCACTTTCAATCAGCAATCACATCATGACTTGGTTCCCAGCAGATGTTCAGAAGTCTATTGCCTCCCTCACCTTCCTCTACACTCCACCCCCATTTTTATCAGACTATCCAAGACTGAGTGCCAGGAAAGATAGGCTGAGCCAATGACACAAATCTTCATTTCTTCATAACTTATCTTGTATGGGGATTATCAGATATATAACTATGATCAAGGAAATCTACCGACATAAAATATTCCTCACCTTCATCTAAATCTGAATATTGGGCATTTCTTAGTAATTCATCCTCTATGGTTTTGAGCACGAGAATGAATCACCAGATCATTAATTTAGAGTGTGAATTCACATGAGAGAGCATATAGAGACCAACCCCTTCATTTTATAGATGAGGAAACAAGAACAAAGAGGATAAGATAATCACTCAAGGGTTCACAAGCACTAAGTAATCCCTCACAATCTGGGATTCAAATCTCTGACTCCAGAGTTAGTGTTCACCATATTGCCTCTCAACAACTAGGGAGAATTTTAATATTTCACATCATTTCACATTATATGTAGACATTTTGACCCCTATTATTACTGTACTTGAGTATATGTAGCTCATTATTTTTCTCATATGGAGTTGGCCAATTTTTTTATATTTATAAAATAAAGTAGTTGGAAATTATCCTTAAATTGACTTTAATTATTGACATCCAGCTTTGAAGTTTGGGGCATGTCAGCCTGGTCGATATTGTCTTTACATGATTTGAAAAGGAAGAAGTTGAATTATGGCATAGTCATATGCCATACTACTGTCAACAAATTGTGAAGTATTACAACCCAGCTTTTCTATAGCCACATGCAAAAAGCACTTTAGAGCAATCCAGCAAATAATCTCTAGGTCTATGGACTTCAAGGGTTGTTTCAGCTAAAATACATAATCACTTGATATTCACCAAGTCAGGAACCTTAGCACACTTAATTTATCCCTACTTAATAGATACAGAAACTAAGCCTTGCATATAGCTTAAAGGAAAACGTGAGGGAGAATTCTAACCTAGATTTTAAATTCAAATGAAATGCCTCTATCATTATGCTATCATATGTTTCTGAGAATGGACTTGACACAATGAGAAAGAATTTTATAATACTAAACAGTAGGAAAATATTTTTAAAATTAAACGTAATAAGAGAAAGATTGACGTTATTGTCTTATTTTTTTCCAAATAAATGTAAATGTATTTAACATTTGTGTTTTGTTTAAATTTTGAGTTCCAAGTTCCCTACTTTTATTTCCTCTGCCTATTCTAATTCCTTCAATTTGTTTTTCTTCTCTTATTGCTAAAGCTGACATTTCTAGTACAATATTGAATAGTAGGGGTGATAATGGACATCTTTCATCCCTCATCTTATTGGGAAGGCTTCTAGCTTATCCTCAACAGAGATAATTGTTGCTGATGGTTTTAGATAGTTGCTACTTATTTTAAGGAAAATTCCATTTATTCCTATGATTTCCAGTGTTTTAATAGGAATTAATGTTATGTTTTGTCAATTTTTCAAAAAGTCTATTGAGATAATCATATAATTTTTTTTGTTATTGAAATGGTGAATTATGCTGCTAGTTTTCCAAATATTGCATCAGCCCTGTACCCCTGGTCTAAATCCCAGCTTGTCATAATGCACTATCTTTGTGTTATACTCTTGTATTTTTTTCCTTAATTTTTGCATCAATATTCATTAGGAAAATGTGTCTATAATTTTCCTTCTCTGTTTTTGTTCTTCTTGTTTTAGGTGCCAGCATGATATCTGTATCATAAAAGGAATTTGGTAAGACTATTTCTTTGCCTGTTTTCCCTCATAGTTTATATAGCATTGGAATTAATTGTTCTTTAAAAGTTTGATAGAATTCAATTGTGAATTCATCAGGTCTTGGGTATTTTTTCTTAGGGAACTCGTTGATTACTTGTTCAATTTCCTTTTCTAAGATAAAGTTATTGAAGAATTTTATTTCCTTTTTCTATTAATTTTGGTAATTTATATTTTTATAAATATTTACCCGTTTCACTTAGAATGTTAAATTTATGAGCATATAATTGGGCAAAATAATTCCTAATTGCTTTATTTTACCTTTCATTGATGGCAAATTCACTCTTTTAATTTTTAATACCGGTATTTTGGTTTTTTTTTTTTTCTTCTTTTTTAAAATCAAATTAACCCGTGGTTTATCCATTGTATTGTTGTTGTTTTTTCTTAGAGAACAAGCTTTTATTTATCAGTTCAGTGGTTTCCTTACTCTTAACTTTATTAATCTTTCCTTCAATTTCAGGATTTCAAATTTTGTGTTTAATTGGGGACTTTTAATTTATTTTTTTCTAGGTTTTTTTTTTAGTAGCATGATCAATTCATTGAATGACTCTTTCTCTATTTGAGATATATATTTTCCCCTAAGTACTGTTTTGGCTGCATCCCATAAATTTTGATATGTCATTTTACTGTTGTCATTCTCTTTAATAAAATTATTTATTGTTTCTATGATTTATTCTTTGACCCGTTCATTATTTAGGATTAGATTATTTCATTTCCAATTCAATTTTAATCTGTTCCATAGCATTTTTTATTGCATTCCCTTACATGGTACTGAAGACATGATGTAGATAATGGGGGAGAAAGAAAATTATTGTTTGCTCTGATTATAGTTGATTATACTTATAACTATTTATGTAAGAATTTTTCCTTGTATTCGCAAAAAAGGGGGTCTACAGGAAGGATAGTGTGGAAAAGTAGTTTGGATTATCCTCCAACTTCCTCACATAGATTTTGAGTGCCTGGAGAGAGGAGGTTAGTACAGTGAGCGCCATGGGCTGACGAAGAAAAATGGGTACTTGTCTTCATGTAAAGACTAAGTATAGTTCTGGTAGTGAGGAAATAGACACGTTCCAATGGCTGTCATGAATAATCTTAGGGTTCAGTTTAAGTAAAGCAATGTTTCCTATTTCTTTTAAAACAATATATTTTTTTAAAAAGATGCAACAATAAGATTTTAATGTAAGTTTGAAGGATTGAATACCCTAGTCAGAGAAAAAACACAGGAAATTAGTCTTTTAGCTACTGGGACATCTTATTTTGAATTTTCTATTTGGAAAGTGGAAAGAGACTAATCCAAAATAATCTTACCTTGTGCAAGCATGAAAACAAGCAAATTAATATTTTATCCATTGGGCATCTTAACTGGGAAAGGACAGTTTGTTTATTTGTTTTGGGGGGAGGGTGTGGTACGTAATGCCTGGATTGGTCTTAGATCATGCCAATCCTTAAGAGGATAAATCAGATCCATGTCTTCCATTAAACTTTCCTTTATCCTTCATCTTTGAGGATCTCTGAGGATCTTTTTTTTTTTAATTTGGCCTTTGCATAGAAATTGGCTTGTACTCTTTTGATACATTTATATTATATGTAATAGTTATTTATTTGTGGATTATGCTTCTACTATATGTTCGTTTTCATGATGGGGACCATAGTGCATCTAAAATTTTCATCTACCAAAGTGTCCAGTATGGTGCCCTTTTCAATGTATATGATCACCCATTGTCTTTTGAATTGAATTTGTTTGCCCAATCAAATTAACTTTAATATTAATTATGGAATGTAACAATTGGTCAATGCCATTTAATTATATACATTCTTATATTTTTTTTGCTAAAGTGGAGATTCTTCAAACCTGAATTATATTTTGGCCTCATTCCTTACTTTCCTCTTCAAGCACCACTTTTAAAAGGAAATGTTTATATCAGTGTGTATAAATATATATGTATACATAAATATATACTTTCTTCTTATGTGATTCAGATCAATATATGATTAGAGAAAATGTTGTTTTAATTGATGGTAATAAAAGCTCTCAATCTTCAAACATAGTTAATAGTGAACAATATTGAATTTTGGTGCTCAGGAAAGCTATTGCTTTGGATCCCTGAAAAAAAAGCTCTAGCCTGAGAAGGATAACTATTCAGGATATCTATTGGAAGAATTAATTTTCCAGATGAAGATCCCATAACAATTTGAGAAATACTGTGAACATAAACTACAACTTTATGAAAAGTCAGAGGAAAATGATCAGAAAAGGGAAACATACGGAACTCATACATTTTTATTTAAAAAAATTCTAACCAAAAGTGAAATTAAATCAAATCTAAGATACCACTTCACACTTATCAGATTGGCTAACATAAAATAAAAAGAAAGTGACAAATACTGCAGGAGGTATGGAAAAATAAATATTACTAATGCAGTGTTGGAGTTGTGAACTGGTGCAACCATTCTCAGGGGCATTCTAGTGGCCCAGTGGATAGAGCACCAGGACTAGAGTCAGGAAGACTCATCTTCCAGAGTTCAAATTTGACTTCAGACACTTACTAACTGCGTCACTCTGGAAAAGTCAATGAACCTTCTTTGCCTCAGTTCCTCATTTGTAAAAGGAGCTAGAGAAGGAAATAGCTCACCACACCAATTTCTTTGCCAAGAAAACCCCAAATCAGGTCACAAAGAATCAGACACAACTGAAAAATGACTGAACAACAACTGAAACACCAACAGTTCTGGAGAACAATTTGGAACTTTGCCCAAAGGGCTATAAAACTATGCATACTCTTTGATCCAGCAGTATCACTACTAGCTTTGTATATTAAAGAGATCAAAGGAAAGGGTTTGTATTTGTACAATAGCAGTCCTTTTTTGTTTGCACAAAGAATTGACATTAAAGGGATGCCCATCATTTGGGGAATGGTTGAAAAAGTTATAGTTTATGATAGTGATGGAATACTATCATGCTCTAAGAAATGATGAGTAGAATGGTTTCAGAAGAAGTAAAAAAAACCTGGGAAAAATTATATGAACTGACAATAAAGTAAAGTGAACAGAGAACATTGCATAAAGTAACAGCAATATTTCAACAATGATCCACTGTGAAAGACTTAGCTACTCAGATCAAGACAGTGCTACAATTCCAAAGGACCCAACAGGACAAATGCTATCTACCTCCAGAGAGAGAACTGATGATCTTTGAATACATATTGAAGCATATTCTTTTCTTTTTCTTTGTCTTTCTTCCATTATGTTTGTGTGTGTGTGTGTGTGTGTGTGTGTGTTTGCAACAGCGCTAATATGAAAATCTATTTTGCATGACTTTTCATGTTTAATTGATATCATATTACTTCATTTCTCGAAAGGTGGGAGAAGAGGAGGAGGAGTGGGAGAGATATGAGGCTCAAAATTTTTAAAGATGAATGTTAAAAAAAATTATAGCCATTTTTTTTGTGGTCGCTAAGAATTAAAAATTAAAGGTATGTCTATCAATTGGGGAATGACTGAATAAATTGTGGTAAATGAATGTAATGCAATACTATTGTGCTATGAAAAATGACAAGCAGGGTGATTTCACAAAAACCTGTAAAGAATTAAAATGATCTGATGCAAAGTGAAGTGAACAGAACCAGGAGAACATTGTACACAGTAACAGCAATACTGTACAAGGAAGAACAGTGAACGACTTAGCTATTCTCAGCAATACAATGTTCCAAGGCAATCCCAAAGGACTAATGATGAAGCAAATTATTCACCTCCAGAGAAAGAGCTGACACTGTTTGAATGCAGATTGAAGCATACTATTTATCACTTTCTTTCTTTCATTCTTTTTTCTTTTATTCAAGTCTTCTCGTACAAAATGACTAATATGGAAATGTTTTAGGTGATTACATATGTATAACCTATGTCTGATTACTTACCATCTCAGGGAGAGGAGAAGAGAGGGAGGGAGGCAGAGAATTTGGAACTCAAACTTTATTTAAAAAAAACACAAATGTTAAAAACTGTTTTAACATGTAATTCAGGAAAAGAAAAGAATATATATATATATATATATATATATATATATATATATATATATATATATATATATATATATATATATATAGGCAATTGGGGTTAAGTGACTTGCCCAGGGTCACAGAGCTAGTAAGTTTCAAGTGTTTAGTCTGAGGCCAGATTTGAACTCAGGTCCTCCTGACTTTAGGGCCGGTGTTCTATCCACTGTACCACCTAGCTGCCCCTAAAAATAAAATATATTAAATTTTAAAAAGATGAATGTTAAAAATAAAAATATAATTGGGAAATATTTAATGAAATAAGTAAAAATATAATTTAAAACATTTTCATCAACTTTCTCCTTTCCTGACCATTTCTTCTTTGACTCTTATCCTTTCTCCTTCTATTCTTTATACCTCACACATATAGGCAACCACCCAGCATTTTTTCTTAGCTCTCTTTTCTTCTTTCTTTCTGATGTCAATCTTGATCTCATCCAATTTCAAATGCATCTTTCATTTCTCAAAAACTGTATTTCCAGTCTGAATTTCAGCCTATATCCAATTGTCTATTAGATGTTTTCACATTGATATAAAACCATAACTTTAAACTCAATATGCCTAAAAGCAGACATAATCTCCTACCTCCCATGCACAAACCAGATTTTCCTTCAATGTTGCTTATGTCTGCTGATCGGCACTGATATTCTTCCAGTAACACAGGCTCAGAATCTTAATTATTTTCCAACTTCCTCCTTCCCTCTTTTCCCACATCTAATTACTTCCCAAGTTCTATGAATCCTTTCTTTGATATATCTCTCACATAAGCCATTCCTACCAATACTTAGTCAAACCGACCATTAAGCAAATAGCAAAGCCAAGATGACAGAGTGGAGAAGCATTTAGCTGAGCTCTCCCAAATTTCCCTTCAAATATTAAAATAATGCCTCTACTACAATTTTGCCACAGAACTAACAATAGTTTAGGTGAAACAATTTTCCAGTCCAAGACAACTTAGAAGGTCAGTAGGAAAAGTCTATTGGGAAGAAGGGTGGGAATAGGAGTAAAGCACAGGTGGGCTGCATTGGTGACAACATCAGTTTTAGGAGATTCCAGTACATGGTTGGTGGAGGTGTTGGACAACTGAGTGGAAGAAGATTTCAGGGGACCTTATGCAGGCACTGGGTTCAGAATCCTATTGCCTTGCCCACAGGCAGTTGAGGTCACAATCCCAGGGCCAAAAGGAGCAATAGCATTTTTCTCAGAAGGGAACAAGGACCCAGGTCACAGTTCCAAGGCAGAGTGGCATGCTTGTGGTCACTCACTGGGGAATAGAGACCCTGGTCTCAATTCCAAGACAGAAGGGAGCACTAGTAATTGTGGCTTTAGGAGAGCAGGGCACTTGGTGACAGTTCCAGGGTCAAGAGAAATGCTAGCTTTGGTGGCTACAAGAGGACAGGTCAAGGGAAGTGATCAGCTATTGATTAGAAAAATGCAAATTAAAACAACCCTGAGGTACTGCCTTACACCTATAGATTGGCTAATATGATAGAAAAGGAAAACGACAAAATTTGGAGGAGTTATGTGAGGAAAAGGGACATTAATGCACTTTTGGTGGAGTTGTGAACTGATCCAACCATTCTGGAGTATGTTTTGAAACTGTGCATACTCTTTGACTTAGCAACACCTCTACTAAGCCTGTATCCCAAAAAGATCAAAGAAAAAGGAAAAGAACCTATATGTACCAAAACATTTGTAGCAGCTCTTTTTGTGGAACCAAGAATTGGAAATTGAGATGATGCCCAGATATTAAGGAATGGTTGAACAAGTCGTGATATATGATTGTGATGGAATACTTATTGCTACAAGAAATGATAAACAGGATGGTTTTAGAAAAACCTGGGAAGACTTGTGTGAACTGATTCAAAATGAAGTGACAGAACCAGGAGAACATTTTACATAGTAACAGCAATATAACATGATAATCAACTCTGAATAACTTAGCTATTCTCATCATGCAAAGATCCAAAACAATTCTGAACAACCTATGGTGAAAATGCTATCTACATTCAGAGAAAGAACTGATGGCATCTGAGTACATCTTGAAATACACTTTTTAAAAAAACTTTATTATTCTTGTGGGGTTTTTTTTTCAGTCTACATGTCTTTTGCAACATGGCTAATATGAAAATATTTTGCATGACTATACATAGATAATCTTTATCAATTTGCTTGCCTTCTCAAGAAGGGGGATTGGGAAGGAGGGAGAGAGTTTGGAACTCAAAATTTTTTTTAAAAGTGTCAAAAAATTTGCTTTCCATGTAATTGAGAAAAACAAAATAAAAAGTAAAAAAAAAGCACTCAGTATTTGCCCTTACTTGGGCCATTAAAACATTGAAAAAGCCTATTCTCTGCACCCACTGACATTTCCCATAATATTTATTCTGCACACTGTTGTCAGATTATTTTTTGCTATTAGTTTTCTTTCAAAAATTTTCTTTATTGTTATTTTCAATTCCAAATTCTCTCCTTCTTTCCACCTCCTCCCCAATCCATTGAGAAGAAATATCACACCACTATACATATGAATTCATGTAAAAACTTATTGCTGCATTAGCCATATTGAAAAAAATTTTAAAAAGCAAGAAACATGCAGAAAGAAAAATAAATTATTGTTCACAGATTAGTATTTCTGAGGAACATCTTTGATCGTGACATTCTTTTTCTCAGAAACCTTCAGTGGCATCCCATTCAATAGCCTGCCAAATCATTCTATGTTTCTTCAACTGGCATTTAATGCTAAGAATAGAGGGTGTGTGTGTGTGTGTGTATGTGTGTGTGTGTGTGTGTGAGTGTGTGCGTGTGTTTGTAAGCACATTTATTGTATGTTGGGAGTAGGGTTGATACGATATTATAGACAGCCTTCTGTGTGATGAAGGTATGAACAAAACCTCCCTTTCCATTGTTGTTCCCATTTTTGTTTCCATTATATGTCCCCAATATGCCAGGTAAACGGGACTACCTGCTTTTGGGAAATGGAGTCACTGTGTGTTATGGGTTAATAGGGAAAGGAGAAGCAACTGTTTATATGTGGCATACTTTAGAATACTGGGAAACAGGTGGTTTTTCTATTCACTAGAGAGGTAAAAGAGCATCTGAGTGTCATGCCACTATTTGTGTTTGGTTATGAGGTGGCACCAGTGTGTTGAAGGAAGGACTGGGATCTAAGGCCTAATGTTTAGATTCAGAGGGTCTGAGTTGGTGTGTGGAGAGAAAGAAGAGGATTGTGGGTATATTTTATATGAGAAGGACCATTTAATCAATGCCTAAGAAAGAGAGAATGTGCATTGAATGTTTACAATTCAACAGTATTTTTCTGGGAATGACTTCAGGGGAATATTATTTAGGCATTGACAGGCCAAATTCAAAGTGGGAGAACCTTTGGCTGGGCACTGGGCTCTGATCTGAGAAAGAATGTTTATGGGGGAAGCATAGTGGCTTGGGTCCTAGTACACACACACACACACACACACACACACACACACACACACACGCACACATGCACATACTCACACACATACCATAACATCCATATATACCATACAACATGCACACATACACACATACCCTCCTTTCACTAATTATTAAGAGAGTAGTGGTGACTGTAAGATGATATATTGTCACTTTGACATCTGAATTATATATTTCTGAGTTTCTGCTAGAATTTTTTTTTAACTAGGAAGATAATGGATCTTTGACATGCTTAATGGATGACTTTGGGAGAGGATTAATATTCACTCTTCCTAAATATGTTTCAACTTTCTTATCTTCTGATCTCGAATATTGCTGGCCCTATAACACCAAGTTTACCACATAAGCTCCCATTTCCACCTATCCAGATTCTGCCCTACTTAAAGGATACAGCTCAGATGCATCCCCCTCTATGACGCCTCCCCTCATCTGGCCAGTCAGAAGTGATGATCCTGTCATTGGAGGCTAATAGGGATTTGTTCTATTTATAGACCTGTGCCACTTGTGGTGCATTGTGTGTAAGTTAATTTTATACATGTAGCCAAGTTTTTTGAAGGCAGGAATCCTTCTCATCCTTTTATTCTGCCTCAAGTCCTTCCATCCCATCCTCTATACAGCTCCCAAATGGATATTCCTAAAGTACAATCACAACCATGTAACTACCACATTCAAGATGATTTAGTGGCTTCCTGTTCTTTCTGGAATGAAATACAAATTCCTCTATTTTGTATTTAAAATATTTCACAAGCTGCCTCCAACCCAAGCTTTCAGGCTGACTACACATGTGCTTTCTGTTCCAAACAAAGTGGCCTACTTTCCATTCCCCATAGACAATATTTCATCCCTTATGCCCACACTTTTCCTCAGGTTGTGGAACATTCCTCGTTCCTGGAACTAGACCTCACCTCCACTTCCTAGAATCTCGAGCTTCCTTCAAGGCTTAATGCTGCCTTCTATACAGGGCCAGCGTTCAAAGTCTTTCCTGCTATGTATCCTTGCTGGTGGTTCTTCTCCTCACTCCTCCCCTCCAAAGAAAAATTCCATTGAATTATCTCTAAATATATTTGGCATTTATTTAACAGTAGAAGAGATTATTTGAATTAGTAGAAAGAGAGCCAGCTTCAGTCAGAAAGCTCTGTATTCAAATCCTCTTTAACTTCTAGTAGCGGTGAAACTCTGGGTAAATCACCTAACCTCTCAACACTCCAGATAATTTTCTAAGGCTGACCTTCTTTGGGTCTTCTTCATCCCTGGAGATTCCAATGAAATCATAGGCCCCGACTTATCTTTGTTAATAACCCTCAATAGAAAATAAACTCTTTGAGGGCAAGGACTATTTTTCAAATATTTGCTTTGTCTTTGACTCTTGGTACCTACCACAATGACTGGCACAGATAAACCATTTAATAAATGGGTTTTGAATTAAATTAAATTATTATCTTTCTCATGGTGTCTAACAGTGCTGGTCCCATAATAAATTTTGATATATTTGTTCAATGGATGAATGGATGAATGGATGAATGGATGAATGAAAGAAAAATATGTTGTTAGGATTTATGAGAAATGGTCAAAACTGATCATGGCAAAGATGATGCTTTCTCAAAATAATAAAAAAAGCTTGAATTAATTTTGAGACTAAAGTTCTTTGCAGTTATGCAGTAGTGAATGGCTTATATGCCCATTGAAGGCATTATTCTCATCTTTATACAATAACGGAGAGTTTTCTTAGACAAGTCAGCCAAGGAGAAGACACTTTCATAGAAAAGCTTAAATATTATTTGAGGAATATGAAAAATTTGACCTATAAGATGTATGTTAAGAAAGATTTTTTCCTATTTAACATGGTTAATCTAATACTCCAGCTAAAACTCAAACAAATATTATTTCCAGCATATTTTCCCCCGTATAGTCTTTCAGTGTCCTGCCAAGAACATGCTATTATAGTGTTTGTGGATTTGGGCAGCTATTAGAACACATGAAACAAAGTCTGGACACAAGATCCTAATTATCTAAGTTTGGAAAGTGTGCCATAGGTCATTGGAACAGAAATTTACAAAAGCTTTGCTATAAGTGCTCAAGTTTGTGTATTCTTATTTTGTAACTATAATTAAAGTTACATATACCAGCACATGGTATTTAGACAATCCAACATAGGTGATATATTTTCTTTTAGTACACATTCTTTGTTCCTTAATGATATCCCAGCATATTGAACTATTTTGAACTAGGTGCAGCTATTCCACTAATCACTGAATTGCATATATGGCTAAAATGCCCTTTTGGTCTGAAGGCATGAGAACTGGAGCACTGTCTGGTACACAAAAGTCTATAAAATTTGGTGTTTCCAATTCCCTGCTACTACAAGTCCTTGAGTAATCTCCTTCCCATGAACATCTATTGATTGGATTTCCTTAAATAATTTATTTGAAAATACAAAGTATTTCAAAAGTCTTAGTGCTGGTTTAAGATTTCAAAATTTAAAACTGCACTCACTTTAGGAACTATTTGTTTAATAATATCTGAGACATATATAATACACATGGCTTTGCAAAGCACCCATTAGGCATTATCTCATTTACTCCTCACAACAACTCTATGAAGTAAATGCTCCAGGAATCAATATTCCCATTTTACAGAGGAAAAAACTGAGGCTTAGATATATAAAGTGATTTAATCCTAACTCTCACTAGATATTAAGTCTAATGTTCTTTCTGCTATACCATACTGGCGACAACCTATAATATATTATAATACAAAGAACCTTGATGTTAGAGGCAAACTGGGTTGCTATAAAGAAAAGAAAGGAAATGAGGGGAAAGAAAGTGACTTTCTCTTTAATCATGTTTTTAGAGGAGGTTGAGGTTAAAATAATTGCTGTTTGAATGGAAGCAATATGAGATTTATAAAATATTTATAAAACTTTTATTAAAATATTTTATAAAATATAAAATATTTTGAAATTTCCATATTCACAAATTTCTCACTAATGAGCTCCATAAATAAAAGTTCATTCAGTCTAAATAAGCCATAGATTCTACTCCAATTATCATCATCTTTTAAAGATAAAGAAAATGAGTGTGAGAGGGATTAAGTGTCTGCCCCAAATTCCCACAATTTTATATATCTAGAATTCAAGCTCAGGTTTTCTGATTTGAAAATCATTGATTCTCTCACTTCCACCACAGTGCCTATTTTCAGTTGTGTCTTGAAAATCCTGGCTTCAAACAGTCACCTGTCAGATTTCCCAAACAAGGTTTGCCACATAACAGACCTCTGCTAGCTCCTGGGAAAGCCACCCGTAGGAGCAGGTGTCAGAGTCTAAAGGTGATGGAGAAAAGCAAACAAAACAGAACAAAGTCAGTTCAACCTGAAGAGAAGAACATCTGAAGGTAGATGGTTGGCACAGACTGAGAAAAGACACAAAAAGGTCTCCCTAACAGTCACCCAGTATCCTCTAAGAGACAACAGCAAAGCCAAGGAATGTGGTGGGAACTGCATTCTTCTCTCCTTCTCTTCCACCCCCACTTCCTGCTCCAGGAGATTCCCCCCTGGGTGGTCACAAGTAGGAATCTGGGTGAGTTAAAAACAGGAGGCGGAAGGAGGCCTGAGGGAATGCCTCCTACTGTTCTGAGAGAATATAAGAAGCAATGTATGGGAAAGAAGTAGCTCTTTAGTGAACACTGCCCTTTGTAACTATCAACTCTTTGGAAACTGGTGAAAATTGAGATGAGATTGACATTCTTTGAGAAAATTGAAATCATTTCTATCTGTACATGCTTTAAAAAAAACAGATCCTTCATTACATTGGTGAACCAAAAGCTCCCTTTCTCCCCCTCGCTTTCCTCTCTCTTCTTCCCTCTCCCTCCCTTTCCCCCATCATTCAAAGGCTGCTGTGATGTCTCCTTGTGTCAGCAGAGTGCAAGCCCTCGTGAGCCTATCAGGATGGTGAGGCTTTGAACACTGACTCAGAGATGGACTAAGTGCTCTACAAAGACCGCCATGCAACTAATTTCAAGGAGGAAAATAGGATCATGGTGGGATGCTGAATAGCAATTTGTTTGCTTTTGGTTTTTCTTTCGGAAAAAGACTCTTGAGGGTTTGTGATTATTGATAGAAGGAGCATTTATACAAATGATATCATGAATTTCTGAAAGTATTAAAGCATTCTTTATATGCAGAAATATTATACATGTATATATGCGTGTATATATGTTCATAAGTATATATACACATACACATATGTCCACATATACACATATACATATATTTAGAACTAGACTCTAGGGTTCAATGATAAGCCTGAGACATGGTAAACAATGAGGAGGAAGTTGAGGGTGGGAGCAGTATGGTGGAAAGAGCCCTGGATTTAGGGTCTGAGGATGGGTCTTTGAATCCCTGAACTATCTGGGTGACATTGGGCAAGTCACTATACCTGTGACCTTCATTTTCATTATTTGTAAAATAAGGTGTTTGGGCTAGAAGACAGTTACAATCCCCTCCACCTCTCAATCTGGAATCTTATGACAATTTCATATAAACAAATACATATATATATATATGTATATATATATACATATATATATATGCACACACACATATGCATGTATGTATGTACACACACACACATATATATAATTGTGAAATTTCATTGCATTGTGCTTATGTTTTTTCTTTTATACACATATCCACACACTATATGTCTTTGTTTTTATAGAGAAGAGGGAACATGATTAGGAATAAGATATAATATGAATAACTGAAAACTTGAGTGTTCTCAGACTTCCTATAAATAGATATAGGGGTCTTCCAAAATAGGTACAATGTGAAGTAAGTAGAAAATGAAAACTTCGTGATATTACATTACAGAGCCCAGAGAATAGCTCCTCATATCAATTAATTCATCTCCATTCCAACAAGTTATACATAATAAAAAATGAAACAATTAACATCTATCAAGTGCCTACTATGTGCCAGGCACTCTGTTATGCATAATGGAACTATATAACAAGAGTCCAAAAATGTTCTCTATTTTCTTTTTTTGTATTAGGGACATGCAGATTATTATTTTCAATTTTCTTACTTTTACACTAACACAATAAGATTTTTAAAACAAAATTCCATAAACATAAGAATTTTAGAAATCTTAATTAGTAGCCTAGCACAAGCCCCTTTCCTCATAATAACCCCTTAAGGTAGGTAGAGCAAGTAAGTGGATATGAAGTATTTGCAGATGTATAAACTATGGCTCACAGAAACTGAATACTTGAGCAAGTGCACATGAGTAGTCAGGAAATGACAGTGCTGAGGTTCAAACTCAAGTCCTGATCCTGGGTCCAGTTCTCATTCCACTCTGCCCATCTACCTCTTGTATCAATACAGAGAAGTAGAACAAAAAAAATGCCATTGAAAATAGGAAGAGCAAAGCAAAACAATATATGTACTTGAAGAGCAACCAACTGGACTTCTAGTAGTTGAGAAAGGGTCTCAGAGAAAATATCCTGCTTTTCTAGGTATTTTAAAATAGAATATTCTGACTGGTGTTCTATTGTTGTAAAATTACACAGAGAAAAAATTGCTTTGGGTAGTAATAGATTCCTGCCCCTCCCTCATCCCACTACTTCCCTTCCCCCCAAACTTTGAAAGGGCTCCTAGTCATCAATACATCAGCTTAGTGCTGGCAATGAACTGACAGCAGATTTCAGCAGACACAAAAGATCTAATCCAAGCGCCAAACCTCTTTCCATGAATGAACTGCTAGTTGTATGGCTTCTGGGTGGTCGGTCCTCCTCTGTAATTCTATACTCTGTGGCTTTATCTTGCTTGAAATCTTGTTTCATAGCTTTACTCATTTCCTTTTATCAGAGAACTTAACTCAGATGCCCAACTTGTAAAATGAATATTCCAGAAAGGTTGGTACTGGCATACTCAACTCAGACTTGAAGACCTATCCACAAGATTGAGGCTATTCACCATTTCTTCATTTAGACGCGGACTCACATTTGGGGCAAACCTTTGTTGCTTTTGGTCAAAGGTCACTAAATAACATCCTGAGGGAAGAACTGGACGCAATGGGATCTTTGGAGAAAATTTTGGAAGGAACATTTTGAATGAGTTTTTATGTATGAAAGTGTGTTCAGTTTCAGAGTTAATTTCATAAAAGAAATTGATAATCTGATGCAGCATTATATTCTTTAACTGAATGAGTTTTGCACGTGGAATCAGAAAACCTGCTTTTGAATACCAGCACTGTCACTGGCCTACTACACTACACTGTACTATACTATGCTATACTATGCCATGCTATGCTATGCAATGCTATGCTATGCAATGCTATGCTATGCTATATTATACTATACTATACTATGCCATGCTATGCTATGCAATGCTATGCTATGCAATGCTATATTATACTATACTATACTATACTACACTATATTATGCTATACTATGCTATGCTATGCTGTGCTATGCTATGCTATACAAGAGTCACTAACCTTCCATGAAACTCATTTACCTAAAAAATTGTGATACTAGTATTTACATTTCCTACCTTAAAGATCCAAGTGAAGAAAATGCTTTGTAAACCTTAAAGGGCTATATAAATATGCTATTGTTAACTGTCACTTAATTGGAACTGTGAGCAATATTTATTTACTTAATAAGCATTTTATTAAGTGCCTATTTTGTGCCAGGCATTGAGGTTCTTGGGTTAGAGACAAAGCCAAAGCGGAAAGTGTCTGCAAGAAGCTTATATTTTTTGGGAGGAAACAGTGTATACATATGTAAGTAATTAAAATACAGATGTATATATACATATATATACAGACACTATTTTACACTTGTGTGTATATAATGATAATAATAATAACAATAACATTTATATAATATTTACTATGCACTAGGAACTGTGCTAAGGCCTTTATAATTGCAATTTCTTTTGATCCAGACAATAATGCTGGGAGGTAAATGATATAATTATCTCTATTTTACAGATGAAGAAATTGAGGCAAACAGAAGTTAAATGAATTGCCCAGAGTCCTCAGCTAGTAAGTGTCTCAGGCTGGATTTGTACTCAGGTCTTCCTCAACCCAGGTTCAGTCCTCTTCCCATTGTGCCAAAGTATTAGGGAGCTAGCTACTGGAGTAATATGTAAGACATGGAACTTGAGCTGAACTTTGAAAGACACTTTGAAAGAAGAAAGAGATTCTAGAGGCAGAGGAAAAGAATAAGTGCATTCCAGGAATGAGGGCCAGCCTGGATAAATACATGAGCACATGGAGATGGGAAATGGGACATTATATATTGGAAACAGGTAATTATTTCAGTTTGGCTATCACGTGGAGTCTGTGAAAAAGAATAATGTTCCAATAGACTTGGAAAGGCATCAGATCATGAAAGGCTTTAAATGCCAAATGGAGGAATGTGTAGTTTGTATTAGGGACAATAGGGAGCCTCTGGAGCTTTCTAAGTAGGAATTATATGGTCAGACATATCCTTTAGGGATATCACGTTGGCAGCTATGTAGCAGATGGATGGGGCAAGGAGAAGACTTAAGGCAAGGAGAGAAATGATAGTGGCTTTTGTAAAAGTCTGTGCAAGAGATGATGAATGGTATGGCATGGCAGTGAAAGAGAAGAGAGGACAAATGTTACAGGGGTTTTTGGAAACCTAATGAGTTCTGTCTTGGACACATTTAGTTTAGCATTTCAGTAGGATATCCAATTTGAAATATCTAATAAGTGTTGATGCAGGATTGGAACTCAATAGATCTACTAGGGCTGGATATATAGATTTATAAATTACCTGCATAGGGATAACAATAGCTAGCACTTGTATATGTTTACAAAGTTCTTTCCAAAGATGATTTATTTTTATTCTTACAAAAACCCTAAGAGATAGGTCCTATTATTATTCCTATTTTACAGGTGAGGAAACTGAGTCATAGAATGATTAAATGACTTGCCCAGGGACACACAGATAATAAGTATCTGAAACCAGATTTGAACTCAATGCTTTCTAACAATTGATGAAGAAATCACTGAGAGAAAATGTATAATGCAACTAGAAAAGGGCCCATGCTAAAAATGTGGCAGATGTTCATATTTAGTAGATAAAGTATTGGTGGTGGACCAGCAAAGGAGATTAAAAATGAGTAGCCAGACAGAAAGGAAGAGAAGCAAGAGAGTACAGAGTCAAGAAAACTGAGAGAAGAGACTATCCGGGAGAAGGGGGTGGTCAGCAATGTCAAATGCCCCAGAAAGGTAAAGAATGAAAACTCAGAAAAGAACATAGGATTGACAAATTAAGAGATCACTGGTAATTTTGGAGAAATGAGTTTCAGTTGAATGATGACACTGAAATTCAGACTTCAGCAGCTTAAGGAGTGTGTTGTAGGAAAAGAGGTGGAGGCAATGAGTGCAGAGAGTTGGTTTTATTTTTCATCTTCTTTTTTATATAAGGGTTTGGCTGTGGAAGAGAAGATAGAGGATGATAGCTTGAGGGGATGGTAGGATACAGTGAAGGATTTTTAAAAAAGCATGGTGGGGAAGAACTGGGAATGTTTACAAGAATTTTATTTTAGGGATAGGCATTGACTCAGATAAAATAAGAAAGATCCCAAACACTTCTCTAGCCCCGAGTCTGAACTTGGATCTTTGAGATATTTATTTGAATCAAATTCTGAACATTTTGAGGTTCACTGGTTTATGTCCTGGCCTTTTTAAAGGGAGTACAAATATTCAGTCCAAGTATTGCTATTACTGTAATATCTGTCTATGTGCCATATTTCTCTGGCATCTTTCACCTTGGTATTTGGATTCTTTGACTAATCCATTAAGCTAAAAACAAACCTCTCTGTGGGTATGAAACTCCATTGGAAAACACATTTAATTGACACTACTAGGGTGACAGTTTCTGGAGAAAAGATTAAGGAAAGGACATTTATCTTTCAATAGATGAGACACCACAGTGCACTGTTGAGAGCCCTAGATGGGGGAAGCCAGAGATCTGGCTTCTAGATTTGGCTTTTCCATAAACTGGCTGTGTCTCAGTGTAAAAAAAGGGAGATGGACAAGATGATCAATCTTTATATATCCTTGCAGCTCTACAAATCTGTAATTCAGTGTGAATTTTCCCCTACTCACAGTGAGCTCAGACTTATTTTGTCAGGTAGCTAACTGTGATAAGTTAATGGAAGATCATGCAGAAGATAGTATGTAATGAGGCAATTCCTTTTTTAGAGATCAAAATCTAGCCATGACTGGACTGGAAGAATTCATTCCCTTTCATTACTCTTTCTTTTTTTTATCCTTAACTCGCTTTTGCATTTGCCTCTTGATAGGCATAGGTTTAATGGGAAACTCTCTTTTATTACCCTTTCCTTTGTGGCTGCTTGAATTCTCTTTTAATTTTTCTCTCCAAAGAAATACACAATATCCTGTTTTTAGCTGGAAGCAGTCAAAACTTCAGCAACTATAATAGGCAACCAGTTGTCAACCAACTTCTTAATTGAGCACTTTGGAGCAGGATGGGGGAAGGGGGAGGGGAAATGAATGGTCAAATCCTATTATCTCCCAACATAGGAAAGTATTTACATTGTTGTTGTTGTTTTAATTTTATTTTTTTCAACTAAAAAGCACCTATTTTCTTTCCTCTCCTCTCATGCTACCTCTTGGAACTAAAATCAAACAAACAAAAAAATTTGTGGACTAATATACATAATCAAGCAAAAGAAGTTCCCTTACCAGTCATGTCCAAAAATATATTTCTCATTCTGCATACTTAGTCCTCACTTCCCTTCAGAAGGAGGCAGTTAGGGATATTCTTCATCATCGGTCCTCTGGTATCATGCTTGCTCATTGTGTGGATCAGAGTTCTTAAGCCTGTCAAAATTGTCTGTTTTTACAGTGTTGTTGGTATTGTATAAGATTTTCTATCGATTCAATTCATTTCACTTTGCATGAGTTCATACATGTTTTTTCCAGTTTTTTCTGAAATCATATCCTTCATCATTTCTTATAAAAGTATATTTTATCACATGCATATATTAGTTAGCCATTCTCCAATTCATAGGTATCCCTTTAGTTTTTTTAGGTTTTTTGCTGCCACCACTACCACACACACAAAAAAAGAGCATCAATAAATAATTTTATACATATGAGTCATTTTCTTCTTTCTTTGAACTTTCTTGGTGCATAGGCACAATTCTCTCTCAGCTATCTCTGGCTGACACTGTATCTTGTCCCCAGTTTTATGATTGGCTTTTCCAGTCTACTTGAGTAGCCTAAAACATGCTAACTGTCAAGGTTACTGAGACTTATATATTCAGCCCTCTTATAAGAGGCAGCATGTTTCAGTGGAAACTATTAGATTTTTAATATTTTAATCTTGAAATCCTTGAGATTTTTCCTGGGATCTTCCACTAACTTATCCCGCAAGGATGTGCTTTTGATTACCAGCTTTTCAACATAAATAAAAACCTTGACATTTAATAAATAAGCAAAATTAAATTGTAAAATTGTAAAAACCATTTTGTGAGGGAAAATTATACATCACCTATGCTGAGTTTGTTTCTTTTTTATTTTTAAAATGTTTTTATTGATGTGTTTTATTTTAACATAGCTTATATTTCTCTCTTTTTGCCTCTACTCTTCCTTTCACAGAGTCAACTTTTATAATAGAGAATTAACTTTAAAAACAAAAAGAAAAAAGATTTTAAAAAAATCAGCAAAACCAATCAATATTTTGGAAAAAAAAACAATCTGACATTATATTTTGTTCCACAACTGTGGATCTCTCCCTAACTTCTGCTAAGAAGTGGGGAGACATATCACCTTCACTGAAGCTAATTTTAAGTGGTTTTGACCAAACCTGCTTCATTCATTTTGAAATTGACTATTGATCTAATAACACTGTTAAATATCTCCCCAATTTTGATATTGTCCTTTGGACTGGAGTGATTCAACAAGAGAAAAAACATTTTGAAAAATATTCAGTCACCATTTGGTATTCACATTTTTGAGTAGACTTTGTTGCTATATTTTATAATACTTGTATTTTCATAAAAGCATGAAATAAATAGAAAAATACAAAGCTGATTTTGATTGGTTCCTATAAACATAAAACATAAGTTAATTTGTGAAAACTCCCATTTTCTCCAATCAGTTTGAGCATCGGTAATGCCACATTTTGGAGAGGTGAGGTTTGAGTAAAGGTAGCTATGAACATTTTGTTTTGTTTTGTTTTTTAAGTCACAGGAGAGAGGTTTATAGAGGAAAGGGTCGACTCAAATGCAGGGATTTCATCTTCAAAGCTAGGAAAAATTTCAAGGCTTGAAGAAACAGGGGGAAAAAAAAACTTACAAGCCTTTATGTCCATCTTCTTATTTAATCCCACAGCATATAAAAGACGTCATATAAGAATTAGATTAAGTCTGGGAATAAGGAAAGTCTGAATGTTTAGTCCATTCTCTGATATATTGACTCTGTGACCCTGGGCAAGTCAGTTACCTTCTCAGTGTCCTCAGACAATTCTGTGAGACTATAAAATATAGAAGAGTTGTCATTCTTTACCGATAGATGGAATTTCCTCACCAAGTGTTCTCTGTCAGTGAAATACTAGATTCTGTCACCTTCTCCACAAAAAACACAGCCACCATTACCCCAGCTAACAGACTTCAACCTACCAATCCCCACTACCAATCAACAACAACCCACCACTATTAACATATATAAAAGAATCCTAGAGTCACTGTAGCTTAGAGTATAGATTGCTGTAGATTTGATCTAAAGACCTAAGTTCTGAGTCTTTCTTACTAGATGTGTGACTACTCTGAGCCTTGGTTTCCTCATTTCTAAAGAGGACAAAAGTATAGTACTTATCTCACAGCCATGTAGTAAAGCTAAAAAAAAAAATGACAGCAGTGATTAAAAAGTCACTCAATCATTCAGTCAATAGACATTTATCAAGTGCCTACTATGAGCCAGGCACTGTGCTAAGTGCTGGGAATACAGAGAAAGACAAAAGACAGCCCCTTTCCTCATGCAGAAAGTTTCAAGAGATTCCCTCAGGTTGGGAATTTCTTTACAATCATTATAAACATAAAAGAGGGGGGAATGTGCAAGGAACCTAAAAGATGAGAATCATGTGAAGGAAGAGTGACAGCTACTTTTCCCCCAATGGCAGGTTACTAGTGTAGTTCTCTATTCCTTCTCCACTTCTCTTTATCTCTTTTTAGCTCAGAGGTCTTCTCATAATGTCCTTTTATACAGGCTCCAAATCCCAGCCATCTGTTCATTTTCCTCATGGTTTCAGCTCCATCATCATCATCTTCATCATGCCCCAAAACTGGGTACACTCCACCTGCCCATAATATTCCTCTACTTTTCATTTTCCTTCTATTATCTTTCCTCATTAGATCATAAGCTTATTGAGGGCAGAGACTGTCTTTCTTTTTTTTATTTTTATCCCTACCTCTTCACATAGTCCCGGCACAAAGTAGGCACTTAAATATTTATGATATTGTATCATATTGGGAAAAAGAAGAGTAGCAATGATTTGTGACCAAGTGGTATAGCAATTCAGTCATTTAGCAACCTGATGGAAATCCACTGTCATACTCAAGGGATGTATTTTGGATCTTGTTGAGAATCCCTAGTCTTCTACCTATTTCTACTGGTTTACTGGGGCACAAATATTTCTTGCCAGAAGGAACCTGGGAAGTATAATTAAGGATTATCAAGTCCTGGGCTAAAATCTGAAGACCTTAAGGGCACTGTTGGTGTTTTTAGAATTGTTGCCTACAAAAGAGGCACATTTTTAGAAAAGGATCAGATTTGGAAAGTAAATAAATGATTATGAAGATAATTTCTGGGGATGAGGTTAGGATTTCTTGACCATGGTTTAAAATACAGTATGGATGGGGTTTTGGTCAGTTATGAAGGATCTAAGGGGCAATGTAAAATATGTATATACCTGGAAACCAGGGAACCAGATGCATTGGAAGGCCTATATGTCTGGGAATTCAAAAGTATAATAATAATAGCCAATAGCTAATATTTATATAGTGCTTATTTTGTGCCAGTCACAGTGCTAAGTGCTTAAAATTAACACCTTATTTGATTTTCACAACAACTCTGGAAGGTAGATGCTATCATTATCTCCATTTCACATTTGAGGAAAGTGAGGCAAAAAGAGATTAATTGACTTGCCTACGGTCCCATAACTAGCAAGTGTCTGAGGCCAAATTCAAACTCAAGACTTCCTGGTTTCAGGCATGGCATTCTATCCACTATGCCAATTACCAAAGGTTGAGAACTAAATTCATCCTCTAGGTGTGTGGTACCTTATTGTGTCCCTCATTCTGTGCTAGCTCTTAAGGCTATGGAGACAGAACAACATGCTACTTCATTCTTACCCCTATAACATCAATCATCAGAATCATCTGCCATCAAATGAAGTCTATAACCACTAAACACAGGAATCTTACTGTGTATTTAATTTGCAGTATATCTTCTCAGTGTGTTCACTCACCATTATCTTGGGATAAGGCTATACTATGAGTGTGAAGTTTTAATTCAACTGACTTCGGAGACCTAGTCACCAGGTATTTGCTGATATAGACATCTGGAACAAACCTCTGTCTCCTCAAGTGTTTGGAATAAGAAGGCATGTTAGATGATGTTGTCACTCTCCTATGCACTTCATAATTAGAACCCTGGAGAGAGAAGTTCCTGACCAAGTATTACTTTTCCCACAGTCTTGATTCCCTAATTGCTGTGTTTAAGAGTTACCATACGCCAAGAAAAATCCCTCTTTCCCTTGGTACCCCTCCTAACATCCTCATTCCAAATCTCCCCAATGCCTCCAATCTACATACTCCCTGCACTCTTGTTCTGATTTGTCCTATGTAATTTCTGCATTGTTGTTAGTAAACTTCCCCTAATGGCACATCTCTCCCTCTTATCCTTTTGGCCATTCTCTTTTGCTCCCCAAAACCTTACTCTCTTTTGAAGATATTGATACTCTAGCCACATTTTATAATGTAGATTGCTCCTTTCTCTCATGCTTGTGATGTATTAGGCCATGTGGAAGAATCAGTCTATTCCTTGCTCCTCATTGCCACTTCTAGACATTCCTTCTGGCACATCCTTCTACGACTTCTTTGAAATTCATTGTATCAATTATTTCCTCATGTACAGCCCTAATGGAATAAACTATACTGGCTTTCAGGTGATAGTTCCTCCTTGGTTAAAGATATTCAGTACCAGACCAACAGTCTTCCTTTCCACTATCTTTTATTGCCATCTTATTTGGGAGGTGTTATCCCCTCAAATAGTCTGGCTGAAAAGTTCATCATATTTCTCAACATCCATGACTTTTATCTTCAGTCTCAACTCTAGTCACATGCACTGATCATTTCTTAGATTTCACTCATAACTGCCCCAGTTCCAGGAATACATACTTGAAAGTTCTCTCTAATTCAAATCCTTTTTCTTCCATCTTTCCTGTAATACACATGTGCGTGTGCACACACACACACACACACACACACACTATCTTGACCATGACCTCCAGTCATTCAGACTGGATACATATAGATATGTATATGGGTGTGTGTGTGTGTGTGTGTGTATATGTATGGATTCTTGAAAATTCAGTATCTGCATCATTCAAAAATTTCTTCTGGATAAAAATTATTCTATTTATCAAACCAAATGAGAAACTTAACTAAAAATCTTCTTTTTATTATTTTATTTATTGTTATTATTAAATTGGTCAAGTACTCGGACTAAGATGAGTGGCATGTAGTTTGTGAGATGCTACCACATATGGCACATATAGCAGTATACGTATATGTATGTATGTATATATAATGTGTGTATGTGTATAAATGTTTATATATACATACATATATATACATGTACATACATGCATATTATATATGTATATATATATATATATTCATTTTTCTCATTCTTGTTCTAGTTTGGTAAAGAGATTAGCTAAAATTATTTTTTTGCAAGATTTTGCTTTAAGAATTGGTGTTCTTGAAGATATTTCACTACTTGCAACTGAATTGTAGTCAAGATCAACTATCATTTAGAAAGTTCAAAAATTAATTAAATATATCATGAGAGTTTTGTAAACTTAAAAGTTGGTGCTAGAAAGTGGAAATCTCCAGTTAAAATTCTGAGTAAGTCACAAGAAATAAAATTATACCTTTTATATTCAAACCTTCATAATTTTATCATATGTAGCTGAAAAAAATTACATCATCTTAGCAAAATTTTAAAACATGAAGTTGATTTGAATGATGTTTGAAATTTTCTAGATAATGTAGAATCAAACAATTTTCTAACCCCTATAATTATGTACAAAAAACTAAAAAGTTAGCACTATTATACTACATTGTGATGAAGCTGAAAGAGGTTTTAATTTAATTATTACAATTCATATGAGTGTGAGAAGTAATTTAATAGTAGAACACATATCAGATTTAATGACAATAAGTTTATTGTGAAAAGGGGTATCAGATTGGGGTGCAACTCCATTTATCAAATCATGGTTGAATTTCAACCATGGCTCCAGGTATAAAATTTTGGCAAAAATCAACAGTATTGTATAATCCCATGTAGATGATGCCTTTTTATCATTGTCTCAGATGTCTGCTTGTCTTTTTTTTTAGGCAATTGGGGTTAAGTGACTTGCCTAGGGTCACACAGCTAGTAAGTGTCAAGTGTTTGGTCTGAGGCAGGATTTGAACTCAGGTCCTCCTGACTTCAGGCTTGGTGCTCTATCCATTGCACCACCTAGCTGCCCCTGATGTCTGCTTATCTTATTTCACATGAGTTACTACTCTGCTAGGGTTTGAAGAAAATTCTCACTATCTTCCTACCACCTAGAATGGGTGCTATTCACTCTCACAACTGGTCATTCCATATTTTTTTTGATGCTTCATTGAATGATCAATTAACAATATTTTCAGAGAAATTTGAATATAGACATTCTGTATTTAGCTGAGTAAATCTACCCTAGATGGGTCTAGACTCCACTATGTAGTTATTATTGATAACATTCAGATCATTTAATAAATATTTGATCCCCCAATTACCATATTTTTTTACACAAGCAGCCCTGATACCAGATAGGTAAAAAATGTGCTAGGCTGAATGGCATTTTGAAGGCATGAATAAGAGGGTGAATCTTTGGCACAAAGATGGGAAGCAAGACTCTTTAGATGTGCCAATAGCAGTGTTACCCCAAGGCCATTGGAGAACGGAGATATTTTTCAAAAGTTGGGTTTTTTAAAAATGTTTTCCTATTCTCTTACGGGAAAAAGAATAAGTGGTGGGGGCAGGTCAGTGTCATAACATGTGGAATGTTTATCTGGGAGTCAGGAGCTTCTGAGTTCAAGTTCTCAGACACTACCTGTGTGATCCTTAGCAAGTAATTAAACTCCTTTGTGCCTCAGTTTCCTTAATTGTAAAATGAGAGGACATTTCACTCAATGGCCTCCAAATTCCCTTCAAGCTTTCAGTCTTTAAATATAAATTTCTAAAAGTGTTTGAATCCTAGGAGTAAGCAAATCAATGGGAGGGGCTGGAGGAGGGTGGGAGGGAGGGAGAAACTTTACCTTCTCGTATGATGAACTAAACATCTGTGTTTTCTTATTTTTAGCAAAATATGTTGAAACACCCAATGGACTGTAAATGAAGACATTTGAGGACATGAGGACTGGTATGGCTAATGCCTTTGCAGAAGATTCTAAAAAAAACTAATGCCTTCCCCTCCCCCCCAACTTAAGATGTGAGCTCCTTCATTTTTCTTACTTTGCATTCCCAGCACTTAGTATAATACCTGGGACATAAGAGTTGCTTAATAAATAATTGTTGACTTGTTGAAAGTTGGCTGCTTCTCCTCTTCTTGGATAGTTCCCATTAACTAACTTAGCCTAGCAATTTTCAGATGGCAAGGGGGCTTGGGAACTATATTTCAGCAACCCATTCTCTTTTTCTGGATGTGAAAGGCTGACATTCAGGGCTGTGCACTGAGATGAGATAGAAAGATCACTAACCTGGGAGCTAGAAGATGTAGTTGTTCTAATCTCAGTTCTACCAATTTCTAATTACACAGCCTGGTAAAGTTATGTAACTCTTGCTATCAATTTACTTACCTATAAAACGTGATCATTTAATTAGATCATCTTGAATCCTCCTTCTAAATATAAAATTGAATTGAGCTCCATAGAAGTTTTAAATGAAATTCTGCTTAGGAATAGAAGATGAATTGGGATTTCTAATCTAGAAAATGTTGGCAATGTAGTGATGACCTTCTATATATGACTTGAACTTTAACTTCCTCTATACACAGCTATGCTGGCTTACGAAGTTGGTCCTCACATATCCATTCCTCTGTTCTTTGTTTCTTTGCACTGGCTAAACCCTAACCCTAAAATACACTCCCTCTCTGCTTCTGTCTCTAAAGAATCCTTTGATTCTTTCAAATCTCAGTCTAAATACTCCCTTCTGTAGGAGACTTTTCCTGGTTCCTCCAGATGATTGCACCTTCTCCCCTAAGGTTATGTTCCTTCCACTCAATTTTCACCTTGTATGTACTTCTATATGTACCCACTATCTTCCCCATTAGAATTTTTTCATTTGCTCTTTCTTCATGTTCCCAGTGGTTTGTCACATAACAAATGCTTAATAAGTCCTTGTTGATTGATTCTTTAATAATAGTCATCTAATACTTGTCAAGTACACTTGGAATAAAATGGCATGGAATAAAATTATGTAGTTTATTGAATGCTAGGAGAACATGGGGTAGACATTCACAGACACACAAATAAAACAAATGACTTCAGAAATTACTATCTAATTAAAATTACTCCAAATAAAAAAAATATGATGATAGAAAGATCTATAGCATGTGCGATGTTTGAATTGTGGCAAGTGCTGAATTTGAACTTAAGACTAGGTTGAATTTCTAGTTCTCTGGTTCACTGTATCACTGACTAACTAGGTAATAATTTTCTTCTTTCAGACCCTATATCTATAAAATATATTTTATGTATTATAATATATTTATATATTATGTGTAATATATAAACATGTAATTTATATATGTATATAAATACATAGTCATATTAATAAATATGATATATTAATATAAACAATATTATATATAAATATAAAATATATATAAGATATATGTTATCTATAAAATAAATGACTTGGACTAGATCATAGCTAAGATTCCTTTTAGCTCTAACAGCATGTGTTTTCATACACTGTAGAGCCCAAGCAACCAGAAGTTTCTCTTAAAGGGAGATGATGGAGGGTAGAAAACTAGAATATGCTGAAAATCTACTGTAATATCCCCAAATTTCCCCCAAATGTCCCTGAATTAGCATTTATACATCCTCATTTTTAGCATGTAAAATTATTTTTCTTTGGTTTGCAAGCAGTTAAAAGCACAGCTGTAGTAGCATGGGTCTAAAGGATATATATGTATGGGGTGACCAAAATCCAGAGTGGAACAAGTTGGATTTTGGTTAAATTAAGGAAAAATATGCAAGTATAAAAGAATCATCACATGAATAGTGTTATTGTGAAAAAAATTTATAACTGAAAGGAAAGAAGAGAAAAATATGTAGGAGCTAAAAGAAAAGGCCCAATCAACATAAATATATGTATATAGGAATGAATATGTCAATACACTGGCAAATTCAGGTAGAGAGCTATTAGAAATAGATAATTTGTATTTCTTTATATTTTAATGTCTATAAAGCATACCACAATAATCCTAAAAAGAAGCTAATTTGAGGATCATTCTATTTTTACAGATAAAGAAACTAAGACTTTGAGCAGTAAAATCAATTCCCACAATCACACAGCTAACAAATATGGGATCTCAGATTTGACCTACTAGTTTCCAGTTGGGGTGGTGAGAAAGTTGGGAAGTTCTCCATAGAATTATGACAATTGCTGAGAGATACTTTAGCGTAAGTTTAGAGGAAAGGAAGGTAATTCCAAGAAGACAGACACTTGAAGGATGTTTGGGGAAAATGCAAAAGATAATTAACAAATGTCAAAGAAGACATTCGAAGGAATGGTGGGAAGATGGAAAATAAACACAAGAATATAAAACTGAGGAGCCAAGTTGGAGAATGAGTCTGGGAGAGAGAAGGAAGGTGGTTTCAATGGTATGCATTCTGCATCCTTCCCTCTTACAATCAAAATAACTTGTTTTTTTCTTTATGATTCTTGGAATCAATTATTTGGAAAAAACCCCTACTTTTCATATATAAATAAAAGATCATCATTTTAACATATTTCTAAAAGTATCATCAAGATTGTATTAAGAGTTTTAGCTGGGGTAGAGCCAAGATGGCAGAATACATGCAGTAAACTAGCTGAACTCTCCCAGCATTCTCATCCAAACAATTTTAAAATAACTACTCAAATCCAATTTTGGAGCAGAAGAGCCAATAAAAAGTCAGAGTGAGACATTTTTCAAGCCCAAGACAACTTAGGAGGTAGTCAGGAGAGGTCCATGACACCAGGGCTGAGGCTGACCTGAGTATAGCACTAGCTGTGGGCATTGGAGGCAGCCTCAGCAGAGGTGGCAGCTAAAGCAGCAGCTTTGGGAGATCTCAGCCCAGAAACAATAAGGGGGTTGAACAACTGGTCAGAGAAAGACTGCAGGGGACCCTTTGCTGACACAGCATCTAGCTGGTGCTAATGAGCAACTCTATTGTTATTAAGCAGTTCTGAGATGCAGTTATAGGGTGAAGAGCAGTGCTTCTGGTCAGTCACAAGGCAGCAGGGGCCCCGGTCTCAGTTCCAAGGCAGAGAGGAACACTAGCAATTGTGGCTGCAGAAAAGCTAAGGACTTGGTCACAGCTCCAGGGATAAGAAGAGCTCCAGTGCTTGTGGCTACAGAGTGGCAGGAGCCCTTCCTAGGTAAACACAAGAGCACAGACCAGGAGGGTAGTGACTATACCTCACCCTGGATGATAACATCTTAGAAGCATCAAAAACTTGCAGACACCCAGAACTAGTTCTAAAAACAGTAGCACAAAAAAGCTTGAAGCTAGGGATGGTGCTTCCTGCACCCCCATGTGAACAGAGTCCAAGTTTAACATAAAGTTCAAAGTCAAGAAATAAGCTGAAAAAATGAACAAGAGAAAAAGAGAGCAAGGAAGGAAGGAAAGAAGGAAAGAAAGAAAGAAAGAAAGAAAGGGGAAAACAAAATAAAAAGAAAGAAAGAAAGAGAGAGAGAGAAAGAAAGAAAGAAAGAGGACAAGAAAAAAAAAAAGAAAAGAACTTGACCTGCTCCAATTAGAGCAGGAAAGATCATGACACAATTCCCTCCACAATAACACCTTTGGAGCATTAGAGCCAGTAAATGCTCAAAGTGAGAAAATTTTCCAGCCTAACGTCAACCAAATAAAAAGACAATAATGTGAAAAGAGCTATAAGCAAATCCTCTAAGAAAAATAATAATTGGACCTTAAATGACCAAATATTCCTAGAAGAGTTAAAGAAAGAAATAAGAATGTAGAAGAAAAATTTGGGGAAAAAAAATGATAGTGAGGCAAGAAAATTATGAAAAGAGAATTAACTTGGAAAAGAAGGCACAGAAAATACTGAAGAAAATAATACCTTAAAAATAGAATTGGCCTAATGGTAAAAGAGGCACAAAAATTCACTAAAGAAAAGAACTCTTTAAAAAAATTTTAAATAACTCTTTAAAAAACAAAATTAGTCATGTGGAAAAAGGGTGAAGGGAATCTCAATGTAGAAAATATTTCCTTAAAAATTAGAAATTAGGAAAGTGGAAGCTATTAACTCCATGAGACATCAAGCAACAATAAAACAAAGTTAAAAGAAAGAAAATAGGAAATGGGAAAAAATTGTGAAATATCACATCAAGGAAAAAAAAAACTGACCTGGGAAATAGACCAAACAGAGATATTTTTAGAATTATCAGATTACCTGAAAAACATGATTAAAAAAAAGAGAGCTAGACATCATATTTAAAGAAATTATGGGGGAAATTGCCGTGATATCTTAGATTCCAAGAGTAAAAAGAAATCAAAAGAATTCAACTGTTTGTGGGATTGTTGAAGGGTTCAAATATTCTGGGGAACAATTTGGAAGTAAGCCAAAGGGCTATAAAACTGTTCATACCCTTTGATCCAGCAATACTACTACTAGATATTACCCCAAAGAGATCAAAGAAAAAGAAAAAGGACTTATGTGTACAAAAAATATTTACAGCAACTTTTCTTTATGGTGGGAAAAAAATTAGATGCTCCTCATTTGGGAAATGGTTGAACAAGTTGTGGTATATGATTGTAATGGAATACTATTATGCTATAAGGAATGGTGAGGGGAGAACAATAATATAGTGAGACCTATATGGACAGATATAAAATGAAGTGAGAACAATCAGGAGATCATTGTTCATAGTAACAACAATGTTGTAATGATGATCAACTGTGAAAGACATGGCTACTTTGATCAATACAATGATCCAAGACAATTCCGGAGGAGTCACATGAAAAAAATAATTCTTCCAGTGGGAGTCCTGATGAACTCTGAGGGCAAATTGAAGTATAATTTTCTCCCTCTTTTTGCTTTTTTTTGTGATATGGCTACTATGGAATATGTTTGCATGATTTCACACGTAAAATTGATATCATTTTGCTTGCCTTCTCAGTGGGTGGGAGAGAGTTAGGATGGAGGGAGGGAATTTGGAACTCAAAATTTAAGAAGAAAAGAATGTTAAAAATAAATAAATAAATAAACAAATAAATAATATATTTTTAAATAAAGAAAAAAAGATGCATCAATAAAAAAAAATTAAAACAAAACAAGAAGAGGTTTAACTAGGAAATGTCTCCAAATATTTCAGAAAGTAATTTTTAGCCATTTTTCACATCAGTTTTTCTCATATTATGAGATTTGCCTGTCTTTTCAACACTGTTTTACATATATATATATATATATATATATATATATATATATGTATACACACACACACACACATATATATATATACATATATATATATATATACACACACACACACACATTTAAATCTATTATATTTGTGAATTTTGTTGAGGAACCTGCAAATGTAGTCATAAGATGATTGTGTATGTATGCAAAATTTGAAAAAAATCAATTTTCATACGTGATAATAGCTCACATTTCTATAGACCATTGCTATTTTTAATTTTTTAATATAAATTTATTTATTTTTAGTTTTCAACATTCACTTCCACAAGTTTTTGAGTTCCAAATTTTCACCCTATTTCCCCTCCCCCACCCCATGATGTCATGCATTCTGAATATCCCTTCCCCTAGTCTGTCCTCTCTTCTATCTCTCTCCCCTTCTCTTATCCCCTTCCTCTTCTATTTTTCTGTAGGGCAGGATAGACTTCTGTACCCCATTTCCTATATTTCGTATTTCCCAGTAGCATGTGAAAACATTTTTTTTAAACATATGTTTTTAAAACTTTAGGTTTCAAATTTTCTTCTTCCTCCCTCCCTACCCACCCTCATTGAAAAGGCAAGCAACTCAATATAGGTTGTACATGTGCAGTTATGCAAAACATGTCCATAGTAGACATGTTGTGAAAAACTAACTCTATTTCCCTTAATCCTATCCTGCCCTCCCATTTATTCTATTCTTTCTTTTGACCCTGTCCCTCCTCAGAAGTATTTACTTCTGATAAACCACTTTCCCAATCTGCCCTCCTCTCTATCATCCCCCTGCTCTCTTGTCCCCTCCTCCCCATATTTTCCTGTAGGGTAAGACAGATTTCTATACCCAATTGAATGTGTATGTTATTCCCTCCTTAAGCCAAATCCTATGAGAATAAGATTCACTCATTCCCTCTCACCTTCCCCTGTTTCCCCTCCACTGTAAGAGACTTTTCTGTTTTTTTTGTGAGATAATTTACCCCATTCTACCTCTCCCTTTCTTCTTCTCTGAGTATAATCCTCTCTCATCCCTTAATTTTATTCTCCAGATATGACCCCTTAATCTTCAGCTCACCCTGTGCCCTCTATCTAGCTATCTACATATACATACACATTTTTTTTTCCTCCAACTACACTAATACTGACAAAGGTCTCATGAGTTATAAATATCTTTCTATGCAGGAATGTAAACAGTTCAATCTTAATAAGTCTCTTATGATTTCTCTTTCCTGTTTACCTCTTCATGTTCCACTTGAGTCCTGTATTTGAAAGTCAAATTTTCTATTCAGCTCTGGTCTTTTCATCAAGAATGCTTGAAAGTCCTCTATTTCACTGAATGACCATTTTTTCCCCTGAAGGATTATACTCAGTTTTGCTGGGTAGGTGATTCTTGGTTGTAATCCTATCTCCTTTGCCCTCTGAATATTATATTCCATGCCCTGGGTCCTTTAATGTAGAAGCTGCTAAATCTTGTGTTATCCTGATTGTGTTTCCACAGTACTTGAATGTTTCCTTCTGGCAGCTTGTAATATTTTCTCCTTGACCTGGGAACTCTGGAATTTGGCTATAATATTCCTAGGAGTTTTCCTTTGGGGATCTCTTTCAGGAGGAGATCTGTGGATTCTTTCAATTTCTATTTTGCCCTCTGGTTCTAATATACCAGGGCAGTTTTCCTTGATAATTTCTTGAAAGATGATGTCTAGGCTCTTTTTTTGATCATGGCTTTCAGATAGTCCAATAATTTTTAAATTCTCTCTCCTGGATCTGTTTTCTAGGTCAGTTGTTTTTCCAATGTGACATTTCACAGTTTTCTAATTTTTCATTCTTTTGGATTTGTTTACTGTGTCTTGATTTCTCATAAAGTCACTATCTTCCAATTGCTCTATTCTAGTGTTTAAGGAAGTATTTTCTTCAGTAAGCTTTTGGACTTCCTTTTCCATTTGGGCATTTTTCTCCTCATTGGCTTTTTGGACCTCTTTTGCCATTTGGGTTAGGCTATTTTTTAAGGTGTTATTTTCTTCAGTATTTTTTTGGGTCTCCTTTAGCAAGCTGTTGACTTGTTTTTCATGATTTTCTTGCATCACTCTCATTTCTCTTCCCAGTTTTTCCTCTACTTCCCTTACTTGCTTCTCAAAATCCCTTTTGAGCTCTTCCAAGGCCTGGGACTGATTCATATTTTTCTTGGAGGCTTTGGATGTAGGAGCTTTGACTTTGTTGTCTTTTTCTGGTTGTATATTTTGATCTTCTTATTCACCAAAGTAAGATAATATAGTCTGACTCTTTTTGCACTGCTTGCTCATGATCCTGGCCAATTACTTGAGTTTTAAACTCTTTGTTAAGGTAAAGTCTGCTTCCAATGTGGAGAATGTACTGTCCCAAGCTTCGGGGTTTGTACAGCTGTTTTCGAGATACTTGTAGGGCCCTGTAAATTTTCAGTTCTTCCAAGGTGGTATGATAAGGGGTGAGGTGTTTACTCCTTTGCTGGCCTGTGACTACAAGTACTCCTTTCTGTC
Source organism: Phascolarctos cinereus (assembly GCF_003287225.1). Classification (NCBI taxonomy): domain Eukaryota; kingdom Metazoa; phylum Chordata; class Mammalia; order Diprotodontia; family Phascolarctidae; genus Phascolarctos; species Phascolarctos cinereus. The sequence continues at coordinate 79,739,780 of NW_027555847.1, read as the reverse complement.
CTATATCTGTGAGGAGGGGCCCCTCTCTACAACCACTACAAGCTCCACCAATCCAGAGCTCCTCCTCACCCCAGCACTGCCACACAGAAGTGTGGCCCAGATCCAAACACGGTCAAAGCAAGAGATTCCTGCCTCAGCACTGGCAAAGAGATCCCTGTCATCCCTCTCTGATCAGCCACTGGATTCCCCCTCAGTCTGTGGGCTGGAAGCTCGGGAAGCAGCTGCCCCCCGCCCCTCAGGGCCAGGCTCTTGGGGAATGGAGCTGAGACCCCAGCTTCCTCTCTGACCACCAACAGAAACAGACTTTTCCCACTGACCTTCTAAGTTGTCTTTGGCATTGGTGGATTGAGGAGTCTGGAAACCTCCACAGCTGCCCGAGATTCAGTCCTCTGAGGCCTGCACCAGGTTTGCTGCGGCCTGCACGCCCATGCTGGGCTGCCCTGTGCTCCCAGCCCAATGCGATACACCTTTCTGATCAATCATCCAGGTTGTCTTGGGCTGGAAATTTGTTTCACTCTGTCTTTTTATGGGTTCTGCTGCTTCAGAATTTTAGAGCCATTTTTTATGAGTATTTGGAGGGGTTTGAGGAGAGCTCAAGCAAGTCATTGCTTTCACTCCGCCATCTTGGCTCCACCCTGTAGACCACTGCTATTTACCAAGTACATTCCTCACAACATCCCTCTGAGATTAGTTAAGAATAACTGAGGGTTTCAGATGAAGAAAAAGGGGCTCAGACAAGTTATGTGACTTGCCCAGGGCCATCCAATTGGAAATGTCAAATTAGGATTTGGGCTCACTTCTTGACAAACCCACTTTTCTTTGCCTTACCTCCAACATATTTGACCAGGTGGGCAAGATAAAACATGTCCGATGCATTTTTCCAGGTGAGGAGACATAAAATTAAAATAAGGCAAAGCTTTTAATATCAAGGAAAATATAATCTAGTACAGTAGATAAGTCATGTACACAGACAAGTAAATACACTTCATGCATTGAAGTTAAAGAATACTGAGTTTAGAGGTTTTTAATTTCAAGGACTTTGTATGGAGAGGGTTTAATGTTTCTAGAAGGTGATAAATTCATCCAAATATCTCAGATGGATGAAAGAAACATTTCTCAGCTGATCTACTACCTAAGTTTGTCTACATGATACAAAAGTAAGCAAACAACAGCAAAATACCTGAGTCATAGAATATGTGACCAGGGAATCTGACATTCCAGAAGAAGAAATAGAAAGGACAACTGTACTTTCAGAATGCTGGATAGTTAACTGACAAAGATAACGATAGAAGTCAGGCCTCCCAGCAATATATCTAGTGTATTTTCCGTTATCTATCCTGCTGTCAATTTGGTGAGAGCAAACTTCAACTATTTTCTGTCATGTGGAATGTTTGGGGTTTTTCAATTTTAAATTAATTTCACTGGTGTTATACATGCATAGATTTATAGACCCAAACATTTATCCATACCTCAATCAACTGGGTTCATTTCCAGAGGTGGTTATGGAAGATGACTTATTTTTGGCAAAAGTATCTCATGAGCATTATCTCCTTAGGCATGGAAGTGTTTCAGTCCATTATTGATCTGTTTTGACAGTTGGTGGTTCAGTAGCTAGAGTGCTAGATCTGCAGTCAGGAAAACCTGAGTTCAGTTCTGGTCTCAGACACTTCTAGCTGTGTGACCATGGGTAAGTCACAACCTCTGTCAACCTCAGTTTCCTCACCTACAAAATGGGGATAATAGCACCTACCACCCAATGTTGTTGTGAAGATAAAATGAAATGATATTTCTAAAGCCCTTAGCACATTGCCTGGCACATAATAGGTGCTTAATAAATGCTTTCTCCTCCTGCCATTGCCTTCACATTAGAGGAGCCAGAAGCCGCACTGATGAAACCTTTAGGTGCATAGTGATCAACCAGAGCCTAGGCTGTAATGGACCAGAGTTCCAATTGGTGAAAGTCACATGTAACCAAGTGATGCTCTATAGTTTCAAGTGAAAGTAGCACAAGTTTAGAATAATTTTGTTTTCAAAGAAAGTTGTCTTCAAAATTGCATTACAATTTAGTGGATATCAACCAATACATATTCATTATAAAGCACAAAGCAATATGATGTAGAATTCAAATTATATGGTTCAGGTATGGATGAAGTACATTAGGTAGAATTTGACAAGGACTAAGTTTAAGTATCTGTAGACTCACTGAGTGCTGAACAGAATTATAACTATGGTGGAAACATTAGCTTTGTCCTATGGTGCCAAATTGAGCTGGTGATAAAGGGACTTGAAGTTCTTCAGAAGTATAAAAACAACAGACCTTAGGACCCAGTAAGTGAGTAGAATTAGCTAAAATTAAAACTTGTCCCATAGCTGACTCCCTTCTCCTATAACACCCAGGTCCATATATTATTTGAGCTTTTCTTTTTGACTTGGTAATTTTTCATGTCTCCTGTCCTGGCTTTATACTGTCCCCGAATATGTGGTAATTCCCAAAGTAGTCCATTCTATTTTTCAATTAGCTAGAAAGCTTTCCTATTTTCTGACCTCAAACCTAAAGCTGATTCTTTAAAACTTGTACTTTATTGCTCCTGGTTCTATTCACATTCTAAAACAGGGATTCTGAAATTCTCTGTGTCATGGGACACTTTGCGAGTCTACCTGGTGGAACCTACGGACTCCCTTTCAGAAAAATGTTTGAAAAGGCATAAAACAAACCACAGAGAGTTACAATGGAAATCAGTTATGTTGAAATATAGTTATCCAAATATCAAAATAAATATATCATTTATGGCTTTATTTAAGAAACTGAGAAAAATATTAAACATCCCAGAGACAAACGCAGATCCTTAGGACACTCCACTTATCCATCCCAGAATTTTTTCAGGAATCAAAATGAAATTCACTGTGCTCTAGATTCTGTTCTCTGAAGGTAACAACCCCCAAATGGGACAAGATCTAGTCCCTACTCCTCTCCTGTTAGCCATGGTCTTTCAAGTTCTACTACAATAAAAATCTCAGCAGTGACAGTCACCCAGTTCTTTCAAAGCTTAACACATAGTTCATATGGAACAGGTTAGCTTAATTCTTCAAGAGTAGAGAATGACAAGCTGTTAGGTGGTGCAGTGGATAAAACTCCAGCCTTGGAGTCAGCAGGACCTGAGTTTAAATCCTGCCTCAGACACTTGACACTTATTAGCTGTGTGACCTTGGGCAAGTCACTTAACCCTGATTGACTCACCAAAAATAATTTTTTTTAAAGATTAAATAAAGAGAGTAGAGAATGATTTCCTTACTCTTCCTTTCTTATCTCAGGTATTAACTCTCTACTGGCAATTTTTGTGCTGTCATTTCCAATGCAAAGGCAGAGAAATTGAGAAAACAGAAACAAAATAAGATAGAAACACTACCTGGAAATAAACGCTCATCATAGGTCTCATCTCACCAGGTCATATTGATAACTAATCAAATTTGCCTTCTTGCAGGAAGAATTTCTATTAGACAGTTTAGGAATTTCTTTAAAAAGAAAACAACTAAAACACTAATTAGTTACTATTGGAAGCTATGGAGTATTTCTCTTTCTAATTTCATCACTACCAATTTCATTCAATTATTTACCATTCATTTATTCATTAAGTACCTTTCACATTAAAGGTGCTGTGCCAGGCACCAAGGGAGATGAAAAGACCATAGGATGATAGGTTTAAGTCTGAAAAGCATACCTTAAAGATCATCTCATCCAAATCTTCCATGCTCACTTCTTTTAAAAATGAGAAAACTGAAGTTCAGAAAAAAGGTAGTTTGTGCAAAGCCACTTTGCAAATGAGGGCAGATTTAAACACAAGTTCTCTGAAACAAAACCCATCATTCTACCTTATTACACCTATGCTCAAAATCCGGACTTCCTTTTCCACCATGTCCGCTATTCATGTCACATCCAAAGTTTCTCCAACTACAAATGCTATTTTCTGCCACGAGGCATATTAAATTTATGGATGTTTAACTGAAGGAAGGATCTGCCTCCCCACATGTCATTCATAAACCATTTTTATCAAAGTAAAATTCTTAATCATGGGCTTTAATAAAAAAAAACAACTAACTTTCTCTTAGCTGATTGTTTTTATCTTTTGCTTAATGTTGATTTTTGTTCTTGAACATTTATTCTCCTCACATCTTCTTGCCTCCAAATTATCTTCCCAACCCCGTTCTGAAATGTCAGCTACCCGTTAAGTCATTATAACACATTTTTAGCTTAATCCCCATGATGGATTTGCCATATTTTCTAAAGCTGGACTGCAGAAGAGCAAAACTAGCTCAAATAGGCCGCAGCTTACAGGGTTTACATCAATAACACTACACCTAGATTTGAATGACCCAGAAAGTGTGTTGGATGGGAGGGAGGAGACTGGGGGGAGTGCTTTGCCTCAGATTATTTCCCCTGGTTAAATATAAACTCCTCCAAGTCAGAGAATGTTTCTTTTTGCCTTTGTATCCCTAGTGACTAACATACAGCCTGTAACATAGTACGTGCTTAATAAAATATGTGCTGATTGATTGGTTATCATCCAGGCCAGGCTTCTGGTGCTGAATGTGATTCACCTAATTTTTACTGATAGCAGCCTGCTACTTCAAATTAATCATTGAATGTTTTTAAAAAATTCTAACAACCTGGAGGTTTGATTTGTAATTTTACCTTTTCAGAACATACTTTTTCTATGTAATTTTGGCAACAGTGGAATGATATTATGGCCCAATAGCATGAAAGAAATTGCCTTGGTTTTTGGTGGATGAAAGGTTTAGCAGATGAAAAGTAGCATAGATATATGAAATGGGAAAAATATATTTTCAAATCTACCTCATGATATTGTTGTGAGAATAGAGTTTTATAAAACTTAAAGTGCTATTAAAATATTTTCATTATCATTATTTATTATTAGGACTTTCATAATAATCTCATTTGAAGTTCACACTAATAATGAGATGTAGCATGACATAGTGAATAGAAGGTTAGCCTTGGAGTAAAGAGGCCTGGGTTCAAGTCCTACCAATGAAATGTACTAGCAGGGTGACCATTGACAAAATAACTTTATTTCTCATTGCCCCCTGGCATCTTTCTGAGAGTATAAGTGAATAAGTGAAATTCAGATGTGCATTTCAGTCAGTCAGTAAACATTTATTAAGTTCCTGGTATGTGCCAGGCACTGTGCCAAGTACCCGAGGAAAAAGTTTCAATTAAAGATTTAAATCTGGAAGGTAGGTTATGGGAGCATCCCCATAACCCAAATTTTTCATCTGATAGATGAAGGCACTGAGACTTGCCCAAAGTGACCCAGGGAGTGTAGGAAGTGCCAGAGATTTGAATTCAAGATCTCTGATTCCAAAAGTCCAGCATTTTCCCCCCACAAAAAACACACTGCTTTCTTTCCATTTTGAGGATTCCTTAGACCAGTAAAATCGTAAGTTCAACCTCTCCTCCCCTGAAATACTTGAATTATCTGCCTAAAAGTAGTAGCTAGCATTTATATAGCACTTCAAAGTACTTTATAAATATTGTCTCAATCCAACCTTATACCTGAGAGGTAGGTAGATGCTATTCCCATTTTACAGATGATGGAACTGAGGAGAGAGAGAGGTTAAGTGACTTGCTCAAGGTCATATAACTAGGAAGTGTTGGAAGCTAGTCTTGAACTCATATCTTCCTAGCTCCAGGTTCAGAGCTCTATCCAGTATGCCAAATATCATCTTGTAATGATAGTGCTTTCCAAATCTTAAGGCATTATGGCATTTTCCAGTGCCTCCTACATTGCCTGGTATACAAATTTGATAAATGTTTATTGATTGATTTTTACACACACACATATGAACCTTAATAACAGCAATAAATGGAATGTCATGATTGAATAATCTTTTAACATTTACTCAGAAGCTCAGGCTTCTGTTCATTATACTATGCTTCCCTTATGCTTCTTCACAGTAAAGCCCAAGAAAAAAGTGAGAGAGCTACAAAGTCATCAGATCTATATTTTCTGCACTCTGGAATATCAAGGGCACTTGGCAGTTAATATTAACATCCACAGTGTCTTAAGTGAGAAACACACCTCCTTGCCTGCATTAAATGTTCAGTAAAATCTCCAAGGCATAGTTTTCATGGTTTATTCTCATTTTACATTGTTCCACTTAATTGGCAACGGTAGACCACCCTACTATCAAAATATTTGGACAACGGAACATCTGGCAATCTTGGAGCACTGATAGGTGAATGGTTTCCGATGTTCTGCCTGCCAGTGGGCTGCTGCATCTTACTGATTAAGATTAATGATGCCAGGACAAAAGTGAAAGTTTTGGAGGATTATGCTTTGGTCGATTTGGACTCTGCATGTTTGTGTTCGTTGCCAACCAGAATGTTTCAAAACAAATCAGATTTCTTATAGGTCTTCTATTTTTGGAAAAAGCCCTCAGAGCCTCCTGATTTCAGGCCCCTTTTCCAAAGTTCTACATTTTCCCCCAAATCCTGCCAACCTGGAATCACACAGTTTGGCGAAAGCCAACAGACACGTAGATCAAAGACTGTTTCACCTGATTCTTGCTTGACGGATTCTCTATAAATCCTCTCAGAGCAATTACAAGGCAGTTTCAATAGGATGTACAAAGGTACCCTTGGGTGCTTCTAGGGACCTGATGGCAGCTAATTACCCCACCCATGGCTCAAAGAGCTATTCATGTAATCATGACAAATAAAATGGAAACTCCCTGAGGACAGGTTTTTTTTTTTAATGTTGTCTTTACCTTTTCCCCTTCCTAGTACTTAGATAATGGCTTGCAAGGAGTATGGGCTTAATAAATGCTTATTGGATCAGATAGACCAATTTGAGGAAGGCTTGATCCAGGGTCACCAGGAAGTTTGTCACTGGCTTGCTCCTTTCACAGTCCTTTGCTTTTGTCTTCATCCTGGTGCTTGCCTTGGCAAAGACAACTTATTGCATGCAATATGTGGCATCCCTAGTTCTGCACCACTCTTCTTTCAGGGAGACTTCAGTTTCTCTTATTTCACTGACCAGTTGCAGTTGAGGCTTCTTATATAAATCCTTGCCTCTGGCAGACCCCTTTTCTTAGTGCTATAGGTCAAGACTCACTTTTATTATCTTCCCATCACACCCAGAGATTTGTATAAATGGAAATAACATATGACAGTGTAGAATACATTGTACCATGTTATCTGACACACCCATAAAAAAATTGAGAGGCAAAAAGTGCCAGATTCCAAATCTTAAGACCTTAGTCAAAGGCCTAGTTTTTCTACTTTTATCTTATGCAGCCTTGGTCAAATCATTAAATTGTTCAGAACCCGGGTTTCCTTGGTTGTAAAACAAGTATGAGCGTCTGTTTTCTAGCCCAAAGCTTTATAAATTTGCTTGGGGCCACTGAGAGCTTAAGGAACTTCAGAGAGGCATGAAGCCAGTAATTTAAGAGGCAAGGACTTGAACTCGGATTCTGTTTCTTTCCCAGGATCCTTCTAAACACTCTGTAATATACAGCTATCCCTTCCACATCTCAGGAGTTAGGGGCGTAGCACCCGCACAATCTTAAAAATCCATGTAAAAAAAAGTTTGGCCCCCCTTTCATACCAGAGCAGAAATTTGAATTTTGTCTTCTTTATAATGGGGTGTTTAAAGTACCTTATTATAAAGTTTGGGTTAAGTATTTGATCATAAGCTCTGTGTCATCTGCTGGCCTTCATGTATCAACTGCTGCTTCTGCGAAACTCCCCCAAAATTCCCATTTAATTCCTCATGCTGACCTGAGACATATCAGAACTGTGATGGGGAGAGTCTCAATGGGGAAGGGATAACTCTACTGGCTCTCTGCTGAGCTGAAATGGTAGAAGGCATTTCCTCACTGGGAGCTCCCTGAACCAATGGACTCACAGCTCTAGTCAAAATAAATGGGGGAATATTCATACTTTCACTGCCTACCTTATATGTTTAATGTTAAACTATGCTGAATACATTTTATTGTCTTTAATTTACTCAGTGTACAAGCATGATGAACAAAAGTTAGCCCCGTATAGTATTGTAAACATAGAGGATATGGAAGATTGGTTAAATATGAAATGATCCCACCACTACTCAGAAAATTGATTTAAACAATAATAAATCCCCATTATAGACTGCAATTTGTCAGAAAAAGAAGGAAAAAAAAAGAAAGAATGTGCCAATGCTTACCTCTGAGGCACTATAACATGGATACTTTCTTGCAAATTAAATAATTGCTTCAAATTTGAAGCCGTCTTTTCTCAGGTTCTCTTGTCCCCTTCAGCACGTTTTTGAAGCTTGGTGTACATTTTTTCCTTTCACAAGTATACTGTAAATTACCATCATTCAAAATATGTTCTCCATCAAATGAAATAAAATATGTAAAACATTTTACAAAATTAAAGTACTACAAGGGAGAATTTTTTTTAAAGAGAGCTATTATTCTCTGACTTTTAAACCAGTAAAAATCATAGTATAACATTCCAAACTCTTTATGATGCACTCTTTTTTTCTCTTTTGTTGGGTTTATTGATTGGTTTTGAAGAATTAACCATTTCTATCATTTGTCCTAATGCAGGTTTTTAAAAGCCTTGTTCTTAAACTACAAAATAATTTTTTATCAGAAAACAGCCATTTTTGCAAATACGATGCCAAGTTTTACCCCCAAGTTATCCTGAATCTTTTACTTTTAAAATAATCCTGGCACAACATTGAAAATTGTATCTTCTCTAAAAGAAAGCTTGCTGTCCTATTGTAACAATTCTGTGATAGGTAAACTTTTCCCCATAAACCTATCTGGGTTATGCAGAGAGGCTTGGAGAGTTCATAAAATAAGTATAATGGTTTATAATGTATGTTTTTATTCATCACTGTGTGTGGCCCACTAGTGGAGATGGCATATATTTCCTACGCTCAACTCAGCTTGGTGAGAACTCTTAAAAATTCCTCCTACCATTAGTCACCTCTCACTAATGTAGTGTTTTCTCCAGTCATGACCCATATAAGACCAAACTCCTAGTCAGAATAAAATTTTTTTTCCTGATGCTTTCTTAATTAACCACTAACATATTAACCTGCCTTTGAGACTAGAAATCTCCCTCACATGAGTCCTAAAATATCTTCCTTCTTCTGGCCTTATTGCCCCTCCCCAATACCCTAATCCAATGTTCTCCAAGTATGGTCTGGGAAATCCTGGGGATCTCCCAGATTTTTTCAGGGTGTCCATGAGGCCAAACTACTTTTATAATAATACTAAGATTTTATCATTTATCATTTTATCATTTAAATAACAATAGGGCCAGCTAGGTTTCAGAGAGGATAGTGTCAGGACGACTGCTGATCTTTGTGAGTTCAAATCTGGCCTCAGACACTTACTACTTATGTGGCCCTGGGCAAGTCACTTAATCCTGTTTGCCTCACTTTCCCCAGCCATAAAATGAGCTGGAAAAGGAAATGGTAACCCACTCCAGTATTTTTCCCAAGAAAACCCCAGATGGGTTCACGAAGAGTTGGACACAATTGAAAAACAACAATAAACATCAACAGAAAAACCCACAAAACCAAAAGCTTTTCAAGGCATTCTCAAAAAATTTTAAGAGAACTACCAAAAAGTTAGAGAACCACTGTTTTGTTTCACTTGGTATCTAGTCAGATTCAGTTTCCAGTAAAGGCCAAATATTTTGCAAAAAGAGAATTTCCAGAAAACTGGGACCAAAGTTTGAATCTCTGTTCTGCCACTTATTATTTTGTGACCTTAGGCAATTTATTTAATCTCTGAAGGGCTCAGTTTCCCTATGCTAAAAATGAAAGAGTTGGGCTATCTAAACTCTAAGGTCCCTTCCGAATCAAACATGTGAGCATATGATTCTTTTCTCTACCACCTACATGATAGCTAAGATTAAGATTTTATAAATATGCCATTCTTCAAGCAATCAGGATATATCTATGGTCCTTGACAAGTTTCCCATTAAAGGTTCTTACTTTTTTCTTATATCCCTTGTGACTTAAGACCCTACTCCTCCTAAGTGTCTTAGGTCCCCTCTCCCCCATTTAGATGACCCTTAATCCAATCCAGTTAATATTAATTAATCAGTGTGATTCTTTTAAGAATCTTCTTATCAAATTGATGGTGGTTTTATTTTAAATTTTATCTAGTGAAAAAACAATAATAACAACAACAGCACAGTGTATGCCCATTTTACATATGGCCAAAGTGAAATTCTGAAAATGTGGGGAAAGATCTGTGAAAATCTTTTGGGAGATGAAGGAAGATGGAAATCCTAGGGGAGGAGCAGGTAGGTTGAAATCATAAAAGCCTAGCAAAACTTTGGAGTTGGAGTTTCATTAATTAACTTTTGCTCTTCTTATTCATCTTCCATACAAAAGAAAGTGCTAAATGTTATTTTTAAATCAATTTAGGCAGCTTGGTTGTCAGAAAAGCTCTTGGACACAAAAGCCAAGAGGAGTTCTTTGAAAACTGCCTTTATAGGGCTCAGCCTGAAACTACAACTTCCAACATATAAGACTCCTCGGTCACAGCAGAAAGCTACTGGATACTGCTTGGGTTCCCATGGAAATGGATGTCAGAGTGCCAAAAATGGAATTAATGCATTAAAATAAACACATGGTGATGATTTTAAAGCACTTAGCCCATTTTCAGGGAGCTGCTTCAGTCTCTCTTGGCAACAGCAGCAACAGCTAGCTGTTACAAAGTCATCAAATTAAAGCTATATCTTCTGGCTGAACATCAATCATGAGTTTGCTAAACAGCACCTGTTAGGCCTCAAAATTCAACACAACCTCTAGTCAAACTGACTTTGTAAAAAGTAATCTAATTATTTGTAATATTTTTGCCAGAAATAATCATTTGACATGATTTAGCAATAACACAGCCTAGGGGAGATGATGTGGAACTAGGTATCAGAAGATCTGGACACAAATCTTGTCCCTGCCATACATATTCCCGATAAGTGTTTTGCGTGATTGCTGGCCCACAGAAGACTTTTAAAATTGAAGTAATTTTTCAGGGGAACATATGTGACGTGAAGTGGTAGGGTACGTGTGTATATTCCATATAGGATCCACTGGATATTTATCAATATTCTTGCTCATTTTACCAACTTAGGTCCCCAGAGGGTAGCTAACTCTGAGGGGTATCCCTGAAGGTTTGAGTATCTTCCTAATTCTATTAGCTCAAGCCCCCATTCTGGTGTGTTCTTCTTAATATCAATTGATAGTACCAATTAGTATCTTCCTTTTGTCATTCATTAATGCAGTGATTAGTGCCACAATATCACCAGATCTATTAACATTGAACATACACGCACACATACACACATATATACCTATGATATATATATATATATATAATATATATATTATGTATATATAAATACACACACATGTATATTTGTTTTACATATGAATATATTTTATAGGTATGTATACATATATACCTATAAAAGGTATTTATACATACCTATATATACATATACCTATAATATGTGTGTTTATATGTAAAATACACACATATATGTATAATATCTATGTATGTGTGTGTGCATGTATCACAAAGAGATATTTACTGAAAACATATAGCAAAACATATAGCACATAAAACATATAGAACAAAATATTCCCCCTGAATGAGGCCATGTTATTATCCCTTCTACCACCTTGGTACCTGGGAAGAGCAGACTCAAATTTTAAGTGGCTACCACAGATTATTAGGCTTAAAGTTCATTTACAAATTGAGCATAGATGCTGGATGAGTGATTCCCTTGCTGCAGGGCATGACATGTCAGCTATGGGATTGATGATTTGATCTTCTGATTAGCTAGGTCAGTCACTCACTCTTTGGGGTTGCACTAGGATCTCTCTAGGCCTGGCTACCAGAAAGCTCTAGTATAAACACTAATTCCTGGACTTTTTGCCCCTCCCTCTTCCAACATTTTGAAGCTGACAATATCTTGGCTAACTGCAATGTTCCCTAAACTAAGAGCAAGAAATAGTAAAACACAACAGAAATAGAAGTAATGGAAAGGCCAAGTGCTCATGAGCCACACCTTGGGTGGGAAGGTTCTGAGGCTTATAGCATGCCTTCCCTCACTTACCACCAACCAAGAGAGCAATCAGATTCACTGATTAATGCCTTTTGTATGCATACCAGTTCTGATAGAGCAGCCAACTAAAAGGTCCCTCTTCACCACATAGTAAGCAGACAAGAAACAATCATAGGACACGTTGCATGTATCTAAATCCACATAGAGGAGGGGAGTTTCATTAGGCAGCATATGCTATGCATGCTAATAAAGAATGGGATCTGATTGGCCAGTACCATGTTACATGTGCAAAGATTTCTAGCTCTAAAAGTAGGTGTACTCAGTAATGATTTATTTATAGAAGTACAAAAAAAGCAAAAGTCAGCTAGGTGATGGAGTGGTTAGAGTGCTGGATCTGGACTCAGGAGGAACTGAATTCAAATCTACCCTCAGACACTTACAAGCCTCAGTTTCATCATCTGTAAAATAAGTATAATAATAGCAATTACCTCCCAGAGTTGTTAACAAGGATAAAATAAGAAAATATTTGTAAAGCACTTTGAAAACCTTAAAGTGCTGTATAAAGGTAAGCTATTGTTTATTATGGTTATTGTCATTACATGTTGACTGGGAGCTTAATCTTATATGATTCATAGTTGGAAATAAAGAAGAAACTATGTATGCTACTGAGAGACAGACAACTGACATGTCTGAGGGTACTCACCAGGTTGAGTTGAATAGAGAGAACACACTAGTCACCTCCTTTGTAGGTGGCAAGCAGAGCAGCAAAGATAGCTATAGCAGATGCTTAGCTCAGGAGCTAGTCTAGTAGGGTTGGGGAGAAGAGTGAAAAACATCAGGGCTTTTGGAGTTTTTATGCATTTTTGTTTATGTTATTAAATATTTTCCAACTACATTAAAACTTTTTAGAATTCTTTTTTTAAAAACTTTGAGTTACAGATTCTCTCCCTTCCCCTACCCCTTGAGAAGACAAGCAATATGATATTGATTATACATATGAAGTTATGCAAAACACATTTCCATATTATCTGTGTTGCAAAGGAAAGCACACATGTGTGCATACACACAAAGAAAATGAGAGCTTTTGTTAATGTAATGGGTGTAGGAAAGGGAAAATAAAACCAGAGTAATAATACTTATGACATTTCAACATTTATTCCTTTATCTTGAGCAAAATAATTGAAATGTAAGTTGTCTTTTCATTGTAAAACAATTATTCTTAAAGGGCCCCTTCAATAACTTTTTTACTCAACTGTTCTTGGAGAGATTCAGATATTATAGTGCAGAGACATCAGACTCAAATAGAAATGAATCCCTGGGTGCTGCATATTTACTTAGAAAATCATAAAGTAGAGGCAGCTAGGTGGCACAGCAGATACAGCTCCAGCCTTGGAGTCAGGAGGACCTGAGTTCAAATCCAGCCTCAGATGCTTGTCACTTCCTAGCTGTGTGACTCTGGGCAAATCACTTAACCCTGATTGCCTAAGCAAAAAGAAAAAACAAATCACAAATTAACATTATCCATCTTGTGTTTTTATTTTGTTAAGCATTTCCCAATTACAGTTTCATCTGGTTTGACTTCATTAGGGAGTTTTGCAGGCTGCATGAAGCTTACAGGACTCAAGTTTGACACCTCTGTTATAGACTATTTTAGTACACGACAGGGTGGTTTGTTCCTTATATCTTGACATTTCCCACAGGGCTATCAACATGTAGGTGATTAATCCATATTTGCTAAAGAGAACTTCACTACAAAATTTTTAGCCTAGATGGTTTAAAAATCTGAATCTAAACGGGTCTACAATATGCTTTCAGATGGTGTATAGATTGTTCTATTCTGTTTGTATTATTTAGATTTGAGAGAATAATTACTAGAATCCAATCAGAGAAAGAATTCAGACTTCCAGAAAAGCAATAGGATTGTGAGGAGGGGGTGGACAAACGGAGCCTCTTCCCCTAACTACTAATCCAAGTAAAGTTCCTTCCTTATAATTATATCCTGAATTCTTCTAACTTGCTCTTTTTTGTTGTAGTTTCATTCTTAACCTATATTCAAGGGTGTACAGACAGATACACTTAGGGGTGTGCTGATAAATGTCTATAGGGCATGCTTTTAAGTTTAACATTTTCTCCATCATTTTCTTAAATCAAGACAATAAACAAAATGATAAATCCATCCCTGATTTGTAGCATTTCTTCTTTTCCATGATATAAATGTAAGCATGGTAATTTATCAGTCAGCTCTCATGAGCTAGTTTGAACTGCCTCCAGTACACCCTGGATACAGTCATCAGAGAATTCACTACCCTCCATTGGTTGCATTATGTTTAATGTTGTACGACTTTTGAGAAGGTAGATGAAATGATTGTTTTTTGTAACTGAATGAAAACATTGGGATGCAAGCTCATCCGTCAGTTTGGTGAATGCATCTTCAGAACAAATTCAGTAGCACATAGGAGAACTAGAATGGTATGTATTTCTTTCTGTCCCAGCATAGTTTGGATTTCTTCCTTGGGGTCTCTCCATTTTGAAAATTTTACATTGCACACTGTTTGGAGGTGATATGTATTTGGTATGGCAACATCTACTGAAAACTTAGTTCTTAAATTTTTATGGATTAATGCTGAGTCTGAACAATAGTGGATCTAGTTAGTGAAGGTAGAGAGCATGTAAAGCATCCAGAAATAGCTTCAGAGCCAGGGGCAGCAGCAAATTTCAAAACAGCTCTCTGATCAATATTCCTGGATGAGATGACATGTCAGTTGGATTTTCAACGGTAGTAATAGCATGAGCTGCCAACAGAAACTTTTTCCAAGTTCTCTTTAAATTAATAATATAGATGCTATCATTCTTTTCTATTTATATTGTTCCATTTGGACGCCCAAGTTGATGACATCCAAAAGGACATCCTCCTATTCATCCTTCTCCTTCATCTGCAAGACATTTAGGGCTACAGCCAATGGGAAATTTTCATTTTAAGCTATGATGGAAACTGAGTTCAATGCCATGTAGAGCCTTTTTCTGGGCAGCATGGAAAAACAGTGCTTTGTTTCAAGGTGGAACATGGCTCATTAAATGATTTTGTAATTTCCCAAAAGTAATCCAACCTGCTCTCTTCCTCCTATCCAAATTCTGTGCCTATCTTAATGACCAGTTTTAGTTTCTGTCCAAAACATGTATAATGATGGTTAATACTGAGAAGATATTCTCCCAACTACATGCAGTAGCCTACATGGACTACTGGTCTAAGGTTGTGGGGGAAGTTCCTACATGAACAGTTCCCTCCACTGACAAAATTCACACACCTTCCATGATAGTCTTTGAAGGTTATCAATATTAAAAGGATACTACTCACAGGGAATCATTAGGCTAGGTTTTTCTCTCATTCAGGTCAATGGTTTCTCAGATTGACCTAAGCGAGAATTCCTTTAAAACTCAAGTACTGTCCATCTTTGGAAAGGCAGCCAACTTTGGATGACCTTGATTGTAAGGCCAGATCCTCCATAGTCAATGACTATATTTTTCTTCACGGAGTACAGACCTGAGTTGTCTTGATTCTTTTGGAAGCTATGACAATACCTATTTGTCTTTTACAAACATTCTGCTTTACCCAGCTGTTAACACAATACACTCCACTATTGTGGGATGTCTTTACTAGGCCAGTGTTGACCAATCAGCTAAGTGAATTCCTAATGCTAAGCCCTGGCCAATGGACAGAGAAGAATGCTTCGGTAAGATTCTAACACTGACTAAGTCAAATATTTGAATATAATAAGCACAGTATCTATGGAATGCATATGATAAGTGTTGAGTATATTCTAACCCATTTGGTTTAAGTGGCACAGTGGATAAAGCTCTGGGTCTAGAGTCAGAAAGACTTGAGTTCAAATCTGTGCTCAGACATTTACCAGCTATGTGATCCTGGGGAAGTCACATAATCCTGTTTGTCTCAGTTTACTCATCTGTAAAATGAGCTGGAGGAAGAAATAGCAAACTACTCCAGTACCTTTGCCCAGATAATCCCAAAATGGGGTCACAAAGAATTGTGACAAACAAAAATCTAATACAGTGATAGTCAACAAGTTATATAATCTCTCCAAGTTAACATTTCCTCATTTGTAATATAGGAATACTGCCTTCTTCACAGAGGTAAGTGAGATAATGGGCAGAAGAGTGCTTTGAAAATTGAAGAGTGCTACAAAATAGAAGGCATTTTGTTAAGAGTAAAAACCAAACCATTTTCCTTGGGTTTTAAAGTGTCCCATTAAAATCCATCTTTTTAATTTATAGTGTAAATCAAACATTCATCTCATAATTAATAACTAGATAATTAGAAGCATATACTTCTTGTGCATTTGAATGAGGTATGGTTTGCTTTTGACTTGAAGTGGACATTTTCCTTCCAGAAGTCTGAATTTCATGGAAATGTTTTCATCATGGGACAGGTGATGATCACCTTCCATGACAGTGTGTTAAATCCTCCAATTGTTGGTAGTAAATAATATATTTAAAGCTTTTCTTAGTCTTTGTGATGTTGTTGTTGAGTCATTTCAGTCATGTCCAACTCTTCGTGACCCCATTTGGGGTTATCTTGGTAAAGATACTGGAGTGGTTTGCCATTTCATTCTCTAGCTCATTTTACAGATGAGGAAACTAAAGAAAACAGGGTTAAGTGACTTGTCCAAGATCATACAGCTAATATATATCCGAGACCAGATTTGAACTCAGGAAGATGAGTTTTCCTGACTCTAGGCCCAGCTCACTATCCATTGCACCACCTAGCTGCCCCCTTATCTTTGCGAGATTAATTCAAATTCCAAATGTCTTGTTGGCAGCATATTTTATGAATTTCTAGTTTATTTTGTAAAAGTATAATACAGCCTTATCTAAAATATATAGGAAAACATGATTTTGAACATTAGCTAACATTATTTTTACCTTAAAAAGTCCTACTTTGGTACCTCAATTTGCCAATAAGGAAACCTTCAGTTTGACAAGACTATAGTAGTGGAGTATAAGCCCTAGAAGTTCTAACAAACTGGAAACTTTCTCATAAGAACACAATAACAGATTTTATGTTTTTCATCTGAGAACCATCCAGGTGAGGTCAGAAATGCTTATCTCTCACTTTGCTTGCAGGGTGAATAACTTTTCAGCCAGGTAAATTCTCTAACACCATCTACCAAGCTAGAGATGGGCTGTAATCTTCACTGATAAAAGAGATTATCACATAAACAAAATCACTGGTCCTTGACATACTGGAGAAGGCCTATCTCCCTTCTACCTTAACAAAATCCTCTACCCCTCCAAGTGATGAGTCCTGAAATCTCCAATAAGGAGGGAGCTTAGCTCAGATACTTCCTTCTTTCTGGCTGCATTACTCTGGGACATCTCTTACTTCTCCACCATGCTGCAGGAAGCTCATTATTGGGAGAAAAAAACACATTATTCTGCAAGATCCAATTTCATTTAGTATGCCTTCTTGTTGCTACCCTCTGCCCTCAGTTCTCTGAGGGAAACACTTAGAGTCTTGGGGTTTTCATTTAGGGGCATGGTGCCCCCTTGATCTAGAAAATCCGCATAAAATGTTTTGCCTCTCCTTTCGTGCCAGAGGCAATTTGAATTATGATGGTATTAAAAGTTAAAACATATTGATGTTATGCAAGACTATACATCTATTTGATGCATTTCTGAGTTTCTAAATGTTTCCTGTGTCATCTGCTGGCTTTCACGTGTTGCCTGCGGCTTCCACAAAACTTCCTCAAATCTCCCATTTAATTTCTTATGCTGACTTGTAATATATCAAAACTATAACGGAGAAAGTCACGATGTGGAAAGGATAACTGTATTAGCATTTATGTGCTCCAACCAGTGTGTCCAAATGTCATTTATTCAAGTTAACAGTAATTAGAATTTATAATGGGATATTTACTGAGAATGTATATCAAGGAACAAAGTACAGAAACTGTTCCCCTCCCCCACAATGAACCACTGGCACTCTCTTCTCTCTATAGGACCATGAGGAGAGTGGACTCAAATTAAATCAACTTCCACAAAACAAGCTCTCCCCTACTTGAGAATGGTGGTAGTGGTAGTGGTATTTCCTGACTCAAGGATCCCTTTTCTCCATTGATGAATTCAACAAGATGTTCACTTTTGCGTTGGTATAAGGGATGAATGAGTCATTCCCTTTTCATATCTCAGTCATCAGTTCAGCTCTTTCAGGGTAGAGAAAGTAAAAAATGATCTTACTAATTCTTTCGTATTGTAAGCTCGGTGTCAGAGTAGATAGAATGCTGGATCTGGGGTCAAGAAAACCTAAGTTCAAAACCATACTCATACACTTATTAGCTGTATGACCCTGAATACTTCATTTAAACTTTCTCAGTTTCAGTTCCCTCATCTATAACATGGGTGTAAAAATAATAGCATCTCCTTCCTTTACAATGTTGTTTTGAGATTAAATTGAGAAATATTTGTATAGCTCTTTGGAAACCTTAGAGTTATATATAAACACTATTATTATTATTATTATTATTATTATTATTATTTCACCCCTCATTTCTGGGTCAACATCCATTTTATAAGTTTTTGTCACTCTATATTAATTTAACAGGAAAAACTAAGAAGCTACGTACAGCTGCTTTGAAAGGGAGTTGTAAAGGCTTCCTCCAGCATACATTTCTAGAAGCAGGCTCACCAAGACTCCATTTGGATGGGCAGAAGGAGGATAATATTGGGTATGCACTAAGTTTTTGACCTCACTGACAAGGTCCCTTATAACATAGATATAGATATAGATGTAGATATAGATATTTCTCTCTCCATATATATATATATATATATATATAATATGTACATATATATATATATATATATATGAAATGGAGGGGATGAGTATCAGTTGGAGAATAACTGAACAAGCTGTGGTATATGAATGTAATGGAATACTATTGTGCAATAAAAAATGATAAACAGGCAGATTTCAGAAAAACCTGGAAAGACTTGTACAAACTGATGTAAAGTGAAATGAGCAGAATCAGAAAAACATTGTGCACAGTATCAGTAATATTGTGATGATCAAGTATGAATGACGCAGCTTTTCTCAGCAATGCAATTATATATATATATATATATATATATATGGAGAGAGATCTATATCTATTGATCTATCTATCTATCTATTTATCTATCTATATATAGAGAGAAACAGAAATAATAAAATATTTTATTTAAATAGCATCTTTTAAGGATTTTAAAGCACTTTGCTTAAAAACACTATGGTGTAATTTCAATTTTATTTCAGCTAATATTTATATATTGCTTTATGGTTTGCAGAGGGAGATATACTTGTTACCTCATTTGATCATTTTATGAATAAAGACATGCAATCCAAAGGATTGATGAACAATTTGGGTGTTATAGGAAATGAGCTCTGAATTGTTGTTTTTTTCATAGTATTTTATTTTTCCCCCAGTTGCATGTCAAGAAAATTTTTAGCATTCATTTTTACAAGATTTTGAGTTCTAAATTTTCCCCTCCTTCCTTCCCCTCCCCTCTTCTGAAAATGATAGGCAGATAGATTGATATAGTTTACACATGTGCTATCATGTAAAAATATTTCCATGTTAGTCTCAGTTGTGAAAGAAAAAAACAGATCAAAAGAAAAAGAAACACAAGAAAAAATAAAGTGAAAAAAATATGCTTCAATCTGCATTCAGAGTCCATCAGTTCTTTATCTAGATTTGGATTATATTTTCCTTCATGAGTTCTTTGTACTTGTCTTGGATCTTTGCATTGCTGAGAAAAGCTGAGTCATTCATTGTTGATCATCACAATATTACTGATACTGTGCACAATGTTTTTCTGGCTCTGCTCATTTCACTTTACATCAGTTTGTACAAGTCTTTCCAGGTTTTTCTGAAATCTGCCTGTTTATCATTTTTTATTGCACAATAGTATTCCATTACATTCATATACCACAGCTTGTTCAGTTATTCTCCAACTGATACTCATCCCCTCCATTTCCAATATTTTGCAACCACAGAAAGGGCTGCTATAAATATTTTTGCCCGTGTAGGTCCTTTTTCTTTTTTTATGATCTCTTTGGGATACAAACCTACTAATGGTACTGCTGGATGAAAGGGTAGGCACAGTTTGGTTGCCCTTTGGGCATACTTCAAAATTGCTCTCCAGAAAGTTTGGATCAGTTCACAACTTCACCAGCAATGTGTTAGTGTTCCAATTTTTCCACATTTCCAGCATTTATCATTTTCCTTTTCTATAAAGCTAAACAATCTGAGAAGTGTGAGGTGGTAACTCAGAATTGTTTTAATTAGCATTTCTCTAATCAAAAGTGATTTAGAGTACTTCTTCAAATGCTTATAGATAGCTTTGATTTCTTCATCTCAAAATGACCTGTTCATATCCTTTGACCAATTATAAATTGGATAATGTCTTGTATTCTTATAAATTTGACTTAGTTGTCTATATATTTGAGAAATGAGGCCTTTATCAGAGACAGTTGCTGTAAAGATTGCTTCCCAGCTTTCTGCTTTCCTTCTGATCTTGGTTGCATTGTTTTTTTGTGCAAAAGCTTTTTAATTTGATATAATCAAAATTATCTATTTTACATTTTGTAATGTTCTCTATCTCTTGTCCTCCCCTTTCCATAGATCTGACAGATAGACTATTTCTTGCTCTTTTAGTTTACTTATAGTGTCACCCTTTATGTCAAAATCATGTCAAAGATATGTCATATGTAACTTTGCTACTCTTCGATTTACCTCCTTAGTTTCTTTCTTGGTTATTTTTCAGTTAGATTTATTGAGTTCTGAGAGGAGACAGTTGGGATCCCCCACTAGTATAGTTTTGTTTTCTATTTCTTCCAGTAACTCACTCAACTTCTCCTTGAAGTATTTGGATGCCATATCACTTGTTGCATATATGTTTAGTATTGATATTTCATCACTGTTTATGGTACCTTTTAGCCAAATGCAGTTTCATTCCTTTTCTCTTTTAATTAGGTCTATTTTTGTTATGTCTTAGTCTCAGATCAGAATTGCTACCCCTCCTTTTTTTTCTTTTACTTCAGCAGAAGCACAATAGATTTACTTTACTCCATGTGTGTCTCTCTGCTTCAAGTGTATTTCTTGTAAACAACATATTGTAGGAATCTGTTTTTTGATCCACTCTGCTATCAGCTTCTATTTTGTGGGGGAGTTCATCTCATTCACCTTACAGTTATGATTACTACCTGTGTATTTACCTCTATCCTCTTCTTCCTCCTATCTGGCCTGTCTCTCCTTTCACCCTTTCCCTCCTCACCAGTGTTTTTTGCTTCTGTCTACCACATCCCCTGATTTGCCCTTCTTTCTGTCATTTCCCCCCTTTACTTGATCTCCTCCCCTCCTATTTCCCTATTAGGTAAGGTAGATTTCTATATCCCACTAAGTGTGTATATTATTATCTCTTTGCATAGATATTGATGAGAGTAAGGTTCAAGTGATACTCGTCACCCACCCTTCATCTTTCCCTCTTTCTTGCCTCTTCATGTGAAATAATTTACCCCATTCTACCTCTCCCTTCCTTCTGCACCCATTGTATTTCTCTTTCTCATCTCTTAATTATTGTTTATGTCATTCCCTCAAATTTACCTTGTACCCATACCCTCTGCCTATGTATATTCCTTCTACCTGTACTATTACTGATACAATTTTAAAGAATTACAAGTATCATCTTCCAGTGTTGAGATGTAAATAGTTTAGCTCTATTGAATCCCCTTGTACTTTCTTTGCCCTTTTTTGCCTGTTTATACATCTCTTGGGTCTTGTTATTAGTGGTGAAAATTTTGGTTTTGTTGTGGTCTTCTTATGAAAGCTTGAAATCCCTCTATTTCATTGAATGACCATTTTCCCCTTTATTAATTATACTTAATATTGCTGGTAAGTGATTCTTGATTGTAGTCCTAGCTCCTTTGCCTTCCAGAATATCATGTTCCATGACCACTGATTCTTTAATATTGCAGCTGACAAGTCTTGTTTGATCCTGATTGTGATTCCCCAATCTTTGAATTGTTTCTGTCTGTCCCACTTGCAGTAGTTTTTCCTTGACCTAATGGTTTTGAAATTTGGCTATAATATTCCTTGGGGTTTTTATTCTGGGATCACTTTCCTGAGGTGATCTGTGGATTCTTTCAATGCCTATTTTGACTTCTGATTCCCAGAATATCAGGGCAGTTTTCACTGATAATTTCTTGAAAGATGTTGTCTAGGTCCTCCTTTGGATCATGGCTTTCAGGTATCCCATGATTCTGTTGTTGTTTCTCCTGGATCCACTTTCCATGTCAATTGTTTTGCCCATGTGGTACTTTACATTTTCTTCCATTTTTAAATTCTTTTGAATTTGTTTGATTGATTTGTGATATCTTATAGAGTCAGTAGCCTCTCCACTCTTCCAATTCTAAGTTTTAAGGTGTTGTTTTCCTCAATTAGCTTTTGTACTTTCTTTTCCCATTTGGCCTATTGTACTTTTTAAGGAGCTGTTTTCTTCAATGGATTTTTGCATCTCCTTTCCCATTTGGCCAATTCTATTTTTTAAGCAGTTTTCCAAGCTGTTGGTTGACTCTTTTTTCATAATTCTCTTGCATCACTCTCATTTCTTTTCCCATTTTTTCTTCTATCTCACTTACATGGTTTATAAGCTCTTTTTTGAGCTCTTCCATTGGTTCTTTCTTGAGACCACTTCCTGTTTTTCTTTGGGGTTTTGCCCATAGATGTTTTGACATTGTTGTCCTTCTTCTGAGTTTGTGTCTTGGTCTTCCCTGTCACCATAATAATTTTTTATGGTGAGATTCTTTTGTTGTTGTTTTGCTCATTTTTTGGGGGGGGTTTCCCCTTCTTTTAAATTTGAGCTGTGCAACAGAGGTGGAAGGGGTGCTGTCTCAGGCTTCTTCTGCCAGTGGCTACAGGCCCTGGCTGCATACCTGGTGTTGCACTGATAGTGCCCTGAGGCTCCCGATGGACCCTCCTAACTGGCATTGTGCTGAAGGGGTGTGGTGGTGGTGGGGGGTGGCTGGAGCTGCTGGAGGCCTTAGCAGTTTGGCAGCTTACGTGGTGCTGAGCTAGGGTCCTAATGGTGGTGTCTGGCTTGTGCTGCGGCCAGGTGGGGTGTTTCTGTGTTTCCCTGTGATTGCACTGAAACACATGGAGGACTGGTTTCTGAATGATGCTTGTTTGCCCAGGACTACATGAAGCATGTGGAGGTCTGGTCTGTTTTCTTGTCATGCTGGAAGAGGCCTGTTTGCCTGGGGCTACACTGAAGCATATAGAGGTCTGGCTGCTGGAGGATCAAGTCCTGAGTTTTGAATAAAAATTTCCTATGTGTGATCCTTGGCTTTCTTACTTTTTTTTTTTAACTTGTGTAATTTTGAATGTTATTTTGAACTAGATGATTTCAAAGTTCCTTGAATTTCCTTGTTAGTCATGTTCCCATGACTAGTCCAGCATTATTTAAGTAGAAAAGGGGCAGATGTCAGATTCAAATTCAGATCTTCTGACCCCAGAACCAGTCGTCTTTTCTTCTACAACCTGCCTTCTAGAAACTCATATGTAGTGTCAAGAACTAAAACATATATTTACTGCGTATTTACAATTTTGTGGTACACTTTTCTCACCATATCTCGGTAAGGTGCCTGAATAATCAAGGGTAAATAGAATTCCAACAAAGCCTGAGTCATTTTGTATCATATCTCCTCCAGTATGTATATATAACCACTTGCAAAATGCCCCAGGCTTCTTTGATAGCCTGGGTAAACAATTAAAACTTGGTATTTATGATTACTGAGTGTGCCCCTCCCCCTAGCAAAAATACCCATTCTGTGTTCTGTCAAACAAACAATCTTCTTTGGCTTGGGGCAGATAATAATGCACAAGAAGAATAAGAAGGGATAGCTGAATGGCGTCACCAGCAAATTAGGCTAATGAGAAAGCTTAAACTTTAAACATCTGGGCTGCTAAATGTTAATAAAGCTGTTGGATGGCATATATTAATACTGGGGAGTTCGAAACCAAAAAGCTGTTAGTAAAAGAAAATGGACCTCAAGATGAAGGTGACAAGGCTGTTTATTCAGGTGATTTCTGAAAAATTCATGACTTCCTTTGTAAAGCAAAACTAACATTTTTCTTTGGGGAGGCGGAGGGAGGAGAGAGGAGGTCCTTTGCTTTCCCATCAAGCCTTATTAAAATAAATTCCAACATTCATAGCAATAACTTCAAATCATGACTCCTAATAGTACCACTAATGTATCTTGTGACTTCCAGTAGCATACTGTAGACTCTCCTTAAAAGGAGTTTCTTTCAGCTTTCTGTCTTGTGAATAAAATAGTAGTAAGGTGAATGTATTGCCAGTCACAGAACCAGAACATCACCAAAACACACAATTCCAGATTTGGAAGGGATCACAGAGGTCATCTAGTCCAAAGATGAACTAGAATCTCTTATGTAACATACCAGAGGAGTGAGATTCAACCTTTGGGTGAACACCTCGGGTGATTGGGGAATGGTCTCTCAAAATGGCTTGTCCCACTTTGGGATAATTGGACCTCCATGGTCTTCTTGATTCCCTTAATGACTGCTGTTAGGACTCTCAGAGACAGCAAATCAAACTGTGAAGTGAGGTGAAAGATGGATTTTTCAGAGCACACTTTTTCCATTCCACAATAAACTTCATGGAAAGCCCATATTCTATCTAAGATTCTTATGCAGTCAGCACCTGAACCTAATCAAATTGTTGTCACAGAAATCTCTGAGGCTCTCCCTATTTCTTGACTGACTCATGAAAATTTAGTCATCAGACAAGGCACATCTACACCAAGCATTTTTGAAGTACTTAATAAATGCCAGTCACTGTGCTAAGAAAGGGATATTCAAACACAAGCAAAATGAAATCCTGCTCTTCAAGGAGCTTATGTTCTCACAGGGAAGTCAACACACAAAGGGATCTGAGGAGAAGGGCAGAGGGGGAAGGTACCCATTTGTGGTGGGGGTGGAGAGACATAGTTTCAAAGTCCAGAGAGGTAGAACTGGTCCCAGCTAGATACTGGGTTCTTTCCCTCAGGCTTAGTAGGATGCCATACAACTATATGTATGTGTTGTTCCCCTTTTCCCTCTGTTTCCCAGCTCTCTTTCTGGGCTCTGTTGCTTCACAGAGCACTGTTATACTGTTCATGAAGTCTGAGCAAATTTCTACCATTTTGCCTTTCTTGGCAATGGGAGGGTGGGGCACACTGCAGAGGTGAATTCTGCTTCAGTTCTTCTGCTAGACCCAGCCCTTTTGGGTCAACTTATGCAGTTTTGCTGCTGTAGTCGGAGATGGGGAAGGGGGTGCTGGGTGAGTACCTTAGGAGTTAGGAATTCTTCTCTTTTAGTTCATTGGATTATGATCTTGTTTGGACTCTTGCTGTCCTAAACTATGGAGACAGCTGTAACTTGTTTATTTCATGTGCAAAATTCCTGTTTCAAAAATGTCTGAGGTGTAGTAAGGATTAGAGAAAATGTCTAGTCCTCTACCTTTTTGGTCATTTCAGGAAGACATCACCTTCCCCTTCCTCTGAACCAGTTTATATTTACTGCAATAAGTTGACTTGTCATCTAATCATATTAATTCATTCAATATATATTAAGCAATTTTTATATATAGAATACAGCTCAGCAGTAGAAAAATGCATAATTAAGCAAAGATATATTTCCCAGCCTCATAGAGCTTACAGTTTAGCTGGGGGAAGAAAAATACAGAAAACCATAATATTAAATATTGAATATTCATTTATAAATATACCGGGAAAGCTTAGAACAAAGTGTTGTGTTAGGTTTGGTCAGAGAAAGTGGTTACCACAGGGTATTAGTAAAGACTTCATATTGGATGTAGGCTTTGATCTGGGCTTTTAAAAATTGGATAGACATTCGCTAGGAGAAGAAAGAGGAGGACATTTCAGGTATAATGAATACCATGAGGAAAAGTACAAAGGAGAGATAATACAGGGATTAGTCTCATTTTTCCTAATCACAGTGTTTGAAGAGTGGGAATATTTAAGATAGGTCTATAAAGGGAGCATGGCGGCAGAACTTGAATGCCAACCAAAGCAGTTGGAAATTTATTCCGTGGAAAATAGGGAGCTGCCAGCCTTCTATAAACATTAACTTAGCTGTTGGTGCTTTCATTGTGAGATCCTTGTTCAGTAACAACAAAACAGCATTCTACTGGAGGAACTGAATCATATCAAAATGGATTTTCTTGCCATAAATGAAACCAGGAGACATTAAGAAGGGAAAGCTAAATGGAAGGAGAGTTCACAGTTCTCCTTGGAGGAGTCAATAAAGCGCTTAGTGGAATTGGTTTTAATTTGCATCCTGAAATAAAAAGACACAGTTTCATGGGACACTTCTTCATCTCACATTTCATAGCATAAGCAAAAAGACAACCATGAAAATAAGTTCAGCTTATGTGTCAATATCTGTTGCAGAAGATGAGGAAGAAAAGAAAGTCTACAAAGAACTCATTAAAATGCTCTAAATTAAATCAACATGTGCTTTAAACTCATTGACTTGAATGTAAATTTGAACATGGGGAAGATGTAAAAAAAAAATTTAGTTGGATAATATGGTGCAAAATCAAGAAACATAAGAGGCCCCAAACCTGGAGGGACTTGTAGAACACAGAGAAACTTCATGCTTAATGTTATGAATGGTTTCTTCAAGAAGAAAATTGGAAGGTTCTGAGTATGCACATGAGTAATTCTCTCCTGGCAGTATACGACTAAAAATCCTAGAATACCAACATCAGTGAAGATTCACATTTGCAGATTTTTCAAAGGAATCATAGTATCATAGATTTTAAATTGCAAAATACCTTATAGGCCATGGAGTCCACCACTTTAGAGGTGAGGAAAATGAGGCACAGAGAAGTTGTCACATGACTAGAAAGTGTCTGAGGTAGAATTTGAACCCAGATTGTCCCAACTCAAAGGTCAGTATGCTATACACGACTCTGTATGCACAATCAATGGAAAGATATACTGTGAGAATGAATAGGCTTTGGCAGACTACCAGTAATGACTTGGCTTTGAAACAGTTCAAATATATCATGCAAAAGATGAAAGATAAGAAAAGGACTTCAGTTGTTCCTTACTAGTGAAATGAGTGTCTAGAACAAGGAGATCATGTATCCAATGAAATATCTAAATGACTCTTACCAATCATAATTTTTCCTCTACTCTGTTTTTATACTATGTTGCAGTTCAATGATGCCTGATTTACAGTATAAAGGCTTGGGTCTGAAACCTGGCTTTGGCACTTATTAATTGTGTCAGGTTAGGCAAGAAAATAAACCTCACTGAGTTTCAGTTTCTTCATCTCTCAGATAAGGATAATAATGTGTTCACTATTGAATTAATATAGTTGTTATATAAAGTATTTTATACCTCATAATGGCAATAGAAATGTTCTTTTATTGTTATTATCTGGTTATTCAAAAGAATCACTTAGCACTTCAGTCATATCTGTGATCAGCAGCACACATTATGAAGTACTTTACTGTGGTTAGGGATAATTTGGTAATGATGGATAAATTATATACACATGTATATATAATATATATATATATATTATATATATGTATATATATTCTCTATTTTTTCTTGATGCCATACTTTCCTATCTTTACTCCATTAAATATTCCCTATCTTTCATCTTCAAACTTTCCCTATTTACCAACTCCTCTAACCAGACCTCCCCTTACCTAAAAACCAAATCAAACCAAACTAACAAAACAATTTAAACAACGACAACAACAATGAGGCAACCTTTCTAGATTTTTTTTAAATGGCGTCAGACTAGCATTTGCCACAGCATGGAGCCGGGGCAGCAAGGCAGGCAGGCCCAAAGCCCTAACTGGGAGAGAGACGGAGGATGGACGCTGCAGCCACCAGGAAGCTGGACTTTGTAGGGCATGTGGCACGTGGGAACTGAATTGAAAGTCTCTTCACCTGAATTGAGAGGCTTTATAACATTCAGCAACCAGCCTGCCTCACAATATCTGATGTGAGTGAAACCTGGCCCAAGAAGCAGAATTCCTTTATTGCCTTGCACATGTATAAGGATACGTTAAGAAAAGAACCATGAATAAATACTGTAAACTCCAAAAAATTGGGGAAGGATCCTTTGGAAAAGCCATTCTTTTAAATCTAGAGAAGATTATAAACAATATGTTATTAAGGAAATTAACATCTCAAGGATGTCCAGTAAATGAAGAAGAATCAAGGAGAGAAGCTGAAGTGTTGGCAAACATGAAGCATCCAAATATTGTCCTACATAGGGACTCATTTGAAGATCAGATAAAATTTGCAAAAGAATACACAAGAACTCATCAACTAAATGATGATCTCTGTATAATTTAGTTATGAATATAGTTTCCTTATTCTGGGGCAATAATGCATATCATTGCAATGCCAGTATTATATTGAGCCTGACGGCCAGGTTGATTCTTTGATACCATCCATATCCCCACTTAGTTCCATACTATCTGAGGACTGTGTCGGTAATTTGTGGAAGGAATAGCATGCTGGTAAAAGTAAACTATTCCCTCAAATTGTTCTTAACTCTAAGTCTTTTTTCCCCCAATTTTATTAGTTTATTAATTTATCAACAATCACTTCCATATGCTTTTGAGTTGAAAATTTTTCTACACCTTCCTCCCCCCCACCCTCCCCAAGACAGCGCACAATCTGATATAGGTTTTACATTTACATTCCTATTAAACATATTTTCACATTAGTGAAGTTGTAAGTAAAAATTAAAACCAATAGGAGGAACCATCAGAAAGATGAAACAAAACTCAACAGAAGGTAAAAATAAGTGATAGTGATTTGACTTCCATAGTTCCTTCTGTGGATGTGGACAGCATTTTCCATCCCGAGGCCTCTGGAGATGTCTTAGATCCTTGTAATGCTGAGGATGGTTCAGTTTAACAATATTAGTCATCGCATAACATGGCTGTTATTGTGTACAAAGTCATCTTGGTTCTGCTCACTTCACTCAGCATCAGATCATATAGGTCTCTCCAGGTTTTTCTGAAGTCTGCCTGTTCATCATTTCTTATAGCACAATAGTATTCCATTACATTCATATACCACAACTTGCTCAGCCATTCCCCAATTGATGGGCATCCTCTCAATTTCCAATTCTTTGCCACCACAAAAAGAGCTGCTATG
This sequence comes from Phascolarctos cinereus, assembly GCF_003287225.1. Taxonomy (NCBI): domain Eukaryota; kingdom Metazoa; phylum Chordata; class Mammalia; order Diprotodontia; family Phascolarctidae; genus Phascolarctos; species Phascolarctos cinereus. The sequence goes on along the minus strand of NW_027555847.1, from coordinate 79,710,423 downwards.
AATATTTTTGTACATGTGGGTCCTTTTCCCATTCGTTTGATCTCTTTGGGATATAGCCCTAGAAGTGCTATTGCTGGATCAAAGGGTATGCACATTTTTGTAGCCCTTTGGGCATAGTTCCAAATTGTTCTCCAAAATGGTTGGATCATCTCACAACTCCACCAACAATGTATTAGTGTTCCAATTTTCCCACATCCTCTCCAACATTTATCATTTTCCTGTGTTGTCATGTTGGCCAATCTGATAGGTGTGATGTGGTACCTCAGAGTTGTTTTGATTTGCATTTCTCTAATCAATAATGATTTAGAGCATTTTTTCATATGACTATAGATGGCTTTAATTTCTTCATCTGAGAATTGTCTGTTCATATCCTTTGACCGTTTATCAATTGGGGAATGGCTTGTGTTCTTATAAATTTGTCTTAATTCTCTATATATTTTAGAAATGAGGCCTTTATCAGAGAGACTGGTTGTAAAAATTCTTTCCCAATTTTCTACCTTCCTTCTAATCTTAGTTGCATTGGCTTCATTTGTGCAAAAACTTTTCAATTTAATGTAATCAAAATTATCCATTTTGCTTTTCATAATGTTCTCTATCTCCTGTTTGGTCATGAACTCTTCTGTTCTCCATAGATCTGATAGGTAAACTATTCCTTGTTCTCCTGGTTTACTTATAGTATCAGCCTTTATATCTAAGTCATGAACCTATTTTGACTTTATTTTGGTATATGGTGTGAGATTTGGGTTTAACTCTTTAAGTCTCGTTAAGCATCACCTCTGAGAGAAAGCTCTGAGCCTCTGGAAAAAAGTTGAGAGACCTATGTATTCATTGGTATATTTACATCTGAAATTAAAAGATTTAAACACATTGAGTATCTTCTTGATGGGGTTTAAAATACTGTAGAGTTAGTATTAGAAAAATTTAGGCCAGAGATTGTGGAATCTCTTCTCTGCATATCTTAATAAGAGGCTAGATAACCTTGTATTAATACTAAATTTAAAAAAAAATTGAAGACTGACAACACCATATAAGATAGAAAAAACAAGTAAACAGAAAAAGAAGTCGATGTCAAAATAATATTAAAGAGCCAGGAATGCCCAACAAACAAACCTAGAAGAAAAGAATGATTCCACATTGTACATAATCAAAGAAAGTCACCATTTCATTTTATTCTGAGCCTAGCCCTCCCTCCCACACACAGAGCATTTGTATGTACACAGCAGAACACAAAAGAGGATTGCATATGAAAGCATTGATTTCCATTCCATACTTCTTGCTTTTTTGAAAACAGAATAAATTGAATGTTATTTTCAAAACTTTTTTTTAAAAAATGGCATCAGCCTCACGAAGTATCATCAGCTTCACTCTCTCCTCCAGCCCTCTTTCACTTAAATCCAATTCTTTTGTAAGTCATGGCATCACCTTCCTGATATCATGGTCCTCTTTAAGACTGAAAGACAAACAACAACAAAAAAACAAGCCTATGTGTATCTTTGGGAATTAAATATTGCATATGTTGTCAGATATGGTCATTATTTTGGTTGGTTTTGCTGAACAGGTTATTTTTTTTCTTTTAAAATTTTTTGTTATAAGGGATTATTACTAGACAAATGGGAGAGAGACACATTTGGAAATGCGTGTGATGTAAAACCAAAAGACGTCAATGTAAAACATAATCTTTTCTTGACCCTGCAATTCCTTTAAACTCATTTTACTTTCTCTCTTCTTTCTTTCATTGCCAATCTTTTTAAAAATAAAAAAGTGGTATCTACTTGCTGTGCCTTCACTTTCTCACCATTTACTCAACTCCTTGAAATATGGTTTATAACTACATTACTATTCAAAATCCTTCATGGTAACAATGACTAGTTGTTAAATATCATCATTATTTTAAAGTCCACATCCAGGTGGACCTTTTGACAATATTTGACACTATGCTGCTGACCAGCCTCTCCTCCATTGCCTCTCTCACATTACTCTCTTCAGCCTCTCCTTCAACCTAACTCATCATTCCTTCTTGATCCCCTCCATTCATCTTCCCTAAGACTAAATGTCTTGTAGTCTCCATGTTGTTGCTGCTGTTGTTCAGTTGTTTCAATCATGTCCAACTCTTCGTGACCCCATTCAGGATTTTCTTGGCAAAGATACTGTAGTGGTTTGCCATTTCTGTCTCTGGCTCATTTTTACAGATGAGGAAAGTCTGTAGCATCTGCTATAAAATGTAGTCTTCACAGATTGTTTTTTGAGGTCCTTCATAATCTGGCTCTAACTTTGATTTCATACTTTCATTCACATTACTACTCTTGACATGTTTTGCGTTTATATTAAAATACACTATACTATGCTATAAACTGTTCCCTGAATTCTATATCCCACCTCCTGTCTTCATGCATGTGTACAAACTGTCCTCTATTCCTAAAACATTCTGTCCTCCAAAGCTTTTTTTAAAAATCTTCATTTGAGGTTCAGGTCATGTGCTGCCTCTTCTAGAAAGACTTTCTTATGGCTTCCAACTAAGAATGCTCTCTTCAACTCAAATTGATTGTAGAACAATTTATCTCTATTGCCTTTTTATCCCCATCACTCCCTACCTTGTATTATATTTATCTGTGAAGATTTTGATTATCCTCACAACCCATAATGTAAGTTCCTTGAGGACGTGGACTGTATCATACTTATATCTGTATCACATTTGCCTAGCCCAGTGCTTTATACACAACAGAGGCTCAACAAATGTTTGCTGAATTAAATTCAATGTAGAGTTGGAAGGGACCTTATATATCATATAGACAAAATCCATAATGTTGCATATGAAGGCAATGAGGCACAGAGAGGTGAAGAAACTTACCTAATACTGGTAATGAGCAGGTATTTATATTAAAGTACCAGACAATGTCTCACAAGTACTTTATGAAAAGAAAAGGAAAAAAAAAAGAAATGGCTTCATGACATGACTCTTATCCAAGCCTACACTGCTGGTGAACATGTCCTAATTGTGCCAGTGGGTATATGTGTGGCCAAAACATCAATCCAGAGAAAATATTGATGTTTGGAATGAAAAAATGCCAGGATATTGTCTCGGACGTGTCTGTATCTAGTGTCTTGCTTCTCCTAGGATACTACAACAAAACAGTCTACAGAGCCTCTGGAATAGCATTTCGAATGTTGATATTTCACTCTTACAAATCATAGTTAGGAGTCAGTGCATGCCAATTTATTCAAATTGTGTTTTCACATTCAGGCTGAGCCTGATTTATTTCTGATGACAACCCCATATGGCTTTATACAACATCAGTAGAAATGTGTGCCCTTGCCTGGAGAATGTGGATGTCTGCTCAACAGGAATGCTACTATAAAAAGGGTAGTTTCTCAATCTCCTGACAGAGCACCTTGAACTTAGAGAATTGCAGTGACTCTTTTCCAGCCCTTGCAAAACTAATAAGGCCCTCTTCATCTTCAAAGCAGGTGATTTGTAAGAGTTCTGAGGACACATCCTTCCAGGAGGCAGCTGCGCTTGCCAGCAAGAGGAAAGCCAAATTCAGTTTGCTCTATGAACATTTTCTTTTGCTCTTAGTTCTTCAGATATAAACATTTCCTCACCTGGAAAGCGTAAAGCAGATTTCAAAAGAAATTGTTTCATGAATGACATCCTTCTGAAGCTCTACCATGGAAGGGTATCATCACCCGAAATTTTGACTAGGGGAAAAAAAAAAGGTCCATGAAAGAGAATATTAAACCAGTTTCCTGTAGAGAAGTGTCATCGACATTCATTTTAGAAACCCAGAGTTCCTAAGGATGTTAAAGTATCAAAGTTTCTTAATGTAATCTAAAACTGCCCCCATTCCACTGATGTCACTAGTATTCCTGATTGGCTGGAACAGAGACATTAACATGATTTGCTTTCTCAAACACCTCATAGGATCATATAGCATAGACTTAGTGCTAGAAGGGAATTCAAAGCTCAGAGGTTCATAGATACAGAACTGAAAGGGACCTTAGAGGTCAATGAGTTTTACTGCCTTATTTCACAGGGAAATGCCTAGCTAGGTTAAGCAACTTAATAGGATCATAAATGGTGAGGTGGAAGGGATGTAAGTGATCACACAGTCTAACACCTTCCATTTAAAGATGGGGATATTGAAGCATGGAGAGGATAAGTAAGTATGAACACAGTTATGTATGATACCAAGGATAGCACTTTATCCACTCAGCCATGTTGCCTCATGACTATGATCACTCCGGTAGTTAGTGGTGGAATCAAGATTCAAACTCAGGTCCCATCTTCCAAGTTTATCACTTTTTTCCACTGTAACTGACAACTTTCCTCTTCCCCAGTCTTCTTATTTTCTAGATGATTTAATCGCCAAGGGTCAGATAGGGAGTATAAGAGGCTTAAACTAATGTCACGCAGAGGAAGCCAACAATTAAACTCGAGTCTTTGGACTCCAAAGCAGAGATGATATTTGTGTAGTGTTTTAAAGTTTATAAAGACTCTTAATACATAATACTATTTATATCTCACAATAATTCTGTTATCATAGAAGTACACATAAGTATCTAGTTTCATAGATGAGAAAACTGAGGTCCAGAGAAGGGTACTGGTGAGCCAAGGCTTGCATGACTAGGAAGTAGCAGAGATGGTATTAGAGTCTGGCTTTTTCTGATTGTAATTCCAGAGGCCTTTTTAGGTGGCATATATTCTCATTCTTCTATTCCCCATCCCTGCTCCACAACCATGTTTCATCAGCAAACTTCCCAAACAGCCTACGAGTCTACAGTAAACTTCCTCTCCCAAAGGAAGTAGGGAACCGAAGGCCCCAGTAGATCAACAATATCCCAGTAAACATACGATATACATTACTCTGAGAGGTTGTATGATATGAACTTAAATAGGGTCCACAAGTGATTAGATAAATCCATGACATGGATGATTGATACAATAACTTCAAAGAAGTAAGGATGTTTAAAATGAACTACCAATGTCATTTTTATATTAATCTCTACCTACACAATCCTACTCAGCTGTCAGGGAGGCCAGAAGGCAGAAACTATTCTAGGCATGGTGGAAGGCCAGTTAAAAGACATGGAGTCAAGAGATAGAATCTTATGTGTAGGAAAAGAAAGAGGGTCGATGTTATTGGGTTATAGTGTATGGAGGAAGAAGAAAAGTGTAAACCTAGAAAGGTAAGAGGGGGCCAAGTTGTGAAGGCTCTGGCTCTTTCCTTTTCCATTAGCATCTGCTACCTTTTTCAAGGTTTAAGGAGGGCAGCCTGGATGATCAGGGCAGAGTCTCTCAAGTTTTGGACTCTCTAAATTAGAGGTATGCTAAGTAAGGGAAGACAGTTATAATTTCTGTCATATAGCATATCATTTCCAACTTTTCTTCATAATCTTTTAAATGTATCTTCTTAAGGTTTGAACTTGCTTGCCTTCTTCCTCATATGGTTGGACGGAGTCGATGTCCACTGCTTGTTGCAACAAGGAACTTGCAGGGGTTAGAGACTGGCAAAGTCTTGTGGCAGATTGGAAATCCTTGAGTGAATACCAAGAAAAAGTTGGTGCATTGGTGTATTTGCCCTGTCGGATTGTGGAGGCCGATGAGCAAGAAAAGTAGTGTGTGTTGCTGAATTGAGTTCTTTAAGGATCAAAGTTCATCAGTGCTTATTTATAGATAATCACATTGTTTATACCCTCTTGTTTTCTTGTCCTATGAATTTAACTGCAATTGTTTGTACTTCTGAAACATAGTTCTTTTGGAGGTTGTGTATGTAAGTATGTGTGTTGTGTGTGTGTGTGTGTGTGTGTGTGTGTGTGTGTGTGTGTGTGAATTAGTGGGGGCTGAAGAAAATATCTGATGGACATCTTTTTGTTCACATGATGACCACCTCCGGAAAAGTTGAATTAATTCTTGTATAGAATCTGAGTTAAAGGAAAGTTTGACTTTTAGTCTAATGCCATTTCAATTAGAAAGAGCATTCTAATTTTGTAATGAGTAAGGAACAAAACTGCTTCATGTTTAAGCATTATGCTTATTGCAACCATTTTGTAAAATGTTTTATTCTGAATAAGAAATGTTCTTCCTGTCAATCACTGTTTCTTTTATTTACCAATTTTTTTCTTTATTGAAGCATAATTTTCATTCTTCCCTATATTAATGATCTCTAAAAGACCTTGAACAATTTATCAAGGAAATTTTGTGCAAGATCAAAAAAAAGAGGTTTAAAAAAATCACCTACTAATTATTGGAATAATGGCAAAAAAACACATTTAATTTACCTCTAGACATCAGAGGTTGTGCATGTTATGCAACTAATCTCAGGGCAAAGTTAAAGCAATGTAAAAGAAACAAAGTATGATGTAAAAATTATTGATCTTAGATTCAAGCAAAATTGTAATCCTGGCCTTTTTGTTTACTAACTATGTGAATGTGGGTAAGTCACAGAAATTTTCTGAGTTTCAGCTTTCTTATCAGGTAAATGAAGAGAGTATACTGTGATGATTTGCAAGAATTCCTCTAATTCGAAACCTAGGAAAAACCATGATTAGTTCTTCATTTTGTGCTTTAGATTTTGTCTGGTTATGAAGTAGGAGACTATTTTTCAAAAGTGTTCTGACTATGACATGTAGAGTTAGGTGAATTTGGAACAGGTCAGCAGGGGTGGGGATATTTGCAGATAAAAAAAACTGTTGGGTACAGTTAATACATTGAATAACAGGATCATGATTTTAAAATATCTTGGTTGTGCTATATCTGATGAAGGCATGCTTTTGAAGATGAACTCAATAAAAACAGTAGAATTAAGATAGATAAGTTTTGGCTTTTCCAAAAAAATAGGCTCCAAAATCAGCAAAGGGAATAGGAAGTCAGGCTGCATGAAACAATATTCCATGGTGAACAGGCTATGGGGTTGGTAGACTGCTCAAAGATGAGAAGGCCCCAGTCATGGAGGAAAATTCTAAGATGAGTCAATAGTAGAAGGAGCATGGTATTGAAATCAAGAAGAATAGTCCCTTTCTTGAGGTAGTAGGTCACCAGTGTTAAGTAAAACTTCACAATTGCCTGTTAGATATGTTGTAGTAGAGATAATTCCCCCTCCCCATATTCAGGTGAAAAACAGCCTTTGTAATTCTTCTAAACAGTGGATAAAGTGCCAGGTCTGGAGTCAGGAAGACTTGAGATCAAATCCAGCCTCAGACACTTATTAGTTGTGTGACCCTGAACAAGTCACTTACCCCTTTTTTTGCCTCAGTTTCTTCATCTGTTAAGTGAGCTGGAGAAGGAAATGACAAACCACATTGGTATCTTTGCCAAGGAAACATCCAATGGGGTCATGTAGTGTTGAACATGACTGAAACAACCAAACAACAACAAAATTAAGAAAAATTGAGATGAGCCTGAAGGGATATTGGAGACTACAATCTTAGATCCTGTAGCAAACAGATCCACAGAGCCTAATCTATTCCTCTCCAGCCACAATTATGCCAAACAAGTATCAAAGAATCCTAGAATTCTTTGGAAGGGCTCTTGGAGACGATATTGCCCAGTTTCCAGATCAATTCAACCTTCTCTCCTACATTCACCAGGGAGGTGCTACATTGGGTAAAGCACTGAGCCTGGAGTCAGGAAAACCTGAGTCCAAGTCCTTCCTCAGACACTAACTAGCTCTGTGATCCTGAGACAAGCCACTAAACCTTAATTTGCCTCAGTTTCCTCATGTGTAAAATGGAGATATCAACAGCTCCTATCACCCAGATATATTTTGAGAATAAAACAAGATAATATGTAAAGCAGTTTACAAATACTAAAGCACTATATAATTGCTAGCCATTATATTTCAATTTCCAAACACTTTTCGTATAAAAAGTAAAAACATTTATTCATTCACTCAATATTTATTAAATGCCTACAGTTTTTGAAATACCAATCTAGCTTCTGGAGGAGAGAAGTAAGACCTGGTTTCTGTTCTTAATTCACTCATGATTGAGGGGCAGAGGACATCATCTTCATCAGAGCCACCAGAACAATAATGACCAAAATAATAATAGTTGACATTTAAATGTTTCTTTTATGTTTGCAGAACACTTGACATACACCATTTGATCATTAAAACAACTCTGAACATGCCGACCATCCATCCATCTGCCATGCCTGGATACTTCAACAACCTATTGTCTCTCTGTTGCATAGTTCCTTTCTTCTTGTTCTTCATTTTGGTTCCTCACTGATTATACATTGTAATCTGCTCACACCCACCAAGCAAGCACCTATGTTTAAAAGACATTGGTGGTTGTCCTTCATTCTCAAAGAGGGCCAAAGTGGCATCACTATGTTGGGGTCAAGGTACAATGTGTCCTACTATGGCTCATCAGACAAATATGAGCTTGGGAAAACTCCACCACAGGTTGGGTACAAATAGTCCATATGAACATTTGGAGTTAAATGTCTTTAAATTTACACACCTAATATTTCTTTTGAGCTACTGAAATTCTGCCAAAGAACTTAAAAAGACAAAATTCTATTAATCAGCTAAAAAAAGGCCAAAAGAAATTTAAAAATGGGCAAGTTATTTAATCTATAAAGGGCCCAATTTCCTCATATGTTGGACTAAATGAACTAGTTTCCCTTCCAGCTCTGAGATTATATATTTAAACATTTACTACAGTCCAATCATGGTCATGGTAGCTCATTCAAAAATTGGGATTGACAGACAACATAGTATATTGGGAAAAGATCTAGTTTTATCGTCAAAGTCCCTAGGTTTAAATCCTGGCTCTACTCAGAACCATACATAGGTCACTAGCCTGGAGCCACTGAAATCTTGGGTCTAGACCAGAGAAGCAATATGGCTTAATGGATAAAGGGTTAGCCTTCATGTCATGGAATGACTAGAATTCAAATCTAGCTTCTGACACATACCAGCTGTGTGACCATGGATATTTCAAATGAGTTAATATCACTCAATATGTGTGTGAATAATAACCAATGCCCTCTCATGATCACCTGGATTTTTCTTAATTAATTCCTATACTACTTTCTTATCATGAATTACCCAGTTGTCCCCCAGACCTGGACTCAAAATTTCTATGCCTTTTCTTTCTAAAAGGAAACCACACTTTCACCTGAGAGTAAAAAGAAATTGCCTGGAACAACTAGGTGGCACACTGTATTGTGTGCTGGTCCTGGAGTCAGTCTGGCCTCAGATATTTGATAGGTACTAGCTGTGTGATCCTGGGCAAGTCACTTAAGGTGGATTGCCATTGGCATGGGGTGGGGTTGGTGTTTGTGTGACTACAATGAATGTGTGACTAGAGTTTAGCCCTGAAGTTTAGATTAAAAAGAAGAGCATGATGAAGGATGGAGATTCTGGTTACAGGAACAGTATAAAGAGTTTTATGAAGCACTTTTTTTTCCTTCTAGGAAAGTGAGGTGTAGCTAGCCCCAAGAGAACTTAACTTCGAATCATAAGACCTTTTATTTGCTGTATGACTATGAGCAAGTGACTTGGCCTCTCTGATCTACAGTTTGCTTAATGAGGAGGTAGAGATAATAATACTTGCATTGCTTACCTCATTGAGTTTTTCTTGGAACTTAAAAAAAACCAATTTTTAATGAATGATTAGATAGTGATGTAGGAATTAGATAGTGACTGGACCTTTGATTTCATTGGTCTAAGACACTCCCTGGTGAAGGGACCCTTTAGTCACACAGGTTTGCACTTTCTCTGCAATTTATATACTTAGAGAGTTTCCTAGAACATTGAAAGGTGAAGTGGCCTACTTGTATCAGAAGTGGGATTTGAACCCAGGTTTTCCTTGAGGCCAACTCTTTAACTACAATCCAACACTGTGTTAAAGCACTTAAAGTGGTGAGTTAACATTTAATTATATTAAAAAAGTAATAACACCATCAATACATGTTTGGCAAAATGCCTTCCTCACTTGAAGCAAAAAGCCCTGGATTCACAGACAATTCTGACAATGCCACGGTGTCGATGTAAAGCACTGACAGGTTTCTCACAAAGATACATTCAGTTGCAGTACTCAGAGTTGTTTTATAGCTGTGAACTTAGACAAAGCTTTAATTAGAGCGGCAGAGATCCCTCCACATCAGTGGAGTTAGGTTCCCGGAAAGAGACATGTTTTCTGTGAATGTGGAATATGTAAATATAGTTCCTAGAAACTTATGAGACAAATGGGTTGAGGAGAATTAGCATCTATAAGTACCACCTGTTCGTTACATGTGAAACAAACCACTATGGGTCTGTGGTCTGTAAGACTCGCCAGGGCTTGTTCCTATGTTCACCTTCGCTATAAACAGTAAATGGTTTATTTTTCAACTCCAAGTTTATTTCTGCACTAGAATTTTATGTTCCCGTGAGGGCTAGCTCTTTGTGCATTTGCTTCAGGGGCTTGGAGATTTATGCTGGAATGTGAAGTGGCTTTTTTTGAGTTGTAAAGACCCTCCAGGTCGTGACATTCCAAGCCTGATGGCTCTATTTACCCTCCATGCCTCAATGTACATACATATTGTTGGATATTATTAGAACTATGGACTCTCAAATTTCAAACAGGTTTGTAGCTCTGACCACAAAATAGGGGCAGGGGGTGGTGGGGCTGCATCTTTGAAATGGGAATATTCCCACCCACACCCCAGTTCTGAAAATGTCTACAATCATCAACATTCATTTCAATTCAATGAAGTTATTAAACCCTTACCTTCTTCAGGGTACTTTACCAACACCCAAGAGAAAACAAAAATGAAAAGTACATGCAAAGGGCTCACAGTCTAGTAGGCAGAATAAGGCTTATTGATTAAAAAGAAAATCTAAACTCTTGCATAGTACAGTGTAGAAGTCCATAAGATAAGGCTGCAGAGTGTTGTGTTTCTCCTGATGTCCTATGTGAATTTATTCTCCCTTCCTCCGATTTCGCTAAAGCACTTTGGATGTCTTCTCTGCGCCATCACTGTTCCCTGTATTAGAACTATTATGTCTACATATCATATTCCTTCCCACCCACATCCTCGAGTAAAGTTTAAACTCTGGGAAGACTGTATAATTTATCATTGTTTTATCTCCAAAGCACATAACAAAAGCAAAAAGTACAATTAAGAAGCTATTACAATAGTCCAGAGCAGTGCCTTGTACATAATAGGCATGAAATCAAAATGTTTATTAAGTTGTACTAAAATGCAGAAATACAGAGACAGAGAGCAGAGAGACAGGATAAATAGACAAGGAAATAGGCAGTGAGGACAGAGGAATAGAGAGACAGGAAGTGTAACATGGACAGGCAGTTAATGAAGATGTTCCATCTGCTTTACCCTTGATACATTTCATCAAAATGCTTGTTCCAAGCATGTGTGTTTTAACAGATTGAGGGTTTTTTTTTTCATAGCTTTCGATTACTTACATGCCTGCCCATCATTAACATTTTCTCTCACTGTGTATAGACCATACAGTACTTACTAGTGGTGGTGTCGGTGTCGGGGATGACAATAAGATTCTATTGGAAAGCATTTACTGCATGAAGAAGTAGTCTAAAAGATTATCTCATACAGCTGAAGTCAGATGTTTCTTCTGCTCTCAGTTTTAGAAATGCTTTCAGATATCATTAGTAGCCCTTTAACTTCACTGATTCTCACTGTCCCCATTTATGAGTAATACTTCTGAACAAAAAAAGAATACATGCAAAATATTTTGTCATTTCACTTGCAAATAAATGCAAATGGAAAAATATATAAACAGGGAAATGATTTTTTTTTTCAGAAGAAAATATACCCATCAAATTCAGAAACTAATTTGAACCATCAAAGGAATGTAGCACTAAATTGGATTTATGCTTGTCACCTATTGCAGAGGTTGATTTCAAACTCAAATGTCATGTCCTTTTTAAGTCTATAGCATTTTAATGATAGCTCACATTAATATAACACTTAATGATTTACATAGTACTTTTCTCTCAGCTGTGGCTTTGAAATCAGGGGAATTTGATTCAAATCTCACCTCTGATCATTACTAACTATGAGATAAGTCACTGAAGATTGTTGGAATAGGGATGTTGTAACTAGATTTGTGCTTTTAAAAATATTGATTTGTGGGGACGGAGCCAAGATGGCGGAGTGAAAGCAGTGACTTGCTTGAGCTCTCCTCTAAACCCCTCCAAATACTCATAAAAAATGGCTCTAAACAAATTCTGAAGCGGCAGAACCCACAAAAAGATGAAACAAATTTCCAGGCCAAGACAACCTGGATGATTCATCAGAAAGGTGTATTGTGCCGGCCTGGGAGCGTAGCGCAGTACGGCATGGGTGCGCAGGCGGCACCTGGAGCAGGCCTCAGAGGACTGAATCTCGAGCAGCTGGGAGGTTTCCAGACTCCTCAATCCACCAATGCCAAAGACAACTCAGAAGGTCAGTGGGAAAAGTCTGTTTCTGTCGGTGCTGAGACAGGAAGGTGGGGTTTCAGCTCCACGAAAAACAAGTTAACAGCTTGCTAAAGGAGACCCAAAAAAATACTGAAGAAAATAACACCTTAAAAAATAGCCTAACCCAAATGGCAAAAGAGGTCCAAAGAGCCAACGAGGAGAAGAATGCCCTAAAAAGCAAAATTGGCCAAATGGAAAAGGAAGTCCAAAAGCTTACTGAAGAAAATACTTCCTTAAACACTAGAATAGAGCAATTGGAAGATAGTGACTTTATGAGAAATCATGACACAGTAGAACAAATCCAAAAGAATGAAAAATTAGAAAACAGTGTGAAATATCTCATTGGAAAAACAACTGACCTGGAAAATAGATCCAGGAGAGAGAATTTAAAAATTATTGGACTATCTGAAAGCCATGATCAAAAAAAGAGCCTAGACATCATCTTTCAAGAAATTATCAAGGAAAACTGCCCTGGTATATTAGAACCAGAGGGCAAAACAGAAATGGAAAGAATCCACGGATCTCCTCCTGAAAGAGATCCCCAAAGGAAAACTCCTAGGAATATTATAGCCAAATTCCAGAGTTCCCAGGTCAAGGAGAAAATAGTACAAGCTGCCAGAAGGAAACAATTCAAGTATGGTGGAAACACAATAAGGATAACACAAGATTTAGCAGCTTCTATATTAAAGGACCTCAGGGCATGGAATATAATATTCCAGAGGGCAAAGGAGATAGGATTAGAACCAAGAATCACCTACCCAGCAAAACTGAGTATAATCCTTCAGGGGAGAAAATGGAAATTCAGTGAAACAGAGGACTTTCAAGCATTCTTGATGAAAAGACCAGAGCTGCATAGAAAATTTGACTTTCAAATACAGGACTCAAGTGGAAGATGAAGAGGTAAGCAGGAAAGAGAAATCATAACAGACTTATTAATATTGAACTGTTTACATTCCTGCATGGAAAGATATTTATAACTCATGAGACTTTTGTCAGTATTAGTGTAGTTGGAGGAAAAAAAAATTATATGTATGTATATGTAGATAGATAGATAGAGGGCACAGGGTGAGTTGAAGATTAAGGAGTTATATCTGGAGAATAAAATTAAGGGATGAGAGAGGATTATACTAGGAGAAGAAGAAAGGGAGAGGTAGAATGGGTAAATTATCTCAAAAAAAAAACCAGAAAAGAAAAGTCTCTTACAGTGGAGGGAAATGGGGGAAGGTGAGAGGGAATGAGTGGATCTTATTCCATCTTGGGGTGGGGGAGGGGGGAGATGGGGTGAAAATTTGGAACTCAAAAACTTGTGGGAGTGAATGTTGAAAACTAAAAATAAATAAATTTATTTTAATAAAATATTGATTTGTTAGCTATTTTGAGCATGGATTAGAGGGGAGAGATCTTGGAGGTAAAAAATACGATTAAGAAAGTATTACTGGGGCAGCTAGGTGGTGCAGTGGATAGATAGAGCACTGGCCCTGAAGTCAGGAGGACCTGAGTTCAAATCTGACCTCAGACCAAACACTTGACACTTACTAGCTGTGTGACCCTGGGCAAGTCCCTTAACCCCAATTGCCTTAAAAAAATGTTTTACAATAGTCTGGAGAAGAAGTGATAAGGGCCTGGACTATGCTGGGTAGAGAGAAGAAGATAGATGTATTAAGCATTATGGAGGAAGGATTGGCAAGCCAATGCAAATGATATTCAGAAGCTACATTTTGAATAGTAAAATACCATTTCCTCCCATCTGGACCTTATAGACTATGATAGCAGTGTGACCCTCCTATAGGAATCTCCAAATTACCGGTATGCCTAGGTGAGCTTGCTGCACTCATAGAGAAGAAGGGTTGGGGGTTTGTACCACACTTGGGCTACATGGATAAATTTATGTGTCCATGTTGTTCCCAACAAAGTAAATTCCTTGAAAGCACGGACTATATTTTTGCTTTGTATCTCCAGCATGTAGCTCAATGTAGGACATATAATATATGCTTAACAAATGCTTGTTAATTGTTGATTTGTTACTCTTTTTTGTACACTTCATATTCCAACCCAACAGTTCTACTTGCTGTTCTCCAAAATCACCATGCCATCTCACATCTCGGTACTTTAGCTGAGGAGATGCCACACTCCTGGACTGCACTCTTTCCTCAACTTTATCTCTTGGAATCCCTAGCTTCTTTCCAGGCTCACTTAAGGTGCCATTTCGTTTGTGAAACATTTAGTGGTTTACCTTCTCCACATGTATTGTTAATTCCCTCTCCCTCCTAAAATTACTTTGTCTTCACTTATCTGAGTATATATCGTTCTTCTCCCCACCTACTACTGCAAGTCATAGACTTAATGGTTCTGTCTTGTCTCTATGGAATTTAACACATAGTCTTTCAAATAGTAAATGCTGCATTGCATTTAAAAATGTTTTGATTTTTTTTACCTCTAATTTTAAATGGTTTTCAAATTTCTTTCATCTGATTCTTGGTAACTGGACAATAAACTTCTCAAATTCTGCATGATATTTTTAAAGGGAATACCACATTTATCATTTGTTTTCTAATTGAATTTAAATAACAATATAGTCCCAATGAACCAGCTAGGTAGCAAGGACTTGGAGTCGGAAAGACCTAAGTTCAAATGCTGCTTCAGATACCCACTAGATGTGTGACCCTGGGAAATTCACTTAACCTGCTCTGCGCTTCAGTTTTATCACTTGTAAATTGAGGAGTTAGAACTAAGTGATCTCCAGGGTCTTTTCTAGCTCTAATTGGAGGATTCTTAGGTATTATGATCCTATCAAGTAAAGTAGATAGACCCAAAAGCTGATTGTTGAATATATATATATATATATATATACCACAGTTATTATTTCATCTTTCAATCTTTTCCCCCCAAACAGATAGAATCCTCGTATAGTGGCAAGAGCACTGGACTAGAAATTATTAGAAACCTATTTTCAAGTCCTGTTTCTGTATTTATTGCTTATGCAATAGTTAACAAATCACTTAACATTTCAATACCTCATTTTCTTCTTCTTTAAAATGGGGACGATCGTAATTTAGTTACTTACTTTACCTCCCAGGAGTGTTATGAGGGAAGTGATTTATAAGTCTTAAAATGCTGGAGAAATACGAGCTATATAAATTGATATTTATGAATCATAAGAACGCTCTGAGATTAATTTTCACTCTTGTACTTCCTTGCATTCATATCATCAGGTGTCCTGATTTTGTAAATGCAGCCAGAAAGCTTTGATGGGGACGGGCATGTCAAAGGAAATAAGGATGCACGGACAGCTGTACAAACATTGAGGAGGTGCGTGAATAAGATTAGTAAACATATTTGTATTGTACAACGACAATGGGACCAACGTTATTTTGTTCTACGGGGAGATGCTGAATGAGTCATGGATGCCTCCTGTCTGAGCAGGATGAAATTAAGGGAAATAACCACCTCATTTCCAGTCAATAAGAAAAGTAGTGGGAAGGAGGAGGTTCAGGCTTGAATGTCTATTTGCGTGACTTGTTTGATGGAAGGGAAACATGACTATCTTTGGAAGAGATGGCATTACAAATGTTGGGAAGTTCATAAATAGTGATGGTTTGGATGAAGGAAAGAGATTATGGGATAGAAAAGACAATGCATTGAAACACAGAATGGTGGGCTTGGGAACAAGGGGAGGCCTTGGGAAAAGGACTGAAGATTTGGTTCTGGCTAAGAATCTATTATAGAGATAGATGAGGTAATCAAGGCAACAGGAAAAAAAAATTACTTTGGTAGTATCACCATGGGGAAAATGACTAGAAGGGTCAGAAGGCCGAGGCTCATTTTGGAGGCTGATATACTCAGTTCTTACCAATTATTATTTCATGAAAATACAATTTGTAGGGAGCTCGCATTTTGAATCTAACTAAAAACATTTTAACTGTTTCATTCTGTTTAACAGAATTATTAACTGTAACTTAACAGCATAATTAACTGCTTAATTCTGTTTAACAGAATCATTGAAGACTATCTGAACAGCTTTGTAGAAGAGAAAAATTAATAACAGCAACATAAAGGCTTGCCAATTGTTTTAGTAGAAATAATTTAATAGAAACAGAAGCAAAAATACAAAATGTTAATAAGAACCATGAGATTTAGAGTTGGAAGGGGTCTTATAGATCTAACCTGCCATTTCACAGATGAAGTAACTGAGGTCAAGAGGATAAAGTTGACTTGACCAGTGTTGCACAGGTCATTAATATCAGAACTAGAACTTGCACTCAGGACTATTTGCCACAAATAAAGTGTCATATTATTTTTCTTTACGCTATGTTGAAACCTATCTCCTAACTAACTACTGCCTTCCTCTCTCCCAGTGTGGATGGGCTCAGAGCAGACTTTATTTCATATGCTTCCCTTCGGGTCTTTGGGTTGAGACATTTGAACCCAGGTCTCCTAAAACTTAATCTAAGACTTATCACATTTCCTCTCTCACTGATCCAAGCTACTGCCTCCATGTGTTATTAAAAAAAAAAATTAAAAATTTCAAATTGTCATCTAGAATTGAAGTATCTAATGTCAATTACACATACATAAAAATGAATAAACATTCAGAAAAGATGTTAACTTAAATTACTGAGAAGTCTTCTTAAATCCCCCCGGATTTTGTGAAATTTTAAGATCAAATCTGAGATCCATTCAGAAGTAACCCATATTTATAGCAGCTTTGATAAGACAAATCAACTTCATAATCACGTTTTTAAATGTGAAGCAATGACAAAATCTAAATGGATGTTGCATCTGTTATCCTGAAAAATGAATAATGTGGGCAAGAGGAGAGGAACAGGATTAGCCAAGGAAATAGTCAAACCTGGTACAATATTTTGCTTTGTATTTTGTATATTGAAATTTTTCTGCAAATGAGAAGTCACATGATAAGTTGAATGAAAGAGTAGAAATGGCTAAGATCATAAAGACATAGAATTTCACTGGAATGGGTTTTATGGGTCATTTAGTCAAACCTCTGAACCCTATACGTTCATCTCCTCTCTACAGTTTCATTGTCTGGTGATTATTTGCCCTCTACTTAAAACTTCTCCAATGTTCTTTTTAATTTCTCAAATTCTCTGAAAGAAATTGAATTAAACTTTCATCAGTTTACAGTATGACCAAGATCATCACTTTTTCTAGGGCAGTGAGATGGCTCAGTTGATAGATCCTGGGTCAGTAAGTTGTTATCGTTGCTGTTCAGTTGTTTTTCAGTTTTGTCCAACTCTTTGTGACCCCTTTTGGGTTTTCTTGGCAAAGATACTGGAGTGGCTTTCCATTTATTTCTTCAGGTCATTTTACAGATGAAGAAACTGAAGCAAATAGGGTTAAGTGACTTGCCCGGGGTCACACATCTAGTAAATGTTTGAGGGCAGATTTGAACTCAGCAAGATGGGCCTTCCTGACTCCAGGCCTGCATGCTATCCATTGTGTCACTTAGCTACCTAAATCAATAAGAGTAACAGTCAGTAAGTTTAAATCTAACCACAGACACTTACCAGCTGTGTGATCCTAGCAAGTCACTTAACCTGTGTCTATTTAAATTTCCCCAAATGCAAAATTATGATAATTACAGCCCCTACCTCCCATAGTTTTGTGAGGAAAAATGAGATATTTGTGAAATACTCAGCACAGTGCCTGGCACATAGTAGGTGTTTAATAAATCCTTCTTCCTTTTGTTTCCCCCCTATTAATCTATTGGTCTAGAACTCAAACTCAAATAGAAACAAGGTCCACTTAACTGTACATAAGGATCCATGTGGTTCATATACAGACTTTTAAAAGTACATATTAATATAATCTATAATTTATTGTATATTTTATTTATTTTGTTAAATATTTCCCAGTCACATGTTAATCTGGTTTGGGCTGCCCTCTGAGTATTGTGGACTACATGTGACTGTGAGTGACATGTTTGATTCTTCTGCTCTAGAATGAACTTTTGAGAAAAAACAAATCTTGTCTCCTTCTGAGTTGTGTGCTATCTATAAAGTAAGCATTCTCTGCCTTCTAGCCACGTACGGCTACTAAGATTATGGCTATTGCTTTTACCATTTATGTTGAAAATACTGTTCTCTTCTCATGAAATCTATTTTCTAGTCACTTCTGGTTTTGAGAAGGGCTGTCCTCCATGAGCTATCCATTAGATGGCTCTCTCTCTCTCTGTGTATGTATGTATGTATGTGTGTGTGTGTGTGTATATATGTGTGTATATATATGTATATATATGTATATATGTATATATACATATATACGTATATATATATATAGTGCGTGTGTGTATGTATGTATATGTGTGTATACTTCATTTTGTTATTATGTAAGCTTAATGACACACATATGAATATTTAAGGGGACTGCAGTTTCCTTATTTTGGGGAGCTCTGGAAAAATCACTATCAGTCTGGGACTTAGCAGATTACAAACTGTTAGTGAGTTGCTTGGGCCTCAGGGCTAAGAAGTATCAGGGGTGGGATCTGACCTCAAATATTCCTGACTTCAGTCTCAGCAGCCTATCTACTACATCATTCTGTCTTCAGATATGTACTATTATCTAAATTATGTTGTTAGTGAAATGTTTTCAATTTTTTTTTCTTTTTAGAATGAGTTAGGCAACGAGTGACTCAGCCAATGAGGTGACATACACCATTTTACATTTCTTGACCTCCAGTCCCATTGGGTGAAGGACTTGCATCAGCAACAAGTTGTTGGGTGGCCACTTTACCAAGACATCCATTGCTGATGGTGAACTAAAGGTACAACTGGAAGGACAGCCCCCTGAGAATCTGGTCCATCTTCAGAATCAGAATCCCCAGAAACTTAGTTCTGAATAGTATAGCAGACGTAGGTTGACGGAATAATTCCTTTTTCCTTTTCTAAGAGAATGGGGGGGGGGGGAAGCTAGTGGATAGAAATAGCCAGTGTGACTAATGAAAAGCTCTGAGTGTCTCCTCTGAATCCAAATGAATTCTTCCAACCCTGGTGTTTATCCTTATCTGACACACTTAGATTAGTGCTTTTGTAAATGGTTCAGGGCCTCTTTGTCTGTCAGAATGTAGTAGGTTTATTTTTTATTTTTTATTTTTCTGCTGGCAGATATGCATAATAAAGGCTGGAATGCAAGCCAAGAAGAGTGGAAAACAAAGACATTGCTTTCTCTTTTTAACTGTTGTCTTGGATTGGAATACTTTGCATGTCAGTCTAGAGTGGATGTTGGTAGCTAAATGAATTTTTGGCTTTTTTTTTTCTTAATTTAGATTTATATGACTGAGCCCCTGAAATGGGTTGTTCTTGATAAGTGGTTAAGCAGGGGTTATAAGGAATTTCTAATTCCAGATCAGATAGCTATCAAGGACTAGGATATCAATTCAGCACCAGTCACTGAGTGTTCAAAAAAAATGGACTTGAAGCCAAACACTCTCTCTGAATTTTGTTTGGCTGCCCTTCTCTTGGTGTGTGACTGGCCGTCAACCTGCCCTTCTTTGGTAGATGACTTCTGGTCCCCCAGCACCCTTAACAGATGGGAATATAGTTTTTAATTTTTTTTTTGTTGTTAGGCAATGGGGTTAAGTGACTTGCCCAGGGTCACACAGTTAGTAAGTGTTATTATGTGTCTGAGGCCGGATTTGAACTCAGGTCCTCCTGAATCCAGGGCCGGTGCTCTATCCACTGTACCACCTAGCTGCCCCACAGATGGGAATATAGATTAAAGCCAGATGCTACATCAGAGCAGAACCACTAGCATCCTAAAATGCACCAGTCGGGTGATGGTCAGGCTAAGTGTGGATAGCCATATACTAGCAACAGTTTATAAAAACAGCTTCAGTTTCTGACACCAAATAAAGATGGGACATGGTAACTGACAGTAAAGCAGATGTCCAGCTATCTTCTTGTACCTTCCTGTATGAATGAGTTTGTCACAAGGTGTTGTTATTATATAATAGACCCTGCAGTTCAGTCAACTTATTTTGTCTGCTGTTTTGAAAGCCCAGATCTGCCTATCTCAGAGCAGCTAGGTGACACAGCAGAGACCGTGGCAGACTTGGAGTCGGGAAGAAATTAGTTCAAATCCAATCTCACCCACCTACTAGTTGTGTGACTCCTGGATAAATCACTTAACTGCTCTCTGCTTCTGTTTCCTTCTCTGTAAAACAGGAATAATTAGAACAACTTAGATTGTTCAGATAAAATGAGATAATATTTATGAAGCGCTTTAAAAATTTTAATCAACTATATAAATGTCGTCTGTTATTAATAGCTACTATCATCTATAGTCTCCAATACGGATCCACTGCTTGCCTAGACCAACCCTTGATCTCAGGAAATGTCATGGAAATTCAGTCGTTATGGATATCTCTAAATTGCTCCTTCCACCCCAAGAAATATGAGAAGGCACTGGTGATTTAGATCCTTAGGTCTTCTCCTGGGAGTAATTGCATCTTCTCTTTTGAATCTTCCCCAAGTCTACTCCATAGTTGTTTGTTTTTTTTTTAACTATCCTGTGGCACTAAGATAATAACTGCTTGTTGACTGATTGATTGATTATCAACTGTCAACATTCTGGGAATATTGAGCAACCCCTTTACCCAATGTCCAGATGTTGTAGAATCACATGGCAAATACATTGAAAATTGCTAACAGTAGTAGTATAATTCAAATGAAAGTCTTAAGGGTCTGCTTTCATTAAAGATGATTGCTCTTGTCTCTAGTTTTTACAGGTCAGTGAGCAAAGGTTCTGGCAGATGAATCCAATCAGGGACTTCCCAGAATGTGAAGATTCAATGAAAAACACTGTCATCAAGTAGTTGGAGTAGGAGAATACAAACAGGAAGTCTGTGTTCGCAGATGCCAAAGGAAGTATTTAAAACAAATATATCAGCATTGCTTATATTTTGTATTGAATTTATAGCTAAGATGTTTACTTTAGAATTTGTTATTTTTGTGAGAATCATAAAAATGAGACCAACGCAAATCACTAGCACCCTGGGACTTTCTTATTCTAGCTGTAGAAGTGAAAAATAATTTGTCTTGTTTAAAATATTTTAAAATATATTTTATTGAGATATTTTGTTTTTATGCCACCTTCATTTATATATTTATATGTGTAGAAATATTCAAATATATGTATACATAGATATAGGTATAGATAAGAGTGAGGGAACTAGGTGGCACAGAGTGCCAGGCCTGGAGTCAAGAAAACTCATCTTTCTGAGTTCAGATCTGGCCTCAGACACTTGCTCGTTGTGCGACCCTGGGCAAGTCACTTAACCCTGTTTGCCTCAGTTCCTCACCTGTAAAATGAGCTGGAGAAGGAAATTGTAAACCACTCTAGTATCTATCAAGAAAACCCTAAACGGGGTCATGAAGTGTTGGACAGGACTGGACAGCAGCAATAAATACAGGTATAGATACAAGTAGCCTTCCTTTCCACAGAAATGTTTGAAGAACAGCTAATAGTTCAATTTGACCAAAATATCAATTTCAAGAAGGGCATTAGTGTGATGTAAGACTGGAAAAGTAAGTGAAAATCTGATATTAGGAGGGTTTAAAATTCCAGACTAAGGAGTTTGTATTTTATTCTAGGTACACTGGGTTGCCATTGAAGATTTTTGAATTAGGGGCATGAACTACCTGTGGATTGATTGATTGCATATGAGAAATGAAAATATTAGTGTTTAATGGCATAGGGAAAGAGAGGCTTAGCACTGACCTTTCCTCCCAAGAAAAATGATGAGATGGTTAATTGTAGCAAGAATAATGAAAGTAAGCTGAGTGGGATTGAGACCACTTACCCAGATAAAAACTCAGAGGTTTCTCCAGGTAGAAAACAGAAGTTTTATTCTAGCAAGTCTCGCGTGACAGTTGGGCGTCACCTACCCAGGGCAGACTGGAGTAGCAAGCAAGCAACCAGTTATATACCCTTAGAGAAACCACTCCAAGAAACTCCCCTCCCCACTTGTTTACCTCAATCTCTTTATCTTCATTGGTTGAGGCAAGAGACCTTACAATCTGTATTTAGAACCCAAGAGATACATTTTACCTAACCCAAGCTTGGAAGCTGGCAGATCCGCCTTATTTGGCAAGGATAAGGCTGGGGTGATGGTTACAAAGCAAGGGGGGGGGGTGGGCAGCTGGTATACTATCCTATTATTTGATTTACAGGAAAACGAAACTTAGGCCCAGCTAATGCTAAAGCCTTAACTAAATTTTTGGGGCACAGTTTCCATTTTATATGAGAAACTTTCACTTGTCCCTCACAAAGCCAAAACAGATGAACATTTATCTGTGCTTGAATCATAAAAAAAAAAATACACATTATTTAAACTTGGTTTAGTGATTTTTCCCAGCTATAGTACCTGGAAAATACTAAATGCTTAATAAATGCTTGGTGATGTCACTTCTTTTAGGCTGGGCTCCTTGTTTCCTAAGGCCAGTGACATTTCTGGAGCCGGGCTATAATCTTACTTCCAGGGATGAAGTTTCCTTAAATCACAATTTTGCTAAGCCATGACTGTGGAAAGTATTCTTGATCTAGGGTCAGATGATACATGCCCAGATAAATGTGTTAGCTTTGCTCATCTGTCTCTTCAAAGGATGCAGCCCTGTCAAGTGGAAAGAAGACTGGATCCAGAATGTGGTTCCAAATCCTGCCTGCGGTACTTTCTGCCTGTGTCAATTGGGAATTCATTCACACTGTGAGTATGAGAACTTGGAAAAGATACTAAGAGGATCTGACCCTCAGTTTCTTCATTTATAAATGAAGATAATTATAATCAGCCCCTACATCCCAGAGTTTTGGGAAACGTCAAACAAAAGAATGTACATAGCTTTGTTACGTGCTTTGGTTATGCAACTATGAAACTTTAAACTCTTACAACGTTTTTTTTTTTAATATTGCCATTTGTGTTGCTGAATGATTCAGCTCATCCTGATTTTTCTTGAGCCTTGATGATGTACTTTTTCTTTTTTCCCAGGGATGGTCACACTTGCTAGCGTCATTGCCTTCTCTTTTCTTTGCTTTTCCTCTGGACTTTTTTGACATATGACATATGACTCATATATGCAACTTTTTTATTTTCGTCTCAATTGTTGCCTCATTCCCATGGCCCAAATGTGGTAACAGCAAGGCATCATCATTTCATCATTTAAGTCCATCAAAGGATGCTGAACTCAATGGCAACAGAGAGTGAACCTTCTGGGCCCCTAGTGATAAAAACACTGGTTCTGCCACTTGGTCATCCTAGGATTGAGGGAAAGCCATTAATTGCATTTTTTTCTGAGTTTGTTTGCTCACATATACGATAACAGAAAATAATAGCTGTACTTTCTAAAGAGATAGCATGGCTTAGTAGGAACACACATTTATCATTTACTGTGTACCAGGCACTGTGCTGAGCACTGGGGGTACAAAAAAAAAAGGGCAAAAAACAGTCTCTGCCCTCAAGGATCTCATTCTAATTAAGGGAGATAACATGAAAATAATCACATACAAAAATTTTCAGTCTAGATGGAAGTTAATCTGAGATGTGAATGCACTGGCAAGCTGGGGGTAGGGGAAAGTCTGTGAAAGGCCTTCTGAAGAAAATGGGATTTGAGCTGAGTCATGAAGAAGCCAGGGAAACCTGGCAGGAGAGTAAAATAGAAGGAATCAGGAAGGACCAACTTCCAGTCCTGTCTCACACACTTACTAGCTATTTGAGCCTGAGTAAATCATTTAACCTTTGAACACCTCAGCTTTCTCATCTATAAAATGGGGGTACTAAAAGCACTTCAAACTAGCTATCTCAAGCTGGGCAAATCACTTAATCTTTCACTGCCCCCGGAAACTCATTAAGTCTAAATACCAGAGCAGCTGCCAATATTCACTGGCAGAAGTAGTTTCCTTACTTGGGGTTTCTTATACTGAAGAAATCACAGGTCCAGTCCAAATAAAATGCAACTGCTTCATGGGGTTATTTGGTGATTAAATGAAAAGATTATGAAATGCTTTGACACTATAAAATGATATATAAACACTGTCTCTTCTTAATTTCTTTCTCCTTTCCCATCTTTCTCTAACTCCTAAGCTTTCTTGTTTCCCCTGCATCCTTTCAGTCAGATTGTTTCTTCCTCTTTGCTCATCACCTCCTCTACTAACCCACTACTAACCTATAGATCCTACAAGGGTATAGACAGAGGATTATTGATTTAGAACTGGAAGGGACATTAGAAGCCATCACATGCAAGCACTTAATTTTCTAGATAAGGAAACTGAGGCCCAGAGAAATCAGGTGACTTTCCCAGGGTCATGCAACTGGTAAAGTGTCTCAGGTGGTATTGGATTCAGTTCTTTCTGACTCCAAGCTCAGAACACTCTTCACTGCATCACCTACCTGCCTACTTAAAAATAGTTTACATAGCTATTCAACCAACGTTTATGAAGTGCCTAATATGGGCAAGGCATTGGGCTAGGTTCTAGAGGAAAAAGAGATGCTGAATGAAACTTCTTTGTGAAGCCTTCATTTTACTTTGGCATTTGCAAATGTCACAACAACTCTATAAAAAGTGGTAGAGCAATTACGTTTATCCCCATTTCACAATAAGGAAACTGTCTCAGAAACAAGTAATCTGCCTCAGTGGCATACTTAATAAATGACAGCTTTGCAACTCAACCACAGGTGTCCAGAGCTGAAACCAAGTGTTCTTTTCACTATAGCCACACTATATATCAGAATAAGGAGCAGAATGCCCTTTGGCTAAATATTGAGGCTCTATCCAAATACAATCTAAAATAGTATCTGAGCAAGGAAGGAAGATCAGAAGTCCAAATGAATGGAGATTTGAATATAAAGAAAGAAAAGAAAAAGGGAGATCAGTTATAAATTTAATCCTCAGAGAATGTGTCCTCC
This sequence comes from Phascolarctos cinereus, assembly GCF_003287225.1. NCBI lineage: Eukaryota > Metazoa > Chordata > Mammalia > Diprotodontia > Phascolarctidae > Phascolarctos > Phascolarctos cinereus. Next base: position 79,685,084 of record NW_027555847.1, on the reverse strand, counting down.
AATGGTCCTATACTTAAGCACAGAAATTCACTCAGTGGAATCTGTGCAGTGATGTCACTATGATTCTGTTGAAACTTGGGATGGCTTCCACCTCCACCTTGTCCCTGACTTTGCTGAATAAGCAGTGGTCTGAAATGAGAGTAACTCTACTGTGGCTGATGGATATGTCTTGGACCACTGTCAGATGGTTCCTACTAATTTCAGAAAGTCTTCTGGAAACAATATCATCTGATAAGGGAATTTTTAATTTCATTCCCATACTTTCTCCCATGAACTATTTCTGACATTTTAATAGCAGGAGGTAACACAAGATCTTCTAACATGTAGGGTTTTTTAGTTTTGGCAATTAAATAAGAAGTTTTGCAAGCTGCTAGTAAATACTTTTCATTGTCAATAACAAATTTCTCAAAACATTATTTTTCTTTATTTGAAGATTTTAAAAGTCATTCAAGAAGAATGTTCAGAGTTATTAAGCAATACAGTTTTAAAATTTGAGTTTCCTAAAAAAATCATTAAATGAATGTCGGCTTGGGATTAGGACAGAATTTCCAACAAGTTCTGAAATGGCTCTAAATAAACTTCTGCTATTTTGTACTATGTATTTATGCAAAATGGCATTTTCAGCATTGATGATCATAAAACCAAAATATCAATCAACTCTGAAAAATGTTAAAGATGCTCTATGTCCTACAATATCAAATATTCCACCAAAATTTAATTCTTTATGTAAAAATAAACAAGCACATCCATCTCATTAGTATGTAAATTTGCTTTCATCTTCAATAAATGATAAGATTACATGTACACAAAAGAATTGTTTTAAAATCAAATTTCTATAAATAAATTCATATTTTAAAGTGACTAAATGGTGCTGTTAAGAAAAATGCTTATAATAGTCATAATACCACAAAAGACTTTAGTACTTAAGGTTAGGAAAAAAAGTTATCTTTACTAATGATCCTCATTTTTTTCATTCAAGGCTATAATCAAAAATGTTTTGCATAAGAAGTCCAAGTAAGCCTGTAAGATCTGAATATCTTCATTAGATTATAAAATATCTAGCCACTCCCAAAATGTTTTGGGGATTTCTTTTTTTTACTTTGAGTGGAGTAGGAACTAAGTTTTGTAAAATGTGTGTTTTCAGTAAAAGGAAAACTTACAGGATGTTAAAATTTTTAACAACGTAAAAGGTTGTAAGATCGATTTTACAAGTCAATAAATTTAATCATTTCCCTTTATTACAATTAATCTGTACTCTACCACAATCTCATCTCCTATGGTTTCACTGGAAACATCTTCAGAGAACTTCAGTGTGGGACAGTGTGACAGGAATGATATGTACCTTATTGTTTTCTCATATAATCTTGATTTCTTCTTCTAGATCTATTTTGAAAGTTTTTCATTCCATGTAGTTCAGATTATGAAAATTTAATATGGCAACATCTATTAAAATGACATTCTTAATTTTTTGTTGATCAATATTTTATCTGGACGATTGTGGGCAACATTTCTGTTTTTAATAATAGAGTAGCTCCAGTGAATTTTATTGAATCCTCAAGGATATCTTGAAGAATGAATTTTCAGTGTGTGAGTTTGCCATAGATTGGTTTGTGAAAGATGGTGAGCCTCTTGTTAGGTATTCAATAGATGCTAATTTTTGCAGACTACAAAGATTGCTTGGTTGCTACCAGTTTCTTCCATAATAATCATTGATAAACATGAACTTCATAGGATAACCTGTCTATAATTTCTCGTGGCAGTCATCTGGTCTCTCTGAGCCTGCCAGTAGGCAGTGTTCTTTTTCCTTTCTGATCTCATTACATTTTATTTGCAGTTCTCCCTTCCAGTTATTATATTCTATTTTGCATTATACTTTTATGTGCATGTCTTTTCTCACCTACTAGAGTGTAAGTTCATTAAAGGGAGAAACCATGTTTTATTTATCTTTTCTTCTCCCACCTCTTATAGCTCTCTGGCACATAATAAAATGATTGGACCATAGACCTAGAGCTTTGAGGGACTTTAGAATCTATTTCAACTCTGTCATTTCAGAGATGAAGAAACTAAGATCTAGGATGGAGGGAAGGAAAGAAAGAAGGAGAAAGAAGGAAGAAGGAAAAAAGAAGGAAGGAAGGAGAAGGAAGGAAGGAAGGAAGGAAAGAAGGAAGGAAGGAAGGAAGGAAGGAAGGAAGGAAGGAAGGAAGGAAGGAAGGAAGGAAGGAAGGAAGGAAGGAAAGAAACTAAGATCCAACTTTACATGGGTAGTTAATGCCAAAGTAGAGATTTGAACCCAGGTCTTCTGACTACAGGGCCTATGTTCTTTTTACTGTGTTTTATGAATGCATGAGAATAAGTTAATGAATGAGATGCTTCATGTCCTTTTGGACCATTAAGAACTTCATTTATTTGAATTTTAAGGACCAAGACTAAATGAATGAATAGTTTAACAATAGTAAGAATAAAATGACATGAACTTTGGTTATATTAAGGGCAAGATAGTGCATGCAATGAAGGATAATTTTCCCATACTCTGCCCTAATCAGATCATATCTCTAATATTGCATTCAGTTCTAATTTCCAAATTTTCTGAAAGAGTTTGAGAAATTGAAGTGCATCTTGTGGAAGGGGACAAGAATAGTGAGAGGCTTAGAGACCACACTATATAAAAATCAGTTGAAGTAACTTGAAAGTAAAGGGCTTTATCATTCTAAAGTGCTTTATAAAGGGGAGTTTTTCTGATATAGTCAAGTAGGTTATTTTCAGTTGGAGACCTGAGCAGTTCACTCAGTGGCTTTCCATCATGGCCCTTTGCCTTCCCTGATTTAGGGAAGCAGTCCAACCCTATTACTGTAACATTTGCCAGACACTGCTGATTCAATAGTAACCAAAGGAAAGAAGTATGCAGAAAACCCACAGAAATTCATAAAAATGCCATGCAAGAAAAAAAGAAACAAACCATCAAATATATGCTTTTTAATTATGCAAGGGAACCAATTTGTAAGTCAATGGGTAGATTTAATTGCATTATCATAGGACATACTTCAGTATAATAAATGCATTCCATGGTACCACCATCAAAGAGGGGGAAAAAAAGGCATAATAAAAATGAATAGAGCATTACAGCAGGCAGCCCAGGATAAATACCATACATTGGAATATTAACCACAAACTCAATTAGCTCTAAGTTATGGGAGAAACAGACTTCCCATCTGCTATAAGAAGCATAGAATGGAGAAATTTAATTACCCAAATTTTAATTTACAATTGGAAAGAACAGTAATATTCCTGCCTCAATAAGTCTATTTGTTACACAAGCAGAGTTATGTTATGAAAAGAATAGTGGATTTGGAATTAGAAGGAAGACTTGAGCCCACTCAGCTACATACTACTTGTTTAATTCTGGGTGAGTGTGAATCTTGGTGCCTTGATTTCTTCCTCAGTAAAATGAGGGAGTCAGACTATATGATTTCTAAGATACCTTCCAGCTCTAAATCCTCTGAAATACTATGTTTAAAAATGCCCCAAGCCATTGCTATCCTCACATGCATGACATGTTATTGCCAAAAGCACTGTAAAATTATGTTTTCTTTAAAGGGGGGCAGATGTTTTCAGGAAAATTCTTTAAGTTGACTTTGTAGGTTCCTTTCTTTTTTTTGAATTATACCAATGTACCTGACACAGATCAAAACAGACTAATGAACCTATGTTAAGGTATATGACGAAATTCAAATCTTTTGAAGGTCTCTCATGTGCAAGAGACAACAGACTTGTTTTGCTTGGCCCCACAGGGCAAAATTGGAGCAATGCAAAGGAGTTGAAACAAAGCCAAAGTTGAACTCAATGCAAACAAACAAACAAGCAAAAAACCTAACAAAGAGATTGAAAAATGGAATGCCTAATGTGTGTTTCTTCACTTAGGAGTTCTTCAAACAGATAGTTTCTTATGTCCTCTTATTAGCAATTCTTGATCAGCTATGTGTTGGATGAGATTGCTGCTGGCATCCTTGCCCACTCTAAAATCCTATGACTCTGTAATATATCAATGCCACTTGGGTAGGAAAAACTGGGAAAAAAAAATCATTGAAGTGGCCATACTTACAAGGTATCTTCCAGAATCTTTGAAAAGAAAGTACAGACAATTAAAACCAACATTCCAAGAATGGCATTGCTCCTTATTTAGTTTCTATGAAGTGCAAATAGCTCCATATTGTCTTTTTAATTGTGGAGGCAGACCATTTTGAAGCACCACACACCACTGAACATTTTTTCCATTTGAAAATGTAATATATTAAACTCATATTTCCATATAATATTAGAAATGGGTTACTTGAAATCAGAATGTTTCAAGGATGGGGAACCTGCAGTCTCAAGGCCCTCTAGATCCTCAAGTGTGGCCCTTGACTGAATGTACAGGTGTCCCACACCTTGTGGGTCACACCTCTGGAGCTGACACTATGTTCTAATATATGCCACTTCATCTTGCTATGCCTCAATTTTCCTGATCTGTAAAATGAGAGGAGCTGGAGTAGCTAGATGACCACTAAGATTATTAGTAGTTTTAACATTTTATAATTTTAAGTAGCAGGCATCAGATGGCTCTGTTTCTATCCTGACCATTCTGTATGCAGCTGAATACTGGGAGAGCTACGATTCACATTATGGAGGCCCTGGAGAGGTTAGGTTATGCTCCTTGAAGATGAGGAAGAGAGGGGGCAGTCAGAGGCTAGGAGGGTTTTTAAATAAGAAGATGTTTTTGGGGCACTATAAAAGATGAGAATGGGTGAAAAAACAGATTGGTAAGGACAGAATTAAAAAGGAAGGGAGAATTATAATTCAGCTAGTTATAATATCATTGGCTCCCAAATCAGAGGAACTAGGCTCAAAATGTTGAGGTAAATGACAAGACTGAAGTCTCCTCTGATGCTTATTAACTAGTCTTGGGTAATACACTTAAGGTTCCTGGGCCTCTGTTTCCTTATCTGCAAAATGAAGGGGGGTGGACTTGATGACTTCTCAGGATCCTTCCAGCTATAAACTTATGATCTTGTGACAAGATAAAATCCAGATGTGCTTCTGAATAATTGCATTGTTTTTCCATCTTCTAAGCTCATCAACAATATGATAATCTTGATGTCATGGAAAACACCATGTATGATCATTTTTTGTCTTCTAATAGTATCTAGTATGACAAAATGGGTGCATACTCTATAGTTATTAAATTGAAATATATATATAAGAAACTATGATAATATATATATTGTCTATATATAATATTATATATATAATCATAGTTTCTTTACCATATCCCTGTCTCCTGACAGAGGTGGAAAACTTATGTTTTCCTTCTATTTCATGACCAAAAAATGGGACAACTGAGGATCCTTCTTCTGCCTGTGCCTACTGCCACATAAAAACATCACAAGCTTCCATTGGAATATGATGTAGGCACAATCTTAAGCCTGATTTTTTTTTTATCCAAGAAATGCTTAAATTCTTCAGCCTGTACATTAATCTTTTTAAATGGCAGTGAGCATTAAATGGAACTGCCTTTGAAGTACAGTGTATTCTGTACTTGGAAATGTATTTATTGAGAAATATTAACATATCAAATCTTATTTTTTTCTAATTACTTTCTTTATGAAGTTGAATAGAAGTTACTTTGTGGAAAGGAAGCGTTTAACACCAGTATATGATAAAATTCAACTTAAGAAAAGGGAGAATTTTTGAAACTCAATCAGCAGAGGATAAAACATTTTGTGATAAAATGTAAATAATTTGCTAAGTAGTAATATCTGAAAAGTTGAAATTTGTTCCATATTTGTAATCAGAAGGTCAAAGTCAAGGATTTGGGTAGATATAGTTAAAGACAATGACTCAAGAAGTCATTCCATTTTTTTTTCAAGCTCTTGTCTCCAATATCTTAAAGCAGGAAAAATCAGACCATATTTCCTACCTTTCTGTGGATAATGCAGACTCTTGGAAATTAACATATTAACTTGGGCTAAAGAGAGGAACACTGAAACACCTGAGGCTATGATCAAACAGATTCCCCATAGAAACATTACAATAATTAATTCAAATTCTGGAATTAAGTCAATATGTAAAATCTATTATATAAAATATGTCTAGGAACTGAAGAAAATAGTCTCTACCAGGAGGATCAGTTCCCCAAATCTCCAGGTGCCCTCCTAGAGCTTATTTTCTTCAGTTCACAGATCTATTTACCTCTTTAGGAATATTCCCTAAAACATACAGCAGAGGACACTTAGAGATCTGATGAATTGAATGTTCAGCTAGAACCTATTTTCTGCAGTTCACAGATATGTTTTGTTTAACATTTTTCTATATATTGCATTTCTGTGTAATGAGCTATGATGGTGCTTTATAGCACAGTCATGGACAAACAAAATTATCTTTGATGCCAGTAAAGGCTTTGAAGTATTTGGAAAACCAATTTATATGTAAATTTGCACACCCAATTACTCAGTGTGGTTAGAATAATAATAGTAATTATCCTTGAATACACAATACTATAATTATATAAAACATATTGATAATTTCAAAAGCTCAGTAAATAACTCTCAAAACAAGAAAACTGTGAGATAGTGACTGAAGAAAAAGAAAACAGTAATGTAAGTGATGAAAAGGTCACAAGTCAGGCAATTTGTTATTCACAGGCATGCAAGTATGGGGCTCCCCTACTCCACAATCCCACAGGAAAGAAAGGGAGTGGTAGCTCAGGCATATAGTGGGACATATATCCCAAGTAAGAACATAGATCTCTGAGTTTCTGTCTTTATATATGCTGTTGCTGACCAGTTCACAAGGACTAAGGGGGTGGGGATAGGGGGCGTGGGTTTCTTTGAGATAGTCAATTTTTGAGCAGTTCATACTAAAACATCCCCACCCCCCTTATCAACCATAAGGGCATTGTGATTAGGAAAGTTTGCTAACTTTGCATGCTTGGATTAAATAAAGTTGGCTAAACTGATTTTAATCAGAAAAACTTCGCATACTTGCCTACATAAAATTTACTAAATCAGTATTGTGCATGTAAGGATTTCCCAGCACACAGGCAAGTCAATAAGTGGTCAAACATGGAGTCATTTCTGTCAGCTAGGGCCTAGGAATAGGCCAGTCCTCACAGAAAAACAAATTGGGATCTTCATGCTGATGCAAGAAAAAAAGATTAATGGAACCAGTGTTCTTGCCTTTCTCAAAAACCAAGCACATTAACATTAATAACACAATCAACTCTTCAAGTTAGCTATTGGGCTATCTTCAAAGGACAGCATGGATTACAAAAACTAGATTGAGTGGCTTTAAAAAATTCAAAATGATGCCATATCTGCCCATAATTTATAGTATAAAATCTTAACAAAAGAAGCAACACAATAAAATGCACAATGTCAGAGAGGCAATAAAGTTGATGAATGAGATTTTTGCAGATGTTCAGATCATGACTCTAAAAGGGAACCATCATTATCCCTTTGAATGCACCCTCCTTTAGATCTGAATGAAAAGAGTTGATAACTCCCCCAGATGAGTAGCAAAAATTTCTCTGTGTTGATCCCTGAAAAGTCAACTTAGTTGGAGGTTCGCTTACTACATTGGGAAAAAAAAATTGAGACATATTTTGTTTAATCCAATATTGCTTTCAGTCCTCTTAAAGAGGAAGCTTAATTAAAAACAGTATTGCTCCAATTAGCCCATCCTTTCCACTTTGAAATATTTCCTTTGTATAAGAAGATGGATGTGCATCATTTTCAAATTCCAGGTACTACACATAATTAACTTCTACACGGAATAGAGAAAGCAGTGACAGATCTGAACAGTTATACCAGCAACTAAAATTGATCCTTTTCTCAACATGACCAAGATTATGAGTAAGGATATTTAAAGTGGGCACTAAGAGATGTCATTTAAGGGAAGTTTCTCAGTATTTTTACCTCCAGAGTGTGTGTGTGTATGTGTGTGTGTGTATGTATGTGTATACATATATACTTGCATATATACACAAATATATGTGTTTATATGTATGCATACATATACGTGTGTATATATATTATATATACACATATATGTATATATTATATACATATATATATATACATATATATATATATATATACACACACACACACTCATCTACCTTATCTATACCTTATCTACCTCAGAAGAAAAGAAAGAAAAAGAAAAGAAGCAAGTTTAGGAGCCCTTTGTTTAGTTCTTATGAGGGTGAATGTGTTAAATTGTCATGTTCCTAAGGACAAAAAAATAAAAATCCTTCTCATATTCCTAATGCCTAGAAAGCTCCTTCCACATTACTATGTCTTAACTGACAATTGATATCTGTTACATTGAATTGAATTACACATAATTCAGATGAAGGTGGGTCAAAATCCCATTTTGATTGATTAAGCCATGGCAATGGAGAGAAGTGCCCTTACCATTGCTCTATTTCAAGCCACACGATGTCAAGAGGACATGAAGATGAATCCCAGTAGTGACCTCTGTGGTGGAAATATATAAAGAGATGATCAAGAGTTGCATAGCATAGGCTGCCTTGAACGGGTTGTGATATGTATCATTGAAGGGCATGAAATGTACTGATGAGATCAGAGCTCTAATGTGAATACTAAAGTACTTGGGAAATAATAACAAAATGTTATTAAAAGCCAAGATAATTGCCTAGAAAAACCCAAATACCCCAATATCCCAGGATTATAGAAATTATGCTAATTATGGACTAATTCCTTCTCCTAAAAAAAAACAAAAACAAAAACCCTATTATACATGTCATATATAATTGATGGATCATTCTGAATAATGGATCATTCATATTACTAAATCTATAAGGACCAGGGCAGCTAGGTGGCATAGTGAATACAGCACTGGCCCTGAAGTCAGGAGGACCTGAGTTCAAATAAGGCCTCAGACCAAAACACTTAACACTGACCAGGGCAAGTTACTTAACCCCAGTTGACTAACAGAAAAAAAAAACCCAGCAAAAAAAAAATCTATAAGGATCAAAACTAACATGGAGGGAGGAACACTGGTGGAGGAATGACTAGGAAGGCTATGCAGAGGTGAAGAGGGCATAGTGAAGGGATGAAGAGAATCAGTTTTACACAGCAGCGATCATGAATGTCATGAGGGATAAAACTATTTTAATGGTGAGAGTGGTGGTCCTATGAACATATGATATTGACAGTGATTTGCAGATTATAGGGTTTTTCTAAGTATAAAAGACTAAGAGCTTTAGAAAATAAAATTCACCATAATGCTGTATTAATTATAGTATCACATGGGCCTATAGAATAAGAGTACAGTCCAAATTTCCCTGCCCCATTTTAACTTTAATAACTTAGCTTGATAATACATTTCTCAGTTATTCAATCACATATAGAATAAGCATGAAAAGTTCTCCACACTCATGGGTTGGTTGAACAAGAATAATTTTTGGATGTGTGTTACAAAACTTGGCCATGCTCCAGGGGTCATCTATACATTACCAAGCTACTTAGAGTCACATGAAAGATTTCACCTGTGATGTTCAGCAAAACTCCTAAGAAAGAATCACATCGAGGGGAAGGCTCTGGCTTTGGCTCAGGGTTTCTCCCCATCCTTTACTCACGACCCTAAGCACTTTGGCTGGGAGAGGATCTTACAAGCTTTGAAGAGTATGGAGCATGGAAGATGCTGGAATTCTTGTGTTACTATTGGTGTCCTACCTGCATCCCTAGATCAGCTGATGGCAGCGTCTGTATCAGGAACCAAGTATGGAAGAGTACAGATTCACAACGCTTAAAGGAAACTTCCTGAGTACCCTATGAATGGGAGATGTGGATTTCCAGCAGCTATGAGTTATCATTTTGCCACATATGATGGGCAAAATTGAGCCCAATTTCTCCTGAACTTCATATATGCTTCAGAGATAGTTTGGCAGTTTGGCATAGACTTTTGTGAGGATGTTTTGGACTATCTGTTCTTGGATATAGCTTCTTAGTAAATATCCCTTTCCAAAACTTACTTAAAGATGCCTGACTGAATTGATTCTCAACTGATAATCTTGAAAGAAGAATATTGGTGGTGGTGGAGGTCAAGCCAATGTTGCTAAAGAATCACTCCAGAATTCTTCAGGCTATCTCTACAGCCCTAAGGGAAAGATGCAGTCTTTCCCCAGGACTTCAGAATCGACTATGAGATTTCGGATTGACATCGTCAGAGGTTATATGAACTACATTAGACCTTGAAGGCCATTTTATTATAGCAATATGTCTCAGTTCAGGACTGAATTCTGGCTATCCTCAATGGGGGAGGGAGAAGTGAGCAAATTAATGAATTACAGCCCAATTTATAGTTTTATTATCTGTGCCAGGGGGCAACTAGGTGGCACAGTGGGTAGAGCTCTGGCCTTGGAGTCAAGAGGACCTGACTTCAAATCCAGCCTCTGACACTTACTAGCTGTGTGACCTGGGGCAAGTCACTTAACCCCGATTGCATCACCAAAACTAACTAACTAACTAAATAAACAAAATTATCTGTGCCAGATAATTTGTTAAAATGAAGACATTTCTACAACCAATCAGGATATCTCTTAGTACCCAGGAGCAGATGAGAATGTGATTAAATTTCAATGCATATTTGGATTTCACACTTTTGAATTTCTGTAAGTCTAGTCAATGCTTTCATTACTAAAAGCTATGGTTAAATATGTGATCTTGCCATTCTGAGCTGGTGGGGGAAAAATATGACTAACTTTCAAAGTGAGGAAGCAGAGTTTAATATTACTGTGATAAGGTAACAAGAAATCAATATAGGTTCATTCACGGGGATATGACATAATAAATGTAATGTTTTAGGAAGATGACTTTGACAATACCATGAAGGATAGATTACAAAAGTTGGAGTGATTATAGGCAGAGAGACTAGGGAGAAGGCTGTGGAAGTCAACTTACTCTGAGGTGATAATAAAACTTGGAATGAAAATCAAACTGAGAAACATTTTAAGGAAGAATTAAGGAAGGGTTTGGTTAAAGATTAGACATAGCACATGGTGAAGGAGAGGTTTCCTGATTTCTATCCTGAGCAACTGGAATGATGGCCATGATATCGATAGAGGAAGACACTTTGGAGACAGAAAATGGGGAGATGAAAAATAAGAGTTGGGATGTTTGGAGTATTAACTATTTGGGGACATGCAATTGATGATATACCATGCATATGCAAGTATAAAAACAGAACTGGCATAAGCTTAAGATGTAAGCTTGTACGTAATCCTCATGGGGTGCTACTTGAAGCCTTGAAAATAGATGAGTTTTTCAAGTGAGAGAATATAAACAGTATTATAAATAGTATTATAGAATAATACTAAGTATAATAGGTAGAAACAACATTATAAATAGCATTATAAATATAATACATTCCTGAAGGAAAAAAAATTAATCGTACCAGCAAAAGAGATAGAGGCAAAGTGTTATGGAATCTAAGAGAGAGCTGGACTGCAAGAAGAAAGGAGGGCCAACAGTATGGTATCAAAACAAACATGATGAAGACTAAGAAAAGAACAACTTTTGGCCAGAGAGAGAACATTAGACATTCAAGGATGATTTTCAGAGGATTATGAGTGAACAAGAATAGGATTTCAAGGGTACTCAGTTTACCATCAATGCCCAGACAAAGCACATAAACTTGAATCTGAAAATCATGGTCCAGGAGGTGCAGGATCCTCATGATTGGAAGGAAAGGTTAACTAGATAAACTAGAGTAAGAATGGCAGAGTTTCCACAGACCAAACCTGAATCTACCCAACGATAAGAATCACAGAAGTTTTGAACTAGAAGAAACTTGAGTCATGGTTTAATCCAACCCATACCTGAAAGAGAATTCCCTAAGCAACATAGCAGAGAAGCAGTATCACTTAACAGCAAACTAGGAAGGACAGAGGACAACAATCAGAAACAAGATCAGACGTCAATGCATACAGGTCTTTTGGCAAGGTTAGCTCTAGAAATTTAAGGTAATTGAAGCTAATTACATGAGGACCCATGAATACCAAAAACCAAGAACAACAGAGTATAAGCGGAACCCAAGGAACCTCTAAGCCCTGTACAGGGCTTTCAAAAAATCCTATTTGCCCACATCTTCTGACATGATTGGAGTGGAAACATATAGGTTTTACCTATTTTTCAATTAAAATGCAATTCAGAATAATACAGGAATAACTTTAGATGTGTTTGTTGATTCATTAAATTTTTCAACTAAATTTTTTTAAAATTTTTCCTGGAGATCTATTTTTTTGAATCTCTATCATAAATCACAGAGGCATAAAATTACCAGATCTGAAGGAATGTTAGTTGTCATGGAGTAAACTTTAACCTGGATTGGTATGATTATATTTCCAAGGTCACCCAGCAAATTTGTGGTAGAGCTGGGATTATATCGAATTAAACTTTTCTTGGTTCTTAGCCAAACATTCTCTTCAGTAAGCCATGCCAACTCTACCTTAACATGCTCATTGACATCAATTGAATGAAGCCTTAGAATTATTGGAGATCCTAAGTAGTTCTTGTATCACCATTGATGATTTTTACAATGTTCTCATGTTTATTCTCATTATTATTTGATTTTAAAAATTATTGCCTCTGTGCAAATACTAAAGCTATCAATACACATAAAATTTATGGAAGAAGCAATTAATATAATTCAAATACAGTATCCTTAAAAAGTGATCTTTTCAAGTAAGAGTAGTTTAGAAGAAAGAGCTTCACATGCAGCTGTGGCTATCTGAAAGCTGGTCAGTGCTACAGAAATCTCATATTCATTTTCTTTTTTTTTTCTTTTTTTATTAACTTATTCTGATTTATCAACGATCACTTCCATATGCTTTTGAGTTTAAAATTTTTCTCCCCCTTCCTCCCCACCACCCTCCCAAAGACACCTCACAATCTGATATAGGCTATACATATACATTCCTATTAAACATATTTTCACATTAGTGATGTTGTAAGTAAGAATTAGAGCCAATAGGAGGAACCACCAGAAAGAGGAAACAAAACTCAACAGAAGAAAAAAATAACAAATAGTATGCTTTGATCAGCATTCAAATTCTATAGTTCTTTCTTTGGATGTGGATAGCATTTTTCCATCATGAGGCCTTCGTAGGTGTCTTAGATCCTTGTATTGCTGGGAAGGGTTAAGTTTATCAATATTAGTCATCACACAACATGGCTGTTATTGTGTACAATGTTCTCGTGGCTCTGCTCACATTCATTTTCTTAGAGATAAAATTTGTATGCTACCAAAATGTACCAGTTATGGTAAACAAACACTTTAGGAAGAAGTATGTGATGTCCTTGGAGGTAAGGACCATAACAGTTAAAATTTTTGCTTTCCCAGTTCATTGCTTAGTGGTTGCATATATTTCCTTGCAAAGGATCTGGGGTTAGGGTTAGGATCTCATTTACGTGGCTACTCCCTCTAGTGATATGTATGTTATCCATTCATGCCAGCCCACTCTGTGCAGACCCTGGGCAAGTCATTTAACTCCATTTACCTCAATTTCCTCATCTGTCAAATGAGCTGGAGAAGGGAATGGCAAACCACTCTAGTATTTTGCCAAGAAAATCCAGTTCATATCTTCCCATAACTCAACTACTCTGTATCCAGTCACCATTCTGGGGTCCTTCTGGGAGGCCTCTTCATATTGAATAGGTACCAATGGAGACTTGTAGCATTTAAAAATTTCAAGAGGCATAATTTCTGAGTAATTAATTAGTCATTTTATTAATAATGCTAGCATTTTAATAAAAAGAGGTCTGTGGCCTCAAATGCTAAAGACAATCATGGTGGTGGGGTCACAGCTTATATGCCTTTGGAAGAGAGGTATTCCTAAGGGTGGAAATCAATTCTGATTGGTTAAAAATTAATTAGAGAATGAATATTACAATGAAGGGCTTAGTGTAACATCATGTCACTCTTGGACAGGGAGACTATCCCTATACCCAGACCACCCCCAGCCTTGGGCAATCAAGACAAAGGATCTACTTGATTGAGTGGGATTCACCTTAGATTAGAGATTCATTGTAAGGTTGGGTTGGGTCTGATAGAGGACACAGTTCAACCTTCAGAGATGGAGTTTTTAAAATGAGGATTTTAGAAAAAGAGGGAGCTCTGGCTCTCCCCAAATCATTGGTTATTAATAATAACTTCTGTTGGAATGTGGGTAGTCTATCTCTTCTCTCTTCTCAATATGTGACCAGATCTGACCACATTTTTTTTTTGCCACTGTATTTCTGTGATGAAACCCCTTATGTCACTTTTATCTTATTCCTCATTTGTAACAGTTGCAACAATGTGATATTATCTCCTTTGTGCTTTTCCAGTGACATTTGAGAGATCCTCAAATTTAATTCTCTATACATCAATATTCCATGACTTGTAGCCACCTAACATTAATGAAAGAATAGGTATTAAAATTATGCATCTTATGTATTTAATTTGTGGATAGATGGAGAGGACTTGTTAACTTAATGCCTAAATTCTACGAGATCTTGTAGCCTAAATTCAACTCTTGCATTGAATTGGCAGTAAATTAATAGAGAGTTTATAAGCATAAGCCTATTATCCTATTCTTCAACCCCTAATGCATGTATCTTAATCTGATCTGAAATAAGTTTACTCTTCACTTTTCAAATGCCTTAGTTTCTTCCCTCTGAGCTCAGTATCTCTTCTCTTAAAAATTAAAAAAAAACCTTGCTGAAAACTTGTTTTATTAGGCAATTGGGGTTGAGTGACTTGTCCAGGGTCACACAGCTAGTAAGTGTCAAGTGTTTGGTCTGAGGCTGCATTTGAACTCAGGTCAACCTGACTTCAGGGCTGGTGCTGTGTCCTCTGTGCCACCTAACTGCCCCATTTTTGATATTCATTCTTGAAGAGAACTATGCCATCAGGTAGGTGATACCATGACATGCAAGTGAATTGCATGTAAGTAAGGGAGGGCTGTGCAAAGTCACCTTGAGTCCAGTGGCAAGATATAGATCAGGAAGACTGGAGATGGCCCTGGATGCAGTGGGAGATATTGGCTTTTTTAAGCTAAGGTTTTTAAATGGTCTTAATTTGAGTTTGACTAATAGGTTCCAAATTAAGGCCCACTTAGTTATTTTTTGGGCCTTGATTGGCTCAGAGTGGATGTAAATAGCAATCATTTCTATTTTGGCCAGAAAACTTGAGAATTTTCTCCTCCCACATGGTCTCTCACTGTATCCAGGGTCATCTCCCCTTGTCCTCATCAATATCTTGCCACTGCACCCAGATGGTTCCAGAGGAGAAAGTGAGGCAGGTGACTTTGCACAACCTTCTCTCACTTAAATCCAGTTCACTTGAATGTCATGGCATCACCTCCCTGATGGCATGGTCTTCTTCAAGAGTGAAGGACAAGGGCGGAGCCAACATGGTGGAGTAAAGCAGTGACTTGCTTGAGCTCTCCTCCAAATCCCTCCAAATACCTGTAAAAAATGGCTTTAACCAAATTCTAAAGCAGCATAACCCACAAAAAGACAGAGTAAAACAAATTTCCAGCCCAAGACAATCTGGATGGTTGATCAGAAAGGTATATCATGCCGGGAGGGGAGAGGAATGCAGTTCCATGTGTGGGTGCTGGCCTAAGCAAACCTGGAGTAGGCCTCAGAGGACTGAATTACAGGCAGCAGTGGTGGTTTCCAGACTTCTCAACTCATGAACCAGAAGAAGTTACGTCAAAGCTCCTACATCCAAAGCCTACAAGAAAAATATGAGTTGATTCCAGGCCATGGAAGAGCTCAAAAAGGATTTTGAGAAGCAAGTGAAAGAAGTAGAGGAAAAACTGAGAGTGATGCAAGAAAATCATGAAAAACAAGTCTACAACTTGCTAAAGGAGACCCAAAAAAATACTGAAGAAAATAACACCTTAAAAAATAGCTTAACTCAAATGGCAAAAGAGGTCCAAAAAGCCAATGAGGAGAAGAATGCCTTAAAAAGCAAAATTGGCCAAATGGAAAAGGAAGTCCAAAAGCTTACTGAAGAAAATACTTCCTTAAAAATTAGAATGGAGCAATTAGAAGCTAGTGACTTTATGAGAAATCAAGACACTGTAAAATAAATTCAAAAGAATGAAAAAAATAGAAAACAATGTGAAATATCTCATTGGAAAAACAACTGACCTGGAAAACAGATCCAGGAGAGATAATTTAAAAATTATTGGACTATCTGAAAGCCATGATCAAAAAGATAGCCTAGACATCATCTTTTAAGAAATTATCAAGGGAAACTTCCTTGATATTTTAGAACCAGAGGGCTAAATAGAAATTGAAAGAATCCACAGATCTCTTCCTGAAAGAGATCCCCAAAGGAAAACTCCTAGGAATATTGTAGCCAAAATCCAGAGTTCCCAGGTCAAGAGAGAAAATATTCAAGCAGCCAGAAAGAAACAATTCAAGTATTGTGGAAACACAATCAGGATAACACAAGATTTAGCAGCTTCTACATTAAGGGAACACTGGACTTGGAATATAATATTCTGGAAAGCAAAAATATAGGATTAAAGTAAAGAATCACCTACCCAGCAAAACTGAGTATAATCCTTCAGGGGAGAAAATGGAAATTCAGTGAAATAGAGGACCAGTGAAAAGACCAGAGCTGAACAGAAAATTTGTCTTTCAGATACAAGACTCAAGAGAAACATGAAGAGGTAAACAGAAAAGAGAAATCATAAGAGACTTATTAAGATTGAACTGTTTACATTCTGCGTGGAAAGATGATATTTGTAACTCATGAGTCCTTTGTCAGTATTAGAGTAGTTGGAGGAAAAAAATATATGTACATATAAGTAGATATAGATATGGATAGAGATAGATAGATAGATAGATAGATAGATAGATAGAGGGTACAGAGTGAGTTGAAGATGAAGGGGTGATATCTGGAGAATAAAATTAAGGGGTAAGAGAAGATTATGCAGAGAGAAGAAGAAAGGGAGAGGTAGAATGGGGTAAATGATCTCACATAAAATAGACAAGAAAAGCCTTTTACAGTGGAGGGGAAATGGGGGAAGGTAAGAGGGAGTGAGTGAATCTTATTCTCATTGGATTTGGCTTAAGGAGAGAATAACATACACACTCAATTGGGTATGGAAATCTATCTTACCCTACAGGAACATGGGAGGGGAGGAGAGGACAAAAGAGCAGAAAGATGAAAGAGAGGAGGGCAGATTGGGGGAGGGGGTAATAAGAAGCAAACACTTCTAAGAAGAGACAGGGTCAAAAGAGAATAGAATAAATGGGGGGGGATAGATAAAGGGAAGTATACTTAGTTTTTCAGGACATGACACTATGGAAGTGTTTTGCATGACTACACCCGTGTAACCTGTATCAAGTTGCTTGCCTTCTCAATGAGGGTGGGTGGGGAGGGAGGAAGGGAGAATATTTGGAACCCAGAGTTTTAAAAACAAAAGTTAAAAAAAATGTTTTCACATGCAACTGGAAAATAAGCTATATAGGAAATGGGGTATACAAATCTATCCTACCCTACAGGAAAATTGAAGGGGAAAGGGATAAGAGAAGTCGGGGAGAGATAGAAGGGAGGGCAGATTAGAAGAATAGGTATTCAGAATGCATGCCATCTTGGGGTGGGGGGAAGGACGAGAGAAGGAAAAATTTAGAACTCAAAATCTTGTGGAAATGAATGTTGAAAACTAAAAATAAATTATTAAAAAAAAATTAAAAAAAACCCAAACAAAACAGAACGAAGGACAAACAACAACAACACTGTTGTAAAAGAACTTGTATGACCAGGGTGACTAACAGCAATGCTATTAAAAGGTAAATGCACTGCTTCACAGCAGGTAAATTCAGATACAATCTACCTTGTTTTGTTATTACTTTTGTATTGTTAAGGGAAGGGGAAAAAAACCCCAAAAAACAAAACCCATATTTCTCATGTCTTGCCTGCCTTAACCTTTACATGACACTGGCCTCCATTTTGTTCTTTTTTTTTTATTTTGTTCTATTTTAAACAACAACAACAACAACAAATCATTTCTAGGGCTCCCCTTCTTCACGCCCCTCCTTAGAAAAAATCATTTCTTTCTCCATCCCAGAACCTGATCTTGAGAGTTCACAAAGTCCTTACAAGAATAAAAGTGGAAAACTCAATCATTTCAATCAATCAATGAGTACTTATTAAGCCCCTGGTGCATGTAGTTTTAGAACCTATAATTTAGTGTTATGCCAAGTTCTGGGAATGTCAAATAAACAGTTAAAAACTATAGACATTTATCATGGGAAGAATATTAAATGATGTGCCTTAGAAAGGACAGGAACTGTATCTGTGAGTTTGTTGGCATAGGGAACTTCCAGATATGGAAATTCTACCAATGAAGGCCAGTAATTTCTCTGCAATTTAGCATCTTAGAGAGTTATCTAGGTCACTGAGAGGTTTGCCCAGAGATGAACTCAGGATTTCCTGACTTTAAGAATAAATAGCTCTCTCTCTCTCCAAAATGTTTGTTTAATTAATGAAACATTGTTGCTTCGTCCTTTACCTCATTCTCCTCCTCTACCCCTCCCTCTCTTTCTCCTCTTCTTTTTTTTTTTTTATAATTTTCTCCTCCAGCTAAGAGTCTTCTAAGAGAGCTGGATTTAGGATGAGAAGATCTAAGATCAAATCCTGACATAGGTACAAATAAGTTGTGTTACCCTTAGAAACTTAATCAGCCTAAGTTTCTTCAGCTGAAAAATGGGGATACTTATCTTACAGATTTCTTGGGGGGATCAAATGAAGTAATAGATGTGCTAAACACTTTGCAACTCTTAAAGTACCATAAAAATATCATCTATAATAGGTGATCCAATCACTCAGCCTCTGGGCTGGCAGTCAGGTAGAGCTGAGTTCATATTCTCCAAAGAATTCTGTGACTTTAGCCAAGTCAGGCCCAGCCTCAGTTTTTACACCTTTAAAAAAAATGAAAAGCTGTACTCTGTGGCCTCTAATGTCCCTTTACTCTTAAATCTCTGGTTGATCCTATTGTTCCTTTTTTTTTTGTCTAGATGTTGCCAAAGAAGCAATTTAATAGATTACCCTCCAACCCTCCCAACACCTTAGATTATCTTCACTGATTGATAGTGAATCCTCTACCACTGGACTGGTATGTAAGACCTGACCTGAAGAATTCAGACCACCTGAATATAGATTAACAACTATTGATAGAATGCAAGCTCCTTGAAAGCAGGGACATTTTATTTATTCTTTTCTTTCTTCAATATATATAGCACAGTACCTTGGACATAGCTGGAACTTAATACATACTTGCTGGGTTGTTGAATTGTACACTTTTATATCATGCCTGCCTTCTCCAGGAAATCCCTCATTATAAAATGTCATTATCCTGGAAGATTACATCTTCCACTCACATGCTCCCCTGATTGGACCATCTGACTAGAGGGCATCCCACTCTCCCTGCTTTTCAGCTTTCTTCTTTTTTTTTTTCCCTTAATATTGTCTTCCGCATTAGATTGTAAGCTCCTGGAGGAGACCATTTTTTTAACTTGTATTTGTATCTCCAAGACATCACACAGGACCTGGCACATAGTGGGTGCTTAATAAATATTTATTGACTGACAGTGTTGAAATGAATACTGTCCCTTGTAAAGAAAAAAAGTGAAGAATGTGAAAATTGTTCCAACTGTTATTAAAAATCCTAGTATGGTTTATGTGAAATAGTCATGATAAAGTATGACTGATTACTCTGAAAATGGCAGCTGTTAACTTAGTGGAAAGGAGACTAGATTTTCTGGCTCTTATACTTTCTAGCTCTGTGATTATGAATAAATTATTTTACTTCTCTGGGCCTCTGTTTCCTAAACTGTAAACTAAGGATTAAGATCTTATAATAACTCCCTTATGGGGTTATTGAGAGGTAAGTGCTTTGTGATTCTTAGGGCATTATATAAATGTGAAATAATAGTATAGTATTGTTAGACGAATCTCCAGAATTCCCAAGGTTGATTTCATTTGGATTAGTGCATCCAGAAATTTGGATTCTTCTCCAAACACAAATATGCTTAGCTTTTCAAAATACATCTGGCAACCTCATGAGAATATATCTTCTTGTAAAATTGATTTAGGTCAGCCAGAAATCAATATGAAAATATTTCTTATTGTCTCTCAACATTTTTGTTTGCCTTAATTCTTGATCATAACTGGGAAGTGCTATGGTATTTTGGAAATGACTGTCATTTAGTGGGAAGTATTTTCTTTTTCAGAGAAGTTTAGTTACAATTTAGAGATTTTTGAAATATTGTAGGTTTTATAGGTTTGTATATCCACTTATGTAACCCTGGTAGATGTAGAGAAAGCATTATAGTTAGACTACTGAAGAGAACTCAGCAGGCTGAAAGAAGCAGAAAAAGACCTTAGTATTTCATGTAGCTCAATCTCTTCTTTTTTCCCTTTTCTGAAGTCCTTATATAAAGTCTCATCAGGGCATAGAGGTGACTTTCGGTTCTCAAAGGCTATCAGTGTACAAGACTCAGTAAGTTCTCTCATGCCAGAAAGTCTTTGTGTATGGTCTCAGCTCTTAATAGGCAGTGTCTGATGTGCTAAGGCCAAGCTACCTAAATAAAGGTTCATCACCAGAAGGTTAGATATTAGGTGGTGGACTCTTTGGCAAAGATGACCCATTTAAGTCCACTTATTTATAACATGGAGGAAAAGACCTGCAGAACTAGAATGCTCTTGGCAGGGAAGGAATTATTTTTAAATTTACCTTTTATCACTTGGTACACAGCACCCCATTTTAAGCCAAGAAGACACTTAACATACATTTGTTGAATTGAATAACAAAAAAGCTATTAGAAACTAACTTCAATTGTCTGAAATATGATGAGGATCCATGATCAAAGATTTTACAGTTTATTCAAATGACTCAATAATGAAGCCTTCTCCAAAACCACCCCTTTCCTTTCTCTTTCTTTCTTTCTTTCTTTCTTTCTTTCTTTCTTTCTTTCTTTCTTTCTTTCTTTCTTTCTTTCTTTCTCTTTCTTTCTTTCTTTCTCTCTCTCTCTCTTTCTCTCTCTCTCTCTCTCTCTCTCTCTCTCTCTCTCTCTCTCTCTCTCTCTCTCTCTCTCTCTCCCTCTGTCTCTCGCTAAAAGGCATATTCCAAAGCCAAGCAGCTTTCTTGGAAAAAATACACTCACTTCTTGTAGGACCTGAGCCATATTTCCATAAGCACCACTGTTTGCAATGGGAACAATTAGCTTGGATCACAGTAGTTGTTTTACCCCCATTTTTGCTGTTGTTCTGACCTATGATTTCATCAGTGTGCATCTGAATCTCCACTGATGCAGACAGTAA
Organism: Phascolarctos cinereus; assembly: GCF_003287225.1. Taxonomy (NCBI): domain Eukaryota; kingdom Metazoa; phylum Chordata; class Mammalia; order Diprotodontia; family Phascolarctidae; genus Phascolarctos; species Phascolarctos cinereus. The sequence continues at coordinate 79,663,697 of NW_027555847.1, read as the reverse complement.
ACTAGTCTACAACATCCTGCCAATTTTCTCAGAGTCTGCAACTCTTAGAGAATTGCCTAAGGGGCCTAAAAGAAGTTAAGAACTTGCCCAAATTCACTCAGCTAGTGTTACCAGTAGCAAAATGAATGGATTAACTTGAATAAAAGAATTAATGTGTCAAATCCCTCTCTGAGCCAAAGAATCAGTGGTCCCCATTTTCTTTAGCTTCATGACCAAAGTAAAGAGATAAACCCCCAATTCTGAGGAGGAAAATGTACTGATAGGAATGGAGACACTTTTAAGGCAAGTCCATGCCTTTTATATAAGAGTGGGCAATTAGGCAGAGGGCACAAGAATGAAGGTGCAAATTAAATGGGTGAGTCATACTATTTTCATCAAAGAATACTAGTTAATACTATGACCATAGATTTTGAGCCTTTAGAGAGATAATGTAATCTAATACCCTCATTTTATGTATGAGGAAATTGAAACTGCAAGGTCAAATGATTTGTCCAAGGTCACATAGGTAATAAATAGAGGAATCTAGATTTGAACTCACATTCTTTGACCATAATTTCCTACTATTCTTTCTTTCCTTAAAATTTACCAGTTTTTGCCCTTAGAAGGGAGGTGGCAAAGTGGACAGAGTGATAAGCCCAGAGACAGGAAGACCTGAGTTCAAATCTGGGTTCAGACACTAGCTATAGGACTTTGTGCAAAGCATTTATTCTCTATCTGCCTCATTTTCATTAACTCAAAAATGGATACAATTATAGCACCTACCTCCTAGGACTGTTGTGAGGCTCAAGTGAAAAAAATATTTGTAAAACTTTTATCACAGTGCCTGGCAGATAATAGGCACTTTAATAATCCTTCCTTCCTTCCCCTCCCTCCTTCCATCCTTCCTTCCTTCTTTTTTCCTTCCTTCTTTCTTTCTTATCTTTCCTTCCTCTCTACCCTCAGAACTCTCCCAGCTCATCTCTTTAACACTAACTTCAATGTCCCCCCATTCTGACCTGCTAATTAATTACTTCAACCTTATACTTCCTCTTCTCTTGAATTGCTTCCTCCTTGATTCTATGCTTCTTGGTGGCTTGCCAATTCCCAACCTAGAGCAATTTCTAGATTAATCCACCTTTTGCCTCTTCCTGCTCACTTATTACTAAATAGTGTTAGAAAAAGTCATTCAATTGTATTCTCTGGGCTCACCACCAATGTGCTACCTGAGCTTAAGAAGAGTTTCTCTACAGCAAGGAACGCTTTTTATTCCTCTTTATTTGGTTCTATAGTCCATTTCCCACAACAGCTGTTCTGAACCTTCAATTTTCTCCTTAAACCAATTATACCACTCCTTGACCCCTTCTCTTTGCATAGAAACTTGTCTAATACAGGATATTTTGTAAGCTTTCTACTTTGCACATTATCCTCATTCTCTCTTTACCTCTGTCTGTAATGGAAGCATGGCCTCCCCTCTATTTTTACCCTTGAGCTCACTCTTTCACAATCTCTCTAATCTTTTTCTTTTGACAGTTCTATTAGTATGCACAAGACTCTTTCATCCTTAAAAAAAAATCCTGATCTGGACTTACCATTCACTCAAACTATTAACTCTTTTCTACTTCTTACAGTTATTTCTTAAGCCCAAACTTCTCAAACTCTGGCTTGTGACTTTGCCACTCAACTCCTCTCTCCAAAGATGTTGACTCTTTGGATTGCCATGTCTCAGGGCCTTTTCTTAGTTCTCGTGCTTCTTGGACTATTGGATACACTACTTTATGGGGTTTGTTGACAATGCTCTCTGTTGGTTCTATGTCAACCTTACTAGATGCTCCTCCTCATTCTCCTTTGATGGATTATCACCCACAAGATAATTATACCCCAAAGCATACCTCTTCTTTATATTCTCTTTCTTACTTCACAAATTTCCAGTAGTCTGATTATCACCTCTTTGCAAATTACTCTCATGTCTATACAAAATCTCTCTCCTGAGCTCTAGTTCATCAACTGCCAATTGGTCATTTGGAACTGGATGTCCAATAGGCCTATAAAATACATTCCAAAACAAAATTCACAATATTTCCTTCCCAACCTATGCATCTTCTGAACCAACCTATTTATGCAATAGCCTCCACTATCTTTCCAGTTACTCAAGTATGCCACCTTCCTCCACTCCTCTCTTTCTCTCCCACCACATATCCAATGAGTTGACAAGTCTTCATGGCTCAAAGAATAGCTCTACAGCCACTACTCCACACTGCCTCTTATTTGCAAGTTATGCTGTCTTGTCAAAGTAGATTGAATTCAAAGAATATATTTTAAGTACCAATTGTAAGTAGATCATTGGCTTGGTACTAGGGTTAATTCAAAATTTAGTTCACTAAACCTTAGAGATATTATGGTTTAACAATTTGCAATATCTTTTGTAGCAATAAATTACTATGCAAATATGAGCTATTATAGCCAAGTGTGGCAGAATTTGCCTATAATCCCCTTTGGAAGGGGGACTGAGGCTAGCAGATCTCTCGAACCTGAGAGTTCTAAGCTGCAGTGGAATAAACCAGTCAAGGTGCCTGCATTATGTTTGGCATTAATAGGATGAGCCTCTGGGAGTAAGAGGCCACCAGGTTGCTTAAGGAGGGAAAAATTAGTCCAGTACATCAGAAACAGAACAGATCAAAGTTCCCATGCAGATCAGAGTGGGATTGAGCTCTATTAGGAGACATTACATTTGTAGTCTGGATTATATAAGGAGGGCCAGTCTAAGAAAGAAAGAAAAAAAAAGAGATATTATAAATCTTGAAAGACTTTATGCTTTTCTTCTTCTATATCTAATGGTTGACTTTATATTTTATTTTTTAAAAATATATTTTTACTTATTTCATTAAATACTTGCCAATTGTATTATTAAAAATAACATTCATTTTATAAATTTTGAATTCTAAATTTCCTTCCTTCCTCAAACCTCACCTCCCTCTTAAAGAAGGCAATCAATTTGGTAACAATTTTACATGTGAAATCATGCAAAAACATTTCCATATTAGTCATATTGGAAAGAAAATACAGACAAAAAAAGAAAAATAAAGAAAATTATAAAAGTATGCTTCAATCTGCATTCAGATTTCATCAGTTCTCTCTCTCTGGAGTTGGATAGCATTTTTCTTCACTCATTTGTTAGAACTGTCTTGGATCATCGTCTTGATCAGAGTAGCTAAGTCTTTCATAGTTGATAATCCTTATAATATTGTTGTTGCTATATATAATAGCCTCATGGTTCTGCTCACTTCACTTTGCATGAGTTCATATGTCTTCCCAGTCTTTTCTGAAATCATCCTTCTCATCATTTCTTAGAGCTCAATAGTATTCCAGTACAATTATATACCACAATTTATTCAGTCGTTCCCCAATTGATGGGCATTCCCTCATTTTCCCAAATATTTGCCACCATAAAAATAGCTGCCATAAATATTTTTCTACAAACGGGTCCTTTCCCCTTTTCTTTGATTTCTTTGGTATATAGACCAAGTAGTGGTATTGCTACAGGTTATGTGCAGTTTTGTAGCCCTTTGGGAGTAGTTTCAAATTGCTGTCCAGAAAAATCAGATTAATTTACAACTCTATCCACAATGTATTTACGTGTCAATTTTTCCTCCTCTCCTCCAGCATTTATCATTTTCCTTTTTTGTCATGTTAGGCAATCTGATAGGTGTGAGGTGGTATCACCGAGTTGCTTTAATTTAAATTTCTCTAATCAATTCTGTTTTAGAACATTTTTTCATGTGACTTGATAACTGATTTCTTCTGAAAACTGCCTGTTCACATCCTTTGACCATTTATGAACTGGAGAAAGGCTCTTGTTTCTATACATTTGGGTAAGTTTCCTATATTTTTGAGAAATGAGGGTATTAGAGAAATTTGCTATAATTTCCCCCCATTTTTCTGTTTCCCTTCTAATTTTGGCTACTTTAATTTTGTTTGTGGAATAGCTTTTTAATCTCACATAATCAAAATTATCCATTTTACTCCCTGTGGTCCTTTCTGTTTCTTGCTTGGTCATACAATCTTCCCCATCCTTAGAACTGCCAAGTACATTTTTCATGCTTCCATAATTTACTTATGACATCACCCTTTATATCAAAATCATTTATTCATTTTGATCTTGTCTTAGTATAAGGTCTGAGGTATTGATCTATGTCTTCTTTCTGCCAAACTGCTTTTCAGTTTACCCTAGGAATTTTTGTTGAATGGTGAGTTTTTATCCCAAAAGCTTGGATCTTTGGTACTATCATCATTTACTACTATGTATTTTGTACCTAATCCATTCAACTGATTCATCATTCTATTTGATATTTACTGCTTTGTAATATACTTTGACATCTAGTACTGATAGGCTGCTTTCCTTCACTTTTTTTTCATTAACTTCATTAACATTCTTGATCATTTGTTTTTCCAGATAAATTTTGCTTTTTCTAGATCTATAAAAATAATTATTTGGTATTGTGATTGATATGGCACTTAATAAATAAATTAACATAGATAGAATTGTCATTTTTATTATATTGACTTCCTACTGACAATTAATATTTCTCCAATTTTTTAGATCTGTATTTATTTGTGTGAAAAGTATTTTGTAATTGTGTTCACATAATCCCTGGGTTTGTCTTGATGGCTAGACTCTCAAATATTTTATATTGACTGCAGTTATTTTAAATGGAATTTATCTATCTCTTGCTGCTGGGTTTTGTTACTAGTATATAGAATTGCTAATGATTTATGTGGGTTTATTTTATATCCTGCAACATTATTGAAGTTGTTCATTGTTTTGATAAGTTTTTTTAGTTGATTCAGCATACCATCATATCATCTGCAAAGAGTGATAGTTTTGTCTCCTCATTGCATATTTTCATTCCTTCAATTTCTTTTTCTTATCTTATTGCTATAGCTAGCAATTCTATTACAATATGAAATAATAGTGGTGATAATGGACATCCTTGCTTTACCTCTAATCTTATTAGGAAGGTTTCAAGTTTATCCCCATTACAGATGATACTTCCTCTTGGTTTTAGATATAGACTACCTATAATTTTTAGGGCAGCTAGGTGAAGGAGTAGATAGTATGCTAGGCATGTAGTCAGGGATACTCATCTTCTTGAGTCCAAATCTGACCCCAGAGACTTGCTAGTTGTATGAACCTGGGCAAGTCACTTACCTCTATGTGCCTCAGTTTCTTCATCTGTAAAATGAGCTGGAGAAGGAAGTGGCAAACTATTCCATTATCTTTGCCAAGAAAATCCCAAATGGGGTGCTATAATATACTTGCTATTATTTTACTTAAAAATTTTGCATGGAGAGTCATCAAGGAAAGTAGTCTATAGTTTTCTTTCTCTATTTCTGTTCTCCTTTGTTTAAGCAATAGTACCATATTTGTGTTATAAAAGGAATTTGGTAGGATTCCTTTGCCTATTTTTTCCAAATAGTTTATATACATTAGGATTAAATATTTCTTAAATGTTGGGTAGAATTCACTTGTAAATCCATCTTGTCCTGGGGATTTTTTCCTAGCGAGCTCATTGATGGCTTGTCCAATTTCTTTTTCTAAGATAGAATTATTTAAGTATTATATTTCTTCTGTTAATTTGGGCAATTTATATTTTTGTAAATATCCATTTCACTTATATTATCAATTTTACTGGCATATAAGTTGGGCAAAAATATCTCCTAGCAATTGCTTTAATTTCATCTTCATTAGTAGTGCATTCACTCTTTTCATTTTTGATGCTAGTATTTTGTTTTCTTTTTTTAAAGCATAATTAACCAGTGGTTTATCTATTTTGTTTGGTTATATATGAAACCAGATTCTAATTTTTTAGTTCAATCTTTTTTTTTTACTTTCCATTTTATTAATCTATCCTTTGATTTTCAAGATTTCCATTTTAGTGTTTAATTGGGGATTGATAATTTATTCTTTTTCTGTTGTTTTTTTTTTTTCTTTTTGGTTCTATACTGAATTCCCTGATCTGCTTTTTCTCTATTTTATTGAAGTACACATTTAGAGATCATAAATTTCCACCTAGGAACTGCTCTGGCTGTATCCTACACATTTTGGTATGCTGTCTCATTGTTGTCATTCTCTTCAATGAAATTATTGATTATTTCTAGATTCGTTCTTTGACTCACTCATTTCTTAGGATTAGATTATTTAGTTTCCAACTTATTTTGAATCCATGCTTCTACAACACTTTATTGAATATAATTTTTATTGCATTATTGTTCCAGAAGTGTACATTTAATATTTTTGCTCTTCTGCCTTTGGTAGTAAGGTCTTTATACCTTAACATATGTTCAGTTTTTGTGAAGGAGCCATGTATAGATGACAAAAATGTATACTCCTTTCTTTTCTTATTTAGTTTTCCCCAGAAGCCTATCATATCTAACTTTTCTGAGATTCGATTCAACTACTTCTTTTATTTATTTATTTATTTCATGGTTAGATTCACCTAGCTCTGAGAGGGGAACATTGAGATCCTCCCCTAGTACAGTTTTGCAGTCTATTTCCTCCTATATGTAATTTAAATATTTCTTTAATAATCAGGATGTTATGATAGTTGGTGCATAATGATTTATAATTTATAGCACTTCATTGTCTATGATGCCTTTTAGCAAGATACAGTTTCCTTACTTATCCCTTTTAATTAGGCCTATTTCTGTTTTTGCTTTGTCTGAGGTGATGATTATTACCTCTTACTTTTTTAGTTCAGCTGAGCAAATAGATTCTGATCCATTCCCTCATTTTAACTCTGTATGTGTCTCTCTTTTTCAAGTATATTTCTTGCAAACAACATATTGTTGGATTCTGGTTTCTAATCCATTCTGCTGCTTTCATTTGGTGAGTGAGCTCATCCATTCACATTCACAGTTATGCTTACTAACTGTTCATTTACCTCTATCCTATTTTCTTTTGTTTATTCTCCTCTTTCCCTTTTTTACCCTTTCCCTCCTCTAAAATATGTTTTCCTCTGACCACTGCCTTCTTTTATCCCCACTCCCCATTCTTTTATCACCCTCCTACCTTTTCTCTTATCCCCTTCCCCTCTGACTTCTGTAGAAATAGATATTTATTACCAATTGAGTATGCCTATATATTTTCACTATTTGATCCAATTTGGATGTGACTGAGATTCAAGTGTTGCCTCCCCAACTTCATCATTTCCCCCTTCATTGTAAATACTCTTTTTTGCATGACTCTTTTATGTGAAATTTTTTTTCCAACTTCCTCTTTTTCCCACTTCTCCCAGGCATCACTCTTTCTTGCCTAGCTATAATTTTTTACATCATCCCAACATAATCAACTCACAACTGCACCATCTTTCTATGTAGAATCTTTTAAACTATCCTACAAATGATGGAGTTCTTAGAAGCTGCATGTATCATCTTTGCATACAAAAGAGTAAACAGTGTTATTAAGTCAATTATGCTTTCTCTTTCATTTTTACCTTTTTATGCTTATCCTTAGTCTTAGATTTGAATGCCCAATTTCCTATTCAGCTCTGGTCTTTTCATCAGGTATGCTTAAAAGTCCTCTATTTCACTAAATATTCGTTCTTCCCCAACCCCACCTCATCCTGAATCATTATACTCAGCTTTACTGGGTAGGTTATTCTTGGTTGTAATCCCAGCTCTTTTCACTGCCAGAATATTATATTCCAAGCCCTCATTAAAAAAAATAAAACAAAACAAACAAAAACAAAACAAAACAAACAAACAACAACAAAAAAAACCCCATGGTAGCTGATAAATCTTGTGTGATCCTGAATGTGGCTTCTCAATATTTGAATTGTTTTCTCTGGCTGCTTGATATATTTTCTCCTTGACCTGGGGGCTCTGGCATTTGTCTATAATATTCTTGGAAGTTTTCATTTTGAGATCTCTTTCAGGAGGTGATAAATAGATTTTTTTTTTCAATTTCTATTTTACCGCCTAGTTCTCAGATATTGGCACAGTTTTCTGTTATATTTTCTTGAAATATGATGACTAGCCTCTTTCTTTGATCATGGTTTTCAGGTAGTCTAATAATTCTTAAACTATCTCTCCTGGATCTATTTTTCATGTCAGTTGTTTTTCTGATGAAATAGTTCACATTTTATTCTTTTTTTTCCATTTTTTGCCTTTATTTTATTGTTTCTTGATGCCTCATGGAGCCATTAGCTTCTATTTGTCCAAGTTTAATTTTTAAGAAAGCATTTTCTTCTGTGACCTTTGGTGCCTCTTTTTCAATTTGGCAAATTCTGTTTTATTAGGTGTTATTTTCTTTAGTACATTTTATGCTTTGCCTTTTCATAATTTTCTTCCTTTGTTCTCATTCCTTTGCCTAGTTTTTCTTCTACACTCTTATTTGATTTTGAAAATCATTTTTTAGCTTTTCCAGGAATTCTTGTCAGTCCTGAGTCCAACTCACTTTTTTTTTTCCTTTGAGACTTTGCTTGTAGTGGCTGTTTTGATTTCATTGTCTTTTTTGTTTATGTCTTGATCTTCTCTGTCACTAGTAGATGTTTATAGTCAGATTCTTTTTGTTGTTGTTGTTGTTTTCTCATTTTCCCATGCTGTCTTTATATTTTGAATTTTATTTAAAGTTAGGCACTGTTCCCAATGTAGGGGTCAAGCGCTATCTCAGTCTTTAGACTTTTTCACACTGCTATTTTCAGAGCTGTTTTGAGGGTTTTGAAATTTTCAGTGCTTCCATGGTGGTAGGATCTGGGGAGAGATATGGTCACTGTTCTCCTAGTCTCTACTATTCTCTTGGTGGAAATGATACTCGTCCTTAGAAGCCCTTCTTCCTTGGGACCAGAACTGATACTGTTCCTCAAGGTTCCCATTCTCTCTTGACTGAAAGTGCTCCTCTCTGATATTGAACATTGACTCAGAGCTGGGTATGGGCAATAGATCTGACAAAAAGCTTCTGGTCCTACATCCAGTGCTAGCACAGGGCTACCCCCACAATCTCTTTCTGAGTAGTTACCAGGTCCCTTGTCATCTCTGTCTTGAGAGCTCCCAAAGCTGCTGCTTCTTTTGTTACCACCATCTATTCCCATCACTGATGTTTTATCCACACAGGGTCTAGAGCCAGCCTCTACCCCCATGTCACAGATTTCTCTTTCTGATCTCCTACATTGTTTTAGCCGGGAAGAATGTCTCACTCTAGTCTTTTGTTGGCTCTGCCCATGTAGAATTCAATCTGAGGCATTCTTTGAAAGTTGTTTGGAATATTGGGGAAATTCAGCTGAGTTCTCCACAACTTGGCTCCACCCCCTGGCCTATAGGTTTCTTTTTTCTTTTTTTTTTCCAGGCAATTGGAGTTAAGTGACTTGCCCAGGGTCACACAGCTAGTAAGTGTCAAGTGTTTGGTCTAAGTCCAAATTTGAACTCAGGTACGCCTGACTTCAGGGCCGGTGCTCTATCCACTGTGCCACCTAGCTGCCCCTAGGTTTCTTTTTTATATGTAAATACCATAGCATTAATCAAAATGTCAGTGCCTTAAAGTCAGGGGAATCTTATTTATCCTTGTGTCTTTATCTCTAGCATTTAGGGTAGTTTGGCGCACCCAGAGATTGTTCAATTTTATAAGCAACTATTCGATTTTCCCTCTTGTGGTCATAAGGAGAGCTACTCAGATTTTGTATGCAAGGAACTCTAATCTTACAGGGATTTTTCAAGCCTGAGAAGTACGTCAGAGAAGAAATTCTTGGCACGCAACAAGATGGTGACAGGAGCTAAATGCACACAGGCTACTAAAGATAGACTTCTTGTAGTAGGTATGCTTCTACATAGCTCTGAACACTTTTGAATGTACAAAAAGATAAACCTTCAAGGTATTTTAAACAGCAGCACTAAAACAAAGGTGAAATAGAGCTTAAATAAGAGAAAGGGCAATCATCTGTCAGGAGGATACCAATTTTTCTTTAATTTCTTTCAAATCACTAATCACATTCAAATTACTTCTTTTACAATTCAATTTTGGTAGCAATTTTTCAATCAGAGCCCCCATTATTGAGATGCTCTTGTTACTTGAGTGTCTGGGCACACGACTGGCCTTATGTAAGCATATTTTAAAAGAAAACCTTTGTACGAACAGGCAACGAAGCCTTATCCATAAACAGGCAGTTCTTTTGACCTTTTTCATTTGTTGAAGTAGAGAATGGCTGGGAACCAGGACCTAAAGTGGTTACAAAGGTTCATTCATCATCAGCTGGTTTCATGGAAGGTTACATAATGCTAAACACTATATCCTTTGGAAACATCAGAAGGCTCTGTGATAATAACTTGCTTCTAACTTATTTCTTGATAGAATAATGTGATACTTTAGAAATGCAGTTTGATATGGGCAGAGAGTGTTGGAGAGTCAGAGGAGTGGCAGTCAAATCTTGAATTTACTTGTGTCAGTTTGGGGGAAAAACAAACAAACAAACAAAAACTTATCCCTGTGCGTTTCATGGTTCTCTAGCTGTAAAATGAGAAGGCTGTAAAGATGATCTGTAAAGTCCCTTCAGGGCAAAAATGTATGATCCAAAAAATCAGATGACCTGCTTCTGAAGCCTGGCTCAACTGGTAACTTGTGAATCAGTTTCTTTATCAGCAAAGTTGGGATAATAATATTTCATCACTCATTTCACATGATTGTTGTAAGCATAAGATTACATAAACTGTAACACTATAAAATATGAATAAATATTAATTGGAGACAGCTTAATTTTCAAATTTGGTGTAGAAATGTGACAGCCATAGGTACAGCTTTGTTCTGACCACATTTCTCAACCTTTCAATTGTCAGATGTGCTGCAAAACTATTCCTATTCTCTTTTCTCATTGCACAAGAAAAATATCACTTTATAGACATAGGCAGGGAAAATACTTCTTATGAAGCAGAAATCAGGCATAAACCAGTAATTTAATAATTATCCTAAAACAAGCCATGCTCCAAAACTATGCTTTAAGTTTATATGCTCTGAAAGGGTAATGCTATGCACGAGTTGGAAGGTCGTTGCCTCACTACACTTTATGTTAAAGAATCCTAAAAGCTTAGAGTTGCTTTAAAATTTAGAGATTATTTATTTCAACATCTAATAACATGAAGGACTGTGTTTCACAACATTTCTGCCAGTTGGTTAATTATCTCTTGCTTGAACATTTCCAGTTATAAGCAGCTCACTGCTTATATGTAAGTATGTAAGCATGTATAAGTATGTAAGTACTGTGTAAGTAGTTGTTCTGATTTATACACAGTGCCAATTATTAAAAGTTCTGGATGTAGGATTGCCTCCCTATAACTTTTATACAACAATCTTAGTTCCTCCCTCTAGTCCAGAGGTTTTTGACCTTTTCTAATGCGGATATCAGGGACCTCTTTAGCAGTCTGGTGAAGCCAACAGATCCCTTTGCAGAAAAAATGTTTTGAAGTACATGAAACAAAATAGATAGGATTACCAAGAAAAACTAATTATATTGAAATACAGTTATCATTATTTTTAAAGTTCAGCAATACTAGTTTAAGAACTCCTACCATAATATAGAATAAATCTAGACCATCTTCCACTAAACTGAAAAGAAGAAGAAGGAGAGAAAAAAATAAAAGGGGGAAGAAGGAGGAGGAGAAGAACACGAGTAAGAAGGAAGAAGGAGAGAAGGAGGAGGAGGAAGAAGAGGAGAAGGAGGGAGAGGAGGAGAAGAAAAAGAAGGAAGGAGGAAAGGAGGAAAAAGAGGAGAAGAAGAAAGAGGAGGAGGAAGAGAAAAAGGATAAGAAGGAAAGAGAGAAGGAGGAAGAGGAAGAGTAGGAGAAGGAGAAAAAGAACAAGAAGAAACATTTATATATTGCCTCCTATGTGTCAGGCACTGAGCTATGTGCTTTACAACCATTTTCTCATTTGATCTTCCCAACAATTTTGGGAGGCAAGTGGTGTTAGTATCCTCATTTTTCAGTTGAAGAAACTGAGACAAACAGTTTAAGTGACTTGCCCAGGGTCACGTAACTAGTAAATATCTGAGGCTGAATTTGAACTCAGGCCTTCCTGACTCAAAACCTAGAACTCTATCCACTCTACCACCTAGACATCTCTGTATATACTCATATCCTTACAACTAGTAAGCTGGTTGGGGTTGTAGTCCTATGTTACAGATTTTAAAAAATGAACTTAAGAGTAGTTAAGTTAAAGGTCTTGGCCAAAGTCACATACCACCTAAGTGACAGATTTGGAATTGAAACTTAGGCTTCTGATTTCAAATCCGATCATTTTTCTCCTTCACCATACTGGAAGATTTAGTACTGATACAGACTGGCAGCTTACAGTCTCATCCTAATGGAGATAGAATAATTTGATTTCTATAATGAATATGTTTTAATCATTAAGGCTCAGTAGCCTAGCCTGCCAGCATTAGGGTCAAATGTTAATAGATCGCCATATAATTCCACCATTGTTGCTTTCAAGGAAAAATGGAATATTATTGTTATTCAACATCCCTGCCAATAGAGTTATGGCCAACTTTGGTCATATTTCTTCCTTAAGGACTTCTTTTTCACATATTATTCAGGCACGTATTTGGCGTCTGTTTTGCCTATTTCATAGGAATAAACAAAAAATTATTATTTTTTAAATATAGCTCTTTCATTATTAGGTTTTAGTATCCATTTTGTAGTTAAATGTTAAGATCTTTTTTTTTATTGTTCTCTTTTAAGAAGTCTAATTTGACTTTTTAAGAGTCTCACTGTGTGTGGGATACAGTGACTTTTGGTCTGATGAAATCTTTGCCTTTTTTTCCTCTAAGGAAGATGCCATTCAATAACAGTAGCATCACAATTTCCATTACCTCATGCTTTATAAACATGTTTCATTCATCTGTGGCAATTATCTTGTTCCCAAAAAGCCAGGGTTTAATATAGAACAGTTATCCCATAATTAATTAAAACCTTCCCTATTTCTATTCTTGAAATCAGTTCTCATAAATGTGTGTGTGTGTGTGTGTGTGTGTGTTGTGTGTGTGTGTGTGTGTGTGTGTTGGTGGTAAGAGGGTCAAAAATCTAAATTCCAAATTACATTGAAGAGGCTAGAAAAATGGGGTGGGAGACAGCTGTCAGTCAAGTAAATGGAAATGGAATGATACTTCTAAGTCCCCCAAATAGTCATTGCTTTGAATTTTGTTCATCATTTAACACACAGGATAAATATAGGTTAGGCAAGGGATGAATCTTCCTCTTTGTAATGGAACCACTCCAACTGCTCTTTAAGCTTTCTTCAATTTCTGGAAAAAAGATTCCCAGTTATGATAATTCTTGTATGTCAAATGCAATTACAATGACTGTAAGCCTATTAATTTTCATTCACCAAATGTTTATTAAAACATATTATATGCAAAGCACTATTCTAGAAGCTAAGGATAAAACAAAGTCAACAATAATGAGAAAATGGCAGTTTCTGGCCTCAATAAGATTATTTTAATGGGAGGAAGAAGGACACTGTGGGAAATATGACAAGTACACAGATAAATATATAGCAAGGTTGAACTAGGTGACCTTGAAGTCCCATCTAGCACTAGATCTACGAGTATATACAGAGTGTGATAACAGCATAATGGAGATCCAAATGAAGTGCTCTAGGAAGTGATAATGAAACAGAAAAGTATTCAACCAGCACAGCATTACTCCTACATATCTGTTTCTTCCTGGCCAAAGGCATGGCTACCTAATGCACAAATAATACTTGGTGATTGAGCAAACAAAGTCTATCCAGGAAGGCATATCAATGATGTGTTGTTGTTGTTTTTTAATTCTCTTTTTTCTTTTTTTTAATTTAAATAGTATTTTATTTTTTCCCAATTACATGTAAAGTAATTTTTAACATTCTTTTTTTAAAATTGAGTTCCAGGGGCAGCTTAGGTGGCACAGTGGATGGGCCACCGGCCCTGAAGTCAGGAGTACTTGAGTTCAAATCCGGCCCCAGACCAAACACTTGACACTTACTAGCTATGTGACCCTGGGCAAGTCACTTAACCCCAATTGCCTAAAAAAAAAATTGAGTTCCAAATTTTCTCCTTCTCTCTTTCCTCTCCTCCCTCCTAATAATGGTAAGCAATTGAATATAGGTTATATATGTGCAATCATGTAAAGCACGTTTCCTTATTAGTCATGTTGTGAGAGAAGAAACAGATCAAAATGAAAAAAAAAAGTTAAAATAGTATGTGTTGATCTGCATTCAGACTACATCAGTTCTTTCTCTGGGTATGGATAGCATTTTCCATCATAAGTCCTTTGGAATTGTCTTGGATTATTGTATTGCTGAGAAGAGCTAAGTCTGCCATAGTTAATCATCACACAATGCTGCTGTTACTGTATACGATATTCTCCTGGTTCTGCTCACTTCACTTTGCATCAGTTCATGTAAGTCTTTCCAGGTTTTTCTGAAATCATCCTGCTCATCATTTCTTTTAGCTCAGTAGTATTCTGTTATAGTCACATGCCACAATTTGTTCAGCCATTCCCTAATTAATGGACATCCTCTCAATTTTCAATTCTTTGCCAGCACAAAAAAGAGCTGATATAAATATTTTGTACATATAGGTCACAGAGATATTTCTGAGGAATTTGCACTAATTGTTTTTTTGGAGGGGGAAGGAGAGAGGGGGGAATCTGGTATGACATGGGTGGGGCAAATTTAACATTAATTGCAAACATTGGCCAAATTAATGTTGTTTGTAAGCAGTCATGAATAAGACTATTATTGTATGTAAGTATTTGTATTTGAGATGACATGAAGCAACATCCTTCTGTGGTATTCCAGGAACCTGTAATTTCATCTACATGGTTAGATATTTTCTTCATTAAGACAGATGCCATCCTCTCTATAACTTAGGAGGCGATCTTCAAGAAGGGCTCTGACTAGTTCATCATCCCATAGTCAACTTGATGAAGACGCTTTCTGAACAACTTTGCCAGACATTATTTAGCCCTAGTGTACCCTTTAGGAACCTGTGGACACCACCGTGCCAAGCTAAAATGAGGCAGCAGAGTAGGAACTTAATGGAAGCATTTTTTTTTCCTAGCAAAGTGCTTAAATGCCTGTGCTATGCAATAATTTAAATTATTTTGTAAATTGAAAATACTGTATATATGCATGCAGAGTATATATAGACATGTATATTCATATAAAGATGTATCTCATATATACACCCATACCTTTATGCTATATATATGTTCATACACACACACACACACACACACCACACACACATATCTGGTTACTATTTAGATAGGAAATCATTGAACTGTTTAATAGTGATACAGTTTTAAGGAGAGATAGCATGGCCCACAATCATTGGAATCAGAACAGCTTGGGTTAAATTCCTGCCTCAGACCTATGCTAGCTGAGTGACACTTGATGAGTATCTTAATTTCTTCATGCCCCAGGACACCTTCTAGGAGTATAAATTGCAAAAGAGTTTCTGATCTAAATTACTTCATTCACTCTTCACAAATGAAATCATTTGCAGATACCCCCTTAAAAATATGTGTGTGGACATGTTGGCAAAGCAAGCATGCATATAGCATTGCAAATCATATTTGCACATATGTACATACATGTATATATAAATAAATGTGTATACATGTATATGCTTATGTGTATATATATATATTGTGGAATTTGCACATGCATGCATGCATACATATATGGATGTTTACATAGAAAGACTTCCTAAGGTAGTAGAAAGAGAAGTGAACTTTGAGTCAGGTGACCAGAGATATTACAAAAGGACTTTTTATCCAGCAACAGGCTGGGTGAGATAATTTCTGAGGCTTCTCTCATCTCTGAGGTTCTGTGAATAAATGAAACCCCAGTTCCTACATGTGGGCATAATAGAAATGGAGTGTACCTGAAGGAAGGGCTCTTGGGTTAGAATGCACTCCCCACAATTCCTAATTTTATGTTGCTGATCATGACCTGATTTCTGAAAGCCTCAATTTCATCTATAAAATGTGAATAATGATACTTGCCTTTGATACCTCAAAGACTTATTGTGAGTCTGGCAAAAGTTTTATAAAATTTAAAGTAATAAAGTAAAGTTCATATTATTGCATTTAACATATAAATAAATGTTTCCAAGATCTAAGTTTTTTGTCATAGTAGGAATAACTTCTAGCAATCCAGATCACAGACCCTCTTTGATTCACCAGGTTGTCTTCTCGAGTTCCTTTGGCTAGAATTCACTGCACTAAGCTGGTTTCTAGTTGACAGATACATAGCCCTAACTACTCCTGCATTAAAAGTTATTCCAACTTGATAGGTTCATCAGAGCTCATGTGCTAATGAATCTTAGAAAATTCAAGGCCATCTCCACTTTCTAAGACATAGGAGAACACCTTTTCCTTGATGGAATATGACATGTAAATGGCTTTTTATGTACGTCATCTTCTATTAACATGATTCTCCTATGCCTTGTGTATATCAAATCATGGTGATATGTATCTATATGTCTATGGTTGTACATTTATCCAGCAGAAGTCTAGAAACCTATGTTAGCCTAAAGGTCTTATCTTACTCCCCTTACTAGGACAAATATTCCAGGGCTCTACTTCCTCAAATAGAAAGGGAACTAATTGAAAGTGTAGTGAAGAAATTGATATGATCCTTTTCCCAGTAATGTTCCTCTTTTCTATGCAAATTTCAAGGGCTGGGCTGCTTGGAGAAAACCAAGGGCTGGTGACCTTCATTCCATTTACCCTCAGCAAAAAGTCACCACCCATTCTGCCGCATAGGTTTCTGTCTCTCTGCTACTGTAGAACATAAAACAAAATTTGTTTCTGTCTCTGAATCTTTCTTTCTTTTTCTGTGATACTATTTCAAATCTTTTGTCCCATCTTTGTGTCCATGTATTCCTCTGTGTCTCTGTCACTATCTCTGTTTCTCTCTGTGTCTCCCTGGGTCTCTCTCTGTCCCCATCTCTCTGTGTGTCTGATTCTCTGTATCTGTTTCTTTGTCTCTGTGTCTCTATTTGTTTCTTTGTCTCTGTTTATTTCTCGGAATCTAAATGTTGGACTCTATGTCTATGTCTCTTTCTATGTCTATGAGTCTCTGTCTTTGTAGATTTGAGGTGAAGAGCTGATACACTACCTTTGCAAGATGGGGTAAATCCCTGACCAACTCAATCAATCAATCAATCAATCAATGAATCCATTTATTAAATATCCACTAAGAACTAGTCATAGTGCTCTGGGGCTTGGCTCTGGGAATTCAAAGACAGAAAGGATACAATCCTCATCATAAAGGAGTTTACATTCTTTCAGGGAATATACCATGAAAATATATAGTTAATATCAAAATATATTAAAAATAATTACAAAGCAATTTTGTGAGGGCTAGGCACAAACTGGGACAGCTGGGTGGAGCAATGGATAGAGAACCAGGCCTAGAGTCAAGAGGACTCATCCTCCTGAGTTCAAAATCTGATCTTAGATGCTAACCAGCTGCGTGACCCTGAGCAAGTCACTTAATCCTGTTTGCCTCAGTTTCCTCACTTGTAAAATGAGCTGGTAAAGGAAATGGCAAACCACCCCAGTGTTTTTGCTAAGAAAACCCCAAATGGGGTCCTGAAAAATCAGACGTAACTGAAACTACTGACCAATAACAAAAGAAAAAGACAGCCTGCTGGAAAGCATCAGGAAAGGCTTCATATAGAAGTGGTGCATGGTACTTCAGCTTGGTCTTCAAGGAAACTGCGGATTCCAAGAGCTAAAGGTGAGGAAGGAGAGCTCATTGCAGACACAGAGGATAGCCAATGCGAAAGCACAGAGATGGGATGTGGACTGTCACATCTGAAGAATAGTTCGTGGGCCAGCCTGGTAGGCCACAAGGGCCATGAGTGGAGTAATGCACAATAAGGCTGGAAATGTAGGCTAGCGTGGCAATACCTGGACAATAGGAGGCCACTGGAGTGACTGTGAATTTAAATTCCTGTCCACATTCTCAAAATCCATAAATACCCACATTCAAAATATGAAACAGCATGAGCTAAGGTCAGGTATGAAGTGTTTCTCTCACAGCTGCAGAGTACAGTGTGAGCTTGGCACATTGTCTTTTCTGTTGCAAAGCTGAATTAATGAGAGTCAGATCCTGCTGGTAATGAGCTAGGCTCTCTTCCTCTTCAAACGCATGTTTTTGCCATCTGTGCCAATTTGAGTGGAAGCCCAGTTCTAGATTGTGGCACATATTACCTGCTTCTGAATTATTTCCTTTGGCGGAACTAGTATTGCCTTCTCAGTGTTGAAATAAGACTAGGGAACTACAAGCCAATTTGTTTCCTGGATGTAACCTCCAAATTATATGGCCAAAAACTTGACTGTTGGAGAAAATCCAGTAATGTTACCCACTCTGCACAAGCTTGCTTCAGACAAGGCAACTGAGTACTGTATAAGTATTCATTACACAGCTCAGGAAAGCATATGGGGCCAAATTAAATACCTCTGTGCAGAACTTGTACTGTAGATCTGGCTGTTGCCTTATACTCGGTCAATGGAAATCAGCTTTGGCACAGATATTTTGAAATGTCTTTTTTAATGACAGTATTTTCAAAATGATATAATATGACTGCAAATCATACACTGGTGAAATGTAAGCTTCTTAAGATCAGGAAAAAATGCTTTGTTTGGTTTTTATATTCCCTGAAACTATCATGGTGCCTTGCATGCTTCTTGAAATGAAATCATGAAGATCTATGATTTCAGTGGAATAATCCTTGCAAGTGATTGAACAGACAATGGAAACATGTATGGTGGGTATATGTGGCCTCTATCAAGTAAATTTTCAATGATCTCTTGTACATAAGAAGTGACAGAAAGACATCACTGAGTACATTCCAACTACAGAAAGGGACAGGCTAGTCACACTGGGAAAGTGAGAGAGCAGATAGATAAAATGAATACTTCATTGGTATCCTTGAAATACTGCAATAATCAAAGGAAGGTCTCTAAGATATTGGATATATCTTCTGTGTTGAATATACGGAAAGCTATAGACAAGAATCTCACAGTATGAGTAGAAACACTAAGGTTGCCATCTGCAGCAATAATACACTTGGAAGAGTCCTCTGGAGTCCAGAGGTGTGGTTTCAAAACTGAGGCAAATTGTTTAATCTCTCTCAGTCTCAGTTTCTGAGGGGGTTGGGCTTGAAGGCCACTGGGGTCCCTTTCAGTTTTAGATCTGTGATCTCATAAATAGATTATACCTACATTGATGAAGTCTGGGATACCATGAAGTATATTCTTGATTTTTTTCAGCAATTCACAGCAAGATAATTGAAAAATTTTCTTATTTTGTTTTTACCAGGGCTGTAATTTGATTAATGTAGGGGAATCATGATTAAAAAAAAATCCCTACCCCAATTCAGGTAGTCATCTGCTCTGTAATTTATAGTCTCAGAGTGTCTCTGAGATCTACCTCTAGTCAGTCATCACCCTAATGATATAAATGGTTCTCTGATTCAGACTTTTATATTCTTTCAATTATCTAGAAGAAAAAAAAAGCCTATCCTACGAGCAGAAGGTATCTTTTATCTGATTTTTTAAAAAAAGGTGGTAATAACTAACCCTTTACTAGAGTTTGCCCTTTAGCTAAGTGCATTGCATACATTATCTCATTTGATCCTCATCAGCATCCTTTCAGCTACTTTCTATTGTCCCCATTTTGCAGATAAGGAAACAGTAGATGGAGGTTAAATAACTTAGTGGTGCTCTGACTGTTTCTTCCACTATAAAATGAAGATAATAACAGCACACATCTCACAGGGTTGTTGTGAGAATCAAATCAGATAACATTGGCGAAGTGCTTAACACAGTGCCAGGCACATAGTAGGCTCTTAATAAATACTTGTTCCCTCTCCTCCCTTCCCCCAAATCACTAATAATCATCAGATGTCAGATTTAAACCTCAGTCCTATTGATTCCATTGGGAATACTCTATCGAGCAAATCATGTGCCCTCTTATTGCCATGTGTGAGGAAGAATATTTTAATATAAGCATAGTACCTGACACGTAGAAGGTACTAAATAAATTGTTTTTGGTTAGTTGAGAAGGAAAAAGGAGATTCTTTGCAGAAAGGAATCCAATAATTTGGGATATAATATAATTGGCCTTCTGATCAATGGCAAAAAAATTCAACATTTTGTTATTTATTATCATAATATGCAGGTCTAGAAAATCTGCTTCAAGAAAGTAAAAGTTACAGTCATGAGAAACATAGATGATACCTCACAATTAGATGGAAGGCCTGCCAAACTGGCCCTTCTTTAATTCTCTTCTATAATAAAAAATTAGCATAACAAAGTAATTCTTTGTAGCAGAGGTTTTGGTTTGGGATGAAGAGATGGAAACTTTACAAAACAATTTCATTAGCAAAATTAAAATAATAAAAACTACTATGTTTGTCTCCCTAATAATCATACCTGGCAATTATGTAGTGCCTTTAAAGTTTGTCATAGACTTTACATGCACTATTTTATTTGCTCTTGAACAAACTTATAAAACCAGGGCTAATATTATTCCCATTTGCCATATGGTTACCATGCAAATTTTGTATTCTCTACTCCTCCAAGTAAAGAGAAAAAAATGAGCATTCCCCCACAATATATGTATATTTACTCATGTTTAAATCATGCGCATGTATACTGGACTAAGGGTTAAGTATATCATAAACACATATAAATATACTTATGTCTAGAGAAAACCCAATATATGTGTATGCACATACGCAGTATGTGAATATATTTACTCTAGAATCAGAGTATATACATATATACACCCATATACGCATATGTATATATGTGTGTGTACATTCTCTTGAGTATCTGACAATGTTCACCATCCTCCCCACATGTATAACATTCACTCCTATCCAGCTTGTCATGACACTGCTTTCTCTAGGTTCTCTTTTTCCCTTTCTTGATTACGTGCTCTACCAGCCAAGCCTAGGAGGGTGTGTGGAGCTCCTTGCAGCTGATTTGTGCTCAGACTACCTGTCAGCAGCCTGAGCCAATCTTTTATTGATGACTGTTTTAATTCCTTGTAAAGAAAAGCTAGGATAACATGCACTGGGAAGTCAGGAAGGAGGGGAGCACAAGAAGAAGGTAAGATCCTGCTCCCACCATGCCTTTATTGTGGCCTAATGATAGGAGAGCCAATATAGTATGGTAGAAACAAGTGTTCAGCTGGATTTCATCCAGGGTATCACTGTGATCGTTTATGTAACTATGGATATGTTGCTGAACTTCTCTGAGAATCAGTTTTTTCATCTGTAAAATAGAGATAATAATAGGCTTATTACCATGAAAGCTTTTGCAAACCCTAAAGGGCTATAGAACTGTGAGGTATTTATATCATTAAAAAAACATAGCAATCTATTCCTCTATCTCTGATAATCTGTAATTTAGGGGGAAGGAGAAGGGGAGGGAGGGATAAATAGTTCCTCAGGACTTTTACTGTTCTTCAAAGTAAAGGATATATTCTTAAAAACATCAAAAATGACTCAGTGTCTCAGAATCTTTCCAAAGTTAGAGTAGATAGAAAAATCCAAAATCTTTTTGAGCAAACATACCCTTGTGCCTCTGAAGCAGTTCAGCTGCCTTACTGGGGTACTTGTCCCTACACATTTCACAGGACTCAGAGTAATGTTTTCTAAAACACAATTGTTGGAAGCTACCAGGGCATCTGACCTCCTACATCCTGGGCACAGACACATGCTTAGGGCAAGAGAATGACTCAGAGAACTGGGCTCAGGGAAAGATCATTCAGAGTCCCTTCTTATGCTGCCATGTCATTGACCCTTTGCTAGGTGCAAAGACATGGGAATGCTCCCAGGCAGCAGGTGACATGGCCAGAAAAAAGCCCTCATTACTGCTCTTAGCTAAAAAAGCCACAGCTCCCTTTGTCTCTAAAGGGAAAGAAATCAAGTGAGAACCTTACCACACTGAACGTGAGCAATACTTGAGGTCTACCCTGTCTAATTGGTCACAATCACACAGAAGCGCTGTGCCTATACCCCCTTTGTCCCTTTGCCTCTATGGAGAAGCCAATTTGTTAAGAGAGATAGACTAATTCATTTCCTCTGCCTGACTTCTGGAAATACATTAGCTCATTACAGGCTTATGCAGAAGTTCTGATCTAGAAGGTGTGTATGGGGGAGGGGTTAGTTTAGGGTTGGGGGAAGGAAGGAAAGTGTTAAACAGTCAGGCATAGTAGATAGATAAAGTGCTGAACCTATAGTTGGGAACATGTGGGTTCAAATCGTACCTTTGATACTTTTTAAGCTATGTGATATTGGACTCCTCACTTAGCTTCTTAGTTGGTAAAACTATAGTTGTTGGTAAAACTATAATTGTATCACCTATTTCACCGAGTTGTTGTGAGGCCCATATTATGTAATATATTCAAATGTCTTCTTAACCTTAAAGACTTATACAAATGTCAGTTATTATTATCCTTTAATTAGAGAGGAAATAATGGCATAGTCCATAAAGAGCTAGCTTAAGAGCCAGGAAAATCTGGGTTTAAAGTCTACATCTGACAGAAATTGACTGTGTGACCCCATGTAAATCACTTAAAATACTGCCCCATCCCTTTCCCAGCTCTCTAAGAATCTAAGTTGTAAAATAGATGCCTATCCACATTGGAAGAGGAAATTTCCTCATTAGGAGCTTCCCCTGTGCAAATAGAATCACAGATCCAGGCCACCAACCCCTCCCCTATTTCCCCTTTCTCATTAGTGCTTACACCATCCCATAAGATGTGTAACACATGGGGAGGTAATTTTGGGGAGGGGGTGCTAGAAAATTGCTTTCTGTAGTTGAACTAGCACTCTCCTCTAATACACTTATCAAACCAGCTTTTCTTATTTTTCTGACAGAGGGCTTCAGCTCTATGATCTCTGAAGTCCCTTCCAAACTTTGAGTTTGATGATTCTAAAGGAAGATCAAGATGAAGGGTAGATATCAGCTAAACAAAAATACATAAAGAGGAAAAGGATTAGACAGGTTGCCCATCTGTGGCATCCTACAATTAATCGAATGTATCTGACCAAGAAAGAACACTGATATACTCAATTTCATGGATTAAATTCCTGTCATTCTCCCCACAGTATTGAACTATGAGAACCCAAGGAACAGGAGAGGTTCAGAAACTTTTATCATTTGCTACACTATACTGCTCTGCCTTTCTCATTCTTTCCACTACACCCTGTATCTTAGCTAGCATGCCTTGGTTAGAGAGGGGAAACATTCCTCCTGCCCAGTCTGCCTTCACCTCAGTGTAAATTATTTCCTTATTCCAAATTCTTGTTTTTTGAAATAGATGACTCAGATTATATCATTCCTTCATTTTCCCAGTTTTCTCTTTGTCCTCTGGTTTCTACATCTACAAAGTGGGGAAAACATTGCCTTTAATGATTACCTCATATGTTGGTTTGTTGTGAGCCTCAAAAGAAAAAAAATATGTACAGTACTCTGTAAGCTTCAAAATATTATGTGATTGTCAGTTAATATCTTGTTGATATTATTGTTTTCTCCCCATAGGGGACTCTGAGGAAGGCTGATAAAAATTAACTTGGCCCATAAAGAATCAAAAGCCACACATTTGATCCCCATTGAAATGATGTTTATATTAGTATTTTAAGAAAGAGAATATGCTTTAAAAAAATCAAATAATTTACTTAGAGACCTTTTATCTATAATTTTTAAAGGAAAAATTTCAACAAATGCCTCACCTTTACATACTACTTAAAAATACACACCATATTGTCCTCACAATAACCCTGCAATCTGAAGTATGTAAATAAAATTATCCCCATTTTAGAAATGAAGAAACTGAGTCACTGAGAAGTCACTTTACTTGCCCAAGGTTACAGAGCTGGTAAATGCAGGTGAGTAAATTCCAATCTCGGACTCCTGGGTTGGAAACAGGCCTGTTTCTGTGTCCGGTAAGATACAGTGCTTCTAGTAATGATAGTTGATATTGTCATAACACTTGATGGATTACAAAGCACTTTTGGCACATTATTTCAACTGGGACCTCACAGCAATCTTACAGGGCAAAGTAAAACATATAATGTTATTCCCATTTTGCAGATGAGGAAAAGCCTCAGATGAGGCTCAGAGGTTAAGTGATTTGCCCAAGGTCTCCTCGCTAGAAGTAGCAGAAGAGGAATAGCAAAGCCAGTGTTCTTTTCATCTAGCCCAGCTTTTCCCCTTCAATTAGCATAGTGCTGCCCTTTCCTTGTCTTAGAGTTTACTCCCTTTGTGACCTTGAGGGAGTCCCTTAGGAGCCTCGGTCCTCAGATTTTTTTATGTATTGGACTAGAAGGCCTTAGAGAGTCTTTTCAGCTCCAGCCCTATGATGCTGTTTACAAATTTAGACCCTTCCTTTACAATCTTGGTCTATTTTGCCCAAATATTTGAAAACAAACCCCTCCCCCCGATAAGTTTTTAGTGTGGAATTTACATACATCTGTAGCTTATCAAATGGAAATGTTTTGGTTTCTGGCTCCAAAATTCATATTTTAAAAAGGAGATTAGTGTAAGTTTACATTGCTTAAGGTCTAAACGTAGAGCAAATAATATACACTCACAAAAGAACATTACACATGCAAAAAAAATGTTTCTCCAACAGGTAAATGTGTCTGTTGGATAAATATTATAGGAAAAGACTGTGTATAACACAATAAATATATACATAATACATATGTACATATACATATAAGTACATATATTCATACACATACATATATACACACTCTGTGTGTGTGTGTGTATATATATGTATGTATATATATATATATATGTATGTATGTATGTATGTATGTATGTATGTAGCATTTAAAATATTTCTCAGGGGATATTTACCAAACAGAATGGAACAAATCAAGAGGACCCTCAACTCCAAGGTTAGACAGGGTCACAATCTATATGGTAAGAGACACTTATACTTAAGGACTGAAGCATTGCTCTTTGCTATTTGGAACCTTGAGATTATGCAAATGAATTCCCATAGTTAGAAACCTCCTCCTTTCCCTAAGGAACTTAATGACTTTTAAGTACATGATCTAATTATTATTCCTGATGATACTGAGAAGGGGGTATGCTGTAAAGGCAAGCCTGGGCGGCACAGTGTTGGCACATCCCAGTGAATCTCCTGGTGAATCTCAGTACCACTCCCTGGCTCTTTCTTGCATTTCTGTTTTTTTTTTTTATATTTATTTATTTAATTTATTTTTAGTTTTCAGCATTCACTTCTATAAGACTTTGAGCTCTCAATTTTCTCACCCTCCCTCCACTCTCCCTTCCCTGAGACAGCATTCTCTTGCATTTCTAAAAGCCCTGAACTCCCCCAGATTTTGTGGCATGCCAGTGAAATGGCTTCCACCAGCTTATTCATTAGCCTTCTTGAAGTATTTGAAATTCAGATAGCGCTCCTGGGAGTGTAGGGAAGAAAGCACATATTTTCTTTTAAGAAAAAGATACAATGTAGTGAGAGTACGACTTTGGTAGCTAATGAAGGTAAGGTAGAGCATTCAGAAGATGGCTAGCTTTGGAGTCAGTAAGGCCTAAGTTACATTTCCCTCTCTGGCACACACTTGTTGTGTGGCCATAGTTTAAGCTTGTATGGTCCTAGATAACTAAGACCTTGGTATGCACTAGTTGCCTATATGCATTGTTAAAGGGAGTCTTCACAAGGGTAGTTTCTCACGAAATCACAAGTTTGGGCTAACCTTTATATAGAGAGGTAGAGTTGTCAAGATTTGGCAGTAATTGAATGTGGGGCAAGAGAACAAAGGAAAGGATTGCATACTCAAAAGAAATTAAAAAGTTTGGAGAAATGAATTCAATTTCCATTTAGGGCTGTTGATTTTGAAATGCCAAGGGATCACACAAAAAATTAGGTTTTGTGATTAAGTCAGCTACTGCAGATGTATATCTATGGCTGTGTCTGTGTGTCTGGATTTTGCTTTGGTTGTTTTGTGTGGGGGAAGTAGAAGACTTTAAGTCAGACACGGAATCCTGAGGTAATTCTGAAAATCATAAGCAGCATCTTTTAAATCAAAGGCATTCCTCATTTTTTTTTTAACAGGGATTAAAACTTCTCTTGACAGTCAGGTCTAGAATTTAGAAATCATTTGGAATTTCTGGCTTTGTGCAACATTTTCCATCCTGAAGTTCTTAACACTGGCTCATGATATAAAAGTAAAAATAACAGTTTATGGAATGATGTTGTCAAAGTACATCAAAGTTTAGTAATTATTTAAATTTTGCTCATTTTCTCTCTCTTTCCTGTTCCTTAAGAAATCACGGATATGGAAACTGAGAGAGGGAGAAGAAGCCTTAACTTATCTTGGGAAGTGTATACAATATGCTGGTGTGCTTCACATATTTATGAATAATACATATATATAAAATAGATATTCAGGGCCCACATGCATCTTATACAAAGGATAGACATATTTATAAAGAAATAGTTTATTAGTTGGGTGGCACAGTGGATAGAATGGAAGCCTGGAATCAGGAAGACTCATCTTCCTGAATTCAAATTTGTTCTATCACCAGCTGTGTGACCCTGGGCAAATCCTTTAACCCTGATTGCCTCAGTTTTCTCATCTATAAGATGAGCTGGAGGAGGAAATGGTAAACCACCCTAGTATCATTGCCAAAAATACCCTAAATGGAGTCACATATAAGTCAGATATGACTAAAATGACTGGGCAACAGCAAAAGTTAGAGAACATAATGTGAAGGGCATATAAGTACAGCTAGATGTTGCGGTGGATGGAGCTTTGAATCTGGAGTCAGGAAGGCCCAAGTTCAAATCTAGCCTTAGATACTCTCTAGGTAAACAGGTAACCTTGGGCAAGTCACTTGACTTCTATCTGCCTCAGTAACCTTACCTGTTAAATGGACATAATAATAGCTCCCCCCCCAATTCTGTGAGGATCAAATAAGATATATGGGTGTGGGGCAGGTGAGTAGTGTTCAAGCTGATGAAATTCTGAAGTTATAAGCTTGTAAAAAAGTGGTCACCTTCACTATGGGGGAGGGGGTGTGGAGAAAAAGATTACCCTATACCTAAGTGCCAGACCACTTCCCCAGCATTCCTCTATGTCATCATGCCCATTCATTTTCATAATTGAATGGGGGCAGGGAGGGGACACTTCCAGAGCTCTTCTCAGGTTCAGTACTTCAGTATTCATTTTAAGAGGAGGCTCGAATCCATGTAGTCAGCAAAAAAAAAAAAAAAAGAATTCACTCAGATGCAAGGCCAACATTTTATTCTGGCTTCTAGCAGATTTAAGGGTGGAGAAGAAGCATGATAGCAAACTGACAGGGCAGAAGAAATATGGCTTATTACAAAGGATTTAGAGAAGCATTACATAACATCAACTAATCTTGCTAAAATCTTGTATGTTGAAGGGTGTATTTGATTATTCAAATCATTATAAAATGATTTGCTCTTCCCTTGCCAAGTAGCAGTACAGGGGCAATACCTTTATAATTTTCACTTATCCTTTCTTTTTAAAAGGGTTACAAGTAAATGTGCTTATTTATATATGTATTTAAAAGACCTAACACCATTTCTTACTTACCAATGACAATTTTTCTTTGAGACGCCCTTCAAATGTAACACTGTCAAAAAAAATAGCACTATTCAGTGTACTTTTGTTTTTCTTTCAAATTTAATGGGAATAAAAAGTTGAATAATCCTTAAAAATTAGCATGTTGTTATGTCTCTGCTATTTCCAAGTCATGCAGTCTCAGGCAGGTCACTTCCCTTTCAGGGTCTTTCTTAAATTCTTTATCTGTAAAATAAATGTCAGGACAAGAAAATATTGAAGATCTCTTCTGTTTAGAACACCTCACTCTGTCCACTGATTGTACCAGGCAAGAGGAAATGTCTTTCGCCTATCATTTCTTTGGCAATATATGGAATTACAGAGTTGGAATGAGCAGAAGTCAATGCAATGCCTAGTTTCCTCCTCTACTGCCTTCAAACAGGATTGTAGCATAAATTGTTTTAGAAATATTGTCTCTGAATTCTTTAGAAATCTCCATAGAAGGAAAAATTCCTGAATGCCTTCTATTATCTGACAGCCCTTTAAATAAGAAAGTTCTCCTAAAGCAGAGGGTTCTTAGCATTTTCATAGCATGGACCCCTTTGGGAGTTTGTTGAAGGCTGTGCATTCCTTCTCAGAATAACATTTTTAAATGAATAAAATAAAATATAGGATTACAAAGAAAACCAAAAGTTAGTAAACAATAAGTTTTTTCCCCTCCACCCAAGCTCACAGACTTCCTGAAATCTTTCTACCTCTAGACTCTAGAACATAAATCACTCTCCAAAAGTTTCTGTCTCCTATTCCTAGTTTCTTAGTTTCCTCATCTGTAAAATGAAAGACATGGACAGAATGCTCTCCTAGGGTTTTTTTTTTAAATATTTTTAAGGTTCAAGCCATTCTTTTCTTTCTTTCTTCAATAGAAAAATACATACACAAGCTACCACTACTGGGTTTAGCATTCAAAGCCTTTCATTACCTCCCTCCCCCATCCCCCAAACTGTCTGTCCCCTACCTTTACAGTCTTCTTACATTTTACCAACACCCTCTCCACCACACCTCTGGTGTGAGGGCTTGCACAGCCCTTTTCAGGGCTGTCCATCTACCTTTGGTGTCCACCTATCACTTAACTCTATCTGTGACTCCAAGAAGCTATAGCATGCACGGTGGCCACATCCCAGTAATACTGTCTTGACAGATGGGCTAAACCAGGAATCGATTAACCAACAGGTATCACACCAGTTGGTGAGTTAGGGAGATGTCTACCCCAAGTGTGTTAAGACATCCCTCCAGCCGAATGGGCAGATGATAACAATTTGTTCCAACAGCCATACAGGTCCTGAAGCAGGTGCTGGGGAGCTCTTAGAGCTTGGTCAGACATTGAAGACACCAAGGACATCCATTGCATCTTGGGCCATTGCTAATCCTCTTGACTTTTGTCCTGCCACTGGATATCAACACCTAGAAGAGAGATGCTGATGTCTGTGCAACTCTGCTTCACTTAAATCCAATTCATGTCTAAGTCCACTGGAACTCTACCAAAAGAAAAGATGAACAACAACCACCCTCCCCCCT
Source organism: Phascolarctos cinereus (assembly GCF_003287225.1). Classification (NCBI taxonomy): domain Eukaryota; kingdom Metazoa; phylum Chordata; class Mammalia; order Diprotodontia; family Phascolarctidae; genus Phascolarctos; species Phascolarctos cinereus. The sequence goes on along the minus strand of NW_027555847.1, from coordinate 79,634,526 downwards.
TATACTCTTTGATCCAGTGACACGGTCCTCCCTGCTGTTCCATGAACAGAACACGTCATTCTATCCCTTGGTTCTGTGCATTTTCTCTTGGTGTCCCCCCCCCCCCATGCCTGGAATGCTCTCTCTCCTCATCTCTGCCTCCTGACTTCCAAGTCCCAGATAAATTCCACAAGAAGCCTTTCTTGCTCCCTCTTAATCTAGTGCCTTCCTCTGTAAATTCTTAATTATCTTGTATATAACTTGTTTCTACATATTTATTGGCTTATTGTCTCCCCTTCCAAATTGTGAGCTCCTTGAAGGCAGGGACTATCTTTTGCCTTTCTTTATATCCCCAGGGTTTAGAACAGTACCTGACACATAGCAACCCCTTAATAATATACTTGGTCCACATCTCTTTGAGAACTTGAAAGTATTTGTTCTTCTTTCCTTTTTTAGTCTAAAAAAAAAATAAAAACAAACCCAATCCATTTAATATTTTCCCATAGGTATATTTTTAATATTTTAATGTATATTACATATATAATATAATTTAAATGATAATAATATAATTTTTATAATTTATCACTTTCCTCAGAATCTCTTCCAAGATCAAACTACTTGATTCTTGTTGGGGAAACCTCAGTAAAAATACCATGCAATCATTCAAGGAGGAAGGCAGATGATAATTTGCCCTTCTCTGAGGGCTAATTTTTGTTTCAGGAAACCATCAGAGCATATAGTTCATAAAGATATAGGTTTAATACTAGCAAGGATCTTAGAGGTCATTTAATCCAACCTTCTCATTTTAAAGAAAAGGAAACTTGAAGCCTAAACAGTTATTTGAGTAACTTGCCCAAGGTTACAAGTAACTGGCCACAAAACCAGAACTCAGGTCCTATAATTCCAAGTTCAGAACTACAGGCATGAGTTCATACTTGTACCTGCATATGAGTGTGTGTGTGTGTGTGTGTGTGTGTGTGTGTGTGTGTGTGTGTGTGTGTGTGTGTGTGTGTTGGTCTGGACTTGTAATTTCACTAGGGAATTCCTGGTGAGACATTTTCCTCTATCCAGGCAGTGTAGCAACTGCCCCATAACTTAAGAGTCTTAGTATACATACTGCCTAGGGCACCAAAAGGTAAAAGACTGAAAATAACTTGTTGCTTATTCCAGGATTATTTGCATTTTGACAGTGATCAAAGCTTTAAGCTACACAGATAAAGTTCTGATGGAATTTCAGGCAACAGTCAGTGGGTGGGGAAGGTTTGGGTGGTAACATTAAGGGGGAACAGAGGACTTCCCAAGACTCTAGAAATCAGACCACATCAGTGGGCTTTTAATTCACACAGAATCACAGAAGCTTAGAGTTAGAATGGACCTCCACCCTTGAGGGACCTGGTGTACGGAATGGAGCTTCTGTAAAATGAAAACATACTCTCCAGCACTCTCCCTAAAGGCACTAACATTGGCATTTAGGGAAGGCCATCTACTTTCATCTTCCATGTATGAACATGCATGTCTGTGCCTTTAGGGAGTTGTTGAAAAGTATGTTTTTACTTTATAGAAGTAACATTCAATGCAATACACATGATTGAATTGAGCTAGAAATTTCCCCAAAATTCCATGTGCCTTCTGGTTTTGTGATATATAAATATACTTTGTATTTTCAAAGAAATGTGTGTTTTGCTTGAGGTTTGGGGATTCAGTTCCTTGGCAATGCTCTACTGCACGTTTCACAGATCCTAAGCACCTTGAAAGAACAGAGCATGAAGGGGATGTTGAGGAATTGAACTTCCCCCCTACCCCAGTAGTGTGGTTAACAGGTGATCTCAGATTACACTAAAGTAAGTGTGTGTGTTTGTGTGTGTTGGCCTAGACTTGTAATTTGACTGGGGCAAGGAATTCCTGGTGGGAAAACTCCCTTTACTAATGCAGATTAGCTCACACTTTGCAAGTTAGAGTTTTATAGAGTTGCCTCTGGGCACTAAGAGTTAAAAAAAAAAACCTGAAAATAACTTGCTGCTCATTCTAGGAGTATTTGCATTTGAACAGATCTCAACATTTTAAGCTACTGAGGTGAAGCTCTACTTGAATTTCAGGTTGCTATAAGAAGGTGAGGAAAGTTTGCGACTTGGTATTGAGGGGGAACTGAGGACTTCCCAGTACTCTGGAAATCAAACCACATTATCAATTGTGAAATCCGAAAAGAATCACAGAGATTTAGAGTTGGAAGGGACCTTAGCCATCTCCTCTAGCCTCTATGTAAAAATCCATCCCATTTACAACAACACGCAGCAACAGCACACTCAAAGGTCATCGAACCTTTGGTTAAAGGATTCCAACAGGAGATACCACCTCCTAGGTAGCCCTCTCTACTTCATGCAATAACTATAATTATTTGAATTTTTTAACATCTTTGTATCAAGGAAGCATCTTTGCAACTTCTCTACATTCTCTTTATTTCTGCCCTCTGCCCTCAAGCAGAATGAGTCTCATCCTTTTTCTGGGTTATATGCAAACTTTGCAATATTTTGAGACAGCTTTTATATCCCCTGAGTCTTCTCCAGATTCCCAGATCCTTCACCAATTTAAGAAGGAAAAAATAATTGAGGAAATAATAACACAAGAAGTCTCCCTCTTTTTTTTTTGGCAATACATTAACATTCCATTACTTTTATGTACCATAATTTACGTAGCCATTATACATAAGATGCACAATACATGTGCATTGATCTTAGTATAGCATTTTCTTCCAAAGATAAAACTAACAATATATATATGATCTTTATTTCAGTCTTTGACCTCTTTAAAGAATATATTTAGCAGCGGGAATTCTGAGTTAAAAGATAGAAAGATTTTAGTTACTTTCCCCTATAATTCAAATTGCTTTCTGGAATGGAATAACTAAATCACAGCTCCATCATGATTTATGTGTATATTATATATTATTTCATATTTTTAGCAAAAAATATTTTGAATTTTGTCAGTTTTGCTTCTCCCCACCTCCTTCTCTGTCCTGCTGTAATCATGTTGTTTTTGGTCATTTTGTTTTCAATACAATCAGTTATACTATTTACTTTTGCTAATGCTGACCGATGCATCCTTGCATCTTTTATATACATTGAACTTGCTTATGTAAATACATCTTTGAAGAGATTTCTGTATTCTCTTTGCTAGAAGTTCATTTAAAAAAATTTGAATCAATATTCACCAATGATATTGTTCAATAGTTCTCTTTATTTTGCTTTATCCATTCCTTGTTTAGGTACCGGATTTTGTCTCATAAATGAAGTTTGTTAGAGTACTTTCTGTCTAAAATTTTTAAATTTTGTGTGTGTGTGACAAAAGTGTTAATTGTTCTTTGAACTTTTGACAGCATTTACCAGCAAATCCATTAGGACAATTTTCTCTTTCTTTCTTTCTTTCTTTCTTTCTTTCTTTCTTTCTTTCTTTCTTTCTTTCTTTCTTTCTTTCTTTCTTTTTTTCTTCCTTCCTTCCTTCCTTTCTTCCTTCCTTCCTTCCTTCCTTCCTTCCTTCCTTCCTTCCTTCCTTTCTTTCAATATTTCCTTTATAGTTTGTTTAATTTCATTTTTTGAGATTGAATTATTTAAGATTCCTGATTTTCTAATAATTTTGATATATGTTTTTAGATATATAATTTTCTTTTGAGGAGGACTTTTCCTACTTTCCAACTGTTTTGGTAAATTGCATCATTATAATAATTTCACATAGTTAGCAATTAACTATGAGTTTATGACTCCTTACTTGATCTCTTTATTAAGTCTCTGTTTCAGGTTGCAACTTTTGCTTCTGTTCCTTGAAGTGATTACTAGTTTTTATCATGCTATAGTTTGTAAGGATGTATTTAGTATTTCTGATTTTTTTAGTTATTTATAATATCTTTGTGCCCTAGCACGTAGACTATTCTCAAAAAGGTATTTAGAAACATGTATATTCTTTGATGTTCCCATGCAGAAATTTCTGTATGTCATTAATATCTAACTTGCTAACAAATCGTTTTTGTTCCATATTTTCCTATTTTTTTACCTTTACATTAGATTTATCTAGCACCAAGAGAACATTGAAATACCTTACAATTTTTGTGTTGCTACTGTCATGCCCTGAAATAAATCAAAAATATCATTTGAAGAATAAAGCATCTTTAATTGATATGGCAGAATAGCAAACCTGCCACCCTGGGGAATGTCCAATAGATTTCCCAAACTAGAGGCCAATAGAAAAGTATTTTATGCCCTTCAAAGGAAAGGGGAAGGAGGCAGTAAGAGGTAGCAAGGCTTGGTCATGAGGTAGCAAGGCCTGGTCATAATATCCCAGCCACCCATGGCAGTCTAAGCAAGGTGAACCAATTCATTCTGGCTGTTTTGCCATTCATGCCATGAATCCCAATGGAAAGGGGCAAGGATATCAAAGACTTAGATCCAGCTTGAGTTGCGTTATCCCACAAGTCAAGATCTCAGGATGGGACTTAAGGTCTGCCTCAGCTCAACCTAATCAACACTATCTTGCGAGGAATGCTACTGACATTTTGACATTGCTAGGATCTTTTAGGAAGTGCCAGGTAGCATGACATTTGGTATGAACAATTTCTGCCCTTACATTAACAATTTCTGTCACTACTTAAGTCTTTTTGCTATTTTATTAAATTTTTCCTTTAGGAATTTAGATACTATGTTATTAGTGAATAAGCATGTAGTGTTTTCCATTGTCTATAATAAAATATTATAATTACCTTAGATATCTGTATTGAGATTGTAAATTTTTATTTTTGCTTTGTTTGATGGTATGACTGCCCTACTTTTTTCTTTTTGAAAACAGTTGATGGACAGTAAATTTTCTTTAAGTCTATTTTTTGTTGTATGTGTGTCTTTTATTTTCAGACGTTTACTACATTTTCTTTTAGTCTACATTTATAGCTATGCTTGGTAGGTTTGAGTTTTCCTTATTTTGTTTCCTTTTTATTGAATTTATCCCATTTTCCATTTAAGTCAGCACTTTGTCCTTATGATGATTAGCTTTGCTTCTGCTAGCTTTTACTAGTCTATTCTCACAGGCTCTATTACTGCACCCATTTACCTGCCATACTCCAAGTTCCTTAGATGTAATGAAATTGTTATTTTCTCTTTCTTTTTATTAATTTATTTCCCTCCCCTTTTGCCTCCTTCTTTCCCACTTGGGTCAGTGTGTGGTTCAAAATTTACCTCCCATTTCCCAGCTTTTTTGTTTAAGCAACATTCTTTAGTGACATGCTCATCCAATCTGTTTTCATGTCCTTTGTCTTCCTTATTACACTCTATTTAAAAGTCTATTCTGAATTCTATTTTTGCAACTTGTGCATCATTCCCTTAGATGTTTCTTATTTTTTTCCCCCTCTTCATGTCTTTAATGAGGATAGAGCTACTAGACCACCACATTTTAACTTCTTCCTCTTTCCTGTTTCTGTATTATTGAAATTATAAATCTTACTCCACGACTTTTTATTTTACTTCTTGGTGTTTCAGTGCATGACAGAAACAAAGTTAGATGCAAGAATTACCACATGCTAAAAGTTATTCCTTGTCTTAAGTAATGAGGCAATTACCATAAGGCAGGTTATATGAAACCTCTGATGCTACTTGACCACTACTGCCCTGGGTTCTAGTTGGATCTGGGGACTCATACCTTCCCCATCTTGGCAAAGGATGTAATTTTCAAAAGAACAGTCCCTTCTCTGAGAAGTTCTTCTAACAGCGAAATTACTCCCAACTTAAAAACAATATAAGGGCCTAATCTCTGAAAACAAATACATACTTCCCATTGCCATAAGATTATATTTTAGGTTCCCCTTTATTTCTTTTTCATAGATGAAACATAATTTTGATTCCCCACATTCTAGGTTCTTCTACAGGTGCTCCTATTTTATTTACCCAGGGCGCATTACAATAAAGAAATTACTATCTCTTCTCTACTCAGTTCTGTACATGGTAGAAATACATCTCCAGGTTTCCTGTATCTTTCCTCCCACTCTCTTTTGAAAAACTTCCCACTATGTTATCCATCCTATCCCCTCACTTAGAGGGGAACATGAGATTTAGCCTAAAATATGAAATAATTAATTTTATTACTTAATTTTTAAAAAATTGTTCTTAACCATCTTTCTTAAAGTATTTACAAGTAATACATTCTGTGAATTTCTAGTGTTTTTGCTTTTTTTATTGGTAAGAATTTCTCAAATGCCTGTCTCCTTAAGGTATTGTGTGTGTGTGATGAGTGTGTGTGTGTGTGTGTGTGTGTGTGTGTTTATGGTCACAAGAGCATTAGATGACTTTGCTAAACTTTGCAATATATGCTCTTTTGAGTTGTAAAAGTGACCTCTCATGCTTTTTGGGATATTTTTCCCCATACTTTTTCTTAATCTCTTGTGACCATGAAGTAAACCTGATATATTCAAGTTGATATTCTTTCATAATGAAAGAGGTCTTTTCTCCTTACTGTTTGTTTTTGAAATTGTAAAGTATAACAAATACATTCCTTAAAGGGGTTTTTTGGCCACCAACCAATGCCTTTGGATTGTACCAGTCAGTATGTTCTTCCCTCTATTAAAAAATTCTAGGCATTTTCTTTTTATTAATTTCTCAGTTTTTAATTTTCAAAGATTTTATTTTTTCCAATTACATGTAAAAACACTTTATATATATATATATATGTATATACTATACATATACATACACACATGTGTATATATATACACATGTGTGTATGTGTGTGTGTGTGTGTGTATATATATATAATATATATATATATATATATAAAATTTTGAGCTACAAAATCACTCCCTCTGTATCCTCTCTCCTCAATGAGAAGGTGAAAATTTTAATATAGGTTATACATGTAGAGTCATGGAAAACATATTTCCATCTTAGTCATTTTGTAAAAGAAAGCACAGACCAAAAAGAGGAAGTAAAAAAAATTGCTTTGATCTCTATTCAGACTCCATCAATTCTTTCTCTGGAGATGAATAGCATTTTTTATAGGTCCTTCAGATTTGTCTTGAATCCTTTCATTGCTGAGAATGGCTAAGTCTTTCACAGTTGATTATCATACAATATTGCTAACACAATGTTCTCCTGGTTCTGTTCACTTCACTGTGAATCAGTTCATTTAAGTCTTCCCAGATTTCTCTCTCTCTCTTTTTTTTTTTTGACTAGGCAATGGGGTTAAGTGACTTGCCCAGAGTCACACAGCTAGTAAGTGTTATGTGTCTGAGGCTGGATTTGAACTCAGCTCCTCCTGAATCCAGGGCCGGTGCTCTATGCACTCAGATTTTTCTCTTATAGGACAATAGTATTCCATCACAAACTTTTTCAGTCATTCCCCAATTGATGGACATCCGTTCAGTTTCTAATTTTTGCCAACAAAAACAAGTAGCTATAAATATGTTTATACATACAGGTCCTTTTCCTCTTTTTGTTTTTTAAATAATATATACTCAAAATTTTCTATTTTCTATCCTTAATGCTCCGTATCTCTTGTTTGGTCATACATTTTCCCTAATCCATAGATCTCAAAGGTAAACTATTCCATGTTCCCCTAATTTGTTTATAGTATCAACCTTTAAGCTTAAATCATATACCCATTTTGACCTTATCTTGATACATAACGTGAGATATTATTCTATACCTAGTTTCTGCCAAGCCACTTTCTAGTTTTCCCAATATTTTTTTTTGGTCATATAATAAGTTCTTATCCCAAAATCTTAGATCTTTGGGTTTATCAAGCACTAGATTGCTATGGTCCACTAACTCTAGACAGTTAGTTCATAGTCAAGGATTTTGTTTTTGTTGTATGTCTTTCCCTAGGCATACTAGCTTCTGTAATTTCACTTATTTTTCTTTCTGTCTTCATCAGTCTCTCTATTGGTTTATCAACTTCAGAGCCAAAATTATTATTCTGAAATTATTTCATGATATTTATACATTGTGTGGTATGTCTTCTTCTGGATAAAGCTTTGGTTACTCTATATCTAGTGAATAAATCCATTTTTGAGGGCTTTAGATTAGATTGTTTTCTTTTGGTGGGATAAGGGAAACCTATTTTACCACAGTGACAAAGTCAATGTTAGAAAAAATGACCGTGTGATACCTCTAAACATTAACTTGAGTCCTTCATGCCTTATATATCTCTTACATGAGGTGCTTATGTGCATGTCCTCTTCAATATTGAATTATCTGAATACAAAATAGTTTTTTTATCCTAACTTTTAGATTATATACTTACTATTGCCAAATCTAATGGTGTTACAACAAGAATATATCTTGATAAAGGTACATACTTACTACTTGCTAGTTGAATTATTTAAAAAAGATTATAGTTCTAGATCTGGAATGGATTTTAGAGTCGACCCAGTCCATTCTGCTCATTTTATAGCTGGGGAAACTGAGATCCAGACAGTTTAAGTGACTTTTTCAAGGTCACACAAGTGGTAAGTGACAATGCAGGATTTGAATTCATATCCTTTGACAGATCCTTTTGAAGGCAGTATTCTTTCTGCAAATGGGAGGTGAAAGAAATGGCTAGAGGGGAAAAAAAAGTGAATACCCCTTTTACTGTGGTCCCTTTCCCCACCTGAATGTGTGTATCTGATCCATTCTTTGAATACTCTGAATACTTCATTCCCCCTCTAACTACAGAAGCTCTATAGCTGTGAAAAGTACTTTGGAACTGGAATGATTAACTGGAAGTAACAACAGGAAAGGGAGTGGGGGAAGAAAACTCCAAAACAAAATAGAAATAAGTACAGATATACTTTACTTAATTTTACTTACCTGTATTTTTAAGTACACCCTAATCATCACTCTTTTGTTCCTCCATCAACATAATTGCTCCTTTGATGAAATCTCTTCATGTATTTCCGGCTTTATTAAGAATTTTCCCTTCTTTGAAATTAACATTCTTTCCCTTTTGTGTTTCTTAATTATTCCTGGTTTCTACCAATTCATTCCCAGTCCTTTCTTCTATATTTTCTTGGATCAGAGAAGGGAATGGGGTGGGGATGGGAGTGGGGACCTTAGAAATAATCTAATTCATTCCTTCAATTTGCAATTGAGGAAAATGAGATTCAACCAAGTTAAGTGACTTGCCCAATGTCACAGTACATAGTAAAACCAGCATTCAAACCCAGTCTCCCAAATCCAGATCTATGTTTTTCCCTTTTTTACACATCCAACCGTCTTCATTGCATTGAAGGGCTTGGGACAGAGGATAAGGTCTTTCTCCCAGACCGATATTTTTATGTAATTGACATTTGGCTACAAAGACCAAGTTCAGCCATGTGAATAAATTAGCCACAAAAAGGCATCACAAAGGGATTGCCAGAGGGGAGTGTTTGCTATTTCTTGGCACCAGTTTAGGAACCACTTCTTTTACTATGCATGCCTCCTCTATCACCCTCAAAACCCCATGCCTACTGTGCTAGAATAGTGGTTACTCTTGGTGATATCATATGGTTATAAATCATGGAACACCAAAGTTTCAGAAGAATCCAAACCATAGGGTAAAATTGTGAGCAGAGCAATAGAGAGATATATGATGGTTAGCCATGATGACTTGACCTGCGCCAAGTGAAATAAAAGCCATGGCAAGGTGGAAGAGAAGGGACTAAACAATTATATGACATCTACTGTGTGTCAAGTAGGGGGCTAAATATTTGTTTCATTTGATATAAGGACATGAGTGACTATAAAAAGAAGACGGATATTTGGGCAGCTAGAGTGCTGGCCCTGAAGTCAGGAAGACCTGAGTTTAAATATGGCCTCAGACACTTACTAATTGTGGAACCCAGGCAAGTCACTCAACCCCTCTTTGTTTTAGTTTTCTGCACTGTAAAATGAGGGTAATAATAGCACCTACCTAGCAGGGTTGTTGTGGGGATAGAATGAAGCAATATTTGTAAAGCACTTAGCACAGTGCCAGGCACATAGTAAGCACTTATTAAATTTCCTTCAAGATCAAGGGACAAGTCAGCCATCAATAAGCATGTAGTAAGTACTTACCAGTACCAAGCAGTGTTTAGTGATGGAATTAGAAAAAAACAAAACCAAACCAAAAGTATCCTAAGTCTGAAGGAGCTCACATTCTAGTGGGGGGAAAAATAGATAAATGACCAGGTATATGGAAGAAGAAAAAGAGAAAATAAACAGGAAGTTATGTGATAACTTTATTATATATTTAAAAGGAATAGCAAGTTGTACATAATAGATTTGCAGTTTTATGTACAATCATCTTTTTTTCTATTCTACTATCTTATAGAAATGCTTGTTTCATTTCTCAAGTTCAGAAAAAATAAATACAATTAAAACAAGATATGTACAGATTAAATAGAAGTTCATCTAAACAGAGAAGGGCACTAGCAGACTGGCAGGGCAGGGGTAGGGGGTAGGAAGGTAAGATTAGAATTGAGTCTTCAACCAGGGCAAACACACAGAGACAGGAGACAAACTGTTTTAGGCAGCCAGGTGGTACAGTGGATATCGTGCTAGACTTGCAGTTAGGAAGCTCTGAGCTCCATTCTTGTTGGAGACACTTACTAGCTATGTGACTTTGGACAAGTCCCTTAACTTTTGTTCGCTTCAGTTTGTGTAACTGTAAAGTAGGGACAAAAGTAGCACCTCTTTCCCAGGATTGTTGTGCAGATTATGTGGGGAAATATTTCTAAAATGCTTTGCAGACCTTAAAACACTATATAAATACTAATTATTATCTTTATTTTGTCATATATGGAGAAAAAGAAGCAAGCCAAATGGATCTTAACTGGACCTTTGAGTGTGTGAAATGGGAGAAAATTATAAGAAGGCTAGAAAGGAAGGAAGGGACCATATTATGAAAAGCATGGGGTGCCAAACAGTGGACTTTGTTTTTGATCCTACAAGTAATGACACTAATTATCTTTGTCAAGGGGGGAATGACCTGATTAGACCAACTCCATAGGAATTTTCACTTTGGCAGCTGAATGGAGGATGGATTAGAATGCAGAGAAATTCGAGATGAAACCAATTAGAAGGCTACTTGCAATAGTACAGATACATAACATAAATGTCGAACTGGTATGCGTGAACTATTAAAAACTAAAGAAATGACTTAATTGTATTGGGTGGATCCTCTTTGAAAGATTTCTGGAAGAACATGCACAAACATCATATAGGAGGAGGAGGCAGGAATGAGTTGTAATCTGTACTGGTGAGAGAGCATTCGCATTGATGAGATCTTCGATCTGTCAAGATGCCAAAATTCTGGTCTGATATCTAATACAAGCCATAAGAAATACTGGTTCCTACTCATGATGCATTGAATTAGACAGGACACTCCATCTCTTTTGTCCCAGCATTTTATCTGCCTATTCCTCATGCCTGGCATGTTATCCTTTCTCACCTCTGTCTCCTGGCTTTTCTGGCATCCCTTAAATTCCAACTAAAATCTTACCTTCTGCAGCAAGCTTTCCTCTCCCAATATCTCTTAATCCTAGCCCTTTTAATTATTTTTCTTTTATCCTATAGATAACTTGTTTGTACATATTCATTTGTCATCTCTCCCATTAGACTATGAAATCCTCAAGAGTAGGGAGAGCATTTTGTCTTTCTTTATATCCCTAGTGCTTAGAACAGTTCCTGACATGTAGGTTTTTAATAAATGTTCATTGACTGACTGGTCCATGGCTTGGGCCAAATTTATATATAGCATTAGACCAGGTAGAACCCAAAAGATTTACATGGTGATGTTTTTGCTATATCATATGTTTGGAACTATATGTAAAATATCTGAAGTTGTTTCTACCCATTATTTTGAATCTTATATTTTTTAATGAATGTGTGTGTGTGTGTGTGTGTGTGTGTGTGTGTGTAAGCACAAAGTGACCTAGTGTGAATGTCTTCAGTTCCTTAAAGTCAAGAGCCTTGACTTTGATCTTTGTGTTTTTTCCAGGGCCTAAAACAGTGAGTGCTATCTCCTTACTTATGTTAATACATCAAGAATTCCTTATTTTCAAGTGCAGGTGTTGTTTCAGCTGATGAAGGTCAAAATACCTCTGCACCTCAGGACTGTGTTTAATGTGTTCTTGCCCCCTACTTAACAAAAAACAATAATTATAGTAACAGTAGCAACAAAAACAACAACAGAATGTCCCCTCCTTCCACTAAACCTCATCTACCAGTAGCCTACTAGCTCAGTGGTGACTCTTGTCCAATTCATCAAAGTGTGTCCTGGAATGAGAGACATAATATCCTTGCACTCTTTTTTTTTTTAAATCGGTGGTGGTATTAAGTAGCTATTTAATACATAGTATTAAATCAATCAATAGAGTGATTTGTGACATGTTTATAAATATTAATCCAATTAATGAATTCTTTAGTCAATTTGTTCATTAACAAACCATTCCCAGAACAACTTCTCTGTGTAAGTCAATATGCTGGTTCAATCCAATTCTAATTAATAAACACTTTTTTTATTTTTATTTTTTTTATTTTTAGGCAATTGGGGTTAAGTGACTTGCCCAGGGTCACACAGCTAGTGTCAAGTGTTTGGTCTGAGGCCGGATTTGAACTCAGGTCCTCCTGACTTCAGGGCCAGTGCTCTCTCCACTGCGCCACCTAGCTGCCCCTAATAAACACTTTTTAAAGAACCTAATAAATACAAGAAAAAAAAGTAGTGTGGTCTAATAGATAAAAGTTGGCTCTGAAAAATACACAGTCCCAAGTCCTGACTTTGTTAGATATTAGGTGTGTGGTCATGGGCAATAATTTAACTTCTCAATGCCTCAGGGAAAAGTCTTCAAATTGGATTATTGATGGGAGTTTCTATACTTACAAAATTGTAGATCTGAACTAAAGCAAATAGAGAATACAACATACAAAATAAAACAAGTAGGTACATATGTGTCTGTGTATACCTATGAAGCACTGATATAGGTCCTAAGGTTTTTGTTGCTTCTGTTCAATTGTTTCTGACTCTTCATGACCCCATTTGGGGTTTTCATGGCAAAGATACTGGAGTGGTTTGCCATTTTCTTCTCCAGCTCATTTTACAGATGAAAAACTGAGCAAAATAGGGTTAAGTGATGTGCCCAAGATCATACACTAGTAAGTGTTTAAGGCTAAATCTGAACTCCAGAAGATGAGTCTTGTTGGTTCCAGGTCTGGCACTCCATGTACTGTTCCACCTAGGTTCCCTGTCCTAAGGGCACAAAGACAAAAGAATAGCTCTTGCCTTAAAAGGACTTACATTCTAGTGTGGGGATGCAACAGATACACAGACAAGTAAATACAGGTCACATACAAAGTAGTACAAAGTCATTTTAATAGACAAAAAAAGAAAAAAGTAATAGTAGTATCAGAAACAGCTTCATGCAGGAGGTGGCATTGAATTGTACTTTAAAGCAAGCCAGATAATCCAAGAGGTGAGGTGAGGTGAAGTGAGGAGGTGAGGAGCAAATGCATGTTAAACATGGAAGACTGCCTATATAAAGGCGCAGAGGTAGGAGATGGGCTTCTATTTATAGGAAAAGCTAGCAAGCCAGTTTTACTGGACTTCAGAATGTCAGGGGCTGTTAAAGAGAATAGAACATGAGCAGAAATTTTTAATGGACATAGAGATGGCACATTGCTCTGATACATCACAAATGGCAAGGCATTCCCTTTGGTGGAAAGGTTATCTCTCTGTGAAATGAAATATTTGTCATCTCAACTACCATGCCAAGTAAACACTCATGAGTATGATGCCTCAGTTTTTGGCTTGCCCAAACTGCCAGAATGAGATCACAACTTTCTGGAAACTCATGGACGAGAATTACAAAGGAAGAAGGGCTGGGCTTAAGTAAGGCTAATATGGGAAACCTCCAAGGAAATTCCAGGTGTTACAGGTTATGGGATGACTCATTGGCACTCTACCTTCAGATTCAGAAATGAGTCAGTGCCCTGTGCTGGCACTAAAAAAATGTTATACTCCAGGATAGTTCATCTTTTAAAAAGATTCTCTGGGCAAATTGGGAATACCTTATTTCCCATGGAATCCTTTCCATGGTAGAGAAGTTATCCATATTAAATAGTGTCTATACCTCTACAAGTCACATAAAGAACACTTTCCAACATATCAGCTAGTCAATAACAGCTCTCTACAGGAATTAGGCAAATAGCAACTGAGAGAGAAGTTTCCAATATAATGTCTGAAGTATTTGTCCTTGACCTATTCAGTTCAATATTTTTTTTTCCCCAGGACTAGGACACCTGCTCATCGTTTCTTATAGAATTATAGTATTCCATTACATTCATATACCACAACTTGTTTAGCTATTCCCCAACTGATGGGCATTGACTCAGTTTCTAATTCTTTGTCACCACAAAAAAAAAAGATTTGCCCCACTCTTTAGCTCAGTCCTTCCTTTCACATTAAAATATGAGATCTTTGGGACACACTTATCAAAATTGTATATGACATGAAGCTGACCAGAACATTTCAGGGATTTTGGATAAAAGAGGTGGAATTCTCAAAGATTTCTACTTGTTAGAATTATGGACCTATTGTAATAAAGTGAAATAAAGTAAAAAAAAAGTGAAATAAAGTAAAAATTGAATCAGTTTCAGGAAACACATATTCTCATGGTGAGGACAGTCCCTTGAATGGTGTAGATTGTAACCTATTCACTTACTGTGTGATTCTTATTCACATTTTTCCTTAAATATTCCATATGGGAACCACTAACATGTTGAAGGTCATTTGACCCTTTTTATATAACATGGAGAACAAGGTTTATGGACACTGCCAATGTCATTTGGTTACCCCGCAGACTTCTATTTGATTCATAATCATATTTGATTTTATCATCTCAAGATATAGGAAAACTTATGCGTATTTTTACTTATGTCTTTTTAATTAGTAGGGCTTCATTGTATCTATCAACTAATAAATGAAGCTCAGAGCTCTAACCAATTCATCAAACAAAACACTAAAGAAATCTTCTTCTTTTATAGCAATTACTCAGATTTCTACATATCAGATACATTAGTCTTCTAATATTATATATATATTAAAATCACTAGATGTGTAATATATTAACATGAAATTAACAATCAAATGTAGACAATTATTGGCAATATTGTGAGAGAAATCATAGCCAGTCATCACAAAGCCACAATATAAAATCAGAAAAATTCACTTCAGTTCTGAGAACATAGTCTAGCACCGATCACTTAATTCATGATAACAAATAAATTCTCTTTGCAACAATCCTCTTTATCTTCTTCACAAGATAAAGGTTAAAATAATCTTATCGAGGGGAATAGCCTCTCCATTCCCTTTCTCTATTTCTTCTTCACCATTCCCACCAAATATGGTAGGCAAATAGTTTATTTAATTTCATTCAAGCCACAGTCTCTCCAAGCAGACAATTAAAAAGCTACTATTTCCACAATATTTCATTTAGCACTTAAAGCATCTTCAGTCTCTATAATCCTTTGCTCTTCACATATGACATTACAATCTCTTTTTTTCAATCATGCGTGTCCTGGGTGATATCATTCATATTCTTTCTTAAGCACAAGTCGTTACTGACAGTACATTGCAGCCGTATTTCTACTATTCATGCCTGCACTTGCAGTTTGGGACATCTAGAATTATGGTTCAACAGAGATAGTGGAGTTCTATGATTCAGTCATATAGCATCATTAGAAGAAGAATGATGCTAGAAGATGCTTGGGATTATTGTATATATTGAACAATTTGAAAACTTTGTCTCATTTCTATTCATTTCTGGACCCAGTTAATTTTCTTTCTGTAGTATTTGTTCAAGATATATGTACTGATTCACTGAACTCTCCATACTGTGGCAAGTGTTTTATTTGGTATGGAAGGACCTGGCTCTCCTATTTACTACTTATACTATATATCCTTGGGCAAGAAATGTAACTTCTCTGGGCCTCTGTTTCTTCATCTATAAAATGAGGGGGTCAGACTAGATGAGCTGTAAATATCCCTACAGCTTTAAATTCTAAGGTCCTAAAAGGAGGGCTCTAAAAGTAGATAACACCAGTCATGTTGTTGAAAGTATTCTGGGATTACTGATGTACTTTGTTCTCTCATTTTTTTTTCTCCTGTTGATAACATGTAGAGGTATCCTAAAGGATGGAGTGGAAATTAAAAAAAAATAGAATATAAAAACATAGAGACCAACTAGGAGCCTAATCCAGTCCAGGTAGGAGGAAATAAACATTTTGTGAATGGGAGTTAAAAGGAGGATACAGATCAAATTGATTATAAAAAGAACGACCAATAAGACTTGGTGACTAGTTGGATGAAGGTAATAAGAAAGAGGGAAAAATCGAAGATAACTGGTAGTTTTAACTTCAGAATAGTAGAGTCAATCTCATCAGGGGCCTTCAAGTACATGATGGATGACCCACTTTTCAGATATGGTATGGTAACAATTATTTTTTCTAATATGGGATGCACTGGATGCTACTGAGCGCCTTCCAACTCTGACATTTTATGATCTTGTAGCTTTAGGTATGTAATTCTTTCTCACTGATACATATTAAAATGGATAATTTCTTTCAAAAAAAAAAAGAGGTCATAGCAGGCAATTCTTCTTTTTTTTTTTGCTTGCCTACTATTAGTTCACATTGACCTTGACTGATTGCTGTGCTGGTAAATGTTTAACCATCAGCACTTCTAAAATAGACAGTATGCATGACACTTTAAAGTTCAATCTGAATTATTAACATTGTTTCATCACTTTCTTAAGTCTGTTCAGTCAACAAAATAAGTCAAATCCAGATTTGTAGTTTTTACTAATTTGTGAAGTATAAATGCTCATGTTAAAAGTTTAACAAATGGTTCTCTCAAGCTGCTTCAAGCTGACTCTAGCACACCTCTGCCTTGAATCCCCATGATGTATCTAAAAATTTCTCACTTTAGAAGAGAAAAATTCAAATCTCTTTCCTTTAACTAAATATGAGCAGGGTCTTTCTAAATGGAGTTCATTTCTAAAGCTAATCCAGTGTGTGTGTGTGTGTGTGTGTGTGTGTGTGTGTGTGTGTGTGTGTGTGTGTGACATGTGTGCATGAGTGCGCACATGCACAAGCATTTATACAGCAACATACAATATTCAAAACTGTATAGTTTTGATTACAAACCATTTCACTTTCATTTGTGCTAATATAAATTGGGGTAATTATATTTATACTAAGTGTTCTGAATGCTCTTTAAACAAAAAATAAGTTAATTCAATTCAGCAAATTGTACTGTAATTAGTCATGATGTGGCTGTTCTGAAAATTGTAAGCTGAATTTGGGCTGAAAGTCTTTTTCTCACATTAAATTATTTGTCTTTTCCTATAATGTCATTGGAGAGAAATGTCACCCATTATAGAGCAGTGTAATGTCGCCTATGATTGAGTGAAACCCACATGCAATGATGGACCAGGGGGGAAAATTTATTACATTTTCCATTGTCTGGACTCTGTGCTCTAATTGAATGTCTGGAGTAAGAAATATACTGTGAATGTTTAAAACTAAAAGAAATGTTGAAGAGACTGGGAAGACTTGAAACAAAAGCAGCCTCTGGATTGCTTTTATCCTCCTTTTTTTCTGTGTTTGTCTCTGATGTGGTTTTTCACATAAAGTGTTTTGCTTAGCATGATTTTGAGAAACTGAAGCCAAAAACTAAATGGAAGAACTTACTTTTGGGATTGATTTTAGATGAATGAAATTCCTTTAAGGAAAAAAAAATTACATGTTATTTTTCTTCTTTTCCAAAGAATTTCCACAAAGTAATTTTACAAATCCTATATCACAATCTGCTTTATACTAATTACAATGATCATAACTAGGGGTGTAGCACTAGCCAAGTCATCCTATGGATTCCTTCCTCGATTATGAGATTTCCCTACAAAAAGCTTCAGAATCAAAGATTGTAACATCAATCTCCAGATTTACAGAAAAAGAAAATTATACTTTTTGATTTTGTGGTCAGTGGAGAGGTAAGTCAAATTAACTTTGCTTTCTCATTGTTTGAGGAATTTCTAGTTGTATGCTATCAGTCTCATAATAATACTAGTAATAATACTAATAATTTTCATCAGCATTATTATTATTTTTGTTGTTATTTTGAGACAGGCTGGAATTGTAGTGGCCACTAATAGGCTTGGTCCCACTGAAGCCTAGTGGATATCCTCACTCTCAAGAGCTTACCATATTTGTGTTAAATTTTGTGCAGATCCCTAAGTAGCTTTATCTCAGTGCAGCTCAGAACTCTTGAGCTCAAGAAACACACCAACTTTGGCTACCAGTAGCAAGAAATTTACAGGCATGTGCCACCATTCCTAGTCAGTCTTAAAATCTTGAACTTATCCTTGAACTTATCCTCTCTTTTTCCTATGTATCTCCCTAGTGTTGATTCTTCCTTTCTAAAGTTTCTTTATATTCATTCCTAATGCAACAGTAGTAATTTAAGACCTCTTTGCTTTTCTCATGGACTGTTATAATAACCTCTTAACTGGTGTTCTGACTATAAATTTTTGTTAAGTTTGTCCTACCTAGTCTCAGACTAATCTTTATAATATACCACTTTGTAAGCTACCCTTCTCAAAAATCTTTAATAGTTCCCTATTGTCTAATGGAATTAAATCCCAAATTTGTAGCCTAGCATTTAAGACACCTATCTTTTCTGTATCCTACCTACTTCTTCAATCTCATTACTCCCTACTCCTTTGACAAAGTCATCCATTAAAACAAAATCATCACATACAAGTGGTCCCCAAATGCACTATGAACATTACTTTCTCAGAAAAATTGATTAACCTTCTCCTTCTCTACCTTGAATATTCTCTTGTTTCTCTCCACATATTCAGATCTCTGCCCAATAAAAAAGCATTTTCTTTTGGCAACAATACAATCACTAATAAAACTCATTTTTAGATTTAGGGCAGTAACAATGTTCTCATGCTCTTTCCCCTTCACTCAAGTATAATTCCATTGTCTCAGAGAGTGGACCCTGGGTTCTCAAAGTCTCTATTAATAGAAAGACAGCTCTAGTAGATATCAAGAAGATGAAAATGTTATGAACACAGGCCTAAAGCAAGGGCTGTGTCTTTCTCATCTGAGGTAAGTTCAGTTATTAGCTGTGTGAGCATGGGCAAGTCACTTAACCCTGACTGCCTCACAAAAATAAACAAACAAAAGTTGTGCGCCTGTGATGATTGTTTTTATGGTTTGAATTTTTGGAAATCAGCTAGACTTCCTTCACTATCAAAGGGTTTTTTTTTTTTGGAATATGGACTCACCTTCTACCTCAGACCTAAGGCTTGAGAAATTCTGAAGGCAAAGACCAGGAGATATTTTATCTGAATTCCCAGACCTCCCAGATCAAGGAATAAAAACTGCAAGCAGCCAAAAAGAAACAATTCAAATATTATGGAGCCACAGTCAGGATAACGTAAGATTTAGCAGCTTCTACATTACAGTTTGGAGGGTTTGGAATATCATATTCTGGAGGTCAAAATAGCCAGGATTACAACTAAGAATCAACTACCTAGGAAAACTGAGGATAATCCTTTGGGTGGTGTGTGTGTGTGTGGGGGGATAGATATTCAATGAAACAGAGGACTTTCAAGCATTCCTGATGAAAAGACCAGAACTGAATAGAAAATTTGACTTTCAAATACAAGATGCAAAAGAAGCATAAAAAAAGGAAAAAAGGAAAGAAATATCATAAGGGATTCAATAAGGTTATGCTGTTTATATTTCTACATGGGAAAATGGTATTTATAACTCCTAAAAACTTTCTCATTATTGGGACAGTTAGAAGGAGTATACATAGAGTGAAAGCAGAGGTGTGAGTTGAATGTTATGGTATGATTATCTGAAAAAAATAAAATTAAGACATAGGAAATAAGAATGTACTGGAAGAAGGGGAAAGGGAGAGGTAGAATGGAATACATCTGACATAATAGAGGCCTTGAAGAGATTTTATTGTCAAAGGGAAAATGGGAGAAGCAGGGAGGAGACCACATGAACCTTTCTGTCACTGGAATTGGCTCAACAAGGAAATAATATACACACTCGCTTTGGTGAAGAAATCTCTCTTACCACACAGAAAAAGTAGGATGGAAGGGGATAATAAAAGGGGACAGGGTAGCTGATAGAAGGGAGGGCAGTTTTGGGGGTAGGTAAAAGTTATAAGCAAAGCACTTTTCAGAATGGGTAAAAGGAGAGAGAGAGTACGATAAATAGTGGAAAATAAGATGTAGGAAAATACGTTTTTGGTAATCATTACTGTGAAAAAAATTTACAGTGAGTTTCTCTGATAAAGACTTCATTCCTCAAACATATAGAAAACTGCATCAAATTTCTAGAAATAAGAGCCATTCCTCAATTGATAAATGGTCAAAGGATATGAACAGGCAGTTTTCAGAGAAAGTAATCAAAGCTATCTATAGTTATATGGAAAAAAATACTCTAAGTCACTACTGATGAGGGAAATGCAAATTAAAACAATTGTGAGCTACTACTTCATACGGGTCAGATTGGCTAATATGACAGAAAAGGAAAATGACAAATATTGGAGGGAATATGCAAAATTAAGACACTAATGTACTGCTGGTGAAGTTATATACTGATTCAACCATTCTGGAGAGTAATTGGGAACTATACCCAAAGAGCTATAAAACCACGCATACTCTTTGGCTAAGCAATACCACTACTAGGCCTTTAGCCCAAAGAGATAAAAAACCAAAAAGAAAAAGGACCTATGTGTACAAAAATACTTATAGTAGCTCTTTTAGTGGTGGCAAAAATTGGAAACTGAGGGAACGTCCATCAATTGGGTAATGGATGAGCAACTTGTTGCATATGATTTTGATGGAATAATATTGTGCTTTTAAAATGATAAGCAGGATGCTCTTGGAAAAACATGGAAAGACTCATGTGAACTGATGTAAAGTGAAATGAGCAGAACCAGGAAAACATTGTACATAGAAACAGCAATATTGTATGGTGATCTACTGTGAATAGCTTAGCTATTCTCAGCAATACAATGATCAAAGTCAGTTTTGTAGGACTTATGATGAAAGGTGCTGTCCATCTCCAGAGAAAGAACTGCTACAGTCTGAATGCAGATCAAAAGTATTTTTCCATTATTTTATTTTTATTTTTTTGTTTGTGTTTTCTTTCACAGAATAACTTACATGGAAATGTGTTTTGCATGACTACACATGTATAACCCATGTCAAATTGCTTATCTTCTCAATGGGGTGGGGGGGGAGAAGAGGGAAGGAGAGAATTTGGAACTCAAAATTTGAAAAAAAATTGTTAAAATTGTTTTACATGTAATTGGGGAAAATAAAACATCAAATAAGAAAAAAATAAAATGATGAGATGAATAAGCTAACAAATAGTTCTCAAAGAGATATATGTATATGTCAAGAGACTTACTGGCATCCTGAGGTCAAACCTCAATGAGAACACTTTTAGTGACATTAATTCCTTCGCAATAACATACTTAGTTTTCACTTTTAAAAGTAGTAAAATGGAAATAGCAGGTTTTGAAAATTTCTGAACAAAACTCATGTAACATTAACCTAACAGGGATCCACAACACAAAGAGAGGTATAAAAAGATAAAGACTTATCAAAAAAGAGGAAGGGAAAAGAACGATGTGCTCAGAAAATTTGATAAGCACATTAAAAATCATATACAATTACTTCTGAAATGCTTCAGCCAGCACTAATAAAGGCTGAAGATAGGTACATGTTTGTTGAATGTTAGCTGATGTGGATTTACCATTGGGTAGAGCCTATGAAATGGCTAAGATCCAAGAGTGCAATAAAAAAAAAAAAGCAAAACAAAAAACAAAACACTACTTCATGGACAAACATCCACAAGAAATCAGCCAGCACTATGTCAACAAAAGAGGATGAAACAAATTGTTCCTAGAAAGAGAAGGGTTTATAATAATGATTCAAGATGATCAGGTCATGGCTGCCAGAAGTCACAGAAAAGTTATCTTTAAGGTGTCTAGACTTACGGATCAATTCAAATTATTTAATGAAGCTATGTCAACTGTGTAACACAGACTATGACTACCAAGTAAAAAACAACTTGGTGGTTAGAATTATACCCCATAAACTTTCTATCCTTCCTAAATTAAGAGATGAAAAATTCCCCATACTAAAAATACAAACCTCGAAACATTCTTGGGAATTCAAAAAATAAGCTGTTCTGGAACAAAGACAATATTGCAACTAAAACCATTGCCCACAGTCTTTCAGATATAGCATAGAGACAAAAGAATTTAAGAGCAATGGTTTCAACTGAGGACACCATACTGAATACTCAGGATCGCTAAGCTACATGGAAAGAAAAACTCTCAAATTATAAAGACATAGCAGACCAGGTGGTAACAGGATGAGGTAGATTCCCATCTTTCTGTTTGCTATCTGAAAGATGCTTTTCATGAATATAAAGAAGAGGAGCTTAAATCTCAATGCTTTTATTCAGTTAAAAAGTATTTGTTTTATGCCCTCTCCATGCAATAGTTTATAAAACATTAAATATAAAAGAAAATTAGTATTATCTTTTATATTATTATTTTCATATAACAATATCATTTCTAAAATATACAATATTATACAATATAATAATGTAATTTACATAATAATGTGTTTTTATAGGATAATAACTTGTCATGTGATTGTTTCTATCCGAAGTAGTAGTAGTAGTAGTAGTAGTAGTAGTAGTAGTAGTAGTAGTAGTAGTAGTAGTAGTAGTAGTCATAGTAGCATTTGCAGTCGTAGGGGTAGCAGTGGCAGTAGTAACATATAGCATGTATGTAATTATTTATGCTTTGGAAAAAGTTTTAGAAACATTGCCTCATTTTATCTATAAAGTAACCATCAAGAGTTGATGCTATTATTATTCCCATTTTCAGAAAAGAAAATTGAGACACAAATAGGTAAAGTGAGTTGCCCAGGATCACACACCTAATAACTGTTAGAATCCAGATTTGAACTCAGGTCTTCCTGACTTCAAGTCCAAAGTTCTTATCCATTGTACCTCCCAGGTAGGTGGTAGTGGTGGTACAGAATGTGTAATAATAATAATAATAATAATAATAATAATAATAATAATAATAATAATAATAATAATATGATGATGATGATGATGATGATGATGATATACTGGTATTTTTATGGCACCTCTAAGTTCACAAAGTGCTTTATATACATTACCAAATTTGATTCTCAGATTCCTGTAAAGTAGATACAAGAACCAATTTAACAGATAAGACTGAAACTCAGAGATTTTTAAGTAACTTACTTATAACTAGACCACTGGTAACTGGAAAAGGCAGGATTTAAATCCAGGTTTCTCCTCATTTCAAGGCATAGTAGATCAGATGAGTAATACTGAAATAATCTCTATGACTCCTATTTTAGATAGCTGCCTTACTTATTAACCAATTATAACCTAAGTTGAAAAAAATAATATTAATGCCTGTCTGGGCAAACATAGTCAACTCATTACAGGTGATCCAGAGACTTCATTGCATAGACTATAATTAACTAGTTCAATGAAAGTTGTTACACTATCATTAACAAAGAACAAGTAATAAATACGCATAAGGAACATTAAAATTGCTTTAAGGAATTTAAACAGTCAAAAAACCCTGTCTTTAAGGCATAACCCAGACATAACTCAAAAGCATGAGATATGTACTGGTTAAAAAACTCTATCCACCGTAAGTAGGTCAAATTATAAATCACTTATATTTGAGAGTCATTCAGAAATCCATCCATAATGGTGGGAAATGATCCTTTTAACCAGAAAAATCACCATCACAAAAACATCAATGGCAGTCTTGAAATTGGATCAGATGTATCTCATTCTTATACAGCATTAGGGAAAGAACTCTAGAAGGTAAGAACTAGGAGGATCTTTTAGTGTAACTCACTGTGATAGTAACAGTACCTGCCATGTATATAGACTTGGCTAATTTTTCCTTAAAATGTGTTCAGTTGTCCTGAATGTTTAGATGATTCAGGGATTATAGCTCATCCATTCATTTAGATTACTATGATCTAAACACAAATGGCCACCCAAAGAGAGGCAAGGGTTTCTTTGTCTTGGTCTAGACCATGTGCCAATACAACCAATGGAGACAAAAATGGTACATTCATCAATACTGTATCCTTGTTATGGATAAGTAAACTTCGTTTAATTAGATAGTCTGTAAGCGTCTTATTTCATTACAGTTCTGAGCATGAAGCACCAAACTGGCCCAGCCTTGTCAGTCCCTTATATTATAGATGAGGAAACTGGGACCCAAAGAACTCAAGTGACTTGTGGCAAACTTAGGCCTAGAAAAGATGCATTGTGACTCCTTTCCAGTGGACTTTCACCTACACTATGATACCTAAACAGATATTCATTAATATCCATTGATTACTCTACTGATCTTAAAGAAATATATAGATAGACATTCACTGTGCAAATTAGATTACCTGGAATTTTTTTTTTTTGCTTTTATAATTGCTTTCTGGGAAATTTTGATGATGATGATGATGATGATAATGATAACAGAAAGGTAAATAGAGGCAACATGTTCTTTATATATTATATAATATATAGAACATCATGTCGTGTGTATGTGTGTGTGTGTGTGTATATGTATGTAAAATGCTATATATGTGATATTGACTGGGCCTCAGAATCAGGAAGACTAGGTTTAAATCATGCCTCTTGTATAATGGACATTAAATGGCAGGCAAGTCACTTAATTTCTCAGTGTCTCACCCATTCTCTAAGACTATAAGATGGAGAAGAGTTATTGATCTGTATTAGTGAAAGGAGTTTATTTGCCAGGAGCTGCCTATACCAGTACAATCACAGGTCTGGGGGAAAATAGATGACCACATTTTGAAAAGACTTCAGGATTTATAGAGTGTTTTCTCCTGCCACTTTGTGAGCACAGACAGCACTTCATCATCTCCATTCTATAGACAGGGACCCCTTTTCAGGGGAGTCAGCAGAAAACGGTGGTAAAAACTAGAAGTGGAGGCAAAGATCTTGGCTTCAAATCGTGGCTTTTCTTGTTACATTCATGATTTTGCAAAGTGTAATTGAACTCTCTGGGCTTCAGTTTCTTCATCTCTAGAATAATAATCATTATTATCTATAAAGTGAAAGCATTTTAAGGTGACTTCTAAGATCCTTTTCAACTCTAGATTTATGATCTACTTTTAAATAATTATCTTGGAGTCAAATGGTTACTAAGAAGTAGAGCTTTTCACAGTTGATCATCATTACAACATTGTTATTACTATGTACAATGATCTGGTTCTTCCTACTTTACTTTGCAGCAGTTCATTTAGGACTTGCCATGGCTTCCCCCCCCCCCGAAACCACCCCCTTTGTAATTTCTTATAATATGATGGTGTCCATCACAACCATATGTCACAACTTGTTCAGCCGTTCACCAATTGATGACCATCCCCTCAATTTCCAGTTCTTTGCCACTGCAAAAAGAACTGCTATAAATGTTTTTGTACATATAGGGCCTTTTAATTTTTCTTTGCTCTATTTGGGGTACAGAATTAGTAGTGATATGACTGGATACCCTGATCAAAACAATGATTCAAAACAGTTCCAAAGGACTCATGATGAAACAATTCTATCCACCTCCAGAGAGAGAACTGATGAACTATGAGTGAAAATTGAAGTATAATTTTCTCACTTTTTAAAAGTTGTTTTGCAATATGGCTAATATGGAAATGTTTTGCATGATTTAACATGTGTAATTGATATACTGTTTGCTTTCTTAGTGGGTGGAGGAGGGTTGGGAGTGAGAGAATTTGGAACTCAAAATTTAAAAAGAAAAGAATGTCAAAAATAAATCATTTTTTTTTAAAAAGAGGAATGGCTAAGATTCACTGCTAAAATGTTATTGGACCTTCATGTTCATTCTCTAAATTATACAGAAATTACTCCTTCCTGGCACACCACAGCAGTAGTAGTTATTGTTATGTGTCTGTCATACTCAAAGAGTGCCAATTATATCATGATGTTGGGGTCAAGGTACATTGGACTTAACTCTGGATGCTCAGTTCAACATGAGCTTCAAAGGCTCTACCATAAGTCAGGCACAAATTGTCTGTTTGAACATTTGGGAGGGATATGTCTCTAGATTCACACATCTCATATTTCCTTTGCACCACTGTGCTACTGCCTTTCTCGTAGAGCACAACACTTTCTCTGATGCAGGCATGCCATCCTGGGTGGTCCTGTTCTGGTGACTCCCAGGTCTCACAGTTGATACTAAAGTTCTTCAAAGAGACCTGAAGAGTGTCCTTGTACCACTTTTTCTCTGTGTTAGAGCTGGCCTCATGTGAGTTTTCTGTAAAATAGTTTTTTAGGTATCATATATTTAGGTAATCATACATTTTAGGTAATAATACATTTTAGGTAATCATACATTTGGTATTCAGGCTGCACGGCCAGCCTAACACACTTGCACTTTTTACAGTACTTTGAATGCTTGGCAGGTCAGCTCAAGAGATGTCAGTGTCTGGTAACTTATCTTGCCAGCTGATCTTCAGAATCATCCTAAGACAATTCAAATGGAAAGAATTTAGTTTCCTGGCATGTTGCTGGTGTACTATCCAGGTTTCACAGGTATACAACAATGAAATCAGCACAATGGCTCTATAGATCTTCAGTTTAGTATGCAGCCTAATACTTCTCTGTCAAACTTTCTTTGGGAGCCTCCCAAGTGCTAAGCTAGCTCTGGCAATGCATGTGTCAACCTTGTCATCATTGTGGACATTCCTGGAATGTATACTTCCAAGGTAAATAAACTCATACACTATATTCACAATTTCTCTATTTGCTGTAACCCATGATTCCATATATGGATGATGCAGTTTGGCTGGTGGATAACCTCTGTTTTCTTACCATTTACTGTCAGGCCAAAATTAGCACAAGCAGCAGAGGACTGATCCATACTCTTTTGCATTTCAGGCTCAGAGGCTTCATTGAGTGTGCAATCATCGGCAAACAAAAAAAGTCACGTACCAACTGTCCCTCCACTTTAGTCTTGGCTTGCAGCCTTTTCGTGTTAAATAGTTTACAATTAGTGTGGTAACTGACCTTGATGCCATTTTCATCTTTGTTGAAGGCATCTGAAAACATCACAGAAAACATCATGTTAGTGTAGGAACAAGCATACAGCCCTTGTTCATTGAATTGATAACTGGGAAAGTATGAGAGCATTGTCCATTATCCAGAACTGTACAAGCATGTCATCATGAAAATGGCATACAGTAATGATTAACTTCTTGGGACAACCGAATTTCGCCATGATCTTTCACAAGCCCTCACAAGTGACAGTATCAAAGTCCTTGGTCTAGTCAACGAATTGCTTTTCTGCTCCTGGAATTTCTACTGCAGTTGTAGCAAAAATCATCTTGATGCAGGCATGCCATCCTGGGTGGTCCTGTTCTGGTGACTCCCAGGGTAGCAAACATCATCTTGACCATTCCTTGGCTCTTTTTGAAGCCACACTGGCTTCAGGGTAGATGATGATCTTATAGGTGAGGGCTCAGTCTATTAAAAAAAAGGACTCTGGTAAGAATCTTGCCAGCAATGACTAAGAGAGAGAACTCCTTCCCCATGTTGTCACAGGACAACATGTTTTCTTTTCCTTTACAGATATGGACAATAGAGGCATCCTTGACCTTCTGGGGGATAATGTCCTCTTGCTATTTAACCTGGAAGATTTCATTAAGCTTCTGTATGAGCAGTGGACCTCTTGCTTTGTAGATCTCTGCTGGGATGGAATCAGCACCAGGTGAGCAGTGTAGTCTTTTAAAAAAAGCTACTCAGACACACAGGGGGCTACTGAATCTCACTGCTGCTTCAATCCAGTGAGAAGATGACCCTATTCCCTGGCCTACCTGTGTACAGGGTTGTGACTACAACTCCTAGCATATCCTCTCATTCTGCTCTACCACAGGTTGGCCATGAGTAGTCCATTAGAAAATGGATGTGGGGGAGATGTCTCTAGATTTGCACAGCTCCCATTTGTTTTGCGCTACTGTGATTCTACTTTGCTCATGGAACCAGCATATTCTTTCATATAGACACACCAAGCTGGATGGTACTGTGCTTGTGAATCCCATATCTCACAATTGCTATTAAAGTTCTTCAGAGAGACCTTGAGAATGTCCTTATATTCCTTCTTCTGACTACCATAGTAGCAGCAACAAAACATTTATATGGCCCTTTAAGGTTTACTAAGGCTTATGCCCATTTTTCTTAACTATATGATCATAGTATCATATATTAAGAACTGAAAGAGCCATGAAGGGTGATTGAATCCAGCCCATTCATTTTTATGGATAAGGAAAATGAAGCATAAAATGTTATGGGTATAGCCAAAGGTCACACAGCAAACAAGTTTCTAAGGCGAAATTTGAACACAGATCTTGACTCTAAACCCAGTACCAGATTCAATATGCCACACTACCTCTCTTTTGTGAGATTTACAACAACCCCCAAGTATGTACTACAGATATAATTACTCCCATTTTATAGATAAGTAAACAGAGATAGAAATTAAATAAATTATCCAGTTATAGAACTAATTTCAGGGGAAGGATTTGAACTCAGGACTCTCTTTTCCCCACTTCTGATCCTACATTGTTTGTACTATTGTATACTTCCAGATGTGTGTGTCTACACACACACATGCACATATATCCATGTTACATTGTTGGTATGTGTATATATATATATATATATATATATATATATATATATACACATATATACACACACACATATATATATCCTAGTGTAACAAAAATAAAAAGAACATATGTGTATATGGTATATATGTGTATCCACTCATGTGCATATACACATATAACTATAACATATATGGCTTTGATAAACTTGGAGACACTACTTATGAAGCAAGGGCAATTACACAGCCATAATCACACTAGAGCAATTATATCCTTTGTAACCTCAAACCACCTCCACCCCCAAATCTATTTTCCAATAAAATACCATCTGAAAAGATTTATGTAGAGATATGCAGTAGTAATCCCTGTGAAATCTTTATTATAACTTGGTAAAGTTAAGAACTATGAAAGCTGTGTATTTCAAATGCAAAAACCTCAATTTAACAACATCTCAATCATCTCCTTACAAGACACAGGATAGTTAAGGGCAGAGTGTTTAAAAATAGCATGGCTGTGTTAAGGTATGTACCCTCCTGCCAAGACAGTTGTAACCTATAATCTTGTTTAAATGTCAAGTAATTGACCTATTTTTAGGTAATCATCTGATAAAAATGCATCTTAAAATAGACAATTTTGCAATTCCTGAAAACAATTGTCAAATGATGTGTACTTTTTCAGAGAAAATGACCCGCTGATGTCTCAGGAATGTGTACTCCCTGGTACTTTTTTTTTCTATCCCCAGTTAATTTTAGGTGGACTTTTGTTTGTTGGTTCATTTTAATTGGCAAGTAAATAGAGGAGGATTAACAAAAAAAAAGATATTATAATTCTGGGGGCCCCACTGAACCCCCCTGGCCAGACTTTTTCCTCTATCAGCAAATCACCAAGATTTGGCATGCTGGGGCCCCCTTCTGGTGTCTCACTCTACCAACTCTTCTACAAATCTGGGCTCCTGATAATTTGCTTAACCAATGGGTATGCATAAAATCTGTTTCCCTCTGATCTCGTTGCATGCTGTCCCCTGTTCTGGTCCTGAAGTTCATATATAATTTTTTCCAATATTTATGCAGAATTTTAGCTATCAAAACAGCCTGGCCATCCTACCTGAGGCTCATGGGCCAATGGCTAACTACCAGTCATGCCTGGCAGCCACCAACCTCAGACTCTTAGAAAGGAAAGCAGGTTTGGTACAATAAGTAATGATAGTTATGAGGGCATAGGATTTCAAGCTTATTTAAAAAAAAATAGAGGTCATTCCAATCTCCTCATTTTATAGGTAAGGATGCTGAGGCCCAGGAAAGATTAAGTGACTTATCCAAGGTCACACAGGAAGAGCCAGTTAGAATTCCAACAGATCTTCTGACACTTGAAATCAGTGATCTTATTACCACCCTCATAAATCAAGATATAACTGAATTAACTGGACCCATATAATGTGGATTTCGGATCACGCAAACGACTATTAGAGGGGGAAAGTGTCCTTGAATTACAAAGAATGGCATAGAGGATTTAAAAGCAAAGAAGAAAGTTCGTATTTTGAAGAGACATTCTTAGTCTATCCTGGCCCCATTTGCAAAGGAAAAGGTATTAGGTCTTACTTTTCTTAATTCCCTCTTCCTTTCTTACCATTCACTCCCTTATATTGTGTCTTATCAGTGTCAGTCTGTCCACTCCTTGTCTAGGCAGAGATAGATCCGTTCTGAATTCCTATTTGTCGGTCTCCATTTGCAAAGACTTCATGGGATGTCAGTGTTTCTAGAATTTGCTTCCTCAAACCTTAGTTTGAGGTTCAGGATTCAAGGGTCTGCAACAGTTATTTCCTTCTTACTACCTTTCCTCAAAAGTCCTTCTCTTGGGCTTCTGTCCTGTAATGAGTTTGCAGTGGCCAGCCTAGACAGGCAGTGTGATAGAATAGAAAGAACTCCAGACTTATCGGCATCTTGCTTTATTTTTCTCCCCAACTCACCCTCATTCCTTTCTTTTTTCTGGCCAGATGTATCATAACCATCCTTCAAAAGCAAACTCAACTCTACAGGGGGAATGGTAACTGAATCTGGGGTCATCAGATCTGAGTTCAAATTTAGTTCTGCTATTTTCAGAGCTCCAAGATTTGTCCAAGCCATTTGGCTTGCCCATTTAGGCCTCACTTTCCTCATCTATAAAGTACAGTGTTTGCACTAGGGGAGCTCTAAGGGCTTTTTGTGGTTTGAAATTGATATTTTTGATTACTTATAAAATATTATTAATTTGTTCCAACCTCTAGTAATTCTACCCTCTTCTGAATTTATAGCATTCCATATTTACACCATTTTGCTTGGCAATTAACCAAGTACTATCTTGTAGCATCTATTGAGAGACCACTTGGTATAATGACTAGATTTGGAGTTGGAAGGATGTGAGTTTTATCTGAACCTCAGACATGAAATAGTTGGATGAAGGTGGGTAAGTCCTTTGGTCTTTCTCAGCCTCAGGTTCCCTATCTACAAAATGGGGGTAGTAATAGTACTTCATAAGGTTATTGGGTTCATCAAAGGAGATAAAACTATAGGTGAAGTGCTTTTCAATTAAAGTGCTATATACATATTAGATATAATTGTGTCTTCTCTGAATTCTGTCTACTTCAGTTTCCTCAACTATAAAATGAGGATGCTAATAGTACCTACTTCCTAGGGCTATTGTGAGCATAAAATGAAATAATATTTATAAAGCAGGCAGGACAGTGCCTGGAACATAGTAGCCACTTTGAAAGGTTTATTATCTTCCCCTAGTCCTTCCCTGAAGCATGTAAGTATTATTTAACTTATAATGTATTTAGCTGAGACTACAAGGGAAATGTTAGCCCCATGAGGGCAAGAATGTGTCTTGTATTTTCCTCTACAAAACTCAACATAGTGCCTATTAACTCTAGCTAAATCTGCCTCATTTCTTTAACTGAAATTCAGTTCTTCCTGTTTTTATTTATATCTTATAATAGAAACTGCATTTCTCTTTTCTATCAAATAGCTACTTAAATTAATTCAAGAATAATGAATAAGGAGAATTTAGTGGAATTTCTATGTTTTCATTAGATTCAAAAGATATGGAACAAATCAAGAAAAGTAGTCCTTTAGTTTGAGTGACAGGAGCTTCTATTTGAAACTGAAATACATATCGAAAATGACAAGGGGGCCAAGAACATTTCTGCCCTTAGACTGCAAAGCTTCTTCACTTCAGATGATTATTCTGGCATATAGGATTTAGTGACCATATATTAATTTGCATATGTCTTGATAATCTTAAATTAAGAAAGTAAAAACTATTTTTAAGTTTTCAGTTCATTCAATTATTTCTTTTGGTTCCTATAAACATTTCCAAGACCTTTAGAGTTGTGTGCTTTTTACTTTATGCAAAAACAAAACTAAAATGGTTTGTAGAGAATTATTTTATTCCTTTGAAAGGAAACATTACTGTTAATCTACATATTAATACAGGTTGTATAATGGTCAATATTTTCCGTACTCATTCTAGTGTATCAGAATAAAGTGAAAAAGTAAAGTACTGTGAACTTAGCTTTAGATTTTAGCCTGGAGAGAGAACAAACATTCCCAAGATCTTAGACTAGAGACAAACCATCAGGAGGGAGAAACCTTCTATGGACTACTCTTACTTGCTTACTTACAATACTTGACAGTTACTCTTACTTGTTTATTTACAATACTTGACCATTAAAAGTGATTTTTGATCCTCTTATTTCTCTTCTTCTTTACATATCCCATGCTTATAAAAATGATTCATGATGATGAATCTCTTTCTCCACCAAAGTTCAATTCTTGTCATGGCACACAGGTAACTCTGGGCTCTCAGAGGATAAGCAAACAGAGAATAAAATATGTAAGATTTTATTAAGCTGGAAGGTTTCAAGTATAGGTCAGTAGATATATATGTTTGCTGGTACTTAAGAGGCTATCAAGTCCAACCAACTTCATTTTACAGGGGAGGAAACTGAGGCCCAAAAAGGTTAAATGACTTGCCCAGTGCCATATGGCAGGTAAGTGTCTAAGGTAGGATTCTAATCCATGGCTTCCTGATTCCAAGTCTAGCACTTTAACCACTATACCACACTGCCTGGGTCATCACCAGCTTGGCTTCAGTAAAATAAATTTTCCTCATTGCAGAGTTTCCTTACGGTTCCCTACTATATCACAGAGGGGCTAAGATCTTTGTTACTTAAGGAAATACATACACTAGGCCAAAATGACAGATCCCTGAGGTCCTGAAGGGTTTATTTCCTTCTATTTCCAGTGGAGTTAAGGTTAAGATAGAACACTTGGGTTACTTGTATATTATATTATTCAGATTACATTTTACCACACAGGACATTTAGTTTTCTTTTTTTCCCCAAAGTCTCAGCCAGAGGTCTACAAAAGAAATATTAACATCATGCTTTTTACACAGGATATAAAGTTCCTTGCTCCCAAAATAATTTCATTGGAAAAGTTCACAAGACTTGAAAATAATTAGGATTAATAGTCTTTCTTAGATCTGTATCTATACCAGGCACAAACAAACATTTCAAAATAAAAATATAACTGTTCATATAAAACTAGTTAGAAGATTTTTTTAAGGTATGGTTTGCATTTGAGGATAATAAGGAAATCAGATAACCTGTCCCTAAAGCCATATAAAATGATTACCTCAAAGTTCTTAGGCAAGGCAGGTCTGGGCTGGGCCATAGTACTAGGATAGAACAATCTGTAGAATGCTTTAAATGCCAAAAAACATATGTAGTCATTTGACTATTCCAGCCCCTTGTTACTTCCTCATTCAGCCATTAGGCTACTATGGTGGATTTAGACGCAGGATGTACCCTGATCATGAATGGGGCACTATTTGTGTCCCTATTTCTTTCCTCCCAGACTATCTTATCTTAAAACAACAGAAACAGCAACACCACCAAATCTATATTCATGCTCATGAAAAGCAGATAGGAAGAAATCCAGAGGAACTTTCAATGGGGATCTGGATTCAACTTTGATTTAGATCATTCCATCCTACCTACCTTTTCTCTATTTTGATGGAGAGATCATCAAGAGGATGGTGCCCAGGATGGTGAGAGTAGTAAGAGACACAGAACTATGAAGTATGCTGAATGGTTGAGGGAATTGGGGATGTTTACCCTGAAGAAGAGAATACTTACATGGGGGAGTGAACACATGGGTGATATTTGCCACCAAACATTTGAAGGACATCCATTCTTATTTTCCTTCAAGACTTAGCTCATATGCCATCTCCTGTGGGAATCTATTTCAGAATAAAGGAGTCAGTAGTTTTGAATTTTTTTTTATGTTTGACAGTACTATAAAAAAATGGAGCATACACCCATAATCCATGTACATTTAACTATGTATGAATTATGTAACATAGTACTGAGCTAATTGTTATGCACATTATAGGCACATATACTATATAATACATACACATATATAGAAACATTTTACACATGTATGTATGTATAGTATCATATACATTGACTAGGATCAGAGTACATATTATGTATGTATGTATATAAGGGTGTGTGTATAAATCTTTCAAAGGAAAATCTTAGCTAAGTATAGAATCATCTCCAATGGGTAAGGAAGGAAGGAAGGAAGGAAGGAAGGAAGGAAAGAAGGAAGATGGAAGAAGAAAGGAGGAAACGAAGGAAGGAAGAAGGAAGGAAGAAGGAAGGAAGGAAGGAAGGAAGGAAGGAGAAGAAGGAAGGAAGAAGGAAGGAAGGAAGGAAGGAGGAGAAAAGGAAGGAAGAGGGAAGGAAGGAAGGAAGGAAGGAAGGAGGGATAGAAGGAAGGAGAGAAGGAAG
This sequence comes from Phascolarctos cinereus, assembly GCF_003287225.1. Classification (NCBI taxonomy): domain Eukaryota; kingdom Metazoa; phylum Chordata; class Mammalia; order Diprotodontia; family Phascolarctidae; genus Phascolarctos; species Phascolarctos cinereus. Next base: position 79,599,934 of record NW_027555847.1, on the reverse strand, counting down.
GAAGGGAGGAAGAAAAGAGGTAGGGAGGGAGGGCTGGGCACGAAATGCTTTACAAATATTATTTAATTTGATATGATGAATTCTTTAACAATGCCAACCATTATAACATGCTGCCTTGGTATTTTGACCTCATCAATGTAAGTACTCCCACCAGCAATGCAGATCACACCCAATACATGTTTTCTCTTTCTGTGTATGTCAAGTATACTGCCATGAATAAAGCTTTTTCCTCTATAAAGCATAGAGGAATGTTTTTTTCCTCCCTCCATGTTTAAAAATTCATCTGAAAACAACAACTTCCCCACTGCTACCATTCTAGAAGGAATTGGACAAGCTGAGCAAAGTATTTACCTGGAGAAAAGACTCAGACACAGTTAAGTCAGGGAATTAGTGGAAGTCTCCTGTTACAAAATGGGTTAGCTAAGAAACCATGTCCTTAAAATCTCAGGCTATTAGATCCTCCATTCACTGGCATTTACTATTCTTTATCTAGTTCTTGCAGGATGAGTACTTGACTTGACTTAGAAGAGCTAGGAGGGATTTGTTAAGCTCTAAGCACACAAACCCTGTCAGTTCCCAGATATGCTTGCCTCAAGACATGTCTGGGGAGAAAAGTTTTAATCTTTGGAATTAAAATTCTCAAGTAAGGAATCAGTGATCCACCTACCATATTTATATTTGGAATATGTGTAAAGAGGCATAGGTGAGCATCTTCTTGTGTAGCTTATAGTATCATTTCTAAGTGCTTACAAGGAACAATGGCAGATGAAAATGGAAAAAAAAAAGGATGGTGTGTGTGTGATCCTTGAGCTTACCATGGTATATTAAAAACAACTGTGAACTTAGAGTCTGGAGACCTCAGTTTGAATCTCAGATTCCCACCTACCCCTACTTTCCTTCATTGGAAAGGTCACATAACCTCTCTGAACTTCTGTTTCCTTATTCGTAAAATGGTGGAGGGGTGGGTAGACTAGTTTTCTCATAGCTCTAGATAAGGGGTTATTAAATTGGGTTCCATGAACTTGTATTATCTATCTATCTATCTATCTATCTATCTATCTATCTATCTATCTATCTATCTATCTGTCTGTCTGTCTGTCTGTCTGTCTGTCTGTCTGTCTGTCTATCTATCTATCTATCTATCTATCTATCTATCTATCTATATTTCTTTCTATCTATACATCTATCATTTCTCTTTCAATATATATGTATTTACATATCTATCTATATCTGTACATATGGGTCTAGCTATAGCTACATATTGATAGATGTATCTATAGATATATACATATAAAGATATAGCTGTAACTATATAGATATAAAACATAGATCAATAAATAACTATATTTCTATATAATTGATTTCCTTTGTAATCCTCTATGTTTTATTGTATGTTTTAAAAATAATTTTGAGGAGACCATGGACTTCATCAGATAGCCAGAGGGGTCCATGGCAAAAGAGAGTTAAGAATTCCTGCCCTGGATGCCATTACTGAAGTTCACCTTTCCATTTTTTCCCCTTTTTATGAGTAGTATGGAGCAGCAACACAAAATATTTCCCATAACAGTCATCAGGTTCCAACTGAACTCCTGTCAAGTCAGCTTTTTATAGCATCCCAGTCTCAGTTTCTCTGTCTCTGTCTCTGTCTCTCTCTCTGTCTCTGTCTCTCTGTCTCTCTCTGTCTCTGTCTCTCTCACTCACACACACACACACACACACACACACACACACACACACACAAATACAAATTCAGCAGTTCCCCTCCTCTCTGTTACCACCTGGCACTGTCTGTTCTTGAGAGTGGACTTTCCCATCCCTTCTTTAAGGGCACATAGTTAGATCTTCGGCTTACCATGAACGCAGCTGCTTCATGCCCATTAAGGGTCTATATTTAGATCTACAGTACACATTTTTCTGGGATTGGGAGGACACTTTTAGACATTCCTGTCAATGTCATGCATACATTCAGAGCAGACCACAATAGACCAAGATAAAAAAGTCATTCAACCTAAAGTGCCTGATGGATTTAATAATTGTGGGTGGGTGGGAGAAGAGCAATCCAGATTGGAGGTTGAGAATAATTCACTCAGGGGGAAATCTGCCTCTCAAACATGAAGTACAGTATAAAAAGGAATCTGTCTACATTTGTTTTAGTATTTTGTTAGGGGCACGGCACTGGGAAAGTTTCAATCTATCATTCACTTCTCAATGGGTTTCCTTTGTCACTTTTCTCCCCCTGCCTAACAGCACCTGCAGGTTGTTGAGAAAGATCCCCCATCCACAGAGAAGGAGGGACATTGCAGTGTCCTGAAGGGGGCCAATGTTTGTCCTTTGTAAATGGCCAGCCTAATTGTGACTGACCACACACAGCGAACAAAGCACAAGTGTGTGCTGGGTGGACAGGCAAACATTGTGATTTTTAATTGCAGTTAGATTGCCAATTTATTTTTAATTAACAGAAGTACAAATACACTGAAACATATCATTCAAGGTATAAAGGAAATTTCTGCCAATCTCCATTGCATAGCTGCTAATCAACTTATTGATCTTTAATAACTAAACATAGTGAATTAAATAACATTTCCATTATAATATTCTGGGAAAGAGGTAAATGGCCCTATTTAGATAGATTAGTTATAGTTTTAAGAAGAAGTGACATTGGTTTTAATGTTTCTGATTAGAGCTTTAAGTTCATAATGCCATAGAGCTAGAACTGGTAGAGATTTCAGAGGTTATCTAATTCAAACCCCTGATGTTACAGATAAGGAAACTGAGGCCCAGGGAAACTAAATGTGTTGCTAGAGATCACAGAAATAGTCATTAAGTCTGGGAAAACAGGGATTCATTACCCCACCCCTCACAATGTATGGAGAATACTGGTATCTTTATGTCAACGCTGTATTTGAGAAAGCTAGTCAGTTGTGTGGGGGTTGGTGAGGAGGTAGGTGGGTGGGTGTGTGGAGGTGTTTCTGGGCAGGAGATGATCAGAATTTCCTAATATTATTTATCTTTCATTGGCAAACATACAATAATGCACTGTGTACAAAGGCAGTTTCTGACTCTGGTTATGAATACTTTTTTTTCCTGTTAAAATATAGTCAGAGTATTTCAGTTGTTGGAAGGGATGTCAGAGGTCATCTAAGGAAACTCAAACTCAATCTGAGGACCCAAGGTTGCCATCAAGTGGTCATCCAGCCTTGACTTCCAGGGAGAAACCATTATCGTATCAGGTGTTCTACTCCCATCTTAGTCAATTCTTATTATTAGGAAATCTTTTTCTTATCTCAAATCTAAATATGCCTCTTTAAAGCTCCCTCCCTTTTATTAAAGGTCTGTCTTCTGGAGCCAAGCAGAAGATGAATAATTCTTGCTTTTGAAAGCCATTTACGTAAACAAAGAAAACTATGAAGTCCACACTGACTTCCTCCACCTCACCCTTTTGCCAAGTATTATCTTCTCTAGCCTAAATAATCTCCAGTTCTTTCAATCTGTCTCCTATGGAATGCTCTTGAGGTCCATCTCCATTCTGTTTGCCCTCCTCTGGCTATTTTCCCACTAATAAAAGTCCTAAAAATTTGGCATCCAGAGCTGACTGCAGTACTAAACATATAATATGACCAGGAGGAATACAGTGGCTCTATCACTTCCCTAGCCAGAAAACTGTTTCACTTATGATGCCTAGGGATCTGTAATTTTTCACTCAGAGAAAGCTAAAATTCTTAACAAATTATACTAATAATTTAATAATATACAATAATAAATTTTTAACAACAAAGGTTTAGGAAAATAAGATTTTAAAAGATATTTTGCCATTTGCAGAATACTCCGACCTGTTTTGGTGATGAGTTTTTCCTCCTTGAAATCACGAGTTAGACCAAAAGAAAAAGAAAAAAAAATCCCATTCAAGGGGATTCACAGGGTCCTAGCTCAAGACAACTGGGAGTCAGTGACAATCACCACAGCCACTTATGGGTGCCCAGCTGTTGCTGATGACCCAGAGGCCCAAAATCCCCAGGCAAACACCAGCTGCAGCTATTGAAAGGCTAAACAGGGAGTAGCAGCCAGGACAAGAGTCCCTTTAACTGTTCTAGCAGCAACATGAAGACATCGTAAGGGTAGCAGAATAGATGACCAGTGGACCAGTGGATAGATAACCTTGGCGCATTAGACCAGTTTCCTTATAGTAGATGACAGTGGCAGTCACATTCAGAGTAGACCCCCCAAAAATACTTAGAGAGTTACCAGCAATGCTTTAACCCACCACCAAAAATAAGTTTATATCCCCTGAATGTGTTTTGGTTATGCCTATCAGACTTTATTTTATTTTTTTTTTGCTGGGTAATGGGGTTAAGTGACTTGCCCAGGGTCACACAGCTAGTAAATGTTATGTGTCTGAGGCCGGATTTGATCTTGGGTTCTCCTGAATCCGGGGCCAGTGCTCTATCCACTGCGCCACCTAGCTGCCCCCCCCCGCCCCAGACTTTAAAAAGAGAATGGAGGGGTGTCAGGGAAAGGGGAGAAAAACTCAGATAATGAAGTTTCATCTTCATTTTGCTATTAATTGTCTGTGAGATCAGATAATTCTCTTTCTCTCTTTGGGACCTATTTTCCCCATCTGTAAAATGAGGAGGAGAATCAGAGTAGATGATTTCTCAGGTCCCTTTCCAGCTCTAAAATATTACAAAAACAATGGGTCTCTGATAAACACAACCCATGGGAATAGCAAGCAGGCTGGTTGTTTTATTATTCTGTTGTTTTGTTATGAGGGAGTGGGAAGGAAATCTGGATCTATGATTTTATCAGTGTGGAGAACTCCTTTTGTGGAAGGGAACCAAAAATCAATCATCAACTTGTGCATCTCCTATAGTTTTAGATTCCTCACCCTAGTATTCCTGGAAAAAATCATGAGATTAGAAGGGCCCCAGAAAGGTTATTTGGTTCATTCCCCTTCCTTCAGACAAGATGATACAAAAGCCACACTCAATAACATCCTATTTTTAAAGATTTACAGATCATGATGTGATAATTATTCAAACTTCTCCAGAAATCTATACCAATACCTAAAAGGACATTTTTTTGGGGGGTGAGTCAATTAAATCCCCAGTAGTTCTGCAGTTTGGACTAACTTCCTTATATTCTTTCCTTCACATGTTATAGTTCTGTCTAAAATGTTCCAAAGAATTCTGGTACATGTGACAAATTCAATTGAGATGGGATTAAGATAGTTAAAGCATGACTACTCTATTTTTGTGCATAGTTGATGGAAACTGGAGATAAGTTTATAGAAATTTAATTGAGGAATTGAATGAGTTGGGAAATCAAGCAGCCAGGATGTTAGGAGAACAGAGAATACTATGCAAGGCACTGAATTCAAGGTGCTGCCTCAAGGAGCTTACTAGGGAAGATGGAGAATAACTTGAAGGGCCAAAGATAACAGAAACAAGGCTCTGGACAGAAGATAAACTTTAAAGGAGAAAAGGTGATTTTTTACATGATTGTGACAGATGAAAAGTCTGAAAATAACACTGGAGAGCCAACTGCCAACTTGGACACCATTTTTTCAACCCTTCCTTTTATTCAAAACAAATGTGTAAAGGAGATATAAGAGAAAGAGCAGGCAGCCTTGGAGCAAGCGTGAAGAGGCATTCTCAGGAGAAAACTGTGTTTCAATGACCATGAAATGATGTTCAAAGGCAGGCAGCTAGTATCTTAGCAGATGGATTTCTGGGCCTAGGGTTCCAGACCTGAGTTGGAATCTCGCTGTGTGACCTTGGACAAGACACTTGGCCTCTGTTTGTCTCAATTTCCTCAACTGTAAAATGGACACAATGATAACACCTACCTCACAGGGTTGTTGTGAGAAATAAATGAAATAACGTTTGTAAATGCAAAGGGCCTAGCTCATAGCAGGTACTACATAAATGCTAATTACCTCCCCTCAGCAGTAAATGGAAGAAATATGAGATAAAAAGAGAAGCAACTACATATGTCATGAAGTTTAATGGTCTCATTTTACATTTGAGGAAACTGAGGCACAGAGAAGGGAATTTAGTTGTCCAAGAACCTTTAAGTAGTAAATAGCAGAACTAGGATTTTAATTCTAGTCCTTAACTTTAAATCCATAAAACGTGTCATTGCACCATAACAGAAAAGTTCTCAGAGAGTAAAATAGGAAGGGAAGATATAAGGTAATAGTCCACTGGGGAAAGTTAGGGGTGAATTCACCCTGGGATGCAATGGCAGAATGCACCTTTATGGCTCATTCTGCCTAGCTGATCCCAGGCTGATGCCAGCTGTCTTGGGTGGCAGGAATTTCCAGGCCAGATACCAGGTGTGATAAGGTACCATGATACGAAACAATCACAGGCAAAAGACCATGAGAAGAAGCAGAGAGAGGGACAAGGGGAAGCTGTGTACCGGTTGCCTGCAGTGGCCATGAGAGCTGATTAGCCTAGCTGCTGTCTCTGGCAGATAGAGGAGGAAGGGAATGGAAACAAGAAACAGGCCTCCAGAGAGGTCAAAAATCTGAGGTACCGCTACAATTGTCTTATGCTAGCTTTGGCTCTACCCACAAATTACACAAAACTTTTCTGAATCTGATGTTAGAAACATGTAAACACTTCCAATGAAGAATCTGAGGACCAAGACAGTATAGAAACAAATGCTTATATTTGAACTCTAATATGATACATTTAGTAAGTTCTCATGGATCTAACTTCTTCCTAGCTTCATTCAAAAACAACTGAGTTATTATTATTCAAATGTCCACTAATTGATCATAATTTCCAAATTACTCTATAAAATGGTAAAGATTGTTAAAAATGTTTATTATCATTTTATATCTTAATTTTATGAATTTGAAAGTTTTATTTAGAAAATGAGAAGTCCTAATAAAAGTCTGAAAGCTCTATGTAGAAAAATCCATCTTTCCATTTGTCACCTCTTTGCTTTTGCATTAATGACCCACCCTCAACATCTGGAACTCATCGATCTAATACAAATCCAAGAAATATTCCTTATGTGCCTGCTATATCTTGCTAGGCATTGAGAATAGATATAGAGACTGGGCCTGTGACTATGGCAGTACAGACAGCTCCCAGGTAAAGAGACTCCACTACAAATTCAGGTGGTCGGCTTCAATGACTAATGCTCTGTAGTCTTAGAGAGGTATCAAGAGCATTTAGAGGTTAAGTCACAAGGTCACATAGGCAGTAGGTATTAGAGATGGGCCTTGAACTCATGTCTTTCTCACTTGAAGGCCAACTTTCAGCCACTGTCTCATGCTTCTGATTTAAGCACTGGCAAGACAAAGAGGAAAAAAAAACCCAACAAAATAGCATTTCTTCAAGGAGCTTACATTGAATTAGACAATCTTTCCTGTTTAACATAATGGAATTTCCTATGTTCATTTTCATGTAAATACTCTACCTGAGGGATTGGAAGTCAAGAAATTTGGGTTAGTGGAATTTAGAGCTGTAAGTGATCCTGAACATCAACTATCTCAACTCTCTTATTTTACAGATGAGTAAACTAAGGCCCAGAGAAGCAAACAAAACAAACAAACAAAACTACCAACCCTTTCCAAGGTCATACAAGAAGCAAGGTGCAGAATCAAAATTTGAACCCACATTTTAAAACCCAAATCAAGCATTCATTCCACTATCTTGTGTTACCTATCAAGTTCTGGATCCTCTGTTTACTAGATGCATCATTCAATCAATCAACAAACAAATCAAGAGGCTACATTGTGCCAGGCACTGTGCTGGGTGATACACATAAAAAAAAGGATATAACTCTCCCTACCCTCAAGGAACTTACATTCTAATGGGGGAGACAATATGAGCCTTTATAGATATAAAGAAGACACAGGCAGAACAGATACAAGGTAACCTTGGGATGTGGTTGAGAAAGCTGAAGGAACTGGGAAAGGCTTCATACAGAAGCTGAGTCATTAAGGAATTCTGGGAATCCAAGAGGTAGAGGAGAGGAAGGAGCTTGTTCCAGGCCTAGGATACAGCCTTCCAAAAGCATGGAGATGGAAAATGGAATGCCATGTGTGAGAAATATCAGGAAAGCCAATTTGGCTGAAATATAGAGTTTATTAGGTTTATTGGGGGAGGGATGTGTAACAAGGCTAGAAAGACAGGAAAAGGCCAAGTTGTGAAGAGCTTTAAAGGCCAAACAGGAGTTTATATTTTATCCTAGAAGCAATACAGAGCCATTGAAGCCACTCCAACGGAATGACAAGATAATATCTACACTTTAGAAAATTTAGTAGAGTGGTTACATGAAGAATGGGTTAAAGTGGGGAGAGAATTAAGTCAGCATAGGCATGGAAACAGGAGAGAACAGAATAAACATAGCTAGATGTCTGAAGAAATTCATCAATCATCCCTCATAGAACCGTCAGATTCCTTAGCTTCCCATTCAAATTGCTATATAATTTGGGGCAAACTTTTGTAGCCTTATCCCACCATTATTTCCATGCTTATTCCACTCATTCTCTACCCAATGTAAACCATTTATCATTCCTTCAACACACTGGGGTATTATGGAAGTTTGGCTTGAAACTATGGACTCAGCTATGGATCCACAATTGGCCAGCCATCCAATCACTCTGATTTGGGTCATCAGAACACGAAGGGCCACCTGGAACTTGAAATGGCTCTACTTTCCTGGCTGCCCCAGTTAGGAATTCTCTTTCTCCTTCCTCTCAAGTCATATAGTCTTTTATTTGTTCAGTTCTCCTGGAACTCACCTCCTTCCCTTAAGTATCTCCATGCTCCAGTTCATCTTCCACTCAGTTGTCAAATCTTTCTAAAGCACAGATCTGACCACATCACCCTCCTCCTCCCCAGACTTTTCAATAAATTTCAGTGGTTCTCTATCATCTCCAGCATTTAATACTGTATAAAATATTCTATTTAGTATTCAAAGCCTTTCACAACTTGGCCCCTCCTACTTTTCCAGTATTCTTACATCTACTCTCCCCACCTTCCACTATATCCAGCAATTCAGTGACGTTAGCCTTATTGCCGTTCCCCAAACAAGACATTCTATCTCCAGAATCCAGGCATTTTCACTGGCTGTTCACTACACATGGAAAAATCCCTCTTCCTTCTCGTTTCTGCCTCCTGTTTTCCTTGGCTTTCTTCAAATCTCAGTTAAATTCTTTTTTTCTATGGAGAATTATTCCCGATCCTCCTTGATTCTAGAGCCTGCCCTTTTTTCATTATCTGCAATTCATCCTGTATACGTCTTGTTTGTATGTGGTTGTTTTTCATGTTTTCTCCCTCAGTAATGAATCTAAACTGCGAGCTTCTTAAGAGCAAGGATTGTATTTTTCACTTTTCTTTCCAGCTTTAGCATTTAGCAGGATTCCTGGGACATAGTGGGAGTTTAATAAATGTTTCTTGACTGACTGCCTGACTAACTCATCACACAATCTCTTTTGCTGCACTTATTTATGTAATAATCTTTTCTGGCTGAGTATATTATCAACCTGATTGAAAACAATGGCCACAACTCTTCTTAACACTTTTCACAGAACTTAATATAGAGCTTTCTCTCATAACAAACAAGGTATACATGCCAGGTCTTCATACATAATAAGCAACACATATATAACGTGGACCACATAAGGACTGCTATAGTATTTCATCTTATTCACAGAAACACCCTAATGGAGGAGAACCTCAAGGGCTGTATTTTGCTCAATAAGTAATAAGCACAACAAATCAACAAACACTTATAAACTACTATTCCTTGTCAAGTCACTGGGCTGGGCACCATGGATAAAAATGCAAGGAAGGAATAATTTCTACCCACAAAAGCTTACTTTTTTTTTTAACCTCGAGGAGTTTATTATGGAGGAAGACAACATATAAAAGAGACCCAGATAGGGAGGAAGGGAGAAATAGGAGAGGTATGGCTCAGTCTGCCTTCCAGGTGTGGAGACTAAAGCTCCAGCATGATAAGGCAAATATTGACCTATCAGAGAAAAGGGACCCACAGTTTAAGTTCAGGTTACTAGTGGAGAGGTGATCTGGGCAGATGCAAGACAAGAATTGGCCCATGGATAAGATTTCATGATGACTTCCTTTGACGTCATTGAAATGTCTTACAAGGCAGGATCTCTGTGAATTGTTGAAAAGGTTGAAGGGTAAGAGACATTGTAATTAAAAAGCTTACATTTTGATCAAGGACACTACACACAAATACACACAGAGTTTAATGTATTGATTACACACATATATGTGTGTGTGTGTGTGTGTGTGTGTGTGTGTTTGTTTCTCTATACAGAGTAAGTACACATAAATACCAGATATTTAGAGAGGAAGAACATTAATAGTTAGGTGGGTAGTATTGGGGGGGGAAGGAATTGTATTCTTTGAAAATGTATGGCTGTAATTCTTCATACAGCCATCAGCTTAATCTTTCAAATGTAAGCACAAGTCTGACTGTTACTTTGCTGCTCCAAAATCTTCAGGGCTCCCTCTTAGCTATAGGATAAAATACGAACTTTTTATCCTGGTATTTAATGGCCTTCACCCCATGGCCCCAACTTTCTAGTGCTATTACAAATAACATTATTTCTTGTATTGAAGATTCTCCTGTCATTTCTCACTATCCTTCATGTGCCTAAGCTGGCCTCCATGACTGAAAAGTATTACTTCCATATTTTTGCTGTTGAAATCTTTCTCTTCCTTCAAGTACAATCTCTGGGACACCCTCCTCTGATATTCTCATATTCTCTCTCTCTCTCTCTCTCTCTCTCCTCTCTCTCTCTCTCTCTCTCTCTCTCTCTCTCTCTCTCTCTCTCTCTCTCTTTCTCTCTCATCCCCTAACTCCCATTTTCTATATCCAGATCACTCTTTCATCCTTATCTGCTGTGATTAGGTAAAAACAAGTCATTGGTTTAATGAGCTTAGATCTTACATTGAGATAAAACATCAATAAAGATGATTATGAGACACAGAATAATATGATAAGTACAATGGAGAGGTGCAAAAAACGTGTTGGGGGAGTCTACTTCATCATACCTTTTCTACTAGATTGTAGGCTTTATGAGGGCAGGGCCAGATGTCATTTTTCATTTCTCTATCCCTTGCACCTAGCATAGGTCTTTGTAGATGGTAGATGCTTAATAAATGTTTACCATTTTACAAACTTGGAGTCAGTACTTGAAGTTTTATAACTGACTCCTAATCAAAAGGTAGCCTGGAATATTAAATGGTATTTATGATGATGTTAAAAAAAAAGGTCTTAGAAAGAACTTTTCCCTTATATCACACTTCAGAAATGGAGGCTATCCAATATCACTCATAGAAGTTGGAAAAAATTAACATAAGTTGTTGAACTTTGATTATTTTTATACTCTGACAGAGTTTAGATTTGCTGGCTTTTAGGACATATTGCAAATACTTGATGAGAAAACTTGCCAAACATAAGCCTGGAAAAGACACATTTTCACATTTCCATTGTGGATTTTTTCTTTTCTCTTGCTGGAAATGATTGATAATGGAAAAGGCAGGTCTTCACAAATCATCCATTAGAGAGCATTGATGGATCTGGAGATTTGATTCTAATTTTTAAAAATTCATCTCTCTCTAAATGGCTATTTTGTAGTTTAAAACTAGGAATATTTTCTTTTAATGCAATAGCATTTTTCCCCCCTGCTAATATGGAAACTTCCAGATTATGTTGGGAAATAATACAGATTTTCCTAGGCAAGGTATAAATTTATATTGTCAATAATTTATAAATTTCTAATTACATTTTATTCTAATTCTAATTAATTCAAATTAAATTTTGACATTTAACAAATTGGTGAGATAGGTTGTACAGTGGAAAGATCACTGACTATGCACTCAGGTTAATCAAAGAACCTGGATTCAAAACCCAAATATGATACTAAACACAATTACCTTCACCACACTAGCCCTCATTTTCATAATCTGTAAAATAAGGGCATTATTTCTAGTTCTTTAATATTACAAAATGTGCTGCTCTGAATATCATTGTACATATAAGTCCGTTATTCTTGTAGTGTTCAAAGAATGGTTTTGAATGGGGGAACGAAGGAATGATGGGTTAGCTGGTAACAGAAGATAAACACCAACCAAAAAAATGAGCATCAACCAACCAATCAACATCTATGTTGTGCTGGATATCGTGCTAGGCTCTGTGGTCTGAAAGTGAAGAGCAATACAATCTTTATTTGCAAAGAGTAAAGCAGTACACTCGGCAAAGAGATCATTTTGCACAGGCAGTTCTTTTTGTGGTGGCAAAGAACTGGAAATTGCAGGGATGTCCATCAATTGGGGAATATACCACAATACCACAAGTTGTGGTACATGAATGTAATGGAATACTATTGTGCTGTAAGAAATGATGAGTAGGGGTATTTCAGAAAGTGAAGTCCTTCAGTTTCCTCTGGTTGCAAATGACAATGTGCTACTTACTAATGCCAGAATGTTGCCAGGCCTCTTCAATTCAACTACTATTAATTAACTACCAACTATATGCATGGTAGTCAGGTGCTTAAATAGTTAATAAATGCTTAATGAATTAAACTGAATTTATAAGTTTCTTCAATTCTTCATTACTATAAAAATGACTTAAGGCTAACTACATAGGAAAAAATAGGTGAAGAATGGCTATGCAATTAGGTATGGAATGAAAATGATAGCACATAAAACTTGTCCATCAGTACATAGAAATAAGCAGACTTTGTTGATGTACAGTGAGCTGGGCTCAGAATTACATAAGAACATCAAAACTGAATGAAGAATACATGAATTGTATTTGGGAACCAACATAGTGCTTGCAACAACCCAAGGAGTAAGAGTGAGGAAACCTTTTTAATATGAATAGTCTTCCTGTTATATACAACATAGCTGAGAATCATACACCACTACGATCTCCAAAGAGAGATTCTTGGAAACAAAATTAAAGTGATCCAAAGGCAATTGGAGCAATGCAAGGTGGAGATAAACCTAATCCAGAATCCTGCTGGTAGCAGGAAATAAAAGCGATGACATTAAAAGATTGTCATTAAAGAGAAGAATGATTGAGAAGGTAGCGGGGCTGGTCATGAGCTTATATTGAGACATAATGATAGATAGTTCACTTGCTGCATTGGTACCTAGGTTTTGTTAACATAGTTGGTGCAAATCCCCCACAGATTAGGTAAATTACCTGTGGAAGTTTTATAGAAGGACAAGAGCAAGAGTTGCCCAGGACAGATTATGATCTGTACCAATGGAATGTTTACTACACTGATGAGGTCACAGATTCATTAAAATATTGAAGTTGTATCATAATTATCACCATCTTTGTTATTACAGTTGTTGTTAGCTGCCATTTATAGTGCTTTAAGGTTTGCAAAACACTTTACAAATATTTTACATTATCCTCAAAATAATCTTTGGGAGGTAGTGGCAATTATTATCTCCATTTTAGAGATGAAGAAACTGAAATAAAGTGACCTGCCAAGGGTCAACAAATTATTAAGTATCTCAGGTTGGATTTTTATGCAAGTCTTCTTGATTCCAGGTCCAGCAATGAATCTAATGTTAATATTACCTAATATTTGTGTAGCATTCTACATTTTACAAAGCATTTTTACATACATTTACAAAATTTGATACTTATATCACTCTTATGAGGTTGTGTAGAGCAAGGATTACTGCAATTCCTCTAGGCTCTGCAATTTCATTAGAATGAGCACTTTTAGACCAAAAGGGTTTTCAGAAGTAGCTATCAGGAAAGTAGTCACAGTGGACAGAGCCTGAAGTCAGGAAGACCCAAGTTCAAATTTAGCATCAGAATTTGTTTGTGACCCTGTACAAATCATTGCACCTCTGTTTGCCTCAGATTCTCATATGCAAAATGAGAATAATAACAGCACCTATTTACCAGGGATGTGGTGCAGATCAAATAAGGTAATAACTGAAAAGCACTTAGCACATTGCCTGGCACACAACAAACACTATATAAATGTTAGCTATTATTTTTATCCTTAGATATGAAAAGTACCCATTAAGCCCCAGCTCTTCTGAAAAATATCTCTGGAAAGATGAACATCAGAGGGAAAAAAGGATTTAATAAATCCAAAGGGAAACAACAGTGAATTTCTCAAATACAAAAGGACACCAGGTGATGGTCAGAAACCTAAATGTATATTAGAGTTGAGGCACCAGTGGATGCCTGGAAGTCAGCATAGTATTACTGGAGTCCTCTCTTTCTCTCCCATTAAGGATGGTGCCAGAAGATAGGGTGAATAACAAGAATGATCTCTGGTCCAGGGTGGGTCAAAGAACACCAGGTGATGAGATCTAAAACCATAGGCTCTTTCTCCTGGAAGAGATACAGCCTGAACCTAGCAAGACTGCACATTAGTGTTTAATATTAAAAATACAAATTAAAAAAAATGAGAGAGGGAAGTCAAAGTACCAAAAGCTAAAATGAAAAAGGAAAAATTCACAAGATATGAAAGGACAATTTCTAAATGAAAAACCTTATGAAAAATATTCCAAATTATTCATGATTAGAGAAATGCTACTTAAAGCATTTTTGTGACTCCATGTCACACCCATCAGATTTATAACAAAAGATGAAAATGGCATTTGTGGAAAGAGCTGCAAAACAGCAGGGAAGGTAATTTAATGTACTCCTGGTGGAGCTGAGAATTGCTATAGACATTCTGCAAACATTTTATAACTATTTCCTAAATGTCACTGAATTATGCATACCCTTTGACCCAGTAACAGCATTATTAGGTAAGTACTGCAAAGGAGTCAAGGACAGGGAAGGAAAACACAAATATGTATCAAAAACATTCATAGCAGCACTTTTATTGTAGAAAAAAATCTGGAAATAAAATAGATGCCCATCAACTGAAGAATAACTGAGCACATTTGAATATAATAGACCATTGTTGTTTTACAATTCAGACAAGACAAATATAGATGTGCATTCAGAGAAATGTGATCAGACTTGTATGAAAGGATGCAGAGTAAAATGAATAGACTACAATAATGTAAATGAAAATATCTTTGAAGGACTACAGAATACTAAATAATAAAGTATTATAATAATAACAATAATAACTGGCATCTATATAGCACTTTACAAAATGTTATCTCATTTTATCCCCATAACAGCCCTGGAAAATGGGTACTACTCTTATCTCTTTTTTTATACCTGAGAAAATTGAGGCAAACAGAGGTTACAAGATAGTAATTAGAAAGAAAACAAAACAATAAAGAAAAGGGCATCAAAATAACAGAAAGGAAGAAAAAATTCAGAAGGGGACGACTGTGTCACTACTGTCATAATATGTTCTTAAAAACCATATGATAGAACTACTCATTTTAATATATGATTTTCTGTTTTGTTCTTTTTATTGTGATATCATGATAATTTTTCAGTTTATAATAAACATGATTGTGACTATGCATAGTTCTGTAGAAAACCTGAGATAAGCCAGTCATCCAGACCATCTCTGTGCCAGGAGTTGAAGATTTTCTGTCTTGGTAAAAATTCCTAATACTTGTATTTTCCTGTGAACGACTTCAAGAGTTTAGCGTCACCTCTTGAATAAAATGAACCATTATAATAGCAGTTAAAAGATGATAGGAACTATTATTCTCAGTTCATAGAAGAAGAAACCAAGGCTCAGATTGTTTTAGTACCTTACACAGGACCACAATTAGTGACCAAGTCAGAACTTGAACCCATGTTTAAAGATTTTAACACCAGTGCTCTTTCCATTAAGATCATATTTGAATTATGAAATTGTGTTGTTAGCCCACTTTATATTTGTTTTTTAAAAAGCGATTTATTGTGTCTCAGGTTACTCACTTGACAATATAGCTCTAATTTTACTTACAGCATTAAGCTTTTCAACAAATGTTAAGGTATATCCATAGGTTGTCCTTCAAACTACATTTCTGAAACCATGAATTCAAAGCTCAGCGAACATACTATGTTACCTCTCCTGGAGAAAGGGAAATGATTAGCATTGTCATGTCTCCACAGGAAAGATGAAGTTAAAGAAAGGTTTTTTAGCATTTGCTAAAGTATTCTGGCAAATGGATCTTTTCAAGAGCACAATAAACATTAGCTTATATCTCTGTTTCTGTCAGAGATGCAGATTCCTTACCACATGTGTTTATGTTAGGGTTACTAACAGCTTTGGGTTCCAACATTCTTCTGTCTACTTTTATGTTCATGCCTCCTATTTTTTTCTTATATCTATTTTTTTTTCCCTTCTGTATTCTCTACCTATGTTGGAATGATAATCAAGGGGAATTTTCTCATGATTCAACCTTTCCTCCAACATTTAAAAAATTTGGACATGTTGTTTTAGAATGCAACTAACTTGACTTACACTGAGCACCTACTCTGTGACTCTGTGTAAGATAATGGGCAAGGCATGGAGAATAATGCAAAACTTATTATGTCTCTTCTGCTGAGGAGCTAGGAAGTTAGATAAAATTTATTTCACAGCTATCTGGAAGAAAAGAGTATAGAAAAAATACTATGAGAGTTCAGAGGAAGAGAAGATCACTTTTGACAGGTAGCAGTAGAGGAATCCTTCATGGAAAAAGTGACTTTTGAAATGAGTCTTAAAGGATGGGCATCATTTTTTTAAAATGGTATTTTATTTTTTCCCAATTACATGTCAAGATCATTTTTAGCATTCATTTTCCACAAGATTTTGAGTTCCATTTTTTTCTCTTTCCCTTTCTTCCCTCCCCTCTTCCCAAAATGGTAGGCAATTTGATATTGGTTATACATGTGTTACCATGTAAAACATAATTCCATATTAGTCATAGTTGTGAAAGAAGAAACAGATCAAAATTAAAAAAAACATGAAAAAGAATAAAGTGGAAAAAGTATGCTTCAAACTGTATTCAGAGTCCATTAGTTCATTATCTGGATGTGGATTACATTTTCCTTTGTGAATCCTTTGTACTTGTCTTGGACTACTGTGTTGCTGAGAAGAGCAAATGTTGCTGATACATTGTGCAATGGTTTCCTGGTTACACTCATTTCACTTTGTATCAGTTCATACAAGTCTTTCCAGGGTTTTCTGAAATCTGCCTGTTCAGTATTTCTTATTACACAATATACCACAGCTTGTTCAGTCATTCCCCAACTGATGGGCATCTCCTCAGTTTCCAATATTTTGCCACCATGAAAAGGGCTGCTATAAATATTTTTACACATGTAGGTACTTTTCCTTTTTTTTTTTTAAATGATCTCTTTGAGATATAGATCTAGTAGTGGTATTGCTGGATCAAAATATATGCACAGTTTGGTTGCCCTTTAGGCATAATTCCAAATTGTTCTCTAGAATGGTTGGGTCAGTCCACAACTCCACCAACAGTGCATTAATGTCCTGGTTTTCCCACATCCTCTACAACATTTATCGTTTTCCTTTTTTGTCATGTTAGCCAATCTGAAAGATGTGAGGTGGTACCTCAGGGTGGTTTAATTCGCATTTCTCTAATCAAAAGTGATGTAGAGCACTTCTTCATAAGTCTATAGATAGCTTTGATTTCTTCACATGAAAACTCTGTTCATATCCTTTGACCAATTTTTAATTGGGGAGTGGCTTGTATTTCTATCAATTTGACTCAGTTTTCTATATATTTGAGAAATGAGGCCTTTATCACAGACATTTGCTATAAAAAATGTTTCTCAGCTTTCCGCTTTCCTTCTAATTTTGGTTGCATTGGTTTTGTTTGTGCAAAAGCCTTTTAATTTAATATAATAAAAATTATCTATTTTACATTTTGTAATGCTTTCTATTTCTAACTTCACCTTTAAGAATTTGGACGCTCTACCAGTTGGTGTATATATGTTTAGTATTGATATTACTTCGTTTTTCTATGGTACCTGATGGAAATAATTTTTGCAAGTGGAAATGATAGTGGAAAGGGATGGAAAGCATTTCAGCCTTTGGGAATGATATGAGTAAATAACATTGAGGCTGGGAATACAGACTGTATTCAGGAAATAGTGAACTATTCAGTTTTGTTGGATTATAGGTTATGTGAAGGGGAGTAGTGCAAGATAAGTCTGGAGTTAGGTTGGGGTCAGATAGTGGAAGGCCTTAAATACCAGGGTAAGGAGTTAACTTTAATTCGGTAGACATTTGGGAACCATTAAAAAGTTTTTGAGCACGGGAGTGAAATGATGAAGGGAGTTGATTAGGAAGATTAATTTGAAGTGGTATATAAAATGAACTAAACTATGTTCTGGTGGGAACTGAAATTAGGGGATGTATGCAATGGATAATGCAAAATCAGAATGGATAAGAAATGTTAATGGAGTCAAATATGGAAGGGAAAATTCAAGTCTGTAAACTGAACAAATTTAGAGAAAAAGAGAAATAATGATGAGATGTGAAAATTTAGAGGAAAAAATCATTATAAAATAGTATAAGTTAATCTAAAACAAGTTATGCAAGAAAAAAAAACCTCCTTTATTATTTGACAGAATGATATGACAAGGAGATCTGGGAAATACTCAAGCCATAATACCAATGCATACAACATGATTTCTCATGCTATCCTTGTGTATGAGATGGAGAGAAATGGACTAGATGCTTGTATATTGAAAAGAATTTTCAGAATCATTTTAGCCATTCAGAACTGGTTGAACAACTGGATCCAAAGAATAGTGATTAATGTGACAATGTCACCCTAGGTATTCCAAGGTTCTTGGTCTTGTCCTATTTAACAATTTTGTTAATGACTTGAATGAAATAATGCATGGCATAGTTATCTGAAATTTCTTGATGTGATCACAATCTCCTATATTCCCATCTCTCCTTGTTTCTTACTTCTCCTGAAATGATTTCTCATTCTTACCATGACCCTTAAACTACTTATCACCGGAGTGCTTACTCAATCCATCACCCCTGCTGTCATCTCACATTCTCCCCTTCCTAGTTTTGATGCTCAACAATACGCTCTCCTCAATTCTTTAATCTTTTGCCTTTCTGATCTTTTACTATTTATTTTGTGCCAAATGCCACCCTCACCATCTGTCTTCTCTATTCATTCCTGGGTAGAAGTGAGCTCTACAATGGTGCTGCTTATTTCTCTGTAAATTTATATTCTCTGATCTCTACTGGCAAAGATACTGGAGTGGTCTGCCATTTCCTTTTCCAGTGAATCACCTTTTGTCAGAACTCTTCACTATGACCCTTCTATCTTTGGTAAACCTGCATGGCATAGCCTTTAACTGTGAAGACCACAAAAAAATATGGTAAGTCATCAAAGAGATGGGAGTACCAGATCATCTTACTTATCTCCTGTGGAATCTATGTGGGGGCCAAGAAGCAACAGTTAGAACTGAATATGGAATAACTGATTGGTTTAAGATTTGAAAAGGAGTATGACAAGATAATACATTGTCACCTCATTTATTTAACTTATATGTAGAGTACATCATGCAAAATGCCAGGCTGGATGAATCAAAAGCCAGAAATGAGTTTCCTGGGAGAAATATCGATAGTCTCAGATATGCAGTTGATACCATTCTGATAACAGAAAGTGAAAAAGAATTAAGATGCCTCTTGATGGAGGTGAAAGAGGAGAGTGTAAAAGCTGGCTTGGAGCTTCACATCAAAAAAAACAAACAAAAAACAAAACTAAGATCTTGGCAACTGGTCTCATTATTTCCTGGCAAAGAGAGGGAGAAGAAATGGAAGCAGTATCAGATTTTATATTCTTGGGCTCAAACATCACTGCAGATGGTGACCGTAGCCATGAAATTAAAAGATGTTTGCTACTTGGAAGAAAAGCAATGACAAATCTGGACAGCATACTAAAAAGCAGATATCATCTTGCCGACAAAGTTCCATATAGTTGAAGCTATGGTTTTTCCAAGAGCAATGTATGACTATGAGAGTTAGACTATAAGAAAGCTGAGAGCTGCAGAATTGACACTTTCCACCTGTGTTGCTAGAAAAGACTTTTGAGAGTCCCTTGAATAGCAAGGAGATCAAACTAATCAATAATTAAAGAAAATAATTCAGGCTATTCACTGGAAGGTTAAATACTGAGGATGAAGCTTAATACTGGGCCACATAATGAGAAGATGGGATTCATTGGAAAAGACTCTGATGTTGGGAAAGATTGAAGGCAAAAGAAAAAGGGGATGGCAGAGCTGAAGTGGATAGACAATGTTTTGGAAACAATGAACATGAACTCAGACAGACTCCAAGAGATAGTGGAGGATAGGAAGATCTTCAGTGCTATGGTCCATGGGGTCATGAAGGTTCAGACACGACTGAAACAACTCAACAACAACAAATCTCAACTGGAGAATCACTGCTATTAAACAAATTTTAAAAAATCATCTCGAAGAGACTATTGCATATTTCACTATGGTAATTCCATAACCTTCATACCCATGCCACCTTTCACCTTTCCTTTCCTCATAGGACCTTTCCCCATATAAATAAAGGTAATCCTTCAGGTGCTTACTCTACTCTTCAGTCTGGCTTCAAAACTGCTGGATGAAAACCTAATTCTTGCCTTCTCTGCTCTGCCCTTCATTATCTGTGTGACCTCTATAGTACTTAATTCCCTTATATGGAAAAAAAAACATAGAAGATGGGATTAGATGACCTCTAAATTTCTCTATAGCTACAGTTCTAGTATCTTATTAGCTCCTCCCACCCCAATAAGCCTCTATAGCTCTTGTAACATTGTGTAAGTACTAATGGAGCAGAGATGAGAGGGATTTCACATTTTTTATAATTAAGGGTGAACATAGGGCATATTCCTGGACCTCTATTGAACCTGGACTAATTGGAACACTACATGACAGCCAAATAATTTACTAAAACTTTCTAACTGGTTAACTGATTAATTAATGTGCTATCACACCGCTCTTTCTAAGAGCAAAAAACAGGGGTAGAAGCCATGTGTAAGTTAGGTATAGTGCTAGAGGCACCTCTATTTTAACCTCTTTAACAACCATAAGTAATGTCAAGTCTCTAATAATTAGTCTTTCCTCATCTGCTACCTCTTTTTAGCCTATAAACTTGTCAAGATCTCCTCCATATGTAAAGAATATTTAGTTGAACTTACTAGGTTGGTAGAAAATTAGAGTTCAAATCCAATCTTAGACACTTACTAGCTGTGTGCCCATGGATGAGTCACTAAACCTTTTTCTGCCAGAATTTTTTCATCTGTAAAATGGGAATTATAATAGTATCCAGGATGATGATAAGGTTAAAATGATGCAATATTTATAAAATGCTTAGGACAGTCCCTGATGCAGAGTGAGTGCTTGCTTGATAAATGCTCATTCCATTCCTATTCAAGATTTCATTTTTTATCTCTCCCCCTTTTCACAGACTCCTGTGGGTCAGGGGGAGCCATCTATGCTCATTGTTGCCACCTCCTCTCATCCAAGTCACTTAACATTTTTCAATTTGATTTCTTTTTCTACGTTTGTGACAAATATTTTATTTATTTCATTATTTCCCAAATACATGTAAAAACCTTTTAACATTCTTTTTTCAAATTTTGATTTCCAAATTCTCTTCCTCCTTCCCACTGTTTCCCTCTCCTTGAGAAGGCAAGCAATTCAATATAGATTAGACAAATGAAATCATGCAAAATATATTTACATATTAGCCATGTTGCAAAAGAAATCACAGCCCAAAACAAAGAAACAAACAAGAAATATAAAGAAAGCTAAAAAAGGTATGCCCCAATATGGATTCAGAGTTCATTAGCCTATTTCATCAGGGGTCCTTTAGAATTTTCTTGGATCATTGTCTCGATCAGACCAGCTAAGTCTTTCACAGTAGATCATCCTTATAATTTTGCTGTTATTGTGTAGCATGTTCTGGTTTTGCTCACTTCACCTTGCATAAGTTCATATAAGTCTTCTTAGGTTTTTCTGAAACCATCCTGATTGTCATTTCTTATAACATGACTATATTCTGTCACAATAATATAACACGGCTTTGTTCAGCCATCCTCCAATTGATGGATATTTCCTCTATTTTTATTTTTTGCCACCTAAAAAAAAGCTGCTATAAATATTTTTGTACTAATAGGTTCTTTTGCCTTTTCCTTGGTCTCTTTGGGATACAGACCTAGTAGTCGTCCTGCTGTATCAAAGGGTATGCACATTTTTATAGCCCTTGGGACATAATTCCAAATTATTCTCCAGAATAGTTGGACTAGTTCACAACTCCACCAACAGTTAGTGCATCAGTGGCCTAATTTTTCTACATCCCCTTGAACATTTGTCATTTTTCTTTTCCACCTTGTTAGCCAATCTGATAAGTATGGAGTGGTTTAATAGAGTTATTTTAATTTGCAATTCTCTAATCAGTAGTAATTTAAAACACTTTTGTGTGACTACAAACAACTTTGATTTTTCCTTCTGAAAATTCATTGACTATCAATGGGGGAATGACTTATTTTTCATAAATTTGGCTCATTCTATATTTTTTGAGAAATGAGGCCTTTATCAAAGAAACTTACTATAAACTTTTTTCCACAATTTTCTGTTTTCTTCATAATTTTGGCTGTATTAGATTCATTTGTGCAAAAGCTTTTTAATATCAGTAATCAGGTTAATCCATGTGGCTAATTCTATTTATAAGGTAATATTTTCTTTAGTATTTTTGTCCCTTTTTATCAAATTGTTGTCCTTTTTTGTTATTTCCTTCTTTTGTTCTCATCTCTTTACCTAATTTTTTAATTATTACTCTTATTTGATTTTGAAAATAATTTTTTAGTTCTTCCAGAATTTCTGGTTGAGCTTTTGTCCAATTCATATCTCTTCTCTTAGGATTTGCTTATAGCTATTTTGACTTTGCTGTCTTCTTGTGTTTGTATCTTGATATTGCCTGTCACTATAGTAGCTTTTTATGGTCAGCCTCTGTTTTTCTTGTTTGCTCATTTGCTTCGAACTTTTTCTTACTGCTCTTTTCAGAGGTACTTTTGGATGTTTGGAAGTTTTCAGTTTTCTAAAGTGATGTGATCTTGGGATAGGTGTGGTCACTGCTGTCCTGGTCTACACTATGGTCCTTACCCAGGAAGGGTTCCTTGAGATTGTAATCAATAATGCTCCTCAGTCTCCCTGTTCCTTTGGGACTGGAAATGCTTCCTTATAGTCCCTGATCCCTTAAGAGTGCAAGTGAAATTGTTCCTCATTGGCTCTGATCTTTTGTGACTAAAAGAAATATAGCTCTTTAGGATTCCTGACTTCCTTCTTCACTGAAAGTGCTCTCTTCTGCCCTTGAACTATGCAACTTAAGTGAGTACAAGCAAGGGTTGTGCCCAACATGGTCCTGGTACTGCATCCATTGCTATTACAAGAGCCTCTTTTAATATCTTTCTGACCATTTTCTAAGTCTCCTTAATATCTCTAACTTTAGAGCCCCCAAAGCTGCTGCTGCTCTGTTGCCACCATCTAGTTTCACCACTGATGTTTCATCCATGTGGGCTCTGGGGCAAACTCTTACCACCATGTTTCAGATCTCTCTTTCCAATCTCCCGGGTTGCCTTGCGCTAGAGCCATGTCTTACCCTGAACTTTGGTTGGAGCTGCCACTTCAGAATTCAATTTGAGGCATCATTTTAAAGTTTTTTGGAGAGAGTGTTCAGAGAACTCAGATGAGTGTTTTTCTCTACTCTGCTATCTTGACTCCAACCCTGGACTGAATCTGTCTTTCAACCTTGTCACTCAAGTGAAAATTGGCTCTCTTACTTTTTCAGTAATTTCTCAAATTTTAAATTGAATGGAGTTTTCTTGGTCCTCATGTCTTGACCTCCACAAAGCAGCTGACACTGTTGACTACCCTATGCTCTCTAGATTTTCATGGCTATACTCACACTTATTTCTCCTCCTATGTGTTTGGTTCCTTCCTCTTATTCTTTTCTGGATAATTGTTTGTATCCCATCTTCCAAGTACAGTGTGTTTGCCAGGCTCTTCTCCAGACACTCTTCTTTTCTTTCTTCATACTCTCTTTCTTGCAGATCTCATCAGTTCTCTTAGGTTCAAATGCCATCTATCTTCAGATGGTTGGCTTGCAAATCTCTTAACCTACGTGTAGTTTCTTTCCTGAATGTGAATCCTAAATTATCAATTTCCTGTTGAACAACTCCAACTGAATGTTCACTAGGTACCTCAAAATCAACATGCCAAAATCATAGGTTGTTGTCATTTGCACCCCTCTTTCAAACTTTCCTATTTCTCTTTAGGGTATTACCATTTTTCTACTCATTCTGGTTTATAACTTTCAAGTCATCATCAATTATTCCCTCTCAGCCTCCCTTCAATACTCACAAGTACATTTTCCAAGTCTTACCAATTCTAACTCCACAATCTCTTTTTCATCCATTGCATTTTTTCCTCTTATCAAGTCAGGTGAACAAATATTTATTAAGCACTTGCTATATGCCAGACATTGTGCTAAATACTGGGGACAGAAAGAATAGTAAAAATAATCCTGGCCCTCCAGGAGCAGACATTCTAATAGGGGAGACCACATGTAAACCACTCTGTACAAACAAGATATAAACAGGAAAAAGTGGAGATGATCACAGGAGGGGAGTTACTATTATTAGGGCAACTGGGATTCAGAAGATAGGATTTTAGCTGATACTTGAAAGGAAACTAGGGAAGCCTGAAAGAGAAGGGAAAGTATTCCAGTTATGGGGGACAGCCAATGCAAATTCATGGATACAAGAGAGGACAGCACCACTGGATTATAGATTATGTGGAGAGGGTGGGACTGGAAAGGTAGGAAAGTGTCAGGTTCTGAAGAGCTTTAAAAACCAGAGGATTTTATTTTCAATTCTCGAAATTGTCTCTATCTCTCATGGAACCACTAACTCGGTGCAGGACCTTTTTATATCTCAATAGATTCCTAATTGGTCATTCTGCCTTCAATCTTTCTCCTTTCCAAGTCATCTTCCACTAGTTATCAACTTGAAAATGCTTCAGCATACGTTTCACCATGTCACTACCCTGCTCATCAAAGATATAATATTTGTAAAACTTAGAACAGAAACTAAAACAGTGTGTTATCAGAAATTCTTGTTTCAGTAGTTTTCCATCACTTTCAAGATAAAATGCAGATTCCTCTGTTTCACATTTGCATTTTTAGCCATTCACAACATGGCCCTTAACTATCTTCCTATGTTGATTCACATTATGTATACTTTCAGACTCACTGATCCATTGACTGTTCTGTATACCCCAAATTCTATCTTATACCTCTGTCCTCCATGCCAAGAATGTTCTTCTTCTTCATCTTCAACTTTTGAAAGCCCTAGTTCTATTCAAGGCTCAGATCAAATGCCACCTCCTACAGTCATCCTTTCCTGATTTTTCAAGTTCTTACTACCCTCCCTCTCTGCCCCAAATTACATTGCATTTGTTTTATGAAAAATATATCATATATTTAATTGTCTTTGTATCTACAAGTGAGGCAATATTGCATAACAGAAAAAGAGTGTCTCAAGGCCAGAAAGACATCAATTAAAGTCTCTTTTCTAACATATGATGGCTCTTTGAGAGAGAGAGAGAGAGATCATTAAGTGGTTATTATGTGCTAAGCACTATAATAGGTCACATAATCTCTTAATGCTCTAGGCCAGGGGTTGGCAAACTACACAGTCCATAGCCAGTTTTTTGTATGTCCTATGAGCCAAGAAAGGTTTTTATATTTGTAAATAAAGTTTTATTATATTTAAAAATACAAAACAGGCAGTTGGTTGTATTTTGTCAACCTGTGCCCTTAGGCAGCTCATTAAAAATATAAATTGCCCAAAAGGTGCCAACCTGTACTGATAAAGAATTCCTCACCATGGAGATGTATTCACTGAAGAAATCTGAGGTCTAGTTCCTATCTTTATCTTCTTTGTGTACATGCTTTCCCTCCCTCCAGTAAAATATATGTTTCTTGAGGATATAGAATGTATTGATTTATCTTTGTATCCCCAGTGCCTAATACAGTGCCTGCCATAGAGTAAGTATTTGATAAATTCATGTTGCTTGAATTAATAGTTGTATGAATAAATGAATTAATGAATGGATATAATTAATGGTAACACTTGAAAGGATAACTAATATGTTTGAAGAAACAAGTACTATTCAAAAATATTTTGATAGGCTAGAGCCATGGACCAATTTTATTAGTGGAAATTTAATGGGAATTTATGTAAAGCCCTAAACTTATGCTAGTACATGATAGGGAAGAAATGACCAGACAATAGATCATGTGAAAGAAATCTGGTGATTTTATCTGACTACAACTCAAATGCATCACCAATGTGATATAATAGTGTAAAGATGAAAAACCTAATGTGAACTTCACCTGCATTAAAGGGAGCAACATATTAAAAAAAATGAGAGTCTTGATCACTCTACTTTACTGTGCCTTGGACAGGCTACACCGAAAAGGATTATATTTGGTGCAGGGATCTGCATTTTATTTTAAAATAACAAGCTGGAGTCTACCCCAGATTGGGAAAAGCAGCATGATGACAGGATTCAAAATTCATCTGAAGAGATGTTGAAGCTCCTAGAGAAGTTTAGTCTGGAGAGGACAAGACATAGAGAGATGGGATATCTGTCTTCACGTATCTGTGTGAAATGAACAGCTTTACTTATATTTAACTCATGTGCTGTAGAGAAAGTTCTTTGTAAATTTTAAAGAGCTATGGGAATATCATCATCATCATCATCATCATTGTAGTTGTTGTCTTTGTTTTTGTTGTCATTGTCAGCCTCAGGGAGCAAAACTAGAAGCAAGGAGCTGGAAGTTCCAGAGATACTATTTTGATTGAATATAAAGGAAATATTTCTAACCATTAGATCTCACCAACAGTAGAATAAACTGCCCTGGTAAGTAACGAGATTCCTATTGTCAGATATCTTTTCAGGGCAGACTGGAAGAACACTTGTCAGGGATGCTGTCAAAAAGATTCCCTTTTAGGTATACTATGTTATCTTTAGGTCTCTTCCCATTCTAAAATATTTTCTGTGAAATTCTAAGCATAGACATCCCTAGTTCTCTTAATCCTGGGGTGTAAATTTTATAAAAGGTATGTGAAATTTGTTTAATTTTACTCATCTTCCTAAAGCAAAAGGATATGAAATATAGCTGCACTCGAGGAAACATGCTTTTAAGATCTTTCATTAGTTAAATGATTCAGAGAGGGAGAAGGAGAGCCCCTTCTAAGACTTTTCTATCATAACCTCATTACCTTAGGATTCATCTGATTTCTTCTGAACAAGAATATGCTATAAAAGTAGGATGTCTTAGATGTGTGGCTCTTCCTGGAATCAACACATAATGGGCACAGTAAAATGGAAGGATGTGGGGAGAACATTCCACAATCATCGTTCACTCATATGCTACTTTATATTCTGAGCTACTAAGAATCCTGTTGAGCAGATCAGAACTGAGTATATGGAGAGACACTTCCGTCTACACTTCACTTCATCTTTGAAAAACTGTGAAAAAAGTCCCTCCCTTTTCCCCATATTGTATGAGCTCCAGAAATGCCTATATCTAGAATTTTCCTAGAAAGAAAGAGCACATAAAAAAAAAGCTGTTAACATTGCAAGTTTGAGTATAAGGGTGTGCATTTCACTTTCACTTTAAGTTCACATTATTAGCACTACTTTGATCAAAATGTATTCTGAATGCATTGTCTATAAAGGGAAAGTGAACTGAGGGAGTAAACTGTTTTCAAGGGGGAGCAGGGCCATAGGACTTTAGGATTACGTCTCTAGAGCTTGAAGGAACTTTACAAGTTATCTAGTTTGATGAGATGATGATAACAACAAGCATAGCAACAGTTATAATAATAGCTAGCATTTATATAGCACTTTGAAGTTTATAAAGATCTGTACAAATAATATCTCATTTTATCCCTACAACAACCCTGGTAGGTAGGCGCTATTAATTCATTCATTTTGCAGATGAGGAAACTGAAAGAGGAAGAAATTAAGTGACTTGTTTAGGGTAAGTGTATGGGGCCAAATCTGAAGTCATGTCTTCCCCAAAACAGGTCCAGCACCCTATCTACTGTACCACACACCTGCTAGATTAACACCCTCATTTTTACAGATGGAGAAAATGAGACCTTGATAGTGATTTCTCCAATCTCACACAAACAGGAAGTGGTAGAGCCATAATTTGATCCACATTCTATGACTCCAAGTTCAGGATTCTGAAATAGCCTGTTGAACAATATTAGGAATTACTATTTTAAATATTAAGATTTTCATGCCGTTTACTGGAATTCAGGAAGTAAGAGCATGCACAAAAGTGGAGGTGACAGTGAGTGGGAACAGTGGTGGTATCTTACTAAAAGTAGCTTGTATTAAGAATAATAGTAGATATAATAGTTGCTCAGGTAGAGCAACACCTGGTGACTGAGACAAATATACTCGGTGTTACTACAAACTCTTTTTTCTGGAATTTATCCTTGAAAAGGCAGCATGAACCAAGTCAAACCCAATAATATGTCAAATAGAAATGTGCTGAGAGCACATACGTCATCTTTTGATATGTAAATGTTCAAGCCAGGATTTAAAAAAAAATACAAGTCATACAAAGTCTACAAATATGCAAAATAAGGCCAGGAATAGTTTGTTATTTAACTTTTGATCTGTCATAAGCTCTAGGCTCATAACTGTAAGATTCAAGGGTAATGGGAGAAACTAGGAGGAGCCTGAATCATGCTTCCTTGTGCATGGGAAGTAGAAAGAAATTCTATTCCAGGAATACTCACTCCTTAAGACAAAACTTTGGGTTTGGTGTCTGATAAATTCAAAGAGCTGAGTTACTGGTATAAGAACCCCCTAGTTAACACAAACTGCTGGAAAAATTGAAAATCTTTCCAGTAGAAATTATAGTCCAATATCTGAAAATGTATACCAAGATAAGTTCCGAATAGATATATTACTTAGACTTTAAGAGTGATATGATAAATAACTTAGAGGAACAAGGGGAAAAATTACCTTTCAGATCCATAAATATGGTAAGTTCATGATTAAAAATGTATTAAAGAACAACGTAAAGGGTAAAATGGAAAATTTTGACTAGATGAAATTAAAAGTTTTTTGTTTTTCACAAACAAAATCAGTGCAGCTAAAATTAGAAAGGAAATAGGTAACTAAGGAAAACATCTTTACAGAACTTTTGCTGGTAAGTATGTGATTTCTAAGATATACAAGGAATCAATTCAAATCTATAAAAATAAGATCCATTCTCCAATTCATAAATGAGGAAAGTACATACATGTATATGTGTGTATGTGTGTACACACACACACACACACACACACACACATACACATATATATTTCCCGTGGAAGAAATCCACATTATCAATAATCATATGGAAATGCATTAAATCACTAATACTTCACAAAATACAAATTAAAGTAACCATGGAAATCTACCCATTAAACTGGCAAAGTTGGCCAAAATAAAAAAGAAAAGATGAATTTGAGAGGGACTGGAACTGTGAATTGGCAGGGCTATCCTAGAAAGTAATTTGGAATTATTACCAAAAAGTTGCTAAAAAGCTTATACCCTTTGCCCTAGTGATACTACTATTACCAGGTCTATACACCAATGAGAACAAAGAAAGAGGAAAAGGACCCACATGTACATACAGTTCTCACTTTACATAAATGGACCATTCCATAGCCCTCTACATAAATCGAATTTTACCTTAACATGCATTTGTCTGTGGTGAATGTGGGGGAGGGTGGGAAAGAAGGAGGCAGGAAGGGAGTCTTGCAGGTAGATAGAGGGGGACAGAACAGGCTTCAAAGACACATGAGGAAGGGGATAGAAAGCCACAGCAGGACGAGAAACATGCAGGTTTTAGCCAGCCTCGTAGGGGCCTGGCCAGAACTGAGCAAAAGAACAGGGTGGGTGGAGGGGCCGGAGACTAGTAGGGACTAGAAACCGAGACAGACACAGACAGGAGAGGGCGTGGACAGGCAGGGCAAGGGACAGATAAGCAATACCCCAGCACTGATGGAGGTGAGACAGACAAGGAGGACAGGACTTGCAGGTGGGCTGAGTGGGGCAAAGGTTTCCTCTCTGGGAGCAGGCAATCCCAAGGCAAACCCCAGAACAGGTAGCAGTAGTGATGATATCTCCTTGCCTCTGTTTTTATGCACAGGGGCTTTTTTCCCCATTTTTTTCTTTCTTTTTTGCCCTAGGATTTTTTGTTTGTTTGTTTTGTTTTGTTTTGTTTTTTAGCCGAGGAGCACCAAGAAAGGGGCAGGAATGGAAACGAGAAAGAGAGAGAGAGAAAGAGAGAGAGAGAGAGAGAGAGAGAGAGAGAGAGAGAGAGAGAGAGAGAGAGAGAGAGAGAAAGAGAGAGAGAGAGAATAGCATTTTTAATATTTTTTATAAAATACATATTTAAATTTTATTTATTATATGTATATATAATATATGAATTAAATTAAATGAAAATGAAAATAAATTGATTACCCTCTCTAGTCCTGAGCTGCCTTACCTGTAAGAGGAGGGAAATTGGACCAAATGACCTTCAAGGTCCCTTCTAAGTGTGTTTGTAGGGGGAGTGGTGATGCTTAGAGAACAGAAGACTTAATTCCCAACCTAATATCTTCCCAGATTTTCTCTGGTCCTACCAATTCTAAGTATTATTTT
Source organism: Phascolarctos cinereus (assembly GCF_003287225.1). Taxonomy (NCBI): domain Eukaryota; kingdom Metazoa; phylum Chordata; class Mammalia; order Diprotodontia; family Phascolarctidae; genus Phascolarctos; species Phascolarctos cinereus. The sequence continues at coordinate 79,569,226 of NW_027555847.1, read as the reverse complement.
CTTCCTCATTTTTTGGGGGGGAGGGGATAAGGTACTTGTTTGTGGACTTGATGCTGAATACCTCAAGTAGATTACATGTTCCTTGAGACCAGAAATTGTTGCATTCTTGTGCCTTTCTATTCCTTGTGCCTTTCATATATTGGTTAGAACTATGCCATATACATAGTATACATTTAAATGTTTATGTTGAAATGAATTTTAACCCTGGACTTTTATTTTCTTGGTATTTTCTTTTTCTGTGTGTACTATTTTCCTTATAATATGTCTAACAGTGAGCATCTGTTAAGCAACTTAGAACCTAATCAGGATTTTTTTTTCTTTTCTTTTTTTTTCTTTTAGGGAAAAATGCTAAAAAAAAAAGTTTGATCTTTATTTTTCTTTGTGGCCATCTGGGAAATTGAAGGAATGTGATGGCAACTTTTTGGTGGAAAACTAGAGTGATGTTTCATGGTACACCTCTTCTCATGCATCCTAAGCAATCGGTCCTATACTTCTCTTTTTCTGCCAGATCCCTCCTTCTGACTTTCATATCTCTCATGCCAGCACCACTATTTCCTGAGTCACCCAGAGGAGCTCTGACTGTCCTTTTCTTTTGTCTGCCATATCCAATTAGTTTCTAGGTTCAGTACCAAAGAACTGGAAGACATGTGTACATACATTTATATATGTGTAAGTACGATGTGATTGTATCACCACCCACCTATACTGTGGGATGTAACTGATCTCTCTAGTCTAATTATAACATTGATGTGAGGGAGATACTAGAGGTACTTTTCTCTTCCAAGAAAATGAAGCTCAGATAAGTTAAGTGAATTGCCTAAAGCTGAACAGCTAGTAAGCTGCAGGGGCAGGATTTGAATACATTACTCCTATAATATAATGACATCTATGATATGGGAATGGTGAAGTAACTGATATCTTGAGTCTAATTAATCTTTCTTATCACTACTAGATGATCTTTCTTATGTACAATGTTCACCTGGCTTTTCTGGCTCAAAGCTTATTGACTAGCAAATAAATCTCCAAGTCCTTAGCACGACATATATAACCCTCTGCAACCCAGAACCTCTCAAAATTTCTGACTTTATCATGCTGCTGTCCTCTAGGCACACTATGCTCTAGGCAGTGAACAGATTTACATCATTTGAGCATGCCTAGTGCTTTCTAACTCTCATACCTTTGTCCCAAATATGCCTTATGTGCCCTTTTCCCCCCTCCCACACCCTTTAAAATACTAATTCCTTTTTTTTCTTTTAAAAACTATTGTATACAGAGCGCTACGTTAAGCACTAAGAGAGAAACAAATTTTAGAAGATACATTTTATCTTGATGGAGTTGCAGCATAGTGATTGGGGAGGGTATAAAACATACAAAAATAACTACCATACAACACAACATCCTAGAAATGTGAAAGAGAGGTTTCAGGAAAGTGCTATTAGATGGCTGACAGAGTAAAGGTCATTATATCCTTGATCAGTGATTTTTTTAAATGATTTTATATTTATTTTACATTTAAATACAAAATAAGAAAAGGAAAGAAAAACATCACCAGGTACACAGCAGAACATAAGAAAGGATCCAATATAAAGCAATAAATTTCCAGTAAAAAACTGTATAATAAATACTTCACATTATTTTCAAAACTGTCCATCTTTTCTTTGCTTCCTTGTAGATTTTCTTTTGTTCTCTGCTATGCACTTTTTACTTAATCTTTCCTCCTTTCTCCCCTTACCCCAAAAATGTATAATTTAGCATGGATACCTATCTACCTACCTCCCTACCTCCCCACCCCACCCCCACATATACATATATACTTTCATACATATATACGTAAGACCACACTATGCTTATTTCCACTTGTCCTCTGCTCTCTGAAGTTGGATAACATCATCTTTCATAAGTCCAAGTCTTTCCATATTTTTCTAAATCCGCCGGCTCATCATTTCCTACGCTAAAGTGATATTCAAGCTTTATACTGTCTGGTTATTTTAAATAGTCTAAAACAATATTAATTATTATGGCTGACACATAGTGTAGTTTCCCTGTTTTTCTCCTTTGATTAAATGTATTGTAGCTTTAACTTTGTCTGAGATCATGATTATTACCCCGATTTTATTTTGTTTTTTACATAATAAATTCTATTCCTGACCTTTATTTTATGTGTATATGTTCTCCACATATTTTAGTTGAGCTTTAAAAGTTAGGTTGATATGTATGGCTCTGTTTGCATGAAGCTTTACCAAACCTCTCTGATCCCTAGTGATCCCTTTCCCATTTAAAATCTTATTGTTTCCTTCACTTATCTGGCACTTACTATATGCTATATTGACTATCTAGTTGCCTTTATAAGGTGCCCACGGTGTCTCTTCAACTACTAAGATGGTTAGCTCTTTCACTATAGAAACTGCTCACATAGTGTGACATAGAGGATAGAATGTTAGTCCTGGATTCAAGAGTCATGTATTCAAATGCTTCCCCTGCAGTTTACTGGCTGTTTGACTTCCAGCAATTAACTTAACTGATCTGAACTTTACTTTCCTGGAAGAGAAAAATACCTCTATTCTCTCTCCCTCAGAGAAATGTTTTAAGTTTCAAATGTGATAGCGTGTGTACAACACTGAAAGAAATTTAAGGCATTTTATAAATGCCAAGTATTATTTTTAACATAAACTCATCATATAATTCTCTTAGTTTCCCAATTACAACAAGCATAGTGTTAGGTGCGTTGTTTGACTGATATAAAAAAAAAATAGAACACACTTTTAAAATCGTGTTGTCACATTTGAGTATTGAAAGTCCTGGCTACTTTTGATATAAATGCTTCATGATCTCTGTGAGTATAAGGAGAGAACACATGAAGATACCTAAATGGAATCAAAACATATATAGAAAAAGGTTTTCTATAACTGCCTTAGTGTGATTGCTAAAATACCAGTGGCCACATGAAGGTCATACCTTTAAGTGAAGGTATAGATGCAGATTGAATAAGACCCTTGTATCCACATTGCCTTTGAAAGAATCCCTGGCCAATTTGATCCTCACATACAAAAACAAAAACAAAACAAAGAAACAAGCAAACAAAAACTGGACATGTTAGCCACAGGAAATTGTATGTGTGTGTGTGTGTGTGTGTGTATGTGTGTGTGTGTACATATACATGTATATAGATATAAATAGATATATAGATATATGGACAAAGAATCATATAATCAAAGATGTAGAGCAAGTTGGTACCTCAGAGGTCATCATGTTCAACTCTTTCATTTTACTGAGTGGAAACTGGGTCTAAATGAGGTTAAGTGACTTATCTAAGGTTGTTCAGGTAGGTAGTAACCAATAGAACTGGAATTTGAATCCTACTCCTCTGACTTTATTTTATGACATTATCATTTTACTCCTTTGTAGCTTTTAAAAGTAATGGAGTAAAGAAATTTTAGAAAGTTAAAGGAAAAGGGTTCTTTTGTAACTTGAAATTCTCTAGGTATGGTCTTCCCCAGACACAAGGGCATGTACTAGGTAACCTCTGTCAGGATTATCTTTTGATACCTGTGCATCACATTCACTTTAATGATGTCAGTCCCATTTTTATTCTGATTTTTTTAGCACCATGGTATGAGTTAGCATTTTATGTAAGCCAATCCCTATGTGAGTGAGTGGTGGCAAAATTTCAAGTACATCTTGAATACCTGAGCTTTGTTGAAGCAAGGAAATTGTGCCTGGATTAGCCATGCTAACAAAGTAACAGCTATCTGACAATATGACATGTGGACTATGATGAGAAGGAAAGAAGAATGGGGACTGAATCCTGCCTCACCCCCCCAATCATTTCAATCATTTTTCCATTGATGTTATTATGACTGATCATCAGTTCATGTCAAATCAGAAAAGACAATTCAAGAAATATATTTACCAGCTACTTTTTGCTTCTTAGAAGATCAAACTTTCTCAAATATGGTTATTTATACTTAATTCAGTATGTCTTTATGTATAGGTGTGTATAACTTTTTAAGAGCCTACTCCAAACAGCTATGACATGTAAGTACAATATTTTAATTTTAACTAGTCGTGTTCCTAATCCTTCAGTGCATGTTGGGAGCTTCACGTAGTAACACTGTATCTTAAAAGTACCAATGGGCTCCTGAAGCCAGTGTTGGCTTTGCGTGCAGGGGACTATAGGATTAGCAAGAGCGTGTGCTGCTCTAGACGAGATATGAAATAGTAATTATTCCAATGGTGACATTTTAGCTTGTATAAACAAGAAGAAACACGTTGATTGAAACATTTCTCAACTTACATCTTCTAGTCATTTATAAGTAGCTCTTCGAATTTAGGGGAATCACCTTGTTTCAATTTCCTTGTATTTTTGGGGTAGTATTAAGGCTGCATATAAAGGATGTGAAAAAGGTTGTAATAAGAGGAAAAGAAAAACTTAATATGGGGGTATTATAATTAGGAATTTTCTCCTCTTCTTTCCATCATTAGGATCCTTCCAGCTTTGTTCATGTCAACTAGGTTTGCTTGGATTGAATCCAATTCAGTATATTGCCTGTTCCCCAAACCCCCACCCCTACTCCTTTCTTCCCTAAGCAAGGCTGGTATAATCACTAGCACTGATTTTAAAATTAGGAGACATAAGTTTAGATACTAGGTCTGATGTTTATTCATTGATTTATCTACCTATACATCTGTCTATCTGTCTGTCCACCAGTTTTTCTATCTGGACTTCAGTTTTCGTACCTTTAAAATAAAGACAATCCAGTACATTACTAGCTATGGACACCATTTAGTTCAGTTCATACAGATAAAGAAACTGAGACACAAAGATATTTAATGACTTTTTAAATCACTCAAATACCAAGTGTCATTATTAAGACTTCAGCCCAGATACTCTGACTTTAGAGCTAACATTCTTTCCACTGTACCACACTGCCACTCAAAAAATCTATTTGCTATGAAAATTTCTTTGACTCTCTTGGGAGACTCAATGACCCCCTTTTGTCAAAGCTCTGGGTCACTAAAGTCATACGTTTTTCTCACGTACAACTGTTGAACCAGTATTCCCCTGCATACCTTTCCGTTAAGATCATTTTCACCATTTAGTGATATTCTTCTATATTTGAGTGTCTAGGGGACTAGCCCTCAAGAGATGTTCCCCTTAAAATATTGCAATATTTATAAAATCATATACTTTTAGAGCTGGATGGAATCTGAGAGATCAGATCAATTAAATTCACTCATTTTAAAGAGAAGAATTGTGGCTTATTGGATAGAATGATGGACCTAGAGTCAACATGAACAAAGTTTAAATTTTACCTCTAGCACTAACCTTACGATCTCAGGCAAGTCACCTAATCACTCCTTGCTTTGAATTTCTCATCTGTAAAATGAGAATAACATCTACCTATCAAGGTTATTGAGAGAACCAAATGAGACAATATCAAGTCAAGACAAAAGAGCATATTAAACAGTTAGGATGTGCCAGAACCTCTTTAAGGGCTGGATATATATATGAAGACAGTCCCTGACCTCATAGAAATTATGTTCTAATGGGGAAGACAAAACATAAAAGGTAGCTAAAAAGCAGGAATAAGTGAATGGCAAAAGGTACCCATATGGGGTATGATGGAGAAAGAAATCCAGAGAATGAGGAGTGGAGCCCATAGAGGAATGAAGGAGGGAAAGTAGCTGGCTTGGCCATTTGCCTTAAAATGGAGCTACTGTGAGGAACTGAACAGTGACAGGAAGGGGCCACAGGGGAAAGGTGATCTTGCTGGGGTGGAGTGATCTTCAAGGTCACATGGTTGCTGGATCATGGTGGAGAAACAATTTAGGAGAGCCCAGAGTGATGTCCCTCGAGGAATAAAGGAGGGATCATGTATCTAAAATGACTTTGTTAATAATGTATGTCAAATATTTTGAAAAGTTCAAAAGACTGAGGACATAAGTGCTTATTAGTAAAGTAGCAGGCACATACTAGGTATCGTACAAATGCTTATTCCACTCTGCTCTCCTTCTTCATATGGATGTGAATTCTTATCACAAATAAATAAATTAGAGCCATAAGAAAGAAGGTCATATAGAGAGTCAGTGGCAGAATTGAGATTTTAACTAAGTTCCCCTGATGTCAAATCTGGGCTCTTTCTGCTATGTCTTAGAATGTTATTAAAGGCCCATTTGTTTTAATTATTTCATAATTGTATGAATAATATCCATGACTCTTTTGAAAAGAGATGTTTATAAAATAATAATGGTAAGAAGAAGAAGAACAACTCACATTTCTTTTCTACAGGACTTTAAAATTTACCAAGGGCTTTATTTCAAACAACTCTATTTTGAACAAGTAGCATGTTACACATCAGTAAACTGAGGCTCAGGGGAGTAAAACAACTTACTTAAGTTCTCAGAATTCATACCTGGAAAAGCTCAAATTTGATA